>NC_065578.1:197125733-197727733 GCF_024542745.1 Macaca thibetana thibetana | reverse complement strand
AGGTAGTTACTGGTAATGAATACAGAGTTTCTTTGGAGGGTGATGACAGTGTTCTAAAATGATAGTGAAAATAGGGGTGATAATTGCACAACTCCATGAACATACTAAAAAACCACTGAGTTGTACAATTCACTTCAAAAGAGTGAATTTTATGGCATGTCAATTATATCTCAATAAAACCACTACTAAAAAAAAAAATATGTTTTGATTCCTCTCCCCTCTGCAATAGCTTTCTTGTTTTTCTCCCAGTTATTCTGTTTCACTCTAAACATAACTGCCAGAATAATCTTCCTAATACTTCCATCAAATAATTTCTATGGTCAAGAACCCACCATGCCTTACCTCACACCATATAAAACATCAACACAAAATGAACCAAAGACCTAATTGTAAGGACAAAAACTATAAAACTGTTACCAGAAAATATAGGGATAAATTTTTATGGCTTGGCAATAGCTTCTTGGATATAACAACAAAAGCACAATCAACAAAAGAAAAAATAAATCATTTGACTTTACCAAAATTGAAAAGTTTTGTGCATCAAAAGACACAATCAAGAAAATGAAAAGACAACCCACAGAATAGAAGAAAATATTTGCAAATCATATAACATATAAAGGTCTAGTATCTAGGATATATAAAGAGTGCAACCCGCCAAATGGGAGAAAATATTTGCAAATCAGATATAAGAGTCTAATATCCAGAATATATAAAGAGTGCTAAATAATTCAACAATAAAAAGACAAACACAACTTTAAAATGGGCAAAGGACGTGAATAGACACTTTTCCAAAAATAGCATACAAATAGCTAATAAAAATATGAAAAGATGCTCAACATCATTAGTCTTTAGGGAAATGCAAATCAAAACCAGAATGAGATACCATTTATACCTACTAGGATGGCCATAATACAAAAATGAAAAATAATGAGTGTTGGTGAGGATACGGAGAAATTGGAACCCTCATATATTGCTGGTGGGAAGAAAAATGGTACAGCTGCTGTGGAAAACAGTTTGACAGTTCCTCAAAAAGTTAAACATAGAATTGCCATGTGACCAAGCAATTCCACACCTACACTAGGGCCCAAGAGAACTGAAAATAGGTGTTCAAACAAAGCTTGTACAAAATGTTCATAGCAGCGTTGATTCATAACAGTCAAAAGGCAGAAACAATCCAAATTTCTACCAGATGAATGATATACAAAATGTGGTGCATATATACAGTGGAATATTACTTATCCATAAAAAGTAACGTAGTACTGATACATGCTCCAGCATGGATGAACCTCAAAAAGCTTATGCTAAGTGAGAGAAGCCAGACATAAAAGGCCACATATTGTATGATTTATTTTATATGAAATATCCAGAATAGGCAAATTTATAATGATAGAAAACCAAGTAGGGGCTGAGGTAAATGAAGAAAAGAGTCTGTCTGCTTAATGGGCACAGAGTTTCTTTCAGGGATGATAGAAATATTCTGGAATTAGATAGTGGTGATGGTTGCACAAAATTGTGAATGTACTAAAAGCCACTGAATTATACTCTTTACAGTGGCTAAAATGGTGAATTTTATGTTATATGACTTTTATCTCAACAAACAGAAGAAAATAACCCACCATGGTTCCCTAACACCTAGACTTTGAAAACACTTCTTCAATTATTCCTATCCTTGTCTTTTCTGACTTTTCCATTCATTTTTAATCATGTCCTAATTCAGTACACCAATGCTGTGTCCCTTAGATCAGAACACAATTTGCTGATTCCAAACTCTATTTCCTCAAATATTGTTCTCTTCACCTGGAATACCTCCCTTACTCCCCTACCATGGAAAAAATCTCAGAATCAAAAGGGCCAGAATGTAATTCCAGATCACTACTTACTGACTGTCTTACCTTGAGTAACTCAACTTCTCCAGGCCTCGTTTCTTTGCGTGTAAAATGAGTAGTCAAAATTCAATTAATAAATATATGTATCAAAATGTTGCTTTGCTCCAGAGTAATATTATCTGCCCAGCCCACTACATAGGTCAGTTAACCATACAAAATATATGGAAATGCTTCATGAATTATAAAGCACCAAATCTATGTAAGGTCATAATATAATCTATGGCACTGTTTCCCAAGCTTCAGGAATTTTCATATCACAAAAGCGGTGTCTGCAAAGTCTCACCACCATAAAATTATAACTTAACATTTGTAATCAACTCACTCATTTTACTTAAACAGATTCATTTTAAAATAGAAACTTTATACCACTGCCATGACATTATTGGTTTCATGTAATAATATTTCTATACATGTTAAAAATAAGAACACTACCGTAACAATATAAAATGTATACCTAGACGTAAAGTCACCTTCTAGCAGCACACATGGTAAATACTGATCTCTGTAAACTGCCTTTTTAAATATCTGAATCCAAATTTTCCTACTCTAGAAAACCTCCCCCTCCCTTGATCTACTTTTCACCCCATTTTAGGACTTATTTGCTCCTTCGTGATAAGTCCTTGAGTGTTTAATTTATACCCCATCACTTTTGTGTGTTTTGATTTCACTGTTAATACTTTCACATCTGTGCTGTTTCTCCTGTACTAGATTGTAAAATACCAAAGGCAAAGACCTTGACTTGTTTCTTTTGGTTCCTCCCATAGGCCCAACTACAGCACAAAAACTTTACTGAACAGACAAAAGTTTGACTGGATGTTAAGCGTCTACTAAATGCTTGTAGTTAACCTATCATCTCATTTCTAAAGATACAGCAAAATTAACCCACATCACTTCCTACTCTATGTGTAGCTGTACTAATAGCCTAATACAGATAGCAGTCCATGAGAAAGGTGAAAATAAGACTCATGCATGGCACACTGTGGAACGGACGTTGAATAAGTGAGATGATTACTTAGCAGCGCCTGCTTTCTCAGACAGACCACCTGCAGAACGTGAGGGGCACAGACTAGTCAGCATAAGAAGACTAACACCCACCTAGGGCTGAACATTCGAGTTGTGAGCAGCTGAACTCAGGGCTCTGGTCAAAGCCTCCTTCTACCAGCCCAAGAGCAGCACTACCCTGATGAGGAGCTCAGTTCTCAACTTGCTACTCTCCTAATTAGAAGTAAATCTCTGTAATACAGGAGAGCCTTTGAGTGTCCACAGTGCATTTTGGCCACAAGTCTCAAAGCACTGACAAAAGAAACTGCGAGTGAAATTACTGATTGAATACATCGAGACCCAGAGCAATCCTTGTGTCAATGTTGACAGACCAGCTCTTTATCATCCAGCTCCAGGAGGGCAAACGTAAAGCAAAACCACCGGAGATATAGGGAGAAAAGGAATATTTGCAACTACAGGACCATGGAGTCTTGGATTAATAAAATAATAAATATTAATAACAACATGAATTGTTTTTAATCCTAAAGGTGTACAGCTCTTTACAGTCTACAGAGTGTTACTCAAATTTCATTATCCCATATGATCTTTATACCAGCCTTATCAGAGAAATAATTTGCCCATTTTTACAAATGAAGAAACTGAGGTTCAAAGGGCATCTTAAGCCCAGGTTTTCTGACTCCAAATACAGTGCTCTTTTGATATCGGTGTCATTTAGTTAAGCCAGCTTTCTTCTTTGTGCTGAAACATGGTAAGTAAATGTTTAATATAAGAAGAATTCTTGAGTGCCTTCTATACCAATGTTATAACAAAGATTCACCCCAAGTTTAAAGCACTGTTACAAAGTCTTCCTTATGTGAGCTAAACATCTCTCCAGGGAGCCCCTGCCACTCCTAAGCCCCGAGACAACCACCACATTATCATCTCTAAAATCCTCCAAAGACTACTGCACAGCCCCTAAAACAAACCTTAAGCAAACTCTACCTACTAGATTCTTACTCCCAATATCATGATACCGGTCTCAAAACAAGATCCTGCTCCTCACCATAATTCTCATTAAAAGATCTCTATCTGGCCTCCCCAAACCTGTAAAATCAGTTTGTTCCCCTTACTTACTCTTGGATTATCTGTACTAGTGAATAACTGGAGAAACAGAACTATAAATTCTAATGAAACCATTCTAATGTTTTTATTTTTTCTTTTGTGTATTCTGTACCAATGATAACTAGATGAGGATAGTATAATTCCTTTCCTTCATTGTTTAATTTAGATCACTATTTATATATATATATACACACACATATATATACTTATGTGTGTGTATACATTCTTTCCAACTCTGCCTTTTCACAAGCTATCCAGTGCCCCCAAGATGAAGATTATCTGTGACAGCCCCACAGTCCTTGGATAAGAGAGAACAGAGCATCCTCTTCTCAGTTAATTACCATTTCTTGCCTGTGCATTTGATTTCAATAAAGTCTCTCTAATTACTTCAAATATCACCGTGTCTCCCCCCTCCCCTATCTCCTGTGCCCCTCTTTCTCTTCGAGAGCCTGAGACTGATGAACTCAAACACCAGCAAGCCTCAGGCATATGCTGTGACGAGCAAAGACTTCTCAAAGTTAATAAGCCAGGAGAGTTAATAAACCAGACTTCCCAAAGTTAATAAACCTGGAAAACACAATTATCACTACTTTTACTATTATTAAAATATTGCCATTATGATTGTTGTTGTTATTCTCAGCCTCATCTGCAGCTACCCTAAGACCCTCCCCCATGCCTGCCTGCCTCCCCTTCCTTCCCCCATCCTCATCAGTGGCAGTAATATTGTGTGAGTAATCCCAGAGGGGCTCCCCAGCACTGCCCTGTTGGAGGAAGCAATATTGGAGCTTGTGCAGCCCCTGGTCCCTTCAGGCCCAGCTCTGCCCTTTTATATTACACACTGTTCAGTCAAATCCATCACCGGCCTCCCAGATCTTTCCAATAGGCGTGAGAAGGCTGGGTGGAAATGATGATTAAAGAAGCTAGAGATGGGGAGGAGGGGAAGGGGGTAGATGAGATAGGAGAGAAGATATTTGGGTTTTGGACATGCCTGAGCTGTCACTGAGTCCGATTTCCATATGATGGCTTCTGAGGATCAGTACTTCCCTGCACCCTCTAGGCAAGGCATGATTCTCTCAGGATCCACTAGGAATGTCTGCAAATCAGGGTAATATTAACTGCAGCTGCTTTGCAGACTCCCCGCAAATGTGCTCCTCTCTCTCCTGCTTTCTTTGCCTTTGGAGGAATCACTCATCAATGGAGATGGTATTCTTTTAGAATTGGTCAATGATATTAAACAAGTGGGAAAAGGATCACAGGGCAGCAGGGCCTTACATTTTATCTAGGCCAACTTCTCATTTCTTTCATGAAGAAACTGAAGCCCAACAAAGTCAAGTGTGCCTGGGCCAGCTGGTTAAGAGGAGATTCTAGACCGGCCCCCTGGCCTGTTGATCTCCAGCACATCTTCCTTTTGCAAGTGGCTGCATCCTTTTCTTCCCCAGCCCTTCCTAGGCCCTCTTCATCCTGTTTCCTGTCAAACTCAACCATTTCCCCCAAACTTGCTCAGTTCCATGCAGTTCCTATTTCAGTGACTTGTATCACTATGCCCCAGTGATCCCCAACTAGGAGAGATTCTTGATGTCTAGAGATATACTTGATTGTTACAACTGCAATCACCACTGGCATCAAGTGGGTAGAGCCAGAGATGCTGATAAACACCCTACAACGTACAGGGCAGCCCTCCCCGCCAAGACACACACACAGAACAAAGAATCATATGGCTTAAATTGGCAATAGTACTGACACAGAGAAACCCTACTATACCCACCATGGCTCAACAGCTCAATTACCTTGAAATGTTCTTGTTGGGCAGCTGAAAACATGCATCTAGAGACTAGGGTGGAGATGGATTTGGTAGGTTTGAGATCCAGAAGTCACCCTCTTGGGATGCCAGCTGAAACTGGGAGAGTGGACAAGTTCATTGGTTGGAAGAAGGTAGGCAAAAGAGATATAAGGAGAGGACTATGGGAAAGGACCACAGAGGGACCAAAAGGAGGAAGCAGCAGTACTCCAAGGAGAGAAGAAATCCAAGTGCAACCCAAACAATGGGCTAACTCTGCCTTTGCAATACAACCAAGTACAGGTCCAAGCTATGTTTCAAAGGACTAGTGCAGTAGATAGGGACACCCAGAAAAAGCCCCAGGTCACCCTAATCCCAACAAAGCCAAGCCTGACTTAGAGAAAGAGCCACTGAAGATGGCCTTCTGAGTGTGCCGAACCACCAGAAGGCAAGGTCAGAACTGCTGCCAAATCCTGGAGCTGAGTCTTGAACTCCAGATCCTATCCCAGAACCCATCCAGAAAGGACACAGACACAAGGGCAGCCATTCCTCCACTGCTCTGAACAACCAGTGCTTAGGAATCCCCTCCCCACTGACAGCCTCAGGTTTCTCGCCCCACAGCACTCCACCACCAGGGAATGAAGCTGAAGCTGGACTATAGGAGCCACTCGGGTCTGGACACACTGCCCAAGCAAGAAGGGAGGGACTCCCACACTGATCACAGCCCAAATCCAGTCCCTCTTCAACAAGGTAGCTGCTGCCAGCAGGAAGCTTCAGAAGGAGTCAAGTATAATTAAAAGCTGTGAAAGCAGCATTGTCTCCATTGTAAATCCTTCTCACTAAGAGGCCTTTACCAGGGAATTCTCAAAGATGGGGAAAGGGCAAAGCTGCGACAGCCACCACCTCAACTTAAAGAGTCCAGCAAGGAACTTTAATGGAAAAATATTTCTATCTAATATAGATATGAGGAAGTTGCATGACTTCACTCTGCTTCTAGGGTTGAGACTAGGGGGAAAAGGAAGAACAATGAGAGTGGAAGGAGAGATAAGGAGGAGAGCATATGGCACAAGCCGAGAGAAAGAAAATTGCATTAACAAAAACACCAACCTGCACGCTTGTTTAGTCCTTTCTCACTGTTTCAAACAGAAACATGTGGATTATGGTCAGTTGCCCACAGGCAAAGTATCTGTTCCATGATCTGTGTTGAGGTCATAGTGTTCACTCATCTAGATTTTAGATCCAGTAACAACCTGTTAGCATGTGACATAAACAGATCACATAACGATGGACATCTGTTGCTGGGCACGAGGCTGTCTCATAGTGCTATGTCCACAGTGTGGAAAGTTAACAAGCGGGTACAAGTGAGCCTAATACAAGCCCTGCAGTCTGGAAGCAAGCTTTCTGTTATACCTCTGCAGCACTCCCACCTATCTGCAACTCTGCCCAGTATCTGGCCAGAAACCCAACGAAGACTGAACTATGTGATCCACCCAACAGGGCCATATTTACAATGCACCTGTGCCCTTGGTGGCTGGCATCCTGCTGGAGGCACAGCAGCATGAGTGAGACCCAGGGAGGTGGACCAACGGAGAGATTCGGCCCATCCAACCCAGTCATATTCACAGAGGCACAACTAGAATAAAACATGAAGCAGACCTTAATTTTCCAGTGAGTTCTAGGTTTCCTCCTGCACAACAAAGGCAAAGGCACGTCCTATTCACATCTTACTCCTTTGTGTTTCTTGTCTTATCTCAGGATCTTATCCCACATAGAAAGAACATGGCTTCCAGAAATAATCTCAGCTCACAGTGCAATTGTCAGGAAAAATAATGCAATTTATCTCTCTGAGGTAGAAATCTCAAAATACAAAATGATGCTCATTATGGTATCAATGTGCATCAGGGCATACCTCCCCCATGGCAAAAGAGAGCCTTGAGCTGAGAATTGGAGAGGTCTCTGTATTCGTTCATTTTCACACTGCTAGAAAGAACTTCCCCAAGATTGGGTAATTTATTTTTTTAAAAAGAGGTTTAATTGACTCACAGTTCTGCATGGCTGGGGAGGCCTCAGAAAAATTACAACCAAGGCAGAAAGGGAAACAGGCATGTCTTGCATGGTGGCACGTGAGAGAAAGAGAGCATGTGTAAGAGGAACTGTCAAACACTTATAAAACCATCAGTTCTTCTGAGAACTCACTCGCTATCATGAGAACAGCATGGGGAAACCACTCCCATGATCCACTCCCACCAGGTCTCGCCCTCAACATGTGGGGACTATGGGGATTACAATTCAAAATGAGATTTGGGTGGGGACAGGGAGCCAAAGCATATCAGTCTCCCACACAGAGGAGATGTGCAAATACACTGCTTGATCTCCAAGCAAGACAGGGCCTCTCTGTCCCCAAAACATGTCAGCAAACCAAAGGCCACTTAGTGAAGGGCAACCGGCATGACATAGTCTAGAAAGCTAATTCATGCTGGAGTAAAGGGAGTAAAATTGAACATTCCCACTAAATGCGAAAAGAGAACAGAACAATGTAGTTGAAGGCAGAAGGCAGTAAGTGCTCACATGCAATCTTCCCACCCCCACCACTGTAAAAAAAAGCCTTACAGTGATATAGGTGAATAAGGGGTTAAAAAAAATCAGAGGAAACAGAAAATTTTGGTGGAGTCTGACAGAAGAGGCTGTTATTAGTAAAACCTATCAGACTGTCCACTCACTCACCTCTCAAAAAATCAAAAACTGGAAGTATAAAATAATTTATAGAGCTATAGTACATCAAACAATCAAAAATGTTATTGTTAGGCAAATCACTACCTCCAAGACTGACATATTGTTTGAGTATGTGTATGGACTATCTGTGTGGCCCAGCTGGGAATCAGGGTTCCAGTGCTGGCCCTGCTGCTCATTAGCAATGTGACTTCCTTATATGAGAAATGAGAAGACTGAATTTATCCTACTGTTAACAACAACTAACATGGGGCAATTAGTCTGTACCAGAAATAACTCTAAGTGTTTTATATAGTTGCACTTATTTCATCTTCCCAACAATATTTTAAGCCAGTTATTATTATTCTCTTTTTACAGATAAATAAACTAAGGCATAAGAAGTTAATAACAAGGTTACTAACAAGGTTACATAAGTGACTGAGTCAAGATATGAGGCCAGGCATGGTGGCTCATGCCTGTAATCCCAGCACTTTGGGAGGCAAAGGTTGGAGGTTCACTTGAGCCCAGGAGTTCAACACCAGTCTGGGTAACATAGAGAGATCCTGTCCCTACAAAAAATTTAAAAGTTAGCTGGGCGTGATGGCACATGTCTGTAGTCACAGCTACTTGGGAGGCTCAGGTGGGAGGATTGGTTGAACCCAGGAGGTTGAGGCTGCAGCGAGCCAAGATCATGCCACTGCACTCTAGCTTAGGCGGCGGAGCAAGACCCTGTCTCAAAAATAAACAAATAAAAAATAAAAATCTGAAACAAGTTTCCTCTTCCAGTAAAGGCTGAGTAGCTCCTATGAGACCAACCTCCCCCAGATAATTCTAAACTGTAAACAACATATAGGAAACAACTATGTGAAGATAGCAGATAATGGACCAAAAGTAGGCAGATATTGAAAGGGAGTCACCACACGGAAGAAGGGACTGGAACTTGATTTTCCCGTTCTTACAGCCTTTCGTCATACAAGGTAACTAAGAAACTCAGATGGAAAACCCATAGTTTTACTGACTAGAAGAACTAGAGGACCGAATCTGGGGTAAACACAGAAGTTAGAAAGTGAGGGAATAAACCTGGAAAGAGACAGAGAGGAGGAGTTCCAAATTCTATATATAAGCTTTATCCAAATGTCCAGCTGAGCCCTGACCTACACACACACTCCAAGTAGCCCGATTCAGGATCAAAGAACTGAACTGAGATTCCCTGTAGATTATTTCCCTAGAGCTCACCACAGGGAAGAGCTTGCAGTTTGAGTTCAGCCAAGTTAACTGTCTACTGGAAATTTTCAAAAATAAGATATAAATATTATTTGAATGAACATAACAATTCAGGTTATTGATAATGTGTCATGTCCAGGATACAATTTAAAATTATTAACATGACCTATACTCAAGAAGAAGGATGATCAACAGAGGCCAACCCTCAAGTGACCCAGATGCTGGAATTAGCTGACAAGGATTTTAAAGCATCTATTAAAACTATGCTCAACGATGTGAAGAAAAATATGCTCAAAAAAGGAAATGATAGGAAATAGCAGAGAAATACAAACTATAAAAAATCAAATGAAAATTCAAAAGCAATACTGTCCAATAGAAGTTTCTGCAGTGATGGAAAAGATTTGTATCTTTGCTGCTCAATCAGTGTCATTAGTCACATGTAGTTATCGAGCACTGGCAATGTGGCATGTAACTAAAGAAATCTTTTTAATTCATTTAAATTTAAATGAGCAGATGTTGCTAGTGGCTACTAGGCTGTGGAATTCTAGAACTAAAAAGTACAATATCTGAAGTAAAAAATTCACCAGAATAGCTTAACAGCAGATTGGAAATGACAAAAAAGTTTATGAACTTAAAGACAGACAAATAGAAGTTATCTAATCTAAAGAACACAAGGTGGGGCCAGGCCCGGTGCCTCACACCTGTAATCCCGGTACTTTGGGGGACAAGGTGGGTGAATCCCTTGAGCCCAGGAGTTCGAGATCACCCTGGGCAAAACGGCAAAACCCTGTGTCTACTAAAAATACAAAAATTAGCCAGGCATGGTGGCAGGTGCCTGTAATCCTAGATACTCAGGAGGCTGAGGCATGAGAATAGCTTGAACCCAGGAGGTGGAAGTTGCAGTGAGCCAAAACTATGCCATTGCACTCCAGCCTGGGCAACAGAGTGAGACTTGGTCTCAAAAAAATAAAATAAAATAAAGATAAATAACTAAATAAACAACACGGGGGGAAAAGACTGACAACTATAGCAAGAGGAATAGAGGAAGAGAGTAAATGGATGTATATAGTTTCAAGGCTCTTACATGTTATGTGCAATATTAACTCTAAGTATACTGTGAATTTTTAAGGAGGTATATTGTAATCCTGGGAACAACCACTAAAAAATTAACAATAATGTGAAGAGATATAGGTTAAAAACAATAAGTAAATTAAAATAAAATTCTTTAAAAATTCCATAAACGAAAAGAAGACATGAAAGGAACACAGAACAAGCAACAGAGTGCGTAAATAGAAAGTAACTAGTAAAATGGTAGACCTGGCTCTGACTGTATCAATAATTACATTAAATGTTAATGAATGAACAACTTGAATTAAAAGAAAGAGATAAAATGTCAGAATGGATTAAAAAAAAAAAAAAAAGACTCAGCTATCTACTGTCTACAGAAAATATACTTTAAAAAAACGAAGATTAGGAATAAGGCAATCTGTTTCCTATTTTTAACTATTACACTATATATAATATATGAAGTACTTTCCATTTCTAAAGTCCAATGATTCCACCTGTATATGAGTATATGCATAGATATATATATATATACACACACATAGGTATATAATGTTAAATATTTTTATGCTCAGAATACAATTACAATAATTAATGGTCAAATTAATGTGCACCCAAACCTAGAAGAAATTGTGAAAAGAAAATGTATCAAGCAAACACATCCACCGTTGCTTATTTTGTTTCTCAACATTCATTCTATCAAGGAATAAGATGGAGTTTTGCGGTAATTGTATCTAGAAAAATCACTACACTTATTCTTAGACAGTGACTTAAGCCTATCTTCTTAGCAACAGAACTGCCTCAGAGCTATTTGCATTTAAATTTTCATGGAAAGAGTTGGCATAACCTTTCCCTATAGCGTGGTGACTGAACAGACAGCATCTCCAGGGCTTTGTCTTACACACAAAGCAGCTGTGACACAGTGCAAAGAGCACCGGACTTGCCACTAGAAAACCTGAGCCTCACTCCCACCTATGCCTCTTTTAGAAACCATGCAGCATTGGAACCATCACCTAGCCTCTTGGAGCCTCAATTTCCTTATCTCCAATGAGATGATGGTGATAATTACATGACACAGTGTCTGTTTTCCTAGACTCACTAGGCCTTTATTCTTACCTCTTTGCCTGGACTGCCTTCCTTCTTTTTGTTTTGTTTTGATTTGTTTTGAGACAGAGTTTCGCTCTTGTTGCCCAGCAATGGCACAATCTCGGCTCACCGCAACCCCTGCCTCTTGGGTTCAAGTGATTCTCCTGCCTCGGCCTCCCGAGTAGCTGGGATTACAGGCATGAGCCACCACGCCTGGCTAATTTTTTGTATTTTTAGTAGAGACGGGGTTTCACCACGTTAGCCAGGATGGTCTCTATCTCCCGACCTCAGGTGATCCACCCGCCTCAGCCTCCCAAAATGCTGAGATTACGAGCGTAAGCCACCGTGCCAGGCCCCCTTTTCTTCTCAGCATTTGCTTTTTATCCTTCAAGGATTCACTCAAGGCCACTTTTCTCATGGTGATACTCCAAGTTTTGAACAGCATCAATCTCCCCCTTTTAAATACAAATTTAAAATTTTTAAAAATTTCCCATTGCATTCACTGTCTCTTCTGCACAGTTTTTCTCTAAATGATAAAAATCACTTGTTCTCTACATGTTTTGTTTTTATACACCTTCACTCTCCAAAACACTTTATAGTTCTTGAAGCCCAAGAACATCATTTATACACACACACAAGCATACACACAAACACACACACATACACAATGAAAACACCAGGCTCAATAATAATGATGACCTCCCTGGATCTTGGGCTCCTTGTTCTAAAAAGAAGCAGTTACATTAGGTGTTTTCTAATATCCCTTGTAGGGATTGTCTATGACTCTTAAATATTAATAAGAACTCACAGCTGTATGGCTTTCTACAGATTTGAAGCACCTTTGCATAGAATGTCTCATATGACAACCACTTGTGACATAAATTGATTAGTATCTCCCTTATAGAAGTGAATAAATTCAAGCTAAGGAAAATTAAACGCAGTGACTGGCAAAGACATAGGTGAAGGGTAGCCTAATGACTGATAAATGGACTCACATAGACAGAGCTGGGTCAAGACACACAAAACGGCTGCACCACTAAATCCAAGATTGAGATAGTATGAATCATTTACATGAGACTGCCAACTGACCCACAGACAACATGAACAAAGCAATGAATGGATTCCTGGATAGCAATCAACTAACCAGCTTGCAATTCAGTTGAAAAGGCACAAGGAAAAATGAGTAGACACAGAATATTCTAGCAACACAATCACAGCTGTCTCCAATTCCATAATGATGATGATGATAATGATGAGTTAAGTTTTAACTCATCATCAACTTAGTAACAGTAAGTTTTAAATTATTTACATTCATCATCTCATTTAAAACTCAAAACATTCTTTTGAAGTTGGTAACTAACTTTAAATGGAAAGAAACTGAGGCATAGAGATATCAAATACCCATCCAAGGTCACACAACTAATAAATGACAAGTTTCAAACCAGGTCTGACTCTCACATACCCTGACATTATTTCCAAAGTAAGCATACATAATCACATGACTAATTATGAGGAAGCTAAATACTGTGCCATGTTGCTTAAATTAAATTCTTTTTATGCTGATGTTGTCCTGACCATGAAAGGAATTGAGAGGAACCTCACTCTTCTTTACACCCAGCAAGTCTATAACTGAAGAGGCATTAGTGCAACAAGCTAAGGGAAGAGATCTCTTTCAGGGGCCCAAGACCACTCTCTTGATCTCCTGAGAGAAGGGCAGAAGCCCTCCAGGAATGCCCAGTCTCCGGCCACTGTGCCTGGGAGCTGTAGCCCACCTCAGTCAGTCAGTCTCAGGAGGTCTAGAGTCACCTTTCAAGGGTGGCCAGGGAGGAAATTCTGTCCTAGAGTATTCCCTGATGGAGTAATTCTGCCCACAAGTCCTGAATTATTTTTACCTTGAATTATATTACTGAAACACCACCCCTTTGTTAAGAGGTTTACTATAGGTTCAAATTTGGAAGAAAATATTTCTATGTAAATTAGTTTGGGTTCTGAAATGGAAAGACAGAATATAGGATTACAAATTAGGAATAACTTGTATTATGTACTTAAAATATGACCTTCCTCTCTTTTAAACTTTCAATATTCACTGCCCACAGTTTTGCATGGTATCTTCAAAGGGAATCTTGAAAGGGTTGAGAGAAAACTGTACATGATCTCCTTAAAAAATAAAAATTTGAAGACTTTGAACTCTTATAAAAGCAAAAATACATAATGTATGCATAAATTAATAATTGTTATAGACACATTTGATAATTTGAGTGTATTTCCATTCACTAAATTAATATTAACAAATGGATTAATTAGGGAGAATTTTGTGGTCTCATTTATAAAGGATGATCAATAACTCAATAAATCTTGTCATTATGCATACCTTCTGAGAGAGAGTGGGCCTCTCTTAAATACAGTATGAGACACATAAAGTTCACACATATTTGTGAAATTCAAGTGCATTATTTCCCTCCTGACAGCTATAATCAAGTCAGTGGAACACAGTTCTACATTCGATTACCAACAAATGATCACAATTAGCAAAGAAAGGTAAACATAAGCCTCCTTAACAAATTTGCTAATTATTTTTCAGCTTGGGATTAATGTATCAAATAAATACTGGATGACTACAGTTTAAGTTCATCAGTCAGTTTGTATAAACCAACAAGGGTAAGTATATTTTATCTTCTATTTGAAGCTCCTGATCTTAAACCAAGTATTTCTTGTTCTTGATTTTTTTTTCTTGAATCTGATGTATGTTTTTACTTTATGAGGCAATCTGTCAGCTTTTACATCCTTTTATAATATCAGGTATATCCACTGAGAATTCTTAGAAAAAGTAATGCTGAGGTTTAAAGGTAATGAAAGAAACAAGCCACTGGTATGAGAATAAAATTGCCCACGTGAGCCTACTCTGCAATTGGTTGGTATTGCTAAACATTACCAAGTAAATTATTAGTATAATTAACTCCCATTTATCAAGAATCTTTACTAAATGCTTTACAGCATACATATATTTAATCCCTAAAACGTATGTAAAGAGCTAGTGCCTGCCTTTTAGAAATAAGGAAAGAGATTCCCCAGGTGTTAACAGAGCTGGGATTTGAACCCATGTCCCTGTTGTCGGGGGTGGGGTGGGGTTTGGGGTTGAGAGTTCTTGTATCTTCCTGTCCTTCTTTCTCACAATGCTATTTCCTTGTTAGAATGTGCCTAATACTTAATACTTTTCCTTCCTTCCAGATCACTAACCTTTAATCATTTCGGGATCACAGGACACTTTCAAGATCTACTCAAATCTAGGGGCCCTGTTCCCCAGAAACAAGACACAAACAGACACAATGAGAGCCCGCAAATATCAACATCACTGGATTTTTCACTTGCTTGCCTCCTTTACACTTCCCCTTTCTTTTTGGCCTCTGAAGATGTTTTTAAAGAATAAAGTAATGGTGCTAAGAAGCAGAGTACTATCTTGTCCACATCCAAGAAAAGCCTTGCTCTACCCTTACTCCATAAGCCTCTTTAACAAATTTGCTAATTATTTACCTCTACTGCAAGCCCTCTACCTACACCGTTGCCATCTCAGTACAGGTCATCACCATACACCCAGCTCAGGGGGAATATCTTGGAATCATCCTTCTGTCTTCACTTTCATTCACTCTCACATTCAATTACTCCAACCCTTCCTTAACGACCTAATGCCTATCCTATTCCAGGCATCAGACTTGTGAACAAAACGATAGTCCTTGCATTCATGGAGATTACAATCTGATGGGGAGAACAAACAATATATTTAAATACTAAAGAAATAAACTACAGCATATTCTGGAAGATAATTAATGGTCTGGGAAAAGAGAAACTATGCAGAAATTATGGGAAGATGGGGAGAGTAGGAGTGGGCTGAAATATTAAATAGGTGGTCAGAGTAGGAGAATATGAACATTTAGTACACACATGAGGGAGGAGTCAAATTTGTGGATATCTGGAGAAAGATATTTTGCTTATTTTCTTTCTTTCCATCTAGAATATAATCACTGCTGTAACCCAAGTAACTGTAACAATGCCTCATACATAGTAGTTGCTCAACAAGTATTGGTAGACAAAATAAATGAATGAATTAAAATTTATCTTTCAAGTTGAAACTGAGGGTTAAGGCCACAATTCTAAATCTTACTCTAACAATATCTTTAATTAAATGATAATTTCAGAGCATAGAGAAAAGAAACTGAGTCACAATGGATTCACCTTTTGAAGGGAAGATTGAAAAGCAGCTATGCATGAAAAATGATAATAATCTGAACTCCAACTCTAAAACAACCAAATAGGAACGGGTTTTAGAAAACAAAGAAACAAATAGTAGATCCTATACCAAAACGGGCTTTAAAATTAGGAATGATCCTTGAAGTCTGGGACTTCTCCATGCTAAGTGACTCACTAATAAGGCTGTCATGAGGTGCATTGTCTCTTGCCATTGAGACTTAGTAAGACAGATGCCACTAATCCAGAAGTGCCATCTTCACCCCTGACTGCATTCCCGACTGCAGAGCTGCATTTCCAGAGCACTCACTGTGTACTGCTGTCCTTGGATTTTAAAATAGCTTGCTTGTGGCTGGTTAGCTCCATTATTTACCTCTTGGTGCTCCTGAGTCTAAGGATATGGATTGGGTCCCCAAAGACACCAAGAGGAGTTAACTCAGTTTCAGTTGGCCACAAGCTACAGCTTTGAACTTGCCCACTGACCCCACATAGGCATATCCTCACTTGTGCTAGTGGACAGAGTGTGTCTGTGTGTGTGTGTGTGTGTGTGTGTGTGTTTTTTCTCTGTGTGTGTGTGTGTGTGTGTGTGTGTGTGTGTGCAAAAACGGCAACTCAAAGTACATGTTCCATGTTTAAGAAGGTTGCCAGCAGCCATTGAGAACTGATTCACCCCTTATGCACAATTTAACATCAAACCAAGGTCTGGGACACATCTTTTTCCATTAGCATCTCTTAAAAACACTATTCAATTCTAAGAGAGAATAAGTACTATCTGGACAGATGCCACACTAATTGGAAGGCTACCAGAAAGACGTATTCTCCCTCCATTTTGTCCTCAGAAATTAGCACAATCTGGTAAAAGTCAGGAATATGAGCTCCCTGGATTCCACAGCATGTGACTTTACTGATGGTGGGCCTTACCACATTGCAGGTAATGTGAGCTTCAGAACCTTCTCTCTCTCTGATTAGCCAGCAATGTCAGGGCAAAGCTGAAATCGCTTCATTGTAACAGTTTGACCTCTGCAATACTGCGCATCATTAAATTTTTAAGGGAGTTCATTGGGAAAGTCCTTTAATCCTTTAATAATTGAGTTGGGGGAAAGGGGCCAGTGATGGAGAGCATTTACCTGAGCTGATATTAACTAGGTTTGCCTACTAATGGCTTTCCAACAATCCCACTGTGTCCATGTTGCCATTTAAAAGAGTGCATTTCATTTGGCCCTTGCTCTTTAACTGTCAACAGGGAAATTGAAAAATAATATAGCATTAAGTATTGCAATTTGTATTACAGTTCTCTACCCAAGTCTCCCTTCTAGCTCTATTGAGCTCAGTCCAAACTAAGGTCTAACAACCAGTTGACAAGTAGAAAAATCCATTCCATGAATTAGTTGGATGTCTATGATATCAAATAACCCGTCACTAATATATTTTCCACTGAATTTGCTGGCCACAGAAGCAGAGCCATTGGAAAATACTTGGCTTCCTTAGTAGCACCAAGTTCAGTTTAATTCCCTTCTAAGCTCAGAGGTCTGGCCCCTTATGACCTTGTCACTGTTTCTTCTCTATGGTTATATGGATATGACAGCCCTAGACCTAGGGAAGTATTCCCACCTGACCACACACTATTCTCCCTCTCCCTGTCAAAACAATTAATTCTCCACCATTGCACACATCAGGAAGTTTGTGAGCATGTTCCACACCTCAGAGAGCTCAAGGTAAAGGCACTGCAATAAATGGGATCATCTCAAAGAGGTTAAATGATTTGCCCAGGCCCAGCCAGCCAAAGCAGAGACAAAGACAGAATTAAAAAGCTCAAAGATTCTGAAAACCCACTGTTATCCACTAGTCACCCTACTCTCCAGTCTGGGGAAGTAAACGTATTAACCAACCAAGTGGATAACGCTACAGAACAGCAATAGCTGGGTACAGGCTGCGTCACTACAGTCTGGTAAGCAAGGAAGATGGTACCCACACCCTGAACTCTCTTGTTTTGAGAGTCCTCCTAAGCATCACAGAAAGCAAAAGCTCTTGAACTGACAGGCACGCACATAGGCACAGCTGACTGGTTCCTGGCCTGGGGAGGCTTGTAGACCTGTCTTGGGGAATTGGCCATGTGGTGGTGTACTTCGGACAACACGCAATAGAGCTCTGCATGGATCAGGAGCAAACACAAAAAGAGGTCAGGCAGGTGAGCTTTCCACTGAGATGAATGGTATCTGAAGAAGAAGGAAATAGGTGGGAGCCTCGCTCTACTGCCATTCCCAGGCCCATGACCCAGGAACGCATTGCCAAAGCAGCTCTGTGAGAAGCTCTCACCTACTGAGTGGCCTTGAGGAGTGATGGAAAGCAGACCCACCACTGCCAGCCCCTGTACTGCAGTGATCAGTTCCAACCAATCCACAGGGAAATGCACAAAAGAACAAAGGGAAGGAGTGGTGGTTGGGAAGGAGCAGAGCAGGGGCAGAACCTGTGCCCCAGATGTGTCCCTGACCCTTCCCCAGGTTTCTCCTCTATCAGATGGATGCCCACTCTCCCTCCTGGATCTTCAACTTCCTTCCTTCCCTGGCTAAATTCACCTTAGCCATCAAGCAGGCTCAAAACTACCTCATCCTAAGCATCTTCCCTTTATTCTATCTCTATCCCAAGTGCTATCTTTTCCCCCCATCTTTTTTTCACTACCCGTCTTCTTGAAAGAATGGCCACATCACTCCCCCTATTTCTTCAACTTCTTTTTACTGTATAGCTTTTATATGGTATAAAATGCTGTCCTGTACCCTCTATGCCTCTAGCAAACCTAATTTGTTTGGTTTTTTGGGACAGGATTTTGCTCTGTTGCCCAGGCTGGAGTGCAGTGGTGATGGTTCACTACAGCCTGGAACTCCTGAACTCTAGCCATCCTCTCGCCTCAGCCTCCCAAGCAAGTGGGACCACAGACACGTGCGACCACACCTGGCTAATGTTTTGCCCAAGCTGGTCTCAAACTCCTGGACTCAAGTGATCCACCGACCTCAGCCTCCCAAAGTGCTGGGATTACAGGCACGAGCCACTGTACCTGGCCAAAACTACTCTTAATAAGGGCAAACAGGAAGCCCTACTTCTTGAAATTCCCTACTACTGCCCTGCCTTCCAGAACTCCACTCACTCCGATGTTCTCCCCTGCCTCTGTGTCATCTCATTACAGAATCTCCCACAGCTCTTTGAATTCTGGTGTTCCCCACAGCGTGAACCTTGGCTCTCTTTCCACGTAGTACACCCTTGGGCATTCTCTTCTTCTCATATTTATATGACAATGTATCCCAAAGTCTTGTGCCCTGACTAGTTTCCAGATCTTCTTTCATAGTTGCCTCCTGGACATCAGCACCTGACTGTCCCGCCAGTAACTTAGCATAGCATGTTCACAGTTATTCTCATTGTCCGCTTCTGCCTGT
Organism: Macaca thibetana thibetana; assembly: GCF_024542745.1. NCBI lineage: Eukaryota > Metazoa > Chordata > Mammalia > Primates > Cercopithecidae > Macaca > Macaca thibetana. Next base: position 197,708,213 of record NC_065578.1, on the reverse strand, counting down.
CTCCTGCTCACTTCTTAAATTCCCTCTGTCAGGTACTGACAGGACAGTCCACCTTGTCCCTTCTGGATCATCTTCAAATCTCTCTTTATTATCCCTTTCCTCAGTCAAAAGTCATGATGTTCAAATTATCCTATGTCAGGAATATTTTCCAGGTCATGTTTGTCCTCTTCATTCCCAATGTCTCACCTTAATTCATATCCTTATTATCTCTTGTCTAGACTATAGCAACAGCTATCCAAGTGGTCTCTGCCAGTCTCTACCCAGGCTCCTACCAGTGCCCCTGTTTGCCACCAGAATTACCTTTCCAGAAAATAAATATGGCCACAATATTTCATGCTTAGAAATCCCTGCTGGCTGCCTACTAACCACAGTATGAAACGAACGTTCTTTGCATGTTACACAACACTCCTAGCCACTTGGCATGATTTTGCAGTCCACAACCAGCCATACTCTAAATGCACTTGATGTTGTGGCACCACCATGTCCACGACCAGTGACCACAGTGACTAGCACACTTCCTTTTCAGGACTTCATCCATTTGCACATGTTTCTTCTTCCACTTGGATTCTACCATCCTCTCCCCTTTTCCTACATTCCCACTTGTCCTCCAAGAGCCAGTTAACATGTCACCTTTTCCATGAAGCTTTTTAAACAACCCCGAGCAAGTCATGTCATTAATTTATCTATTCAACTAACATGTATTCGCTGAATACTGTGTAAGATTATGAAGATGCAGGGGTTATAAACCAAAACAAAAACAAGAAGTGTCTTCATTCATAGAGCTTCTGGTCTAGTGACACAGACAGACAATAAACCAAATATATGTGTGTGTATATATATATACATTTCAATTTGTAGTAAGTGCCTTGAAGATGATGAACAGCACATGGTAATACAGAACCAAGGAATTTAGATAAGCTGGTTCTCTATCCCTGTGGCCAGCCTTTCTTAAAATAATGTTACTCTTTTTTTCAAGCACCTGCTTAATTTACATGTCTAAATAGTCTCTGCTAGACCTTTAGTATATCAGTGATTTGTTTTATTCGTTTTTACATACTGGACACATACAGGAATTTAATACGGATGTTTGATGATTAAATGAATGAATGAGTGATTTAATTAATGAACCAACTGTTTATAAGTGTCTAACTCTAAATTAGAAAATTCCACATGCAACTAGGTAAAGTACATTCCAGTTGCTCATATGTTACCTGAAATCTCCAGTTTCATTAAATATCAGTTTACACATATTAAATTCAGACACATATTTCACCTCTCCAAAATGGACTAGAACTAGTTGTAAGAGAATAAAATTTCAGCAATGGTGAGAGAAATAATACAATACAAGAATACTCCTTAAAAACTGGGATTCCACTATCACTTTTTGATACAGCCAGGCCAAGTAACAAACAAGAGGGATGTCAACAGTTCTGGAAATCAGCCTCCACTGGGGGCACAGTGGGATCTTTTCTAGCTAAGGCTGAGGTTTGTTTGAAAATACAACACAGTTCAGAAGAAAACTTGGAAAGGGGTTATGCAAGGAATGGATGGACAGCTGCCGGCTGGTCCCGATGGAAGTTATGCTGGAAGCTCCGGATATGATATTCAACAGTTCTGCTGCCAAATGTGCAGACAAGCTCCCGGGACAAAAGTCACCAATAGCAAACCCTGGGAGCTGGAGAGAAAGAAAATGGATTCCGCCTGCCTTTTTGTCCTTCTTCTGGGGGCTGGGGGGAAGAACAGCTATGCTATATGCTACAGGGGCAATAGAGATCAATGTGGATGATGTGGGATAGGAAAGGATGGGCAAGGGCAGCTTTGTGTGTGAAGGAGTTTGACAAACAAGAGCAATGATCGTACATGAGCTGATTTCTCATATACACATAGAGGCAATCCTCAAATCCTAAAAACTTCCTTTAAAACCACAGAATACTATAAACAGCTGACCATCGGGAGGCTGCCTGAAAGCTCAAGAATCTAGCAGGTGGGGACTTGTTTTCCAAGAGCTGGTTCAACAGGACAAACTGAGAATTGTGATCTCACTGGGGTGTGAACACCAGAATTCAAGCAGCAGATGGTGTGATTTAGTGGAAAGGCCATTGGAAAAGGAGTTAGGCTGGGGACAGCATCCCAGTTTCCTCTTCTGCAACAGCATGACCTTGGGCAAGTTGTTAACTTCCCTGAGCCTTTATTTCCTCAGCTATAAAGTATAAGAGGAGAAAACCGAAAACTTCTCCTTACCTAACTTTTAAAACTGTTGTGAGGATCAATAGAGATAATATATGTGAAGGTTCTTTGAAAATTGAGAAGGATACATTTTTTCAACGAATCATTTTACAGCATTTTCTGTGAGCCAAGCATTGATCGGCATGCATTTCAAATATTAAACAAAAGTGAACCTTTGAGGTTGGTACTGTTATTATCCCTGCTTTAGAGAGAAGAAATGGGCACAGAGCAAGTAAGACCCTTGCCCGTGGTAACACAGCTAAGGAACAGCAGGACAAAGATTTGATCCCAGATGCTCTGGCTCCTAAGTCTATGCTCTTAACAACTACACTGTTTTGGCTTATCATACACAGCTTCTAAAACTATGTATAAGCTTTTACTCATGTATAAATAATAATAATAACACCCAATCCTGTAGAGTACTATACACTTTACCAAAAGGCCTTTCAGGTTCATTACCTTCTTTAATTTTCTTAATAACCTTATGAGGTCATTATTCTTACATTCTGTTGTATAGATGAGAAAACCATTGCTTGGACACCTGTTGACAGTAGGACATGTGTTTCAAATTATTTTTTCAGTAATGGAGAGAGATATGCCGTGCCCAAACCACTCATACCCACCTGTCTATCCCCTTCCATCTATGAATACGGGTTTTTTAAAATGGAAGATCCCAACCAAAGACAAAGCATAAAGAAAATAAAACCCAGAAGAAAAAAGTGGGTGCATAATACTGACCAGCCATTCATATAGATAAACAGGGACGCCTCCTACAAAGTGTTATTTGCACAAAATTATGTCTTCCACTAGTGGTTCCAGTCTAGAGCCTAAAATTCTACCCTAACATAGTCATTCCTTTGACTGAACACCCTTCCAGTTAAAAAGTATCTTCAGAAGAATAGAACATTATCTTGTCCATCCCAATGTGAATTATTTCATAACATTCTCCCAATTTGACAGCTAACTAAGAGCCAACTCTAGCCGGCACACAAAGCAATATGAAACATAAAAGGTCACAAGATGGGTTCAGAGCATGAGACAAGCAAGAAGGCACAGCCAAGCTGAGATTCTGAAAATGAGGCTTAGAAAAATAAGTGAATCCAGAAATTCAAGGTGCACAGAGCTCCAGGGGAAAGAGGTGTGCAATCAAAACTCCAGCCGAAAAGAGGAAGAGAGGGGTCTCCCGGGATGTTCTTCCCTTCTGGATTTCCAGAGTCTATCTCATGACACTGCCAACTGGTTTTCATCCCTGAAGAGCTATGCCTGCATCCCTGTGAAGATGGTGGCTGTCATTACCGGAGAACACATGCACAGCAGGAATTCCTGCCACAATGTGAGGAGGAGCAAGAGGAGAAAGAGTGAGGGGGTAGCCAATAGCAGGGGAGGAAACTCTAGATGGTTATGTTTAAAAGGATTTGTTCCACTGTCAAAACCAGAAAGCTCTCCCCAAGAGCCAGCTTTAGAGAAGGAAGCCTGCAATGACAGAGAGGAGGCGGGATGTTATTAAGCAAGCTCTTTGGAAAGGAGGCTGAAATAAGGGAAGAAATATTAGGCAAAAGGCAGGCATGTCCATAAAAATCCACCTGTGGACTGTGATGGACCAGGAATGCCTGGGGGATGCACAGAAACCAGGCTCTAGTGTTTCTCAAAGGCTCCTAAAGCCACCCTGATTCTTTAGGACAAGGACAGCTCTTTAAATCCAGGCCATCAGAGCACTTGCCCATTCCTGATTCTCTCCAGTGACTGGGATAGGACCCAATGACTGCCAAGCTTGTGAAACTGCAAAACTGCAAAAACTCACACTTTCTCCTCTCAACTGCCCATTCCCTTTTCAGGGCCCCATGCTCAGGAGAGACATCGATCTCTCCCCGCCCTGGAGCTGGGGGCCCCAGGCCAAGCTGGCATCAGCTCCCACTCAGGCTCAGGCTGTCGGGTGCTCAAACAAAGACATATTCGGACCCTCCTGCAGAGACAGGGGGCCTATTTCTGGGCCCAGAGGGAGCTGGCCTTAATCTGTTGCACAATGAATGACAACAATGTTAAGAATGAAAATATGGTTTGGGGGGATAGTCCCCAGGAGCCCAACATTTTGGTATTTAAAGGAACTTTAATGAGCTTAAGAGGCTAATCTGGAGTTCAGGAGGGGGTGTTTTGTTTTGTTTCGAAAAGTCCTTTTAAAGATTCCTGAGGCTTGATAGGGAGGAGGCAACAGAATTGTGAGTCAAGGCGTGGCTGCTGTGCAACTGAAGGGGCGGGATGGAATTAGAGAGGAAGCTGCTCCAAAGAGCTCCTCTCATCGCAGCAGTAGAACCTCGTGCTCAAGAGATGAAGGATGCTTCTTTCCAGGCTGGAGAAGTGTGATGTTCAAAGAAGTAGCCAAGAGTTGAGAATGAGTGACATATTTACGTCCTACCAAATGCCAGGCTTCTGGCCAAATGACTCTCCTGGTTTATTGGTGACAGCATCAGACGCAGGCACTTGGCACCTCTCTCACCCACCAAAACACACCCACCTGTAGTAGCAAGACATAATCCAGCATCCACTAAGGTACCAGGCACGGTCAGAAAGGTTTTTAGAGGCCCCTAAATGGTTACCCAAAGAGTAATGGTCATGAGGTCATGCATACTTGAAAGTTATGCCACTCACCATCTATTTGCCTGAGCCTCACCCAACTGAGTGGCCATGTAACTGTTATTTTGTGTATCTAAAAGGCTAATTAGACCAGGTACAGTAGCTCATGCCTATAATCCCAGCACTCTGGGAGGCTAAGGTGGGAGGATCGCTTTGAGGCCAATAGTTTGAGACCAGCCTGAGCAACATGGCAAGACTCTGTCTCTACTAAATAAATAAATGGCTAACTAGAAAATCAAAAGAACACTAACAGTCCACAAAAATGGTTTGGGCAAAAACTGAGGCAGCTGACGAAATGGAGTTTAAGCAACATCTGATGGGTGGTTGCAAGAGTCAAGTTAATAGAATTCTATAGGGTATAAGGAAGGGAGAAGGGGACAGAGGCAGATGTGAAGTCCAGATACAGCATGTGGTCCATTCCCAGCAACGGTGGACACTTAAGATATTTTTAATGCAGATGGAGTTCAATCGGACCTGTAGGATAAGGCAGTCCAATCCATAGTGGCCAGATAGCTCTCAGAGATAGATAGCTCTATCTATTACTCTGTTATACAACGATAATAATAAAACACAGATCGATCTATTGGTGCAAGGATACACTGGAGGCCCAGAGAGTCAGAAAGGCCAGACATATTTGCTGTTATCCAAAAATAGGATTCCCAAACTGGAATCTTGAAAGGCTGGAAGAGATCAAACTCTTTCATGTGACTTCAGTTAGAGGACTAGGAAAAGCACAGTCCACTTTGTATTTTTAGTTGTTATGACATTATGGTGCAATAATGGGGAATCTGGCAATCGTTTCATTAAATTCTAGCTAATCTGTGCATGGCAGCAAGGCGACAAGCTCTACAGATGACTTGGTTGCCTTGGTTCACCACTGTAAAGAACAGCACAGGGGTAGGCTTTCAAAATCCTTTTTTAACTACCCAGATGGGGCTATTTGTGACGGGACTAAGTATACCCACAGGGTAGGAAACCGATGTAGGGCTACAGTTTTCTTCCTTACACCATGTCTTCACTAATACTTCAGGGTTTCTACTGCATTCCAGTTGCATCTGCTGTCTAATGCCAAAAGAAACTTAATCCCTATCCTAAGTCTCATTTTATTTATTTTCAGTAGTGTGAAAACAAACATGTAGCAAGATTACAGTGTTTACACCTCCTTTTTAGCCGATATAGCTCTAATCCTCCCGTTAATTAACACCAGGGCCATAGCAATTTTATTAATTTCATCTTGGTTAAAAATATAGACAGATAATTGTGCTTTACTAAAATAACAATTTGACATTTGGGGGGTGTTCGCTTCATTTTAGCAAGACGGTTGGACAGATTTTATTTAAGATATGACAAGGAGACACAAAGCTGCAGTCGACATTGGTCAATGATAACGTAACTAATTTCAGTTATGATAAAATGACTAAAACACCTCCTGTCATGCTAGTCAAAGGAGACTAAGGAGAAAATGTTGATCCTATGGGGTACCAAACCAGAGCCTCCCTCTCTTTCAGAAAACAGGCCCTTCTAAGGGGGCCCAAAGGGGAAAAAGGCATCTTTTCTTTGTCCTCTGTGATATTTGCTCCAGAACCTTTTCTACACTTTGCTCTTAAAATTACCAACTTCCTCAAACCAAATCTGAAAAGGCAGCGACTGTCTAATGTTCCTAATAGACTTCTTGAAGAAAAGCATATAGAATATTCCTAAGAGGAAGCCTCAGCCATGCTGGACACAGGGCTGAGCCCTCCCACATAGGAGCCTTTCTGCTTCTCTGCAGAGGGTAGGAGAGACACAGCTCACCCCATCCAGCCCCCAACCCTCTAGCTCACCCTCCAAGTGGCTCATATGGGAACTTCTCTCTGAAGATACGAAAGAGCATTTACAAATTCATGTCAGAAAAATGTTTATAAAAAAGAAAGAAAGAAAATTGAAAAACACTGACGTAGAGCTAAGGTTTCAGAGTTAGAGCAGAAATTATTTTTAAATCTTTCTCTTGTGGATGTGATTGTGCTTTTTTCCTCATAATTCATTTTCCAGTGTTGTATATCTGTACTTAATAACCAAGATCGTAACATTCAGTATTGGTTATTTTGAACTTCATAAAATCCAACAATGACATTTTGTAAAATGCATTTATTCTAAGATGCTTTAGTAAATTTCTGATCATATCATGAGTACTTTAAACCTTTGTCTACTTTCTCCCCTCTAAACACTATGATCTAAATAATTACTTTGACTATAAAAGAAAAAATAGCTGATAATGAAATAATTGGAATTGTTCTCATTAGAGAAACAGCTCCTGCCCACTATCTCCAAAAACCTTCCCAGAATTAAAAAGCAATAATGAAGAGGCTTCCCTGAAATTAGTGGTCTTTCAATTAGTACAAATGTTATAAATACGAAAAATGAAAAAGCAAGAGAACAATGAATGATCAGGAAAGTTACTGGCACTAAAATCTGAATATCAAAAGCTATTTCCTAGTCAGGTACGTGTAATATGCAAAACTAGACTGAATAAATAACTTTTAAAAATGTGTTCCATTTATGTAAGGATCAAAAGAATCCCATAAGCCTACTGTAAAAAGGAATGTTCATATCTAGTATTTTAATTCCCAGAATACTATTAATATCTACTCCTGCTATCTAATTTTATTGCAAAATTTTAAGTCTTAGATTCCAAGAAAGTCTTTCCCAGGGACCAATACATATAAAAAGAGAAAACACCTCTGAACAAGGAATGTTTCCAATCACCCTCTAAAATTAAAAAGGGAGAAAAAGAGAGAGAGATTAAGTGCCTGCACAAACACAACCACAGCCCATGGATGGTGCTTACGCCGAGCTAAGCCCCCTACAATTTAACACAGACATCAGTTTATTGCCTAGCTGTGTTTGATTTTTATATTCCCGAAATTTTATTGTGCCAGGAGTGGGGCCAACAAAAGATAAAGTAAAGCAAAAATGTAACAATTGCCTCTGTCATTCCATCTGCCGGCCCCTTTCATGAGTAACTGCATGCCCAATTTTGATCTCCAAGTAATGTCACAGTAATAAAACTAAACTAACTCCTCCTCACACACACACACTTCCTCGACTACCTTGATAAAATGCAGAATTAGTTCATTACTGATGCTAATAGATATCATTACCTAAGTCTTTTTCACCACGGAGCTGCCAATCAGCGGGTCCAAAGAAAGATGCAGAGAAAGCTCTAAGTGTGACAGCCACTTTCCCCTTTTTCAGTCCCTTTCTTTGGAAAATTGGTCTGCTCCAAAAGAAAGGGAAGAAAACATCCACTGGCTCTTTGAGGAAAGGTTTCCCAAGGCCTGTGATTTGCTGACATGCGGGGAGTTATGATGTTGTGAGAACAGCCCTGATGACAGCAATACTATCCCACTCTGCTCCTAGGATGTCCAGAGCAATCCAAGGGATCATGATAAACTTCATATGTGAGGGCAGAGGGCCCCGCCTGACCCACAGAGCCAGGCACATGAAAGAAACAATAAAAACTTGATTTAACTGTGGGATCCCTTCCAAAGGGCTTAATTATCTATTGTATTACCACATTCCCGTTATTCAGCAGTCTCTTCTGTCTCAGACTGAAGTCCAACTGCAGTATTTGTTTGGAACAAATTCAGGGAAAACTCCAAACTAACCAGATCATAGAGGACTCAGTTAAATAGGGAACAACAGTTATATAAATAGAAGTCCCCTAGGCTGGAAAATATTTTGGTTGTCTGCTAAGTTTCAGGAACGTTGAAGACAGTTGAATCCACTTTCAAAACATCTACACCTATGTTATCTTCATGTTTCATATGACATGGTACAGATTCATCAATTGTATAAATGTTGTCATCCCACCAAACTAGCTATTTTTCCATGTTGACATGTCATAACAAAGATAGCCTTCAGTTCTTAATTTCTATACATTAGTAAATCAGTGTTCCACACTCTCGCCTTAAATGCTTATTTTCTGGGAGTAATCAGAAGATAAATTATTCCTAATGGCATCACAGTATATGAGAAAAATACTTAATAAAACATCCTGAAGTCTTCCGATGAATAGTTGTGTGTGAAGACATCACTGTCAATACTACTTTTTTAATTAGAAAAACTTGGTGTTTGACATTGTGAAGGTGTAACAACTAGTTGAGAGAATGAAATTTTAACTTTTTAACTGGTTGCCTAACACCATAAACAGACAGCTAAGAATTCAAATGCAAAACTGCCCAACAGCAAGAAATTCACATACAGATGGCTAAGATAAATGTGATAAACATGCTTTGTTAACATTATGCCTATGATTGACACTGAAAACTGTGCATTCACTATATATTCTCTCATTTAAATGTGTAGAAACAGCATTTGAATTTCATGAAATTTGGAAACCAAGGCGCTGCCTGCATATTCATTTTTTATTAAGTGCTCCCTAACTTACCATCAACATTGTCTTACCACTTAACTTTCACCTCATTTTCTTCCCATTTACTTTGTTTGGCCTCAAATTTTTCAAAGATCCACCAAAAAAAAAAAAAAAAGCAAAGCTATTTTTACAATTGTATTTTTTAAAGAGGAAAAATGCTCTTTGTAATTGCTTCAGGACTATTGCCTAAAACTGAGTTGTGTTCCCTCTGGAGGATAAATATCTGGCTATTCCCGATAGCTTCTGTGCAATATCTAGTCCTACACTCTAAATGGAAGAAGGCTTTGATAAATACTTGATGGCAAGGACAACACAGATGGAAAAAGTGTTGAGCTATAAGCCTCCTGAAGGCAGGCTCTGAGACTTTTTCTCATTGTTCTCTCCTCATCTAGCCTAGCGTGTTGCATATAGAAGCTCCATAAAAGCTTACTGAATACAGAAGTTTGTCCTGAGCCTAATTTTTTTACAGAACAAACAAATAAAAATCCCTCTCCTTTTTCTCCTACAGATACCACCATGCAGACTAAGACCATTAAGATTATCAAATATATTCAAACCTTATTTTATTGGAAAAAGAATAGAATTGGAACAGAGGATAGAGAAGAGAAAAAAGGAATTTTTAAAAAGGAATAAGTTAACCTAACAAGCAATTGATGGGCTAAGCACAGGCTACTACTGCTATGATGCCATGAGCTAAAGAGGACAAAAAACTCAATTTTTAGAAATCTATGGTTCCAAAAATATTTTTAAAATAAAATTAAAATCCTTCACTGAAATGTCAGCACCGCTCTGAACAATGTAGCTCACATCCCTCTGTAAAATCTTCTTGGTTCTGGCTAACAGCTGGCAAGTTGATCCCTGCAATTTTCCCTTTGCAGAAATAGCTTTGTGAGGAGAGAACTGACCCTCCTGGGCTAATAAGCCCAAACCGCGCCAAACCTGGAGGGCTGAAATGGAAGGGACATTGTTGTGTTAAGTACTTTACAACAACTGTTTCTTCTCCTCTTGACACAGCCTGACTTCCTTAAAGAAGATTTGACTGGCCAGACAGCTGTGTTGACCCTTAAGCCTTCTTTGATTCGTGATTTTTTTTTTAACAAACAGAATAGAAATTCACAATCCAAATCCTTTCCTAAGCCCCAATACTTGTGAATTTGCCAGTGTTGTGCCTGAAGGATGTGGACATTTCAGTAATCTATAAGCAGAAAGTTAAAGATTGGGTCTACACAATACCAAAACCTTTCGATGAAAAGCGAGAGAGAAAAAAGCGAGCAATCAGCCAGAAGCTTTATTCAAAGGTGATACTTGAAGTTGTGTGGGCTAAATCTATTTAACTACCTAAAAATTACACTTTTCACTCAGACACCATGTCAATAAACAGACAACCAAGAATAGAGACAGGCATATCTTCTTTCAAAAATGTTATCCATAATGATCACTTCATAGGTTGTCATAAGGAGTTTTCACTTTTTATATATTGTCCAATTCATCCAAAATCGAGCACACATTTCTTTTAGTTCTGAAAAAAACCAAGCTATTATCTTTTCAAAACGACAAAAAAAAAAATGCCTAGTACTCTCTCCACATGGGGGTAAAATTCGAGCATTTTAGGGCAAAAAGGCGGAGTGGCAGAAACAATTTTTTTGTGTGGTCACAGGGTCTAATCACTTTGTCAAGTTTTTAAACTTGCATAGCCCCAGACAACAGGAAAAGAAATACTTCTATTTATTCTCAGTGCTTTTTGTTATACAGAGACTTCTCCCGCTTAGCCCCTCTCATTGTGTTTTTAATAACATGATAGAACTGCTTTTCACGCACGCTAACCTTCCTTTGATTATCTTCATGTAATGCTGTTCCTTTCATTCACCAGTGACAAATGCAGAATTTTGCGCGTGCACGCGCGCGTCCACACAGTCAACCTACACCAGTCCTAATGCACAAAAAAGAGACCTCTGGATCAGCCACTTTTCTTCAATCATCTCCAAAGCCCTGCAAAGCCAATACCCTTATTAATTAAACATTTCGCAAGGAAAAACCGTTCCCTCTCCTTACACCTCCTAAGCTCCTACCGGCACGCCCGGAGAGAATAAGGAAGTTCTCTGCCCCCCACTTTCTGGCCTCATCCAGGCTTTGGTGTTATAAAAATCTAGTTTCGAAATATCCACTTTCTTAAATGCCAGCCTCCCAGTTCTCCTCTAAACATACCAGAACGTTCGTGTGGACAGGAGGGAACTGAACCTGCTCCGTGCAGAAGAGCATATCCACACCTGAACTAGGGTAGAGGCACAGGTTGAAGGAGAGGGCTTCAGTTCAGGCCCCAACTACTGTCCTAAAAGCCCCTGCATCAGAAGGTTCTGGAGAAAACCAGGAAGGCGACAGTGAAAGGGCGAACGGGCTGTGCGCCTAGTTCCGAATGGCAGCAGCGCCATTTCCGAGCCCAAACTATCCGGACTCCAGCGAACAAACCCGAGCGGGAAACGCGCACAGGGCACAGGGGACAGAAGCTGCGGGGTCAATACAGTCTCACCGCACGGCACAGGCGCGAAGCCGGCGCGGACACCTGGGTAACATGGCTTGAGAACCAGCAAGGAGACACGGGGTCACTGGCAACCCGCAGGGCACCCCGGTAAAAAGTGGAGACCAAGCTTGGGGGAGACCAAGCTTGAGGGATTCCAAGGCTAACAAAGAGTGGCCTCCGGGAATGGCCGAGTCAGAGAGAGTAGCCTGGGAGGACTAGAAAGTAGGCGAGCAGACCGTGGAGGAGAGCCGTCGCGCGCACTTCTGCGGGACTCGGGCCACTGTTGCGCGCACCCGCGCGGATCTCTGCCCTACCACCTTCCCGTGAGAGGCAATGTACACGACTGGGCTGAGGGGAATTTCTGCTCGCTGGGCGTGCCTCTTGGGCCTTCCAGAACAGGACTAGGGTAAAGGAGGACAAAGTCCTCGACGCATACTGATGCCAGTGCGTGGGGAGCGCTACGGGGGCGCGGCTACTTACTTCTCGTAGTCATACTTGCAGTAGAGCTTCTTGTCCCGGTAGAAGCAGGTGGTCTCCAGGGGCTCTTTGCAGGAGGCGCACTGCACACACTGCTCATGCCAGAAGCTGTCGTTGAGCCGCAGCAGAAACCTGTCCAAGATGACCCGCTGACAGCCCTCGCAGACAGACTTGGGGCTCACCGCTCTGCCTGTAGCCGCAACAGACGTTCGCGGGTGAGCAGCCCGGGCAGGTCGACCATGCCAAACCTGGCTGGGACCCGCTTCTGATCCCTTCACACTCACGGATTCCCCCAGCGCCCCCCAACCCAGGGAGTCTCTGCTAATCAACCAAGCTGAGACTTGGAAAAAATCAAATCAAGTGGCGTTTCTAACAAACGGAGACTATGTGAGAAGGTTTAATTCCTAGCGGGGGAGGGTACAGAAATCAGTAATTGGCCTTTAATTAACAAACATACCCAGGTATGCTCGCAAACGTGTGCACATCCTGTAAGATTAAATTACACACAAATTTGTGCTCTCAGGTTTATTACGTCGTAATTAATTATTAAATCACTATGCCTGTCTCTGACTGTTTTAAAAACTGAGAATGTATAAGAACAATTTGGATTTTTCTTTGTTAAAACGCAGAGTTCTGTTCTATTTTTTGAGGGGAAATAAAATTTTCTCTTTTCTTCCTAAAAAGTCCTGGGGATACAGAAAAATATCGTCTCACTCCGTAGCAAACCTAATATTATTCAAACCGATGAACCCCAAACCGCTGAGTCTTGACTGGCATGCAAATTGCACATGAGTTTTTCATAACTAAGAAGCGTCAAAACAGAGGGAGGGAAAAAATTAGCGGAAGCAGCAAGCCGCAGAGTGTCCCGGCCGGGATTCCCGATGCCAGGCGCGTTCGGCAGCAGTGCTTGAGGGCGAAACGGGCCTCAAAGCGACTCAGCGGAGGCAGGGAATCCACTCTTCGCTACCCCTTGGACTTTTTGTGTTTTGTTCCTTTAGTTTGTGGGAGGCGGAGAGGTGGTTCAGGTGGCGACGCTTGGCCACCTTTATTGGCACTTTTCACAGCTATTGAAAGAAGGCCTTGTCCCCCAGTAACAACACTCTTGCGCTTGTCCCCCCAGTACCAACACTCCTGCACTCCCCATTTCCCAGCTGCACTCTCTGTCCACTCTCCCCTTTCGAGAGGCCAGGCCACCGGCTCGGGAGCTGAACCTGCCGCTTTGGGGAGCGGACGCGGAAGGTTAGGAGAAGCAGCGAGATAGACCTCAATTTTACAGTTCTATTTTCTTTCGGTAGGGTCCCGGCGTCCTGGGCCAAGACCTGGGCGTTGACAGCCAACGTGGGCCGGACGGAGGGCACAGAGCAAAAAGCGACGCCCGCTGTATACATAAATCCGCACCCGCTACCCGCCCGGGTACTGCCTGCTCTGGCCTCCGCTCTCTTCCGAGGCTGGGCAAGTCCAAAAGTTCCCGAAAGGGGGGTTCAAAGAGGGGCGCTCAGTGCACGTGATTTCGTTTCATCTGGGGCGTTGGAGGTGAGGAGATTCCTCTCTGGATTTGGTTTCTCCAGCAGAACTGTCTCATCCTCCACATTCATGCCGCTCTAGCGGTTCCGAGTGAAAGAGTCAAGAAGTTTAAAGGACAGAACGAAAAGTCTCTCCTGATAAAAATACAATAAAATAAAATAAAACTCGGGCTTCCCAAACTTGAAAAGCTCCGAGGGCAGAGTGGTTGGGGAAGCCGTAACCAGAATCTCTGGCTTCAGCTCTGCAAGACCCGTGTGTGGACACTCTTCCGGGGTCCTTGACTCACTGCTCCTACTCTGTAGCTGCAAAGGAGTTGTGAGGGGGGACCCACAGGACCCGGCATCCAGCTCCTGTTAATTAACGCGGAGGCTAGGGCCCCGCCGCGCGGTCTAATCCCCGCGCTGAGCTGCCTATCGGCCCGGAAAAGTCTCTCTCGGCCGTGCCTATGGCTGAAATTGTGGCTGGAGTTGGTGGGGGAGAGAAGCCGCCTCGAACTTGGGCTCTCCAGGCCTCGGGTCTCGGATGCTACTGCCTCTAGGCCGTGAGAAGAGGGCGGCATTTATGAGACGTCGATCAGCTCCGAGATTAAAAATCCAGCCCTGGGTGTTTTTAATCACTTGCCATTCAGACGCCTGCGAACAAGCTCGCCCACCCCTCGCGGCTTTGGGGAATTCGGTGCCCGGTGCGTGAGGCCTGGGGCGGCTTGTTGGATTTATTTGGATGGGGACGACCCACAAGGACTGACGGACAGATAGTGATGGGGCTCAGTTTAGTGCATGAAGAGGGGCGCTAGCTCCCCTATCGCAGACCAGGTCCCAAAGAGCGGGGCTCCAGACCTCAGGGCCAGGCGGGAAAGAGAGTGCGCCCGGGACGCACGGCCTGAACACTCACCCAGCAGCGAGGAGAAGGAGGCTGAGGTGTCGATCGCGCTTTGGAAGTTCTCCTCCATCTTTAGGCCGTCCAGCATGTTCGGGCCGGGCCAGGAGGACCTGTAGAGGAGAAGAAACGATGCGTCTGACGTCCGTGTCCGCTGGGACTCGGCGCCCGCAGCCACCGCACTCCTGGGAAAGAACGGAGGGAGTGTCCAGGGCGACCAGAATCAGCCAGGAGGAGAGAGTCCAGCCAAGAGAATGTAGGGTGGGAGAAGAGATCAGTCACTGCGAACTGCTCTGACTGATCTGATTTCACTTGAAGTCAACACGTTATGTACTTAGGCCTCCGCCCCCCAACTGCGTTTCTCCTTCTCCTGCCCCCCCACCCCCACATCCATCCCTTGCCCCAGGTTTTCCATCCCGAATCCGACTCCGCCCCAACCTATACGAAGGTGGGCCCTCGGGACGTCTCTGCAGGAACTCAGCTACTGGGGTATGATGGGTATATAAAGAGTGGGTTCCCTCCCTCGCGCGACGGGGTCCAGGCACGCGGGACGATGGGGTTTGCAATCCCGCGTGCCAGCCGCCGCGTTGCGGCCCTCACCTGCCCCGGGTCGAGAAGGGGCACAGTAAGGGACCCGGAGAGCGTCCCGCCCGCTTCTGGACTCCCGGCGCTACACTCTGCTGGGGGGCGCGCGGGAGCCGGTGTGCGGGACGCGCAGGGAGGTCCTCCCGCCAGTCGGCCAGTGCCGAGAATGTCTGCAGAAGCAAAGGAGTCGCCTCGGGGAGGAGCCCCGGCTGGCCCGGCTCAGTCTTGGATGCATTTCAAATCAACTTTCAGAAACACGCCCGCCCGAGCGACAGCCTAGGCACGGGTAGCCTTACTTACCTGGTAGGCGAGCTCTCTCCCAGTGACTGGAGCAGAGAGAAGTTGCGGAGCGCTGCTGGAAGCTTCGGCCCGGGAAGGCGTCGCCCCCGAGACTGCAGCCGCAGGAGCCGCCCTCGGCTCCGGAGCGCCGGGGAGGGAGCCGGAGCGAATGCCGGCCCCTGGCTCTGCTCCTCGGCGCGCCCGGGCAGGGCCGGGACGTGGTCGCGAGCTGCCGGCCTTCCCGGGACGTCCTACCAGCCCGCGTCGCTCCTCAGCAGGAGGAGAGGGCCGGTTGCTTCTCCGAGGCTAGGAGGGAAGGCAGAGGCCCAGGGTCCTGGGTGCGAGTCGGCCCTGCTTCGCCGGGGCGGATCCTGCAGCTTCTGACAGGGGCCGCGGCGCTGCGTGCGCGTCGGAGGAGAGGGGGTGGGGTGCGCTGGGCGGGGGGCTGGCAGCGCGTCCCGTGGCGGGGCTGTGGTGCTCCCTTTCCCAGCCTAGCGGTGCGGCCACCACACGGCCGCGGCCCTCTGCGCCCCTCCGCCTCTGGGAGCTCTCGGACACGCAAAGTTTCCTCCCCTCCACGTGTAACTGTTACCTCGGGGCTCTCTGGCCCGGTCGCCCCCCAATGCCCCTCACCCCAACTGGGCCTTTAAGGAGATGTCGGTGCCTCCTGGACCGCGGTGCGGCCTCGAGGATTCCCCCGCCGCTCTCTAACTGCTGCAATAAAAGCGCTGCAATCCTTACCCGGGCCCCGGGAAGCGCTGAGAAGCTGTTTAGTGCCGGTGGTTGCGGACCCAGCAGCTCTGAGCTCCTCAAACCCCTTATCACCTGAGGGCTCTCGCCAGTTCCCAACTTCCTTTAAGCTCGAACCGTATTCATTGATGGGGTATACAGAGGCCATGGGACCCACGGTCTAAGAATCACGCTCTTGAGAGACACTAGGTGGGATCTGCCCCCCAAGATGATGAACCTGCAATAACACTCTACAGGAAATCAGGTACAGGGACATTGTTAGGGGAACAAAGTCTCTGGAAATGTGAAGTATCTGCACCTCCTAACTTTAATTTACAGTAACAGACCTTTAGCTCCCTTCAGAGCAGGAATAAGGCCTTATCCGTCGGTATATCCCAGGAGGTAAGCATGTTGTGTGGCCCAGGTGGACGTCAATAAATAAATCACAATGCTGGCTAGCATTTATCATTTATTTTGTGCCAGCTTTGTTACATAGTCACCTCATTTAATCTTTACAACAACCCCCATGAAGCGGAGACAATTGTTGTCCCAGTCTTACAGTTGAGGGAAATGTAAGGGAATTCATGGAATCTGAGTCCCATCATCTGAATATCATGGGAAGGTTCAGTTCAATTCAGTGGGATTCTCTGGGGCGCCTTCAGTTCCTAAACTGAACTGAACTGAGATGAGGCAGGCCGTTTGACATGGTGAACTCAAGCAGAGGAGATGCCACATAGCCAGGGTTTTTCTATTACCTCCTCCAAAGACAGAGGCACTTCTTTATTTTTAAATAAAAAGTGCTGGCAGCAACTTGCTCTAATGTGCTTAGGAGCAGCGACCCCATTCGCCATTCTAAGTGCTTTCTGCCAGCAGGCACAAGCCAAACACTGAATATGACTCCAGACGAAGGAGGGGAAATGGCAAAGAGACTAATGCGATATATTTGAATGCTGCTTTACACTTTTCAGGCATTTTCACATACACGATTTTGCTTGATCTTTACAGCAAACCTGTGAAGTAGGCAGAACAGTTTTATCCATTGTTTCAGATGAATATTTGGAGCTTAGCATGGCTGGGAGATTTCCCTGATGTTGCCCAGATGGCTAGTGGCATGTCTCCTAACACCTAACCTCTGTCCTTTCTGTCACCCCAGGTATAGCAGGGTGTAAAAAAAATACAAACTGCAAGTATTATTAGGATAATATGTGAAATAGAAGTTAAGCAAGAAAAAAATGGAGTAGGGCAGATATAACCATAAGGAATATTTTTATTTAAATACTCGGCAGAGTTTGGGTTTCACTAAAGGTCTTGAATATATGAAATTTGTTTTAACTAGTGGTAAGACTGTTCCTTTTAGTGAATATCCTGAAAGTGGATAGATTGTCATTTGACCTGAAACCCAAATCTTTCAAACAATTCTTACATCCACCCACAAGGCAGCTTGATTAGTGTAGATCACACAGGTTTTTTGTGAGAATGTCTCCCCAGCCATGGGGCACTTCAGGATGGGGACTGCGCCTCAAAGTCACATCATAAGTCATATCACTTTTAGTGCAGACCCAGACACATATAATTGGTGAACACATGCCCTTTACTTGGCTGAGGAATGAGTAGAGCTCTCACTACAGTCAGGAGGCACTGCAGTGAAGGGTCAGGAATCGAAGGACCTCAGTTCCATTCCCAGCTTTGCCACTGAATTGGTCTGGGCCATCAGTTCACCTCTTTAGATGTCAATACCTCTCTGGAATGAAGGGTCTACATTATGTGGTTGGTCAGGCCCTCACAGTCTAAAGTCTGTGACATCAGACTGGCTTTGGCCAGTGGGGTAGGCAATAGAACCAACATATCCTTACGAGGTGCTGCACAGTGGTTGCCTAGGTGTAGTCTCGGCTGATGTATTTAAGTGATGTGTCTAAACCAATAAAGATGAAACATATTTATCTGGAGCTTTCTCTTTTGTGATTTATTTGCCCTCTTTCAATGAAGTGAATGTCATGAATCCCACTCCTACCCCAGGATTGTTTCAGTTTGGCCTTCGTCAACTCAGTGACATGGATGGGTGGGACGACCACAGGTGGATCATTCTGACCCCTCTATGAAAGATCCTCCTGACTGTGCCTCGTGTTTTTCCTTGTGGTTTAAACTCAAACGCTCTTATTTTACCTTTTAAATGAAAGAAGATGCCACAGAGCCACTGCCCAGAAGCCATTTGTGAAGAATCAGCCATCTTCTCCCTTTTATCAAAAAGAAGTACTCTGATAATTCATAGGAATGAGGTGAATAGACTTCAGAGGGGACCCGAAAGATTACACGTTTAGAGTTGGAAATGATTTTAAAGCTCATGTGGTCCAACCATTTAGTTTGTAATGGATCAAAATTCATTTCTCTAAAGTTTTCGCCCTCTGTTCCACTGATTCCTCAGGGCTAGCCATTCAGGAAGTCAAATCCTGCCTCTAAAACTTTCAGATGTAGGCAGAGCTGGCCTCCCTCTCCTGCCCACTCTTTGAATCTGATCCAGTTTTTCTGTCTCTTATAAACGATGGCACCCAGGCCTGCTGTGACTTTCCAGTGATAGTGTGTTCACGGTGTTTCTCAAGCAATATAACACCCATTAACGTGCCACATTTTCTTTTTTTTTTTTTTTTTTTTTTTTTAGATGGAGTCGCTCTGTGCCACCCAGGCTGAAGTGCAGTGGCGCGATCACGACTCACTGCAAGCTCCACCTCCCGGTTTCACGCCATTCTCCTGCCTCAGCCTCCCGAGTAGCTGGGACCACAGGCACTTGCCACCATGCCCAGCTAATTTTTTTGTCTTTTTAGTAGAGACAGGGTTTCACTGTGTTCGCCAGGATGGTCTCAATCTCCTGCCCTCTTGATGCACCCACCTCAGCCTCCCAAAGTGCTGGAATTACAGGCGTGAGCCACCCCATCCAGCCTTGTGTGAGCATTTTCAATGACTGCTGTCGACTCACACTGTGTGTGTCATTAACAAAACCTCCTCAGTCCTTTTCCACATGGTCTGCTAGCAGGGCCCATCTCTGCCATATCGCATTTGTACAACTGATCCAAGTGTGAAATGTATCCCTGCTAAGAGATAGGTAGCTGTTGTCTCAGAAATCTTGCAACTTCAAGCAGATCCCAAGAGACCCAGGAACTATGTCTTAAGCCTAGTGCTTTGTTTTGAGAGGGAAATATGTGGCCTTTGCCAAGTTGGTCTGGAAGCCACATCATTGGAGGAAGACAGGCCGGGACCAATGAATGGGTGTATCTGTGGGTCCCAGCGGGTATGTGAGACCTTGGAACTTGGAGATACTTCTCCAAGTAGGAGGTTTTCTAGATCCTGTTCCAATTCTGTCATCTGTCTTCAGTCCAATAGCGATTTGTAGAAGATGAGGGTGGGATGTGCAGAATAGCTGTGGAGCTACCCCTTCTATGGCAGAAAACAGAGAAGCAAAAATATCAGATGCATGAGTCTTTGTGACTGAGATTTGGGGAGAGGAGTGACGACAGAGGAGTCAGAGACCAAAGCTTGGTGAGAGGGAAGAAGAAAGGGAGGAGGGCCGGGTGCGGTGGCTCACGCCTGTAATCCCAGCACTTTGGGAGGCTGAGGCAGGTGGATCACAAGGTCAGGAGATCGAGATGAGGCCATCCTGGCTAACACGGTGAAACCCCGTCTCTATTAAAAATACAAAAAATTAGCCGGGCATGGTGGCAGGCACCTGTAGTCCCAGCTACTCGGGAGGCTGAGGCAGGAGAATGGCATGAACCCAGGAGGCGGAACTTGCAGTGAGCTGAGCTGAGATGGCGCCACTGCACTCCAGCCTGGGCGACAGAGTGAAACTCTGTCTCAAAAAAAAAAAAAAGAAAAGAAAGGGAGGAGGACGGACATCCTGCTATAGAGTGGAGATGACAGGAACACATTTTTTTACTTTCCTTTTCTTGCTCTCATTTCTGTGTTTTATTAAGGGAAACACAAAGGAAAACTTGTGTTATTTGTTAAAAAATGTCAAAGTGCGTTTCAAGCAAGAGGAAAAGAAGCAGGAACATTCCCGCCTAGAATGGCAATATTCTAACGAGGACAGCCAAAGACTGGCTCATGGTTGCAGGGACACACTTGAACTACACACTACCCTTACCTGGATTATTTTCATGTGAATCCCCCATTCCTGTGCTGACACTCAGATCTCTCAACAGAGCTAGAGGACCAGGTGGCTCTCACTTTCTAGGGTGAAAGGGACATCCCAAACCAGCCGCTGGAATAGGAGGAAAGTCCGACAATGCAAATGTGGATATTGCTCCCTAAGCATAAGGCTGGCAAAGGCTCCCTCCAGCCTGGCAAAGATGGCCCTAGGCAAGGAGGAAACTTGTCCAGGCTAACAAGAGTACCACTGAAAGCAGCACATTCTTTGAACCTTGCAGTAGAATTATCTACATGCCCACTTTATCTTCCTGCTGTCCCATGAGCTCCTTAAGAAAAGGTTCCATGTCAGACTCCCCTGTGATTCTCCTCAATGTGGCACAATGTTTCGCATACTGTAGAGACCCGTGAATATGTGTTGACTAAGTACAAATGCCCTGAAGTCATAGTCTACTTCATGCCATAACTCAGCAGGCTGGAATAAGCGTGAGTGGGCTTTGGAAACAGACAGGCCTGAGTTCAAATCCCAGCGCTGACATTAGTAAGCCGTTTAATCTTAAATTATTCAGCCTCTCCATGTTTCAGTTTCCTTATTGGTACAGAAGAGGAATGATATTCCCCCGGAGTTATTATGAGAGTTAATAGAGACAATGGCTGTGAAACATCTAATAATCTGTTCAGACTCTGTAAGTCTCCTCTATCATCCCTCTGAATGAGTGCATATAGTTTCTGAAGGGAAATCACCTTGGCTTTGCCCTGTTCTTATGAGTAAACAGGAACCATGCCAGCATTCAGGCAGAGTCCCTGTGCCTAGTCACAGCAGTTATCACGGTGTAACCGAGGGGTTTCTGTGCCTGGGATAGGCTGTCTTCCATGGCTGGGCTCATGGCATTGCAGGGCAGTTAAGAAGACGGTCCCTGGGGTCAGACAGACCTGGGATTGGTTGTTGACACTGCCACTGATGATGGCCTTGGACAAGTTCTTTAATCTCTCCAAGCTTCCATTTCCTCATTTGGTAAACTGAGGAAACTATTGAGCTGTTTTTCTGTGTGTTTAAATAAAATAATAAATACAAAATACCTAGCACAGTGCTAGGAACATCGTAAGGATTCAGTGAATTGTAGCTGCTATTGTGATCATTGTCACCATTATTGGACAATAAGCAGCTCTAGGACCATGTTTTATTTACATCTGTGGTACCCAGCACTTGAACATAGGTGTCCAGAGAATGTAACTTGAATTAACCTAAACCGAACTGAACTGAAGACAGTCCCTGGTGCTTAGTGAGGCTAGTGTAGTGTTTGGCTCTTGGTTCCACCCACACTTGAGATGGCATTTCTCCTGGAGCAATCCCACGTATTCCCTAACAAGTCCCCAGATTGCAGGCTTCCTGCATGAGGCCCTCACTCATGGGCTCTGGCAAACCCTGTTTTTGACATCTATGTGTGATACTTCACACCAAATACCAGAAACCTGGACATAACGGGGGGGGGGAGGGTGGGGCATGAAAAGTGAACTCCCCTAGACATCAAAACAGGGAGAGATCTGTGAAGAGGTGAGGTCTGTTAGCTACTGGGCCTGGTTCATGTGCCACCACATCTCAGTTATCACGCGATGAATGTACGGATGAATTTGGCAGATGTCCTCAGGGACAATGCACAGCGAGCAGTTGGGAGCCTGGCTGAAGCCTTTTGCATCATTGGGGTGTCCCTGTGCTGGCTACAACAGCTAGGAACAGGCCCCACAGGCAGGCAATGCCTAGGGCAGAGGCAGCTGGCCTGAATTAGCACTGTGTTGAAACAGGTGCAGAGGCCGTCTCCATCAAGCCAGTAGCAAGACTTCAGCTTCCTACAGGCATTTTCAGGAAGGGACTCTACCTGGTTTAAGGGCATTAAACCACAATGGGACTGAGAATGCCCCTGCCCTTGAATGTACATCCATCCTCATTCTTCTGATGGATATGCCCTGTTTATTCCATTGTTAATTTATTTATATAATATATCTCTCCTAGTTTCTAAACAGGATTTAGGTGACATACAAATACTACCAATAGTGAAAATAATTTTTTAAATTAACATTACATACTGGGAGCAGAAAAGCAAATCTCTCCCCCACCCAAATAATAATGTGGGGATAAATATTTGAATTGTGATAGAATGTTAAATGTTACTCTGTGTTTACAAGACGAAACAGAGAAAAGTAAAGCTTTACAAAATTGTTACGATCTGATCAAATTGTGTTTCCAACAATATTTATATGTCTAGCTGGCTTTAGGACAGAGTCTGTAATGAAAGAACATATGTAACTCATGACAATGGAGATCAGACCTGTGACCTCATGAACCGTGTTTGAAAATTTTTACTTCTGTCTATTGACGGTATCTCACCTCTTGTGAAAAGAATTATAGCAAATGTAAAAGAAATGATATATACAACAAGTTAATAAGATAGAACCACAAAACCAGGAAGAGAGAAAACAGATAATATTAAATATAAGAGTTAACAGTTGCACTGAAGGTAGCAACTGTGATAACATGGTTCAATCTAACATAGTTCTAAGTACATACTTGGCACTTGTTATGTGTGCACATTTGAGCAAATGAATACCGTGAATGAGAGTCCAATTTGTCTTTGAGTTTCCTTGTGGCTAGGGCAAAAACAGAAATAATCACCTTACAGATATGTTTGCACCTGGATTAGAGTGGTAATTGTGGATTTGTTTGATTAAACAAAAAAGAAAATGTACCGTTAATCCTCATACCTCTAAATTTTAGTGCCCAAGGAGGCAAACAGTGAATCTTTCCACCCCATTCCTCAGCATAGTGCCTTGCATAAAATAAATATTCGTTGTATGAATATATTAATAAGGCCATTAAAATAAAGGTTTTTTTGATGCATCTAAGACATGATTCCATTTCCTCCTTTCTTATCCCCAATCCTTTTTTAACCTTAAAGTTCAGAGAGGAAAAAAAATTGTCAGGAGGGTATCGAAGGCGAAGGTATTCCAGGTAGATGACACGGCTTCAGCAAAGGCATCCGGGGAGAAAGTCAAAGTAAGTTAGAGAATCTCTGTGCACAGAAGCAAATGGGGCAATGCAGGAGGTTTGAATACTGGACTTTAAGTTTCTGACTCCACAGGCCATAGAGAGTCTTCGAAAGTTTGGGATTGGAGGAGTAAAATAATCAGGAGTTTGGTCTTCGTTTATTAATTCTGGTATCAGGGTGGCTGATGAATTCAAAGAAAGGAGAAGATGGAGGTGGAGCAGATAAACTTAGTTACTCTAGTATAAGCGAGAAATTTAAGGCCTGGCCCAGGGCAGGGAAATGACATTGAGGGAGATGAATGTAAGAGCAATATCGGAAATCAAGTCATAAAGTTCAGCATCTGTTTAGTTGTGAAGTGGGGAAAAATGAAGGGGAAAAGGCATTAAAGAGTGTTGGGGAGCAGCGTGGCGGTAATAGAAATAGGAAATCCAGGAGGAAAGCAGCAGGATGGGGTGCAAGAAGAAGTTTGGTGACTTTTCAAAATGCTTTCCCATCCATTATCTCATTGATTTCATATGCAAGCAGAGTGAGATCCACCCTGAGTGTCAGCTGAAAACTGCTCTGCCCCTGTTTACAGCTGCCAAGTTTCAATGAGCAAACCTATGCCTGGATCCTTCTGGTAGTACCAGGACACCCACTGGCAGGTGCCCTGCCCTCTCCAGGCAACCCCAAACCTTCGCCAGGGCTCAGTCACCCCATCCTGGCTCTGAGCCAGCAGCAGCTAAAAGCTGGGTAGTGCAAACACTGCGGCCTGCCATGCTTGCCAGGAACATGGATGGGTGTGCCCCGGAGTTCAGCCAGAGTCTCCCAGAACATCTGGGCAGGGTGGGGAGGGAGGAGCACAGCCATTGGAGTTTCTTTAGCGTCTCATCTTTCTTCCCGCTGGGTAGCAGGCTCTGACTCACTTCCAGGCACAGGGAAGTGGTTTCACCCCAGGCTGCAACTTCTCCCCTGAGCAATGGGGCAGATAATATTTCTCACCTCCTTAGGACAGCAGGAAGTTAATGAGAGGGCTCTGCATGCTGCTGGCTGAGCCTCAGTTGGATGGCACGAGCGATTGCATAAAGAGAAGAAATACTGACCTAGTTATAAAAAGTCAGTCCTGGACGGGACTCCAGCGCAGAGCTGGTCTAGCCTCTCACCTCGCAGATGAGGGGCCTCTAGTCTGTAGCCACGACCACTCCCAGCTGTCATCTGTTGGTTTTCAGACATATATGTTGGGGCCTCTGATGGATCCTTACATCCCAAGGAAAATCCAAATTTCTCTGCACAAGCTGGTCCCACCCAACATTTCCAGCCTTCTCTCCCTCACTCCCCTTCTCTCTTCCCTCCTCCTCACTCAACTCAGGCATTCACAACTCTACATTACCCCCAACACACACACACACTGTGACTCAGACACTCCCCATGCATTTTCCTGGCACAGACCTGTGCTCTGCTACCCAGTCGGCAGTGTCCTCAGGCAGGAGTCCCCTTTCCTTTCTTCTCTGCCCTGTTGAAAACCCACCTCTTAAGCCCTCAGACAAGTAATTAGCACCTCCTCTGCCCTGGCAGGCTGTTTAGCATTTATCACAAGGCATCACCAGTTTTCCTTTAGATACCTGCCTCCTTCACTGGAAAACACACAGATGTGTGACTTAGAGAGCTTAGTGTCCTCGGAGCCTGCCAGAGTCAGGCCCTGGTGACAGATGTGGGAAATGAAGAAGGAAAAATGCAGATTATAGTAGGGTTTGCAAACCAAGGGTGCAAAAAAAGGGGTGCAGCGAAGTCTCCCTCCAGCCCCTGCTCTCTGCCCAGCTCTCCCTGATATATAACATGCCAGGTAGCAGGTTATTAGGCATCCTTACAGTTTCTTTAAGCATACCCCCCAAAAAACACAACACAAATATAGATCCTTTACTTCCCACTTTGTAACCCAAAACATAACTTTTTTTTTACAGAGGCCCCTTAAAATCTTTCAAGTTTCTCATATTCTTCCTCCCTCTATTCAAATCTTCAACCCATAGGTTTAACTATCCATGAAACAAATAATACCACACATTTAATGTAAGTCGCAGTACAGGTGCATCTTGCCTTTAAAAATGATTGAGTTCCTGGGAAATCATGTAAAATCACATTTATATTAAAGTAGTCACATTTCCAGTGCATTGAAGGGGCATGTTGTTTAAAGATATTTAGGAGTGAAGCTTCTTCTCGATGAGGACATGGTATAGTCTGCTACTTCCCAAACTGTTGATTCGGTTCGGATTTGCTAACACCTCATTTTTTTAGAACCCAGTAACACAAATTTAAATGAGAGCAGGTTTCTCTGTCTAGTGAGAAAAAGGGTAAAATTTAGAGCCAGAGTTCCTCCCACAGAAACCCCCTCAAACCTGAAACACAGGGAACTGATAGCCCTGGTTGACACCACCTTTTCATCTATGGAGCCAGGTTCTGTGGACGCATATGCAGCTTCCTGAGGATTGGCAAGATAGTGAGAAGCTGCTTTCATCATTTCAGCTTGCAATGGCACCATCTAATGATTTTAAAGAATTTTTTTTTAGAGACAGAGTCTCACTCTGTTGCCCAGGCTGGAGTGCCGTGTCATGATCATGGTTCACTATAACCTGCAGCTCCTGAGCTCAAGTGATCCTCCCACCTCAGCCTCCCAAGAAGCTGGGACTACAAGCATGTTCCACCATTCCCGGTTAATTTTTCTTAATTTTTTGTAGAGACACAGTCTTGCTGTGTTGCCCAGGCTCGTCCAAACTATTGGCCTCAAGCGATCCTCCCACCTCAGCCTCCCAAAACTCTGAGAGTACAGTCATAAGCCACCATACTGGCTGGCCACCTAATGGCTTTAACTGCTCAAGATTGTAAATCAGGGGTCCATCAACTACAACCATGAGCCAAACCCAACCCATTGCTTGTTTTTTGCACAGCCTGCAAACTAAGAATTTTTACATTTTTAAGTGACTTTTAAGATTAAAAGAAAAATATTTTGTGACATGTGAAAATTATATGAACAATTTACATTTCAGTATTCATTATAAAGTTTTGTTAGGACACATTCATGCTCCTTCGTTTAGTGACTGCCTATGACTGCTCTCACCCTACAGCAACACACTCGAATGGTTGGAATTGCAAAGTCGAAAGCCTAAAATATTTACTATCTGACCCTTCACAGAAAAAGCTTGCCAAACCCTGTTTTAAAAGATACTATAAGACCCAGAGTAGATGTCCAGATGAAACAGATGCATCTCTTTCAGCTTTAGGTGTCTGTACCTGGCCAAATAGGATCTCAGTGGTGAGACTTTTGTTCCTCTTGAAGAAAAGCATGGCCACCATGAACCAATGCTGAGAGATTTCTCATCTGCATCAGACGGTCAAGCTAACCTTTCTCAGCTACTCATTCTTCGAGTTCAAGGTGGGCAGGTGTAGTGGGCCAGCCAACCACCTCTGCAAGCTTCAAGTCCCATTACCCTCCTGCAGAACCACAGGTGTCCACAAGAGGGCAGCAGATCTCCTGTTTGCAGTTCTCTGGTGGCCTTCTCAGCTTTGGAGGGCCGTCAGCTCACCTGAGCGCTTTGCTAGCTGAGCCTCCATAGAACTTTCTCTAGCTGGATGGTCAGGAATGGGGCCATCTTACTCTGCAAAAACCTATATAAGCTTTCTGGTCCCCGGCAGATAGTCCAACATCTTGGTGGCTTATCGTCAAATCTGTTATTCTTGAAGTGTCAGGAATTTTTTAAAAAGAAAGGAAAAGAAATTCTAGTTTCATTCTCTTCTTGCCGACTCCCAAGTCCTCTTTTGCTATATTCCAGCCCAGCACACTGCCCCAGGTTTTCAGCGGTTGTGTCTCAGCTCTAACCTCATCTTCTCTATCCTGCCTTGCAATGCTGAAGCCAGGACCCTGCAAAACCCCTCTGTGCTTTGCCAGGTGGCTCATGGTAGGCTCCGCTAGGTTAGGGTGGAGGAAGGAAGCATTTCCTTCCTAGAAGTTTGCTTAGTTGGGCTTCCTTACTTCTACCTGTTGTTCTGAGCGACACCTAGAAATGCTTCTTCATCCCAGTAGTAGCATCCCCCTGACAGTAGCCGAAGCCAGCTAGCATCTTCCCCAACTCATGCGGAGCTAGCTCCACCATGCCCACCTCAAAGACACTCACACCAGCTGCCTGTGCTCCGTCCTCAGAGGTCTGGGCCCTGAGTCCACTAGGCATGTCCTCCAAGGCTCTAATTTTTATCATTCCAACTTCTTCCTTCTCCCCTGACTCCACTCTGCCCTAACAGCCCTATTGGTGGTAGGCCCTTTGCAACTGCTCCATTTATGGTAACCTAGTGTTCTCTTCCTGCATTTTCAGTTATGCCTAGTTATCTACTCCTTATATTAATTTTCTCTAATCAAGCAACTGGGGGTGGCTTTTGCTTCCTAACTGAACTCTGACTGATAGACACTTTTTGTCAGGTCTAAATCTAATGAGAGATTTAATTGTGATCATTGGGTCACAGATACTCCAAAAGTCCACCTGAAAAATTAAGTCTACAAATACCCACTGTGTATCTACACGTGAAAGGCACTGGTTTGAAGCTCAGAAATAGGCACTGCTGATCAACTCTTGTCCCCTAATCCTGACCCCTACTCCAAGGTTCTAACCCTGGTTCTTTGCCTTGTCCTGCAAGGCAGCTCCATGACTGGTGCTTTGGAATGGTAAAGAATGCAGGTCAACTGGCTGCCTCCCTTCCCAACATGTGTTCTTCCTTGTTCCTCTGGCCGACTGTCACCTAGTCCCCCCAGTCCCACCATCCAGACAAAGGAATGCAGAAAAATAGAATTATAATACCTCCTGCCCCACAATGGCCTGGCGAGAGAGTCAAACTCATAGATCTTATTGAAGGGCAGACAGCCCTCATTCTCCAGCATGATTCCTTCTAGACAGCACGTTACCTGGGGAGAGAAGAAAGACGCCATCTTGGGCACAGAGAAGAGGGGGAAAACTTATCTCTGTAACAACTTAGCTTGACTAAAAATGCCCAGCAGCAGATTTGGATCTGCACAAGGGAAAGAGCGGGACAAGAGGGCAAGCAGGGGATGAAGAGGGAGAAAAGGAGGCCGATGTGTCTCTGCTAAAAACAAAGCTGGACTTTTTGCAGACTAGCAACTCCTTTCAAATCCCTCTCTTCAGGAGCCACTGAAATGACAAATCGTGCTGGTTATAGCATTTAAGAAACAGAACCTCCTCAGCCGTCATCTCTGGAAAATACACACTCAACCAAATTATCTGGGATTCCTTTTAACGAAACTTTGGCCCTCCTTTCCCAGAATGCCCCCACAAAGGCTCCAGCGGCACTGGGACACTGCTGTGAACTTGAGCGCACCCTGCTGGCAAGTGGCTGCAAAGACACAAGGGCCGTCTTCCCTGCCACATCCTCATGCCACATGTGTGCACAGCAGCTTTGAACTTGAAAGTTGTTTTACCCAAATTGTTGTTCTCTTTTCACACTTTTGTAGTGTTAAACAGACTTCAGCATCCTCATCTGCATCTTCTTTCTGGTTTTTGTATCCAGTTCTCCCTGTGGCCCCTGCCCTGCTGGACCTCACCACAGTGCCCTTTTTGTTTTAAGACTATCTGCCTGACCCAACCAAGCCTTGGCTCCTCAAACTACCACAAGCAGCTCTTGGATCATGGATGGAAGTGATTGCATTTATTGGAGGGGTGGGAGTTGGGGCTGGGATGGGCAAGGGGAGGAGATTCTCTCCTAATCCTCAGGCTTTCTGGATATGGAGGCCTAGAATAAGAGAAGCAACCATAGGGAATTGGGCACAGAAATTACGTTGAGAAAACCATCCCAGACCCATTCTTTCAGCTGACCTCAGGCTATGAAAGCCTTGGACCAGAATAGCTAACTGGTCAACCCCTTTCACGTCTTCTGGGGGCTACGGACTTATGGCTCTGAAGAGGTGTGTGCCTGGGTAAACACAGCCCGCCCATATCCCACTTAGGTATGGATTCCTTTCTCAAGAATTTACTTCATTTCCTAATGAACATTAAGAATTCAAATTCTTTGATTTAATCCCTAATATGGTTTGGATCTGTTTCCCCAACCAAATTTTATGTCGAATTGTAATCCCTAATGTTGGAGGTAGGGCCTGGTGGGAGGTGATTGGATCATGGGGATAGACCTCTCATGAATGGTTTAGTGCCATCCCCTTCATACTGTTCTTGCAATAGTGAGTGAGGTCACATGAAACCTAGTCATTTAAAAGTGTGTGGCATCTCCTCCTGCCCCTCTCTCTCTTGCTCCTGCTCTAGCCATGTGAAGTGCTTGCTCCTCCTCACCTTCTGCCATGATTATAAGCTTCCTGAAGCCTCCCCAGAAGCTGAGCAGATGCCAGCATCATGCTTCCTGTACAGCCTGCAGAACTATGAGTCAATTAAGCTTCTTTTCCTTACAAATTGCCCAGTCTCAGGTATTTCTTTATAGCAACTCAAGAACAGACTAATCCAGTCCCCTCTCAATAAATTTTGAGGAGATGCAAATAGTTCTCAAGCACCCCTCTCCACTTGAGCTGTCAAGTGCACAGTGCCGGTGTATGAGCAGTCCAGATCAAGGCCAGGTGGACCCAGCTGGGGCTGAGAGGGCAGGAATTACTCTAAGGGCTTACCTCCCCCAGCTTCTGTTCCAGTGTCCACTAACAAGGTGATCTCTTGGAGACCTGGATAGAAGACAAGTGCCTTCCTTTCAGACTGCCCTATTTCCAGGATGGCAGATACAAGGCCTTCATGCCACCCCAACCCCAACACACACACACACACACACACACATGCTCCCGTCGAAGATCAACTCATTGATCACAGCAGTGAGCTGAGATGCAGTTCAAATTCCTGCTCCACAGTGAACACAAAATAGCCACATCAAATCAGAATTAGCCAGACTTCTGGCTAGTTCTGGCCTATTTTAAAGTCAGGATCTTCAAAACACAAATATGTGATTAATTGTCATCTGGAATATTCACTAATCCAAATATGAGCTCAAAATCAGCTCTGCTATGACCTTGTAAAAATCTCAAGTTCCTCTCCATCTCCTCTTTTTTATAAATTTGGATATCTGTGCTCCTTTGGTGTGTTCTTGAACATGGTCCCACCTCAGTGCCTTTGCACTTCTTCCCTTCAGCCTGTTCCCTCTTCCCCCGGATGCCTCCATGCCTCCTGCCTTCACTTTAGGTCTCATTCAATTACTACCTGATCAGAGAAAGTGCTCCTGGACCTCTCTAGATAAGCCCATACCCTCCACCTCCATCTCCACACTGTCTTCTTACCTCGTGTTTTCTTCATAGCATTAATCGCCATCAAACCTATTATTTGGTTATCAAAGAGTTGATTTTCTGTTTCCCTCGCTAGAAAATAAGGTCCGTGAGAGCCTCATCTTGTGGTCTGCTTGTTGCTGTTTCCACAATGCCCACAGTAGGCCATCAATAAATGCATGCTTAATGAATGAATGAATATGTGGGTAAATAAACAAAGGAAGAAGTTTGTAAAGGGGAAAACTTTTGCCTCACTCTTCAGGAGAACCACCTGCTCTCTGCATGGAGTGACTTGCAACAGAGGCAATATGCAAAAAGTGGACAACCTCCAAGTGAGGTCTTCCTCACACAGCATTCCTATTACCTCGAGCAAAGTTCATAGTAATAATTTAACTGTAAATGCAAACATCCCTATTCCCTTTTGCTGATGGAAACACAAAAATGTACAATATATACAAACATACAAAACATACATCCTCAACACATATAAAATGCCTCACTAATTCAGGCTAATTGGACATAAGGCAAAAGTAAATTGCTGGAAAGTCCAGACTATTAAATTTTGTAATAGAATACACTTTTATTACTTTCAAATTCAGGGCACCCTCCTTATTCAACACTCAGACACTTAATATCTCTCTAATTCAATTCAACTGCCAAGAAAAGCCACAAATCCAGAAATAATCAAGAAGTCCTTCAGGCATCAGCAGCAATGAAAGTAGCCAAAAATAGCCCCAAAAGGGAAATCTGCTGAGATTCAGTTATTTCGCTAACCAAAAGAAACTGCTACTCTCATTGACTGTTCAATGCCTATACAAGTAAAACTTTGCCAGCACCCAAGTCAAAAAAAAGAAGAAACAGATACAATAATAACAATAATAATAACATTAACAACTAATATTTATTGAACACTTAGTACATGACCCTATTCCAATTGCTTTACATGTATTACTTACATAATCAATATAACAACCATATCAGGTATGTGCTATTATTGTCCCCATTTTATAGATGATGACACAGAGGTACGGAGAATACAATAATGAAGGCAGAAATAAAAACAAAGAACAAGAAACAATTGGGTAGACAGCAATGGCCTATGGCCAGAGAAGTAGAAGTTACAACTTAGATTGGAAATATGCTGTCAATCAAAGGAGATGATGATGGAGAACAGAAGTGGCCAAGAGGGAAGACAAGTCAAACACACCAATTATAGAAAGCCCAGTGCAGGCGTATTCAGTGCTGGGACTCCTCAGTGACTCTATGGTACCACTGTTCTGTTGGTCCGTTCGATAACTGGGGAGTCCCTAAGTCAGCCTTCCCCCATAAAACCTCCACAGTGATTACGAAGACTACAGAGTACTCAATTTCTCTGAATTGTCATGAACCAGGTATCCAGAATATGACTTGCCTAGAATTCCTACTCCAGATGTGTTGACAACTGAAGTTATTACAAGACTGGGCTAAATTTTTGGATTATTATAACTGGCCCATTTATTTTTTGCAAAGAATAACTTTAAAATGCCTTGAATGTTACTTGGCCTCAAGTAGTTTAAGCAGTCTCCCCATAACTTTGTTCTCACTGTTCGCTTGCAGTATTTTCTTTTTTCAGTGCGAATATGGATTTCAAGTTGGAATATTTTTGTATGATCACCAGGTCTGATCTTGTAGGTGTGCATATTTCTCTTTCAAATCCAGACCATCCACAATCTTTTGACAATAGTTGCTATCTGGTGTGCAAGCAGGAACTACACATGAAGGTGAGTTTCTCCACTGCTCTGGGGTCACCAGGAGCAGGGGTGGGCTGGTTATTTGGAGGTTTAGGGCCAGACAAGTGGTCCTTTTCCACTCACATGTGAAATCTGTCACCTCTCAGCCTGGAATTGTAAGTAGAACAAGTAAAACTTCCTAGGTTGCTGCAGCTCTTTCCAAGCTGTTCCTGCAGAGCAGGATGGGATGCACAGTCTATGTTTCCTGGGAGACGTCCCAAATAGCCTCTGAAAGAACCCCTCTTAGCCCACCCCATGTCCGGTCCACAGTGTGTTGAACATTCCTACCTGAGACTGATATTTTTTCTCCAGGTTTCATTGAGTAATTTGTAAGGCAGCTCTCAGGAATTATTTCCATTCCCAAATCCATCTCAGTTGTTCCTCTAACTGATGGTGTGGCCCCAAAGTACCTCACAGAAGCCAAGTCTCTCATTCACACATGCCACAGGTCCCAGCAGCACTTCCGCCTCAAGGCAGACCCCAAGCCTAAAATGTACCATGAGGTCTTGGAGGACACATTTCTGTAGTAAGAATGTATCTCTAACTGCTCCATGAGCCAGCTCGGCCTCATCTGTTTCATAGGGTGCTGGAGGGACTCCCCTCTCCAATCACAAGCCAGGACTTCTGGGGTGTCATCCTACCATGTCTGCCCCCAGCAGAGCTAATTCCAGGCGTGGATGTTCAAAGTCTTCATTACACCGTGATGCCCATATGCACCTAAATGTGGGAACTGACATTTTCCAGACGTTTGTGTTCCCTTTTCAAGTGCCAGTGCCCTTAAGAAACAGAACTTCGTGCACCTGTTTTTCCTGGGCGGGTGACCTAGCAGAGACCAGAGAATCAACCTTGCTCCCGGGAGGGCTGCTGCCTCCACAGGGACACCCAAATTATTCCAACCTCCAAAAGACAAAGCTAAATGAAGTCTTGTATTCAGCCTTTGTTTAAAGATCACGTTCATGAGGTTTTGCATCATTCCAATACTTCTGCATATTATGTAATTCACACAAAGTGAACCATGGTTAAACTTTCAGGAGTAGAACTTAGAGTAATTTTTCCCTTCCATTTACTTTTCTGTGAACACATTTTTTAACACCCTTACATTACCATTAGAAAGCAGCACATCTTTCTTTAATAAAAGGAAACATACAGATTTTAGTTTTGACAGGAACTGATTCCCTGTGTGTTTTAAAGTTTAAAAATATGTAATGACTTATTCCAAGTTTGTGTTGTTTAAAAGATGATATTTACATTTAGCAAATTGACTGACTTACTCTAAAGATCCACCCGATTCAGCTTTGTGCCTGTCTGTCGCCAGACTTGTCCACCTGGGAGGGAGGAGTGGCCTCATCTCTCCCCTTCCTGGCTGTCAGTCACCAGCAGGGCCCAAGCACACAGACCTCAGACTTGGCATGGTCCCTTCACTAAGCTCCCTGTGGGAAATGTTATAAGTTGCTATTTTTCTTTACCCTGAGAGATGCACAAAGGCCAGACACGGTAGTGTTGGTTTTGTAGGTGAGAAAACCCAGCTACTGGGAGTTCAATCCCTGTGGATTTTCCAGTTACTTGAACTACTGACAGCAGGTTTCATGTTTGGCCTTTTAAGGCTGATCCCCTGGGCTGAAATCATCTGATAGACTTCCTAAACTGCTTTTAGAGTCGTCATGGGTAACTTCCATTAGCCCTCTGGGAGGGGAATTAAAAACATATTTTAAAAATTCTCACAAGTTAATCACGTTCCAAAATGAAGTCACCCAAATCGATCTCAAGATAAGCTTGGCAACAATTAGAGCTTGTTCCCTTTCGAGTCATTTGCACCAGCAAAAATCTCACCTTTATAGTACTTAAGGAAATTGATGGGACCCTGCAGCCATCCTGTGTGTTTTGGGGAAAGAAGCAAGGAAAGTCAGCCATTGAGGTAAAAGACCCTCTTGCCCCATCCACCTACAACCATTCTGGGCTGCTCTGTCTATGGGGTAGCCATTCTTTATTCTTTTACTTTCCTAATAAACTTACTTTCACACAAAAAATAAGTAAATAAATAAAATAAAACCACTCTGACTTCCACACTGCCCTCCACCTCCATTGTAATTACTGGCCACGCCCACCAGGCCATTCAGTCATCAATGGTCTCTGGTACTTTCTGTGGCCCCAGTGGTGCTGACCAATGCACTGGTTGCCAGACTGCTTAGTGCCAGCAACCTTGGCCAAGGAAAGCAGAAATTTAAGGTCTGTGCAATGGGTGCTTCCAGGTAGACACAGGTGTGGTGGGAGCACAGGACAATTCCTCTAAGTAAGACCTAACCTGGTGCTTTCCGATCATTCCAAAGTGGCATCGAAGGAGGCCCTCAAAGAAAGTGGTCATGGTGTCCTTGAAACGTGACTCTACCTGTGGCCCCTTGTCTTATATCCCCATTTACTTGGTATTAATTCCTCATTTTTCATCTATCCTGTATGTCTATAATGAGCTAAATTTTATAAGTCTATTAGGCAAGGATTTCTAATTTTGGTGGCTTTTTAAAAATCGTGTAGTGTATGTCATTGCTTCTTAAAACATAAAATGTTTTCTTTTTGTAGGTTCATAATACTGCACAAATAATTGGTGGAAAACACCATCATAAAATATTTTAGGACATGAGCATACAAGACCATTGTCAGGATGAGGCAGCACAGTATTGCAAGGAAGAAGATCGCCAGTTAGATTCCTTATATTTACCTTAAAGGCTGTGCTTGAGCACACTAACACTAACAATTAATAACATTAAATACAATTGCTGAAGAAATGAGTGTTTCCGCATTTGAGTTGAACAACAGACCAATAAGTGGGGTGGGGCCTGTCTGTCACCTTTGACGGTCAAAGACCCTGAGCCTGGCTAACTCGTTGCGCCGCCCGGACCGCAGGCTGCCTGGGCCAGGGACGCGCGGAGGCCACCCCGCAGAGGGCGGGCTAAGCTGGGCAGAGCTCTCGGGGGCGCCCCGCGCCCAGCCCCGCCGGCTCCCGCTCGCCCCGAGCACGCGGCGTTAGCTAATCTTCTCAGGGACTGCCGAGGCCCTTTCTCCGCCAAACCGCAGGGAGGGACGGCCCGAGAAGGGAGGGGGCTGGGAACGGTTTGTTGTTGCTTTTTCTGAATTAAAAGAAAACAGGGACGAGAGCAAGGAAGAGAGCGAAGTTCAAGGGAGAATCTGGCAAGTCACCTTGGGCAGCCCCTGGACCGCCGCCAGAGCTCTCTTGGAGAGGGTGAGGCCGCCGAGCGTGTGATGAGCGCCTAGTGAGTATTCACTGTGCATGATAGATGACTGGCCTGGAATCCTTCCACACCACAAATTTGTTCCTCTGCACACCCAGGCAACCAAAAAGCCAAAAGAAATGGGGGATTGGGGAGGGGGCTCTCTAACTTCAGTTTCTCCCGGCTGCTGGCACCCGCAGCCCCAGAAGCTCTTAGCTCCGCCCTCCATTGTCTTTGACTCTGCTCGGTCCTTGGCCTCCTTTGGCCCCCGCCTCGTCCTGGAAGCAGAGCTGCGAGATTCCCTTTTCTCTCAATGTGCGCACTCGCAGCCCCGGTCCAAGCCCATCCTCTCCAGGCAGGGATTAGTGCAAGCGTCCGTTGGCTGGAACGAGCGAGGACAGCCTCTCTACCTCCCTGCCTCCCTAATTCCCTGCCTTCAGCACCGTCCCCCTGCGGCTCCCCTGACGCAGCCATCCACAGCACAGCTGCCAGAATCGCCTTTCCGTTCCACGGTTTTGATCATGTAACATCCCCACTTGGAAGACCAGAGTGAGTCCCAGGGGTCTCATATGTCAGATCTCAGTTTCTAACCATGAGCATCAAGGCCCTCCCTGATGGCCCCCCATCTTGCCCGCCCTGTCTCACCCGCCTTCTATCCAAAATCTTCCAATGCAAAACTTCTGGTCAGATTATGCAGAACGTTACAGCCTCTCCCTCCCCTACCCCACCACTTCGTCATTCCACAAGTATTTATTGAGCATCTACAAGGTTCCAGGCACTGAACTACGGGCTGCAAATACAAAAATGAACAAAAGAAATCATCCTGCCCTTAAAGACTTTACAGTCAAGTGAGAACAGAAACAAGGAAATTTTCTGGCTCCAGTTTGTCACTGAAACAACATAGTTCACATCTAAATCTGAGCATAGTTATGTAAAATAAACTAATAAGCAGATCGTGCGCAGATAAAAGACTGAAATGAAATGTACCAAAATAGTTATAGGATAACTGTTTCCTTCCTTCCTTCCTTTTTTTTTTTTTCTGGGGGGGAGGGGAATGGAGTCTGGCTCTATCACCCGGGCTGGAGTACAATGGGTGATCTTGACTCACTGCAACCTCCGCCTCCCGGGCTCAAGTGATTCTCCTGCCTCAGCCTCCGAGTAGCTGCGATTACAGGCGCCCACCACGACGCCTGGCTAATTTTTGTATTTTCAGTAGAGACAGGATTTTGCCATGTTGGCCAGGCTGGTCTCGAATTTCTGACCTCGGGTGATCCGCCAGCCTCGGCCTCCCAAAGTGCTGGGGTTACAGGCACTAACCACCATGTCCGGCCTGCTTCTTTACTTCTACTTTTAGGTAATTTCTAAAAATTTTGACCAGGCATTAATTTTTATGATTAAAAACAAACTGTTCTGTGTCATTTCTTATTTTTTCTGATTAAAAAAAATGTTATTTTTTAAAGAAAAATTTGAAACTACAAAATATATTAATAAGAAAATAATAAATTCACAATCCCAATATAGTGCATAAAATATCAGCATTTTATTTGATTAGTACCTAAGCATTATCGTATCTTTTTATAAAATTAGGCTCATGTTATATACAATATGTCATAACATTTCTACTTAACGTATTATAAATAATTTTCCGTGGCATTGAAGTGTTCTACAGCATCATTTTTCATATTTTCATAATATTAAACATGAAGGAGCTACTATAATTGGTTTAATCAATTTTTGTACATACATCATTGTGCATATCCCTAAAGTGGAAGAAAATTGTGGAGATTGAAAATAGGCTTTTGACTCATTCAGACCTGGCTTCAAATCCTGTCTGTACCACTTGCTGGATGTAACTTTAACCACATTTACTAAATTTTTCTAGATCTCATGTTTCTCACACATAGATAAGGTGATAGTAATATCTTCCTTATGGAGTTATTGTGAGAGCAAAATTATATACATAAATTGTTTTGGTCATGCCTGGCACATAGCAATTGATAGCCTTGATTATTTTCTTAGAATACATTTCTAGAAGGAGAACTTTCGGGCGAAAGTGTTTAACCATTTTGAAATTTCTTGAGGTATACTGCACTATAGAAAGAGTGTATAAATTTCACTGAAAAGAGAGAGTCAGGAAGAAGTTTTTTAAAAAATTAAACTTGTTTTGAGCCTTGTGTACCCAATGCAATAATGGGCTCATTCAGTAAAACAGACGTGAAACAGTACCCTCTCTAATCTACAATTGTTATAACCTGGCTGTTCACCAGCCTTCTCTCTACCGGCTTTAGTGCCCCCTGCTTCTAAAAGTGTCTTAGTCAGTTGAGGCTTCCCAGATTGTCTACAGCTTACTCTAGGAAGACTCTCCTTAAGACCCTTCTCTACTGAAGACTTTGGGTGCTTCTTCACTTTGCACTGCTCGAGGCTTCCGCAATCTCTGTAACATGCTCATGCTAACTCCTTCATCAGACTGCAAACTCCTGAAGTCCAAGAACCAAGGCTATGTTATAAAAATGAAATTGCTTTTGATTCTTTGGTTAGCTAACCAATTGCTGTTTAGGTGGAATGAATTGTCCCCATATCAGAACTGTTCAGGAAGATCTAAGACCTGGAAAAGTCACACATACAGAATCTACTTTGTAAGTGAGAAAATCTGGACTCTGGGAGCGGACATGCCCTTTCCAAGAGCACACATCAAGCAATGGAGCCTCGTTCCTGCCTCTCCACCTTCCTGCTATCACCTCCAGCTGCCTCCCACCAGTTTTCATGTTTTATTGCTCAATCTAAGCCCTGTGTTATCCGCTACACTATCTCAATTTGAAAAATCTTGCCCTTGACTCTTGCTTTCGTGCAGCCTACTGCCCTACTGTCAGTCCAGATCATTTCTGCATTTGGACATCACACTCCCACCCACCACTCTTCCTTGAACTGGGGGAGGTAACAGAATCTGCGCCCACCCCGGCATTCCTGCACATCCTGAACATGAAAGCAGTTGTGAAACAGCGGAATCCTCCCCGATTTCTTTCTTTTTACCTTACATCCCTTCCACTTTGATGTCAGTAGAATATTTGAAAGAAAAGAATCTAACGTGACCTACTACCCTGGAATGCCAAGAAAAACAATTACCAGGGTGATGGAGCTCAGGGAGCAGCTGGTAGACATGAATGAATGGGGCAAAAATGGTTTGTTTTCTGAACTTGTTCCACCTCAGGGTTGACCAGCATGTCTTTTGCTGGAGGCCGCCCAGAGCTCCCCACTTACTGAACCTCAGTGACCCACCATCCATTCCTAAAAGGGAGAGCCTCCTTTCTTTCTCTCAGTTCCCTCAGGCTCTTAGCAGGACTCAGTGAGAGCCCCAGAAATTTCCCAGAAGTAAAGTGGATTTAAAAACACTTAAAATTATAAGGATGGGTGGTGGAGTCAGGTAGGAAGAAATGAGTAGAGTTGGAAGGAGGATCTGCCCTCTTCCTATGCCAGCTACAGAGTGATGCTAAATTGCCTTAGGAGGGTAGTGAAGGTCACATGGAGCTCAGTTCTCTCCTGCCCAGACCCCCAGAGCCTGTGACGACCAACATCTCCCCAGTTGTAATGATTATCACAACTGGGTCCTTTTGTACAGCAGGATGGTGCTGTGGGGGATGAAGATCAATGTGGGCTTTGGAAAGGACTATATGGTGGTGCATCAGAATTTGACCCTTATTATGGCCAAGAAGGCCAATCTTAATGTGGCCCTTCCTCCCCTCCCTCTTTTTCTCTTGCAGCAGGCAGTGGTCACTGATACTTTCTGGTCTACAAGCTACTTTCTGCCACAGGGCATTTACACTTGCTGTTACCCCTGTCTATATGGCATACTGAACTTAGCACAACAAGTATGTACCAACCAACCTGCATAAAATATGATGGACCTGTTACTGGTATTACCTGTCCTGCCTGTGGGCATTACTACACACACACACACACCCCTCACATCTCTGAGTGGATTTGCTATATCTTTGCATTACTAGCCCCTTATCTTCATTCAAGTCTCTGATTGGCTGACTCCTCCTCAGAAAAATCTTTCCTGGCTACTCTCTAAAATAGCAATCTCCCTCCCCTAGTCTATGCATCCTCTCTCTCCTTACCTCGAATCGTTTTCTTTATCATGTAATCTGCCTAAAGTAGAATTACTTACTTATGAGTTTGTTTTCTCTTCTATTCCTTCCCCAGATTCTAAACTCCATGAGAGCAGAAAATTATTTTACTCATTGATGAATCCTAAAGCCCAGAACAAAACCTGACTTATAGTAGGCACTGAACATGATATACATTTATAATCAGTCACTAAAAGAACTTCCAGGAGTGCTTTTGACTCATAACGAAGAATTTTATGTAAACGGGGAGTGGTTTAATAGCTGAATCTGTCTCCCCTCTTCCCACTGAGTTCTTTGATTTTATTTTAATGGGTCAGAGTTTCAGTGCACTTGGTGCCTGAGTGGTTTCTACAGAGCTGGGGCACCCCCAAAAGCCAGGGCTCCTCCAGTATAAATGATGGAGGTGTTTCCAGAGGAAGTCGTCTGAGAGAGGAGCTC
Source organism: Macaca thibetana thibetana (assembly GCF_024542745.1). Classification (NCBI taxonomy): domain Eukaryota; kingdom Metazoa; phylum Chordata; class Mammalia; order Primates; family Cercopithecidae; genus Macaca; species Macaca thibetana. The sequence continues at coordinate 197,667,933 of NC_065578.1, read as the reverse complement.
TTTGAAAATGACTGCTCAGGGACCCAGGATGTACACTGACAATGTGCCCCACCTCTGCACCCAAGTCAAAAGCATGTATTGAAGAGTGATATATCTTTTGTAAGTCAAACCCCAAATTCCGTTGTTTACAGAGGAAGTACTATTGCTGACAAGCATAAGCCATTTAGAAATATGACAGGAGTTATGAGCCCTGAAAGAAAGGACAGTCCTTGAACTGGAAGGTTTGACCATGAAATTTCATTCTCTTCGCTCATTTATGTATGCTGAAATGTTTCTTTTCAGCATTTGACTATAAAAAAGGCAAATCACTCAGAAGGGAGAGGAATTTATACAACAGCTAACTGTCCTTTGGTAGCCGCTGTGTGCTGTGAAAGATGAGGTTCTAGTCTTGGTGTGGTAATATCTCTTTGTGCCACCAGGACGGTAATAAGTCCTTTCATACAATGTGGACATGCCTAGTGTTCACCAAGATTTCTGATTCTCTTCTCCTTCTGAGCACATATCCCTCAATGTAAGATGTATCCTTGTGAGTTGCTTTGGCCAGTGAAATGTGAGTGGAATGACGTTTGTCGATTCTGGTGGAGAATATTTTAGAGCCGGCACGAGTCTCCATGCTGTCTTTTCCTGTCACTATGAACCTGAAGCCTGATATTGAGGTGACAGTGGAGATACTGCAGTTTGGGCCTCAGAGTGTCTACCACCAACAGAGTCCTCCCTTCGAACTCCCCCTTCAACCTGAAGTGAGCCTTGTTTTATGCACTGGGATTTTGGGGTTGTTTGTTATAGCAGAAGCTCAGCCTGTCCTGACTATAGCATCCCTATAATAAATAAGGTTTTTTTCCCATACATTAAGTCTTGTGATGACCACTGCAACCCTGTGAGTTTCATTGCACAGATGACGAAACTGAAGCTCAGATTCAAAACCCGATTCTTTTTTGTTTTTTTGTTTTTTTTTTTGAGACGGAGTCTCGCTCTGCCGCCCAGGCTGGAGTGCAATGGCCGGATCTCAGCTCACTGCAAGCTTTGCCTCCCGAGTTCACGCCATTCTCCTGCCTCAGCCTCCCGAGTAGCTGGGACTACAGGCGCCCGCCACCGCGCCCGGCTAGTTTTTTGTGTTTTTTAGTAGAGACGGGGTTTCACCGTGTTAGCCAGGATGGTCTCGATATCCTGACCTCGTGATCCGCCCGTCTCGGCCTCCCAAAGTGCTGGGATTACAGGCTTGAGCCACCGCGCCCGGCCCAAAACCCGATTCTAAAGCTGATTTAATGGATTCCAAAGTCGATTCCCTTCCCACTATACTATGTTGTCTTCTACTCTGAAGAAGATTCAACTTTTATGTTTCTCTGGATCATTTGGGGCCCACGGTCCTTGTTCGGCAACTGTGGCTTATTAGGGTTTGAGTTATTGTGGTCTACAGCCTCACTGGCCCTATGATTCAATGAAGTAATTGGAGAAATAAGCAAACACTTATTTGCACCCTAAAAAGCAAGTTAGAGAACAGGCACGCCATGAACACGTGGAAGGGCAGAGCATGCGCATCTGCATGAGGTTGGGAGGGCATGAGAGAGCCTGGGGCTGGGCAGTGCAGTCCATGTCCAGGGAAGCCTGACAGTCAGCAAGGGGAATGTGAGGTTGGACTGGGTCCTGGAAGACTTGGGTTCCAGGCCTGGCTCGGCCAGCCTTGGTTGACTCACCTTTCTGGGCCCACCTCCCAGCTGTGGAATAAGCATTTTGATTCCAATCCTGCCTGCACATTAGCATCACCTGGGGAGCTTTAAAAAGATAAATCTCCACCCAGCCTCAGAGATTCTGATTCAGCAGATCAAGGGTAGCACACAGGCCTCTGTAGTTTTAAACAACTTTTAAAAGGACACTGATGCACAGGCAGATTTGGGCGTCACCACACTAGACCATTCTAGATGCCCTTTCTGTTGTTTTGGTGCCTGACATGCACCCTTATGACATGTCTGTTTTTGCCAAAGGTGTTTTAGCTATCCCTGGAGTCCACCCAGACCTCTGGGAAAACTCGTCTAAGGCCTGTGCCAGAACTCCAGCAGCCACTCAAAGTCAGAGATTCCAGAGGGACCGTGGGATTCCACGGGGCTTCAAATCCACTTCCCAAGCTATGCCATTGTGAGAAAAGGGAGACGAAGTGTCAAGGGGTGGGGAAAATTAGTAAGCAAAAGGCTTCCCTGAGACAGCATCTAAACTTGCACGGAAGACAGCCCTTCTAGACCAGAGCAGTTTCATCACAAAGCAGGTCCTTGGACATTGCTCCCTCTCAAATCCCATCCACCAGAAATGCTTTCCTGGCCTACACAGAACTAGCCAGCCTACTGCAAAGCTTCTTCAGATTTTCCTCTCGATAGACCCCTGCCCCAGGACTTCTCTCCCCTTTAAATCTGGCATCCTGACACTGGCAGCATTAGCTGTGGGCTTGGTTGACGAAGAAATTGCAGCAATGCCAGGGAATCAGCAGGAAGACCTCCAGCTTCCCCACAGCCTCTTGGCAGAACTCAGGGTGGCCTCTCAGCTGGTGTGCTGCAGCCAGGCTGCTGGGTGCTTGCCTGGACCTAGTGCCAGGCCCCACAGCAGAGGGCAAGGTGTGTGGCTGCCTTGGTTCACAAGTACATTCCAGTTCCTAGGAATCTCATGGAATCGTGCTGCAAATTAGCTACCTCACAGCCTCTATCCAGCTAACTCCCCTCCTCTGCCAGTTCTAGCTCTAATTTTTTGGTCCATTCTCTCCCTCTGCCATCATTCTACTTCAGGTCCTTTCTTCCTCTTGCTTGACTCTGATGTGATGGCATCCCAGATAATCTTCCCACCTCTACTCTCTCCTCCTCCAACTTACAATATGCAGTTCTGCCAAGATGATCTCCCTAAGCCACAGCTCTCATTCTGCCACTACTAAATTAAAAACAAACAAACAAAAAAACAATTCCCAGTTGTCTCCATCATAATTCAGGTTTTCTGGAAAAAGAGTTTGAGCAGGAGAATTGCATGCAGAAAGTTTCCTGGGGAATGCTCTTGGCAGGCAGACCTGTAAGGAAGTAGGGAAGACAGGATAGGTCCCGGAAAGAAGCTGGCCAACGGTGGTGGTACCTGAGGCCTCTGCTTCTGTGGGAAGTTCTGGATTTGGGATGGCCCTGCAGAGTAGTCCCAAATTGAGCCAAGTTTCCAGACATCAGCCACTCACTGGTCACCGTCTACCCCACCCCACAAAGGGGGCATATTCTCAGGCAAGACAGCACCCTACAGCCGAAGGCAGTGCCTAGTGAGGACCACAGCTTAGAGATATCAGCAGGTGATGCTCCCAGCAGCCAGGGCATGGCTCTGTGGACCTGAGCAGGGCTCTAAGTAGGGGACCCCATTATCCACTTCTGTTTCCTCAGCTTGGCACACATGGCCACCTCCCACTCTGCTATAAAACCCACCCCTCCCTTTTCTTCTCTTTTGTCTTTCTTTTTTATTATGGTACAAATATATACAAGTTTGCCATCATAACCATTTCTACATGGACAGTTCTGTGGCATTAATTTACAATGTCGTACATCTGTCATAGCTATCCATTTCCAAAACTTTTTCATCACCCCCCACAGAAACTCTGCAATCATTAAGCAGTGACTCCCACTCCCCACTTTCCCCAGCCCTGGTAACCTCTAATCTATTTTCTGCCTCTATGAATTTTCCTATTCTAGATATTTCATATATGTGGGATCATACAACATTTGTCCCTTTGTGACTGACTTCTTTCAGTGTGACTTTCAAGGTTCACCCATGTTGTGGCATGTGTCAGAACTTCACTCCTTTTGATAGCTGAACAATATTCCATTGTATGGATAAACCCTATTTTGTTTATCCATTTATTTGTTAATGGACATGTGGGCTGTTTTCACCTTTGTATCATAGTCGGTAATGGTGCAATAAACATTAGCATTCAAAATATCTGAGTTCCTGCTTTCAATTCTTTGGAATATACACCTAGAAGTAGAATTATCCACTCCTCTCTTGTAAACACCCAGGTTTCTGTTGAGCAAACCATTCACCAGCCCTGGACCAAGACTCATGATTCCCTGCCTCCAGAGACCAGTATATTCTGATCTTTCCACCCAGAACCCCCTTCTTCCCTTCTCTGCATCTCAAAATCTGCTCATTATAAAAAAGGAAATAGAAAAGATGAAGTAAAAAATGAAAATATACTTCAGTACTACCTCTAATTCCACACTACTCCCAGAAGTAACCACTGTTAGCAGTATGCATCCTTTATAGCTTCTTTCTGTAAAGTTATATAAACCTTACAAATCACCTATGTGGGTATTTTTCGCATAAACAGAATCATACTTTATGCATTGCCCTGAATCTTAGCATAGAATTACACATAGAATAAATGTTTGCTCTGTATAGGTTGATGAGTATCGAGTTTGTTAAACTTCTCAAAAGGCCCACCCACCTAATGCTGAGCATCAGGGCCAGGTCCGAGGTCAGCAGCTGGTTTGCCCGCTTCTTCTGTTACTGGGTGTGTGCTTTGGTGAGCTCCTTGGGTGCAGAGAAGAGGTGTGAACAAAGCGCTATTTGCCAGCCATGTGGAGGAGGTGGAGGTGGCACCTCCCCAGGGCACCAGAGTCCAATATGTATGTAGACACTCTTTCTGTCTCCAGCACCAGTGTTACACCATTTAGTTCTTTTTGGAGATGGAGAAAGGCCTCTTTGCATTCAAAGTCTGTATTGAAGATTTGGGACAGCCCCAGGCCAGATCCCTAACCCTGGTCTGAGAGGTATCTTTCATCCCTCAACAGACATTTTCAGAATAGACTGAAGCACCAGACAGGGTACCAGGCCCTGGCCATGACCACTTCCAGAATAATCCCAGGAATGGAGCGGAGTGGCAAATGCAGGTACAGGAGTCCGCATCCCACTTGCCTCCTGGCTCCACCTGCCTCAGACAGACCCAGGAAAGAAAACAGTGGCTAAGATACCTGCGGCTGCTGCGATGGAGGCGCTGAAGGTGAGTGGAAAACTTTTCTACTCTTAAGTCCGGCCCTGTTCTATGCTGTAGGAAAATTTTCTATTTCCATCTCTGCGTTCTCTCTTCTACCATTTGCCATAGCAGTGTTAGTGCCTGAACGATTACAGTCTCTTTCCCTCTCTCTCTCTCTGTGTGTGTGTGTGTGTATCCTCTCCATATGTTCTGTGTTATCACACCCATTGAAAGATGGAAAGACAAAGGCCCTGAACAATCATTGAGTAGAAAAGGACACTCCAAAAAATGTTTCTTTGTCTCCAGGAAGCCTGTGTCTAAGTCATGGACAATAGCTGGGTGTTTTCCAGCTTTTAAAGCTCTTCGAGGAAATTGGAACATGACTGATCCCATCCTGGACCAAATTTCAAAAGAGAATTTTGCAGACAAATTAGCTTCCTAGTTGTGTCACCTGAATTACTACTAAACCACACTGTCTCCTTCCATTGACCACATGGCCGCAAATAAGAGATTTTGCCCTCTCGTCATTACTGAAAAATTTTCAACTTTTCTTCCAATTCATTCCTCATATAGGACTTACTTATATTAGACATTTGACAATGGAATTTTTAAAGGAGAAGTACAAACCACTGTTAAAATGTATATGACATATTTATTGATTTTTGTTCAGTTGTTACTTTAACAAGTTTGCAACTTTTTTTTTCCTTTTTTCTTCTGTGAAGTGGCACTCTGAAAGCCAGCTGATAGGCTTCTGAGTCAGCGTTGCTGTTTCTAATTATTGAATATCTAGAAGCAGCTCCAGACAACTGCTCAGCATTACATTCCCACCAGCAAAACCTGAGAGACAGAATTCTTGGTTACAAAATGCTGGAGTTAAGGGTTGAAAGACAACTTCCATTATAACCTCCTGTTTTCACTCACTTAAAATTGCCCAAAAATTGTCCTCTTGCTCCAAATCATTTCATGCTCTGTTTCCACCCCAGGGATGAAATTGCTTGGAAAGTTTGAACAAAAGCGGTTTAGCCAGTTTGGATTCAGGCAACTTGGAGAGAATATCCTTTTTCAAGTGAAAAACAAAGAATATGTATCTCTGGCTATGGACAACCCCAAAGCAGCTGTCACCTTATAGCATCGGTTCTCTTGTGTGGGTGGTCAGCTTTATCCAAGAAAGGAAGTGTCTGTGGATGCAGTGGAAATCCAGAATCTCAAGGAAGAAACCGGAAGCAATGACGGTAAGGATTTGTACTTTCTGTTCTACGATTTGGTTGCCGATGGGGAAGGGGGGCAGGAAGAGAGGGACTTACATTGCATTATCTGCAGAATAAAGACCATCCTCTTTTCCTGGTATTAACTGTTTTGTTTGCAATAGAATGCAGTGGTTAAAAGTATGGGATTTAAGTTAAGGCATTCCTGAGTTCGAGTTTGGATTCTGCCCATGACTAGCTATGTGACACTGAATTAGTAATAAAACATCCCTAGGCGTTGATATCCTCTCCACTAAAATGGGGATCATGATAGTAGCCACTTCATAGAAGTGCACTGAGGATAAAATAAGGTAATGCATATGAAATGCTTGGCCCAGTGTCTGGAGTACCATGTGCAGGCAATGTAGGTTGCCTGGTAGTAGAGCAATGGTAGTAATAGAGAAATACACAGACATGGCTGCATGTTGAATCTGTCAGTTGTGTTGACATCTAGGTTTTTGCCTTTCTGGATCCATTCCCAATTCTGGTGAGCACACCTCAATTTTCATTTTAGGAAACCACTCCTTGCCAGGTTCAGCCCATGTGATTCAGATGTTGCTATCCCTCCCACCATTGTCACGGGTGTTTCTGGGACCTAATTCCAACCAAGTAGAGCTTGTGAATATCTGCTCCAGGATTTCTGCTGGAACATGGGCAAAGAGAAGATCTCTCCTCCTTTGGCTAGGGTCACTGGCCCGCAAGGATGCCAACTTAGAGTTCCTGGAAGTCGCTTTTGGTCAAACTTACCAAGAATGACTCTAACAGAGAGAAATACAGATCCCAGAGATAGCAAGAGTTCTGAAGGTATCATCCAAGTGCCTGGGCCCTCTGTACCTGGAGCTGGTCCTGTCCTAAGACTTTCAGTTTTGTGAGACATTTTATTTAAATCAGATTGAGTTGAATCTGTATTATTTCCATTAGTCCTCTTCAAAAAAGAAGCTCAAGGCTAAAAGCATCCAGCAGTGAGGCAGAACTCTTCATGATATGTTTGGAAAACATGTATTTTTCCTGCCTCTGCTTTGCTGGCAGCTTTGGACAAGTCTCTTTGCCCTCTGGGTCTCTAGGACCTCTGTAGTTAGATCAGGCAGAAGTAAGAAGTGGCCGCTGAAGTTGCAACATCCTGAGTATCTATGATTTGGAGGAAATAGAGTATAAGGAAATCACAGTCTATACTTAGGTTTTCAGTGACAGAGGAGAAATTAAGAGTTTGTGGCTAACGATCAGAGTCTGTCTCACTTTAGAGACTAGTTGTGACTTTCAGCTTTACTACTTGCTGTGTGACCATGGGCAAGTGACTCGGCCTCTCTGAGACTCCTCTTCAATTGTAATATAAAGATATTAATATTAGCTAGAGAAAGGAACTTTGTCCTCTTCCTAATCTCACATACTCATTTTAGCCCAAGGATGAAGGGCTCCTGCTTTTCTACTGGACATAAAAGTATTTGAAGAAATCCTTTGGCTTCCCTGTCCACCCTATCACTTGCTTCTCCTCATAGGAGAGAGGTGACTAGTCCGATTGGTGAGATTAAGAAAAGCAGTCATTTTTTCAGCCATGTTTCCGCCTTGGGCAAGGTGGAGGAGTAAAAGCTTGACCTGCTGCCTGGACCTGCATGTGTTGAAGTTCAGCGAGCCATGTGCTTCCAGGACCCATGGGATGAACCCCTGAACAGGGGCACCGTCACCACAGGAGGTCCCCATTCTTCAGCTTCTCCACCTGGGAAAGCATGGGTAAGTCAGGTTGGCCCTGCACGGTGAACTTGGACATCTGTAATTCAGGAAGGGAAGAGGGTAGAAAGGCCTGTCATGTTCTCCATTCCAGATCGGTCTCTTACAAAGCAAATGCTTTGGTCCCCACATGGCTCTTTGGGTCTCTTTTTAGGTTAATGAGAAAATGATTCTGGGACCTTTGGACAAAGGAGGTTCCTCCAACAAGACTCCAAAATTGCACACCATAAAGTGAGAAATGGATGGATTTGACCACATCAAAATTAAAGATTCTGCTCGAGTGAACAGATGGTATTAGATTGGGAGAAACTACTTGTAACATTTCTGTTACAAAACAGCAGAAATTTCTCATGGTTCTGAAGACTGGGAAGTCCAAGATCAAAGGACTGGCAAGTCTGGTTTCTGATAAGGGCCCACTTCCTGGCTCATAGATGGCCAACTTGTCATTGTGTCCTCCTGTGGTGGAAGGACAAAGGGATTTCTCTCAAGTCTCTTTTATAAGGGCATTAATCCCATTCTCTGCCCTCATAATCACCTATCAAAAGCCCCACCTCCCCCATTGCCTCAGGGGTTAAGATTTCAACACTTGAATTGGGGGAGAGGGGCATAAACATTCAGTTCCTTGCAATATATAGTAAGCACTTGCCTCTTCTAGGCCAGGCCTAAATTGTAATTCTTTTAAGATAAGCAATAAAACAAACATAAGAAATCTGAATGGCTAATAAGGAAAGAGAGGAGCTCAACCTTTCTAGTAATAAAAGAAAGACAAATCAGAGAAAGACTTTGTATGAAGCACAATAACAAAATTAGAAATTTGAACTATGCCAAATGCTAAGAAGGATGTGTGGAAATGAGACCCTTATGCACTGGTGGGAGTATATAATGTATATATATTGGTGCAAAGGTTTGGAAAACAGTAGGAAAGTATAGTGAAACTGAGGATATGGACACTCTACAATTAGGCAAGTCCTACTCCTGGGTTTACACGCCAGAGACACTCCTGTACAGGTAAGCAAAGAGACTTATGCAAGAATGCCTGTCAGCCATCTACATGTTTACTGAAACACTGTGCCGCAATTAAAAGGAACCGGCCAGAGTTACACAGAGCATCGCTGATGGATGGCAAAGCAGAGTAATGAGAGAAACAAAGAATGGATAAAATGAAACTGATACCAAAAAAGTCATTCATATACAGTTTTAAAACAACAAAATAATACCATATAATTTCCATGGATGTCATGTGTAGAAATAAACCCATGGAAGGTGGATTTTCAAGGACCCACTAGAAAAAAAAAATAGGAACTTGGAATCTGTGGGGGAGATTTGGATCTGAGATAGCAGATGACAGGAGAAGAATGAACAAAAGAGGTAACTTGGATGATCTGTTTTGCCATCAACTGAGATAGATAAACTCAATTCTGCTCACCTGGGATTAGAAACCATCTTTATAAATTATATCTTTTTTTTTTTTTTTTGAGACAGGTTCTCACTCTGTCACCCAGACTGGAGTGCAGTGGAGCAATCACGGCTCACTGCAGCCTTGACCTCCCAGGATCAAGAGATCCTCCCACCTCAACCTCCCGAGTAGCTGGGAATACAGGTGTGCACCACCACACCTGGCTAATTTTGTTTCTTGTATTTTTTTGTAGAGATGGGGTTTTGCTATCTTGCCCAAACTTATAAATCTATCCTTTAACAGAGCACTAAACCCATAGCAGGTGTTCAATTCATAATTTAATAAATTTTTAATCTGTGTGTTTTATCCTTCAGATCCTGGGCTTTCTAAGGAATAGGATTTTGTCAGAGTTCTCTCTGAAACCATTGCCCAGAGCTTAGGGTAAGCCCCTGCTTTCATGTAAGGTAATGGAGTAGAATGTCAATCCATCTCTAAAAGACATTATTGATTCAATGAGGTAGAAAGAACTTTAGAGATTACCTGGTTAGAATCTTTGATTTTACGGAAGAGAAAGCTAAAGGCCTGAGAGGTTTAGAGACATGCCCAGGTCAGACACTCACCTGCTGCATGATCAGACCCTCTAACTCCCTGTCCCCTGCTCCTTCCACCAGGCCACCTGCCATCAGCATTGCTCCTCCTAAGGGTGCTGCAACTTCAGCTTGCTGTGAATGCCCACATCTGGCTCTGCAAATTTGGGAAGGGCTGATCTGGCACTTTTGTACTCTGCATGACAACCAGGAAAAGAACAACAGAAAATTTCCCTAAAACATCTTCCCATTAAAAACTCACATTTAGCCAGTCTCAAACATCTCAAATTCTACCTCTGGGAAAGAGGTCTGACTGTCATGTTGCTGTGGAAACACTTTTGTTGTACGGAGTGCTCACCCACTTTGAAGAACCAGTCCTGATGTGGCATTAGCCTTCGGCTTTGTATGTGATGCTGGTGAACGGGCATTTACAGATCTGTGTTCCCTTTAGCTAGTGGGGTGGCTGACAGATGAGGAGGAGGTTGTTCTTTCCCAGCCTGAACCCGACTCCTTTTCATGTATTCTCTATGGGATGCTCCAACCTTTCCCCCCTTGAGATTTCTCTTCTAAGCCCATTTCCCCAGAGTCTGAAGTAAACACTCCACTAAGTGAGTATCTGGCTAAGGTTACCCCTTCCTCTGAGTCTATTTGAGGTTCATTTTTCAAACTACTCTTTTTGTTTTCAATTTTTAAAATCCCTTCCCTCTCAGGCCTCCTGGAAGCCTTCTCGGGGATGTGATGCCCTGAGCAGACAGCAGAGGGCACCCATGCCTAACAATCTTCCCTCACAAAGAGTGCAGCTGGGAGGGGCGGGTTGCAAGCATCCCTCGCAGCTGCACAACGGGAGATGCCGCCCCGGGGAGGCTGGGCCTGGCCGGTTCCTCTGTAGTCTGTGGTCTGTGGTGAGAGATGGCTGTGTGCGCCAGCACTGTCACGGGAGACATTTCCATGGAGTTTTCTGTAGAGGAGGGTGAAAGCTGCTCTTCCTGGCTGGGAAAGTTCGGGTCTCCAGTTCTCTTCATAAACTAACAAACCTCTCATTCAGATCTGCCTTCCCTGCCTGCCTTCGGAGAAAAGGGGCTTGTGCTTTCCATTCCACTCCTCACTTAGCCCCTCCCAGTAACGCCTTAGTTAATCCTGTAGCTGCCGCCCCAAGCTTTCTCCTAGTGGAAAGGCACTGATTTGTTGCCTGAAGCCTTGAGATCATTTAGCTCCAAGACCCAGTTCTTCCAGAGCCTGAGTCAGTTTTTTTTTTTTTTTTAATTACAGAAGTGGTGGCAAATTTTCATTCACAGAGGGTAGATTTGGTTTTTAAAAATAATCAAATGCCATTCAGCTCCAAATCTCTTGAACGATGTAGGAGAGAAAGCTGGGAATATGAATGTGCCAGCCTGGGGCCTGGTGTATGCTGGATTCCAGATTGATGGGCATGTTACATGAACCTGGACCAGGAGAGATGTTGTAGTTGTTGTTATTTAGTGTCTTTACTATAGAATCATGAGATCATGTATCTTAGGTGGCCTTAAACCGGCTCTGAAGACAAATGTAAAAGGGAACTATCCAAAGAAAATATCACTGTAGTAAAACTGAAGGAGATGTTAGCTAAACGTTGGTTTGTTTGTCCAAGTTCCACATTTATTAAAAAACACCATCCCTTAGTATTTTATGTTTGTTCTTCATGTATACCAATCCCTCAACCTACAAATACTTCATGGGCACAGAATATAAAAAGTTCACTGAGGGCCAGGCGTGGTGGCTCACGCCTATAATCTGAGCACTTTGGGAGACCGAGGCAGGAGTTCAAGGCCAGTCTGACCGACACGGTGAAATCCCATCTTTACTGAAAATACAAAAATTAGTCAGGCATGGTGGCACACACCTGTAATCCCAGCTACTCGGGAGGCTGAGGCAGGAGAATTGCTTGAACCCAGGAGGCGGAGGTAGCAGTGAGCCAAGATTGCATCACTGCACTCCAGCCTGGGCTGAGACGCCATCTCAAAAAAAAAAAAAAGTCACGAGAATATAGGCCCAAAGGTCTTGGAGTTGATTGGCACTGGCTCTGCATCTGCCGTGAGAGTAGCTGAGTCCCTCATGCTACCGCCATGTGTGTCCCAAGACAGGTCATTGAATCTCTAGAGTCTCAGTTTCTCATCTTTAACATGGAGACCTCAGCAGCTCCCCTGCCTAGTGAAACCCCATCTTTACTGAAAATACAAAAATTAGCCAGGCGTGGTGGCACACACCTGTAATCCCAGCTACTCAGGAGGCTGAGGCAGGAAAATTGTTTGAACCCAGGAGGTGAAGGTTGTAGTGAGCCGAGATCATGCCACTGCACTCCAGCCTGGGCTACGCAGTAAGACTCCATCTCAAAAAAAAAAAAAAAATCACTGAGGATATAGGCCCAGAGGTCTTGGAGTTGAGTGGCACTGGCTCTGCATCTGCTGTGAGAGTAGTTGAGTTCCTCATGCTACCACCATATGTGTCCTAAGACAAGTCATTGAATCTCTAGAGTCTCAGTTTCTTATCTTTAACATGGAGACCTCAACAGCTCCCCTGCCTTCTTCTCCAAGGCCAGATTACCACCACAGATCTTTGCGTGTGCTTTGTGAACTTCAAAGTGCTGTAGATGTATGATTGCTTAGGACCCCTTGATCCTTGTGCTTTCTGCTTTTCTCCATTGTAAGTTCCCTGAAGGCAAAGAACATGCCTCAAGTTCTTGGGCCATTGCCCACCGTGCCCATGAAGAGTGACTTGGCAGGCAGTGGAGACCTCATACCTTCTCTTAACATCCTATCCAGGACTGGTTTTCTGGCTCAGGGCTCCAGTGGGGAGGCTCCTGGGCTTACTATGGTAACACACCACTTTCAGTGGGCTGCCATGTGCTGGGAATGAAACCAGAGGTGCCAATTACACTAACATGTGTTGAATGGCGGCTTTGGGCTGGGCACTCCATTCAGAGATGTTGTGTGTATGCAGTTGAATCAGACATGATCTCCTGCTCTCAAGGAGTTTACAAATAAAGTTGATAGCATATACAACCAGTCAATAATGCAACGTGCAGTGCTGAATGGGTTCCTAATGGAGACACAGAATAATGATAATGTTACAAAGATGGAGAGATCAGGAAGAGCTTCACATAGATGTGGCCTTTGAACTGGTCTTAACGGATGAGTAGGACTTGGGTAGATACAGCTGGTGAAGGAGTCATGCCAGGCAGAGAGGAAGGTCTGAGCAAAGACATAGACTGCAGGTCATTTGAGAAATAGCTAAATCAGCTGGAGGTGTGTGTGATGTACAGAAGGAGAGAGCTGGGAACTTTTTCTTTGGGGCCTAGCCATGGACAGCCTTGATTGCCCTGATAAAAAGCTGGGGCGTATCTCAGAGGCAGAACTAAATCATAACAACTGATATTGGACAGATGGGCTCAGACAAGCCATCTAGGCTATTCCGGGGCAGAAGTGAAAATGATGTTGCTAAGTCTGAGATACTGGTAACCAAAGAAGGCAAAGTCAAGCTGATTCATGCCTGGGGCCTGGGTTTTTACTAGTGTAGCTGGTATTGCAAAGCCTCTACAGTCAATGAAATCAAACAGAAAAACTTTATTATTTTCCAGCCAGAATTCAAACCAACTCTGTGTCATTCCCACTCCTTGCCTATTAACAGTACTTCAGGCAAAGCCCAGAATATTTCACTTCAGTAGTTACAAAGTCTGGTCTAACCCAAACTTGGTGGTCAATTCTTCTCTCTGCCCCTACCTTCTTCCTCCTCCTTCTTTTTTTGGGTCTTCCTGCTCTCTCTACCAGGGAATTGGGCCCTGGAGGAAAGATGAGAAGAGAGAGAAGTGCTCTTAAGTGTGTGGCGCCGTTGATGCCTTCCATGTGGCAAGTACCAACAGGTGGCTCTTCTTAGTGCACATAGTGAGCTTTTGGGAGGCCCCATGGGGAACTCTGCACTGCGAAGTAACAGGTATGGGCAACGAATGCTCTGCTTGACCCCTTAGTTCCTGCCCACAGGAACTAAGTTCAACCCACAGCCTCCTACTGCAGGAGTCCCCTTGCCTTGAGAGGCCACTCTCTTGGCTTAGTACCTTCAGGATATTCTAAACACAACTTTTTTTCAGGGAATTCAGTTGGCCCACAGAAAATACCACACCCTGGACAAACGAAGTACAGGAAGGGGGGCGGTGGGATACAGTGTTCTCCCTTTCCTTCCCCACTTACACCCTCACAATGGGCCCCTGTCCTCAGAGGTCTCTATCAAGAAGAGACATCCATTTCGATGCTCAAGGTAGCTCAGGTCCCTCCCAGCTCTCCCTCCCCACCCTCTGTGGCAAGGTGGGGCAGTGGGTTTCTGCTGCTAGGCAAGCATCAGCCAGAATGCCATGTGCCAGCCTCCCCACTGTGTAGGTGCCCACGCCCACTCAATGAGTTGCTCTTTTCTGCCCCCTTCATTTGCCACCGGAATGGGGATCCCTCCCTCTCGCTGTATACCCTGAAGGGATAGGGTAAAGCCATGACTCTACTCCCCAAACATTCCTTATTCTAAAGACTTCTATCCTTAAATTCCAATCTTCTATGAATATCAGCTCAAGAAGGGGAATAAGTCACAGAACCAGCTCATCTACCTTCATAAGTCCTTAAGACATGAGGGGACCTCATGGCCTCACCTTGGGGCTTTAGCCAAAATACCAAAACAACAGGAAAGTACTGTTTGGTATTTTATTCCATTAGTGACACTTTATAGCAGAGTTTCACAATCGCAGTACTTTTGACATTTTGGGCCAGATAATTCTTTGCTGTGGGGCCATCCTGTGCATTATAGATGTTTAGCAGCATCCCCAGCCTCCATCCAGCGGAACTCCCCTTGTCATGACCATCAAAAGTGTCTTCAGATATTGCCAAATGTCCCTAGGGGTGGGGAGGGACACGCTTGTTTCCTGGTGACACTGCTTTTCTTTTTTTTTTTTTTTTGAGACCAAGTTTTACTCTTGTCACCCAGGCCATAGTGCAATGGCGTGATCTCGGCTCACTGTAACCTCTGCCTCCCAGGTTCAACTGATTCTCCTGCCTCAGCCTCCCAAGTAGCTGGGATTACAGGCACCTGCCACCATGGTAGAGATGGGGTTTCACCATGTTGGCCAGGTTGGTCTCAAACTCCTGACCTCAGGTGATCCACCCACCTCTGCCTCCCAAAGTGCTGGGATTACAGGCATAAGCCATCGTGCCTGGCCTGAGACTGCTTAATAGACTAAAGGAAGTCATTGAAAGTTTTTGAACAAGAAAGCAGCATAAAATTATAAACAAATATTTGGTTGATTTCACTAAACGATAGGAAAAGAAATGGCCAAGGCCAAGAAATACTGTGCAAATGACATCTTTTTCACAGTCTTTAATAGTGTACAAAGTGCTGTCATTAAATTATCTCACTTGACTTTCACACCAACCATGTGAGGAAGGGCGGGCCCACACTGCACGGGTGAGTTGTCAGCATGGGGGATGGGGGCTAAGGTGTGGAGAGCTCTCAGGTTAGGCAGGGTGTGGGAAGGAGTTAGGTGTAGGGTGGGGCTTCTCCATGAAGTCTGGACTTTCTTTCCAGAGCAAGAATCCCGTAGAAGATATTTGGATGAATAATAATAATGGCTTACTAAAATTAATTGAGAGCTCACCACGTGCTGAACATAGCCCTGTGTATGGTTCATAGATTATCTCATCTGCTTCTCTCAACAGGCCCCTGTGGATATGTACCATTATTTTTCACAGTTTACAAAGTAGAAAACTAAGGTCTAAAAGATTAAATCACTTTCCCAGGGTTACTCAGTGATCAGATGGGATTTTAATTGAGGCCGGCTGGGCCGACTCTGAGCCTGTGTTTGTAACCATGGCCCCTTCCTGCATGTATTTCCTCCAATCTGACTCATAGGCAGGCTCCACAGTCACCAGCGTCCTGCACTCGCTTGGTGCCTGCAGCTCACACCAGCTTTCCTGTTATCAGCATTGTTTATTAGGAAAATGGGGTGGTTCATTTCCATTTGCCTGCTGAAGATGTGACCTAGAATAAAAGTGTTAAACCAAAACTAGAAACTAGAAATCTTTGATCCCTCTTATAGTATATTGGATGATCCAAGCCAGGCTGTGGGATAGAATGTTCTGGCAATTTCCTTGAAACTCCAAGATTATGTTTTAATTGCAATCTCACTCTTCAGCAGAAAATAAATTAACATTTTTGCCCATCTTCCATGCCAGTCACAGCACTAAGAGCATTAGCTTATGGCATCCTCACAAGAATCCCATTTTACAGATTCGATGATTGAGGCTCAGCGAGGCTTAAGTCCATCATGAATGACAAAGTCAGGACTCAGAATCCAAGTATGTCTTACGTATGTGCTCTTACACTAGGCTTTATGCATCTTTCATCTTTTTATCCTTATAAGGTGGGTATTATCATCTGACCTTTACAAATAGAGAAGGAAATAAGAGGCAGAGAAGGTAAGTAACTTTCCCTAAATCCAAGACTACTGCTGGCAGAGCCAGGAGTCAGGCTCTGGCTGCCTAAGCCCAGAGTGACAGGCTTTTCATCCCGGAGCTGTGAGCTCAGGCTCTATGAGAACTTGTGAAAAACAAGGCTTCATCCCTCTGTTTTAAGTCAGACTACATAGTACAGGGTGTGGGACACCAAAAACATTCGTCAGCCTTGACCGTGCTGTCCCCTCACACAGCTGATTCCACTTGTAGGTGAGGCATGTGGAATGAGGAAAGCTCTTGCTCTTCGGAGATGTGGGGCCCTGGAAACTTATCATGGCTTCTGTGGAGCCAGGCCTTCAGGAAGGTGAACCTCAATCCGGGTGGGGCTGAACATCCACTCAGTTGCTCTTGCTAGGGTATAAGGAGGACCAGCTCAGGAAGGAGGTGGCCTTTGAGACCCTGAATCTGATAGGACCAGCCCGTGCAACAAAGACAGCCCAGCTCCTGCAGAGCTTCTGTTCGGGCTCAGTGATGCTCCCCAGCAGCAGTTCGGGAGACACCGCACCTGATGGATGTGCAGCACCCTGCTGGGCCCTGACCAGTCTGTGTTTTGCTGCAGGCAAAAGTTAGGGTTGGCTGGAAAAGGGATCAAAGATTGGAATGGGGCTGGAAGCGGTGGCTCATGCCTGTAATCTCAGCACTTTGGGAGGCCAACGCGGGTGGAGGACTTGAGGTCAGGAGTTTGAGACCAGCCTGGCCAGACATGGCGAAATCCTGTCTCTACTAGAAACAAAACACTTAGCCGGGCAGGGTGGCACACACCTGTAGTCCCAGCTACTTGGGAGGCTGCAGCAGGAGAATGGCTCAGACCTGGGAGGTAGAGGTTACAGTGAGCCAGGATTGCACCCTGCAATCCAGCCTGGGTGACAGAGCAAAAGTCCGTCTCAAACAAACAAACAAACAAACAAAAGAAAAGGAATAGGACTCAAGTGACCCCCGGTGGTGGGGGGGCAGTGAATTTTCCTGGAAGGCCCTTGTTACCTTAAGGCAGTTGAATGTATCTGGTGAATTATGCTGGCAGAGGGAGGAGATCAAGCAGGCTACAATTAAATTTTAACACCCACTGCCAACTATTTTCATCATAGTTCACAGTAAATGCAGATACACAAGTTAAGGGAAAGAACAGCAGAATTAAGATTTACGTTCCATTGTTTAATGTCCAACGCTGACAGATCCCTAAATTTTTCTTAGTCATAAAGCAATGTTAGTTTTTTCACAGTTGTACTGAGGGATGTATTTGGACTGGAGAGTTAACCATGGGGGTTTTGAGGGGACAAGCTATTGATGGGGAATGAGACAAATGTCATCCACATTGTCTTTTAGGGGATTCTTTCTAGTTGTGTGGAACCCAATTCAACAACACAGATTACTTTGTGCTTTGTACACCAGGCCCTGGGTCAGGTTCTGGTGGTATGGAAAAGGTGAAGCAGGACTGCCATGTGCAGCTGTTCAGGCTGCACATTTACATTTACAACC
The DNA here is from genome assembly GCF_024542745.1 of Macaca thibetana thibetana. Classification (NCBI taxonomy): domain Eukaryota; kingdom Metazoa; phylum Chordata; class Mammalia; order Primates; family Cercopithecidae; genus Macaca; species Macaca thibetana. The sequence continues at coordinate 197,650,003 of NC_065578.1, read as the reverse complement.
CAAGGGGTAACCACGTAATTCATAGCATACATCGATTTGTGTATCTGTTAAGCCCTATTCCTGCAGATGGCAGGAATGTGAGTTAAAGACAGTGAGCTATATGGGCTGTGTGTGGTGTCAGACACAGTCTGTACCTTCAAGAAGCTCATTGTCCAGCCAACGGTTGGGATTTAAAAACTATGTAAATCTGGACATCCTAGACTAGAAGGTGGGAGAGCTTTTCTCTTTCCCCTTTAAGAACAGGCTGCACAGGGTTAGATAAGATTGGAAAACAAACTTGGTGTACTCTAGTCTTTTGACTATTGTTGGTAGCTCATGATATAACAGACAAACCTATTCCTTTGTTACCACCTCCCACCAACTCCCAGAACCTAAGATCTTCCACCAGCTCCCAGGACAAAGAACATCTCTCCTTTGGCCTTATACTAAATTGCCTCCATTTAGAATAAGTCTCTTTCTGTGCATTATTATTAGGAGAAAAACAAAAACAAACAAACAAAAAAACAAGTTAATTTTGAAAGACAGCATCTCTTCCCAGTCTCCCCAGAATGTGCCCCTGGGCAAAGCTTGCTGTGCAGCAAAGCCCAGCTTAGATTCAGGCATTATGCTCTGGGATTTATGGTCTCAGGACCCCAGCCTCTGATATCCCTTCTCCATGTCTGAGTCGACTTCCCTGTAGCACAATAACACACCCCATGCTCCGGCAGTGCCAATTTCACATATATTATTTTATTACTCATTTGTTTGCTTTCCAGGGCAAATGAAAAAATAATTTAAACCAATTGTATGTACAGAGGCTTGGTTAGTTTTCCCAAGAACTTCCAGTAAGTCCCACAGCCCTGTAGACAGCAAAGCGTATTACCTTTAACATCTATACAAAAGTCCACCTATAAAAGTCTCATGTGTAGAAAGGTTTTCTTTATTATAAGCATCACATTTTGGGACAGGAAGGGGGTCAGGGTGGGAGGTGGAGGAAAGTGTAGGGTGGGGGTCCACACACACCTGCCCGGGGATCATCCTGGGTGGGGAGGCTGTGGCTGGTAGGGCTCAGGTGATCTGCAGCGGGGTCTCCAACATCTCCATGAGGAAGGTGTCAATGGGGGTGTCCCCGATGAGCTTGAAGAAGAAGAGGTGCTCCAGACATTTCAAGCCAATGGAGCGCAGAGCTGGGAGGCGCAGCAGCAGCTTGGCAAACCTGCAGGAAAGCCAAGAAGCATCAGGAACAGGGATGGGCATGCACTGCACACCTGCACCTGCTGGCAGGAGGCTGTCCACTTGGTCTTCTCTACCAATCTGTGATAAAAGAGCTGGAAGGGGAGACAAGGGAATCACAGAATCTCTAAGCCTAGAGAGCTTCAGAAACAGGCTAGAGGGCTCGTCAGCCTTAAAGGCAGAAGTTGTAGCACATGACCCTTCCAGAATCTTGAATTCTGTAGCCATGTCCCAGGACTGCCCTCGGCTCCCCTCACTCACGGTGGGGCAGAGGAAGAACTAGATGACTGTGTCCACTCACGTTGCCAGCCATACTGGCTCCTCACAGTCTCTGTGTCCCTCGGGTACCTACACAGATCTGCTGAGGCACCTAGAGCCGAGCGTGAGGCACTGAATGTGCTCAGTCCATGGCAGCTGTCACCATTAGATGAACATGTTTGAGAACCTTACTCTAGCCATCATGCCATCAATTTGTTTCAGTTTCCAGCCCCCACAAAAAGTCTTTTTAAGAATGGGGTCTCACCATGTTGCTCAGGCTGGACCTGAGTACCTAGGTTCAAGCAGTCCTCTCGCCTCAGCTTCCTAAGTAGGTGAGACTACCGGCACATGCCTTGGGGTCCACATTCACCAAATTTTTGTTGCTAATTTGTAACCAATTGTTACCAATTTTTTTTTTTTTTTGAGACTGAGTTTCACTCTTGTTGCCCAGGCTGGAGTGCAACGGCCCAGTCTCAGCTCACTGCAACCTCTGCCTCCCAGGTTCAAGCAATTCTCCTGCCTCAGCCTCCCGAGTAGCTGCGAATACAGGCTCCCACCACAATACCTGGCTAAATTTTTGTATTTTTAGTAGAGACGGGATTTTGCCATGTTGGCCAGGCTGGTCTCGAATTCCTGACCTCAGGTGATCCACGCACCTCAGCCTCCCAAAGTGCTAGGATTACAGGCGTGAGCCACTGTGCCCGGCCAATTGTTACCAATTTTTATGGTCAACTTCTTAGTCTGTGCTTACCCTTAAATTAGGAAAAGAGGAGATAGAAAATCATAGTCTCTGCCCCCGAGGAGTCTATGGTCTGTTTGGGGAGAGGATACATGCACACATGCATACACACTGACCCACACATTATCACACATACTCGCACATGCTTCACACCCATGTGCCCGCACACACATCCTCACCACTCACATACATGCACACTCACACTCTTACACTCTCACATTCCCTCACACACATGCATTCACACACACCCTCACACATACACATGCCCACTCATGTACACTTTCACATGACTTCACAACATGTGCATGCACACACACCTTCACACACTCTCATGCACACGCACCTTCACACACTCTCATGCACACGCACCTTCACACACACTCATGCACACGCACCTTCACACACTCTCATGTATATACACCTTCACACATACTTCATGTGTTTGTACACACATCCACACACTCATATGCTCTTGCACTATATTCATGCACATTACACACAATACACATACTTACAAATGTGCACATACTTAATCTCACATATCTCATGCCTGTGGTCTCACATACGTACACATGCACACTCATATACACACATGTGCATGCATGCGCTCACACATACACACATGCAAACACACTCCACACTCACACTCTAACATGTTCTTACAACATGCACACATGCACACACACACACCCTCACTCACTCATACACACCCTCACACACATTTTTTGATAACTGAAGACACTTGTGAGGTTCACAAAAGGGAGAAAGAACAGTGTGTGAAGGAATTCATCTCCCATCTGCATGTCCTTTCGGGCACCTCTTTCTGTGACATTTTTCACTCTGTCTGTGACATTGTGCCCTCTGTGCACAATGCAATGCCAGCTCATTTTTAATGTTATTAATACTACTAGATATGAAGTCACTCTACTCACAACTTCCAATAAAAAACTCAAGGACCAAAATCACATTAGTCACTATGGCCCTAAGTCAGAGATTTCTGGTTCCAGATGAATCTTTACTGAGTGTCACAGCATCATTTCATGAAAAAGTACAAATGAGAATTTCAATGTTCCTTGAAAATGTGTATATCTCTATACTCATGCCATATGACATTTTAAAGAAATGTAGCAATACAAGGAAAATAAAGTGGCACCATCAAAAAAAGTAGAAATTGCTTCCCTACATGGAAAAATTAAAGATCTATGCCAATGCCACACATGACTTCGAAAGCCTCCAGTGGTAAAGCCCCTGAAAGCATTTGAGTGGCATCACCATTCAGGAAAGAGGTCGTTAGACAATAAGGAGTCTGAACTCCTGGCTGTGCCTCTGCCATTAAGCTTTACGGAAGTAGGCAAAGGAAACGGCTTCTCCATAAGTGCAAAGTTAGACTGGGATTAACTCTAAAATTTTTTTTTAACTCTAAAAAGGCCAAGATTTTACAACATCCAAAATTCTAAGTATGCCATCGTACTGCCCTCTTTGTTGTGTGACCTGGATTTAGGAACTGAGATCAAATCTAATAGACGAATGTCCCAGCATTCCTTGCCCACAGGTTAGCAGCAAGGGGGATTTACGCCTTTGAAGGTGCCTGCTGTGCGTGCAAGAGAGTGTGTGTGTGAGTTCTGTGACCTGACTTTTGAGCTCTGCTTTCTGACCAGAGCGAAAGCAGAACGTGGCCCCTGTGACATGCACTTCTGAGACATCTCCACAGCGTGGCAGCACTCTCCCACTGAGAAATCCGCCTCTACCTGGCTGTGCCAGGATCCCCTTCAACCAGGTTCTGCCGACCAGAGGTGACCAGCCCTCAGCACACCCACATGCCTGGCCAGTGACACCCCTGATATACTTGCTGAGCCAACTGTGAACACTTGATCAGGGCAGTCACCCTCAGTCCAAGCTGTGCTGGACAAACCCAGGAGACTATGCAATGGACCCATCCTCTGCTACCTCTCTGCAGTTCCAGGCTCTGCCCTAGTCCTGGCAACAAATGTTGGCCTCTCTCCCCAGTGTATGGAGGCAGCCCAGCCCCCTACCAGCCGTCTTCCGGCAGAAGAGTCAAGTTCCAAAATTTTCAAAGTGATATGAATTAGAAACAACCCAAATGTCAATCACAGGGCAATGGCTAAATACATTAGGATATGTTCACACTGCAAAATATTACAAAGCCCTTGAAAATGATAATTTGTAGTTGTCAATAATTGAATACAATTTCTAGAATGGCTAAGGGAAGAAAATAACACACAAAACTGTATAATTTCATATCTAGAAATGCATACAGGATATATATAATACATAATAGATACACGAAGATACACACAAGATATAATAGATACATGAGGATACTGGAAAGAAATATACCAGAATATTTACAATAAGTTCTTATTATCTGCTTTTTTTTTTTTTTTTGATGGAGTTTCGCTCTTGTCCTCCAGGCTGGAGTGCAATGGCACGATCTCCGCTCACCACAACTTCCGCCTCACCAGTTCAAGTGATTCTCCTGCCTCAACCTCCCAAGTAGCTGGGATTATAGGCGCATGCCACCACACCGGGCTAATTTTTGTATTATTAGTAGAGACGGGATTGCTACATGTTGGTCAGGCTGGTCTCGAACAACCGACCTCAGGTGATCCATCAGCCTCGGCCTACCAAAGTGCTGGGATTACAGGCGTGAGCCACTGCGTATTTTTAAAAAATATTTTTCTAATGTTGTTTTTTTTTTTAACCAAAGCATGCATTGCTTTTATAATTAGGAAAAAAAGTGAGTTGGAGTTTTTTGTTGGTTTTTAAAGAAAAACAGCAAGTCATAGAGCCAATTTCAGGAAAATGTATGACACTCATTATTTCTAATGCCCTGCACACAATATGTGCTCAAAAAATGAAAGATTTGATAGAAAGCATCCAGCTCAGGGCTTCAGTTAAGATGACTTGCTCAGGGCTCACACCTGACAGAGGCCAAGCCAATGCTGGCAGCCACGTCCTGACCCCTTGATCAGGGCTCTCTCAATCTCATCTATAGTGAACTGCTAGATTCACCAAAATCCAATCTTTTCTTCTCTTCCTTGGCATACAACAGGGTAGATTCTCCAGCCTCCTTTGTGGCCAGCTGGGCCACGTGACTTAGAATCAGCCAATGAAAGTGAAGGAAAAGGTGAGGGCGCTCTAAGACCCAGGTCTGGCCCATATGGCCTCGCCTCTCTGCTCCTCCACCTCTTCCAGCTTCCATCATCTGGATGCAAAACACAGTATGGCTCTGGGTCATGGTGGAGACACAGGAAAAAAGGCGCCTTGGTCCCTGAGTGATGGCGTGCAAGACAACCAGCTCTCTGAACTGACTGCCCACCCGGATTTGAGAGCAAGCAATAGATGCTTGTGTTAAACTGGTGGCATCTGGTGGGTCTATTCAGCTTCATCTCACTAATAAACTAGGCCCTGCCTATTCATTGCACCAAAGGGCCAAAACCCACCTACTCGAATTCATCCACAGCCTCCAACACAAAACACAGCTCAGTCTCTTCTGGACAATTGCTAGATGTCGGCTTATGATCCAGGATAAACAGCTAAGTAGATATTAGACTTCACAGAGGAATAGAAATAATTAGTGAGCATTGGGAGCATGTAAAATTAATCCCTCAAACAAAATTAATGTCTTTAAGACAGTCTTTTCAGTTTCATTTCCAATTTCTACGAGATTTGAGGATCATGTTTTCTCATTTTAACTGGCATTAGCAGAGAGGGAAAACTCTTTGGCTTAGCTGTACTTTGGAAAAAACTTTTGAGAATATCTTTTAATAACTCAGAAATACCTATACTGCTAGATGGCCTCAGAGATCTGCTAGACCGACATCCACCTTTCCAAATGAGGAGCCCAGACCCAGACCCAGCACCTTCCCAGATGCCACACACATGGCACCCTGGGGACCAGCAGCCATGCCTTCTGGCTACCAAAGCCTGTACTTCCTCCTGCATGGGGGTTTCTATGGGGGCAGACCAGAAAGCAATGCAGTCACACCTCAAACACAGGCTCTGTGAAATCACACGAACTGGGTTCACATCTCACCTCCACCACGTGCTAGCATTATGGTCTTCAGCAAGTTACTTAACATTTCTGAGGTTCTGTTTTTTGATAGAAATCGGAGATAATAATTCCCACATTTATTCATTTGTTTGCTATTCATCCTCCATTTAAAGATGTGTGCTATGTGTCAGGCACTGCTTTACCTGTGGAGGTTAGAGGAGTGAATGGTGAATAAGACAGATAAGGCCGCTATCACCATGGAATTAACATTTTTGTGGCTTTCAGCTTGTTATGAAGACTAAATAACATTTGAAAACACCTAAACTTTGCCTGCTGCACTTTAGGGGCTCAATAGTTGAAGAATGGGAGTAGTTGCTGCTGTTACTGCCATTATGCCAGCACTCGCTCACCTGCCTGGCTGGTCTGGATACTTCTGCTTGGTGTAGGCCTCGAGGGTGGCATAAACCTTCTCTCGCAGAGTCTCCACCTCAGAGGGGTTGGACAGGCCCTTGGCATCTAAAAGAGATGACTGAGTTAGCCTTTGATTACACACCCTCCAGCAGAGGCTGTCCCTATTCCCTCTGGCCACCCTCCCTAGAGTTACTAGAGACACCCTGGATAGGGACAAGTGTGAAATAAACAAAGCTAGTCATTCGTTCCCCCTTGCTCTTCTTTCCGTGTCCAATTTACCCGAAAAACTCTTAGGGCAAAGATTTTAAACTCCATGAATAGGCAAATGTACCCACCACTGACTCTAAGGAGAAGAGCTTTATTTTATCCAGACTATTCTCGAAATATTACTTGCACACATTTACCGAGTGCCTACTATGTGCTAAGCATGGACTGAGTGATAAGATGGGACACAAAAGCTGAATTGGCACATGTCCTGCATTGATGAACTAACTGCCTAATTCTGGAGATAAAGCCTCTGCATGAATGATTACGTAATTCTGAAGGTTCCTCTTTCTTGACCACAGCAGCGTTTGCTGGAGCTGATCGCCTCCTTCTTGAAAGACTATTTTCCCTCGAGCCTCCAGGACACCACCCTTCTGATTCTCTCCTTATCTCACTGCCTGCTCCTTCTCAGGTTCCTTTGCTGGCTCTTCCTTTTCTCCCTGACCTCTAAATGTTGGCATGCCCCAGGGCTCAGTCCCCAGCCGTCTTCTCTGCTCTATCTTCCCAGATGATCTCACCCCAGTGTCATGGCCTTACACAGGCAGAGGCTGACAGCTCTCGGATGCACATGGCTTCTCCCATGAAGTCCAGGCTCATATGAGCAGTTGCTTCCTGGGAAGCCACTCTTGGATATCTACTACCCATCTCCTATTTTAATGTCCAAAGACAAGATCCTGATTCCTACCCACCCACTCTCAGAACTTGCTCCTCATGGAGTTTTCCCCTTCTCAGTGAAGAGAACTTCATTTTTCCCATTGTTCAGGAAAACAAAACTTTAAAAAACAAAAAACAAAAAAACAGAGAGTCATATTTAACTCCTTTCTTTCTTTCTCATTCTACATTCAATCCATCGGCAAATCACAGTGGCTTTACCTAGAAATATATCTATAATCTGACCGCTTTTTACCACCCCCTTCACTGCCACCCTGGGCCACCATCATCTTTCATCTTCCCCACTTGCCCCAGGCATGTGCCTGCCACACCCATTCAAAACATTTTTCAAGATGGCTCTAGCTGACACTGTGAGCTCTCCTGGATTCCTGGCTCTGCCGTCTCTGTCTCAGCTGAGCTGGAGGACCAACAACATGGGAGCACTGGAGGCTGACAGTGGAGAGGGGTGAACACACACATCCCCTGGGGTCCAAGGGTGGTTACCTGGGTTAAAGAGCACAATGGCTCGCAGGCACCCCAGCTCCGACTTGTCCATCTGCATGTCTTTCATTTTGGAAACCAGCTCAGTTAGAACTCTGTTAACAGGAAACAAGAGGGTAATGAGAAAACCATGAGTAACAGGCGAAGAGTCAATAAAATGAATTCATCCAAAATGTGTATATGCCCACCCTGTTGTCAGACGATGTACCAGTTACGAGGGGTACAGAAATGTAAAAGATGCAACCACTCATTGCAAGGAGATTACAGTTTAACTAAAGAAACAGACATGAAAACAAGCAGCAGCACAATGCCCAGGAATATAACTGCCATGAGCAAAGTCCAAGTGGGCTCCAAAGAGGAAGCAATGAATGCAGGGAAACAGAAAGGCATCATGGATGTCTTGGAAATTAAAAACGCAACAGGCAAAGCAAGGTAAGGGGATTGCAGGTCTAGAAAAACACAGCAGAGGGCAGCATTCAGTGAACTGGTAGAAAGGTCCGGGCACCACAAAGAGGGACGAGTCATTCCAAACACCATGTTGGGCTCTACATGGAACATGTGGGAAAGGGCAGGGAGGTAGTAGAGACAGCTCAGTGGATGTGCACATGCCCAAAGAAGACCATTTACAATGGAGGTGGAAAGGGGCCACGGGGCCCTGGCATCGGACAGAGAGATTAATTTCAACTTAATTCTCCTCTTTACTAGTTCTCCATCCTCTCACTCTCAAGTCATCAACTACTCATTTTATTCAACTCCTTGTCAGATGGCTTAATTTTCCTTTAGTATCATTTAAGGCACAGAACTTCTGTCAGGGTGTCCCTGCCTGACCAAGATGGATTTGCTCCTGCTGCAGGCCTCCTTCTGAGATCATCCAGAGCCCAGCATAAACAGTCCATCTTGCCTGGCTTCTTGAGGACAGATCCTGATCCCTTTCCCATCCTTGGCCCCTAGGATAAACAGTTCACCCTCTCCACCCACAACTTACTAGCTGATGTCAAGATCTGATCTCTCCCTGGGAAACCCATTGGGAGAACAGATTCTCCTATCTGCCTGGCAACTATGCTGGCCTCTGACTGGCTCCATCTTATTGTGATCTCAACCTTTCTTTTATTCTCTCCCTCATTCCCCAGGTTTATAGTTTCATGTGCCTAGTGGTCTCTGCATGGTCATGTGCAGCTAACTGGTCTGCCCATCCTTCCTCCCAGCACTACCCAGAGGTTCATATCCACATGAGAATTCATGTATACACACATGTGTACACACACACACACGTGTACACACACACACACAAAATACACACAAATACTGGAAGCAGAAGAGAGACACCTGTCAAAGATGGAGCCGACCCCAGCACTATGGGCACTGCTCCGGTGGACATGTAAACCCGTGGCCAGAAGGATGCCATCCTGCACGGAAACTGAGCGGTGGGAGAAAGAGGCAATCAGCAATTCATTCCACCCTGCAAGGATAAAGAGGAGGTCTTGAGGGAAAACAGACCACATTCTTTCTTTATTTATAATCACCCAAGGCACGTACTATTATTCCACATAACACAAGCAGAATTGACAATCTAGGGAGGTTAAGAATTAGTTCAAGATGACACAGCTAATTAGTGAAGAAACAAAGGATAAGACTGGGGTCTCCTGACATGGCTCTGCACATCCCCCACTCTCTCTCAGATGCAACTCAGAATGACAGCTTGAGGACAATGATTCTATTTTTTTTAATCAGTCAACAAATGTGGATTGAACATTTAGCAGATAATGGTCACTATGTTAGCTTCCGTGGTGGATAAAGCTAATATACCTTGCAGTTTCTGCCCCCAGGACCTGATAACCTAGTTTTGTTTCTTTGGCATTGTCTAGTAACACCCAACACAGTCTGTAGCTTTCAGCTGACACTCAGTGAGTGTTCATTATCTAACAGGGATGAATGAGTGGACTGGTTCCCAATGCTCAGCCAATCTTCATGAAATTTCCCTGCTGGCTCAGTGACAAATAGGAGATATGGCATATGTCAATGGCCTGCAAGTGTCCCAGAAATAGGAGGCAAGAGAAAATACAGTACATTGAGTCTTAAAATAGGAAGATCGTGGAACCCATCTAGTATAAGCTTGAGCAGACATCTTTGGCTTCTTTATCTCACCTATGAAATGGGAATATCTCTATTTGCCAATTTCATTACAATAATGAGGCACTGCTTCAAATTATCCTCAATAAAAATGATTTAATAGTCTTTTAAAAATGTATGCAAATTATAAAGCCATGGTAAAATTTGCATGGGAAGAGAGTCCCACTCCCTCATTAACAATGCTTCATTTGGGAATGAACAATCCTGCATAGGGTTATTTCATCATCAACATGGTACATAGCTTGGACATGTTGCAGCTCCATCAGGTTACTTTTTTTTAGGATCCTGGGAGCAATTTCAAAACTGTCCCAGGGAAAAAGGCAGCCAATATGCTTTACCTGCCCGAAGCAAAATGACCTGGTCCTCCAAGGTGAGGTCAGAGAAGTGGGGAATACGCTTGGCCCATTCAACGAGGGTGAAAAGCTGCTTGTCAGCAGCATGACATATGTTGGTAACAGGGTCATTTGTCTGAAAGAGGAACAAAGTACTGTGAGGGACAGGTCCCAGGACTCAAATACACCCCTTTCTCCCATTTCCAGTCCTACCCAAGAAATGGAGCACATACCGAGTTCTCCATGTTCATGTCACCATAGGATTCTGTCTTTGGTTCAACAGCAAGTTCAGCTTCTAGAATCCTCTCCACAGGCATGTCTTCATGACCACTACTGGCACATTCTGCCTCACTCTCGGCTCGCTCCCGGCTCCTCTGTCTTTCTTCCTGCACAGCTGACATGCAGCAGGACATGCAGAGGTTACCATAATGCCCAGGACTACAGTGGGAAAGTTTGTTACCCACCTAAGCCTCAATGTACTCATCTATGAAAGGGGATCCTGAATTGGGGATATTGTAATGTTGACAGATGAAACAAGGAAAGCAAAGCTGTTTGCTTACGCCTATGCAGAATGAGGGGTTCTTTAGTGCATATTCTTTCCAATGCATTATGGTGATCACACTAAGAAGTATGCATTTTAAGCTTTAATAAACTCTAATTATATCCTCTCTTTTAATGGGCCACCCTCTCCTTGCTATCCTTGCAGATCCCCACATTCTTGCTCTACCTGCTGCCTCTATAAAATTGTGAGCATGAAATAGTTAAGTAGCAAGCACATTACTTTAAAAACTCCCTCTGTCAGATCCTATGCATCATCCTTGGCATTCACGTCCCATTAGGTCTGCCCCTAGTGCACCAGCTTGAACACAACATCACCTGATCCGACTTGTCAGGGAAGATTTTCAGGGAGCCAGCTGTGGGTATTTAGTAAGTGAAGGGGTGGAGGGATGTCACCTAGATGACATTTCAGAATCAGTGGCTGATTTTGGAGGTGGGGGAGGGTACATAGGCAAAGGTGTAGGCTGGAATTATCTCAGCCTCTCCAAAGCTTAGGGTTTTCATCAAGGTTCAGGGCAACTCTCAGAATCCTCCATGTCTATACATTAGGATGGAAAGCAGACTGCTGCCCCCTCTAATTCTATGCTCTTCATCAGGAGAAAAGTCTCTGTTGGGTTAGTTTCCATCATCTAGACGGCTGTAGTTTCCATCTTATTCACAGCAGCAATAAACAGAATTCAATATTAGAACACATTTTTTACATCCCAAGAGTCAGGAAAATTATCCTTTAAGCAGGTGACTAGCTTGAAACTCCATGACAGCTACTCCACTAGCAGCTCCTATTTCTGTTTCTCTCCCTTCCTCCCCACAGTCCACTTGCAAGAGTGCCTCCTACTCTCTGAGGAGATAACAAGCCCCAGAGGCTGCAGAATGGACTGGAACCGCGATGCTGAACATCTCGTTTGTCATGCAAGCCATATCAGTCTTTCAGGATAGGTCAGAGAAGGGTATGACTGCAAAAACACAACTTATACTCCCAAGCTTAGTGGAGATGCGCCACAAAGCTTCAAGACAAGAATGGTACTCTGTGGTTGCGAGAAAGGCAAAGAGGGTAGAAAGAAGAAAAGGAACAAGGGAAAGAGACAACAAAACGGTGAGAAAAAGAGGAAACAGAAGGGAGAGAGAACAGAGAGGAGAAAATAGGGAAAAGAAGGGCAAAAAAACATGTGCCTTAAAGTCAAAGAAACCTTTTTCACATATAACTCTACCCCTTCCCTGCTAAGTGGCATTGGCCATATGACTGAGCCTGGTAAGCCCCAATTCCCTTATCTGTGAAGCAGGGATTAACTGAGATGGTTAAGGCTGGCACTTAGTTAAGGTTGGTACTCTTCGGTAGTTAACTGAAATAGTATCATAGGGATGGACGAAGCAATTATAAAAACTCAATACAAATAGTTATTTCCTCTTTGCCTTTGTGTCTTTTTACCCCCTTGGGCTCATCTCTCCATCTCCCTTTTTGGCCTCTTCCCCTCTCTCCTGTTGTTCTTCCTCTTTCTGTCTCATCCTTACTTGCTGCTCACTCTGTCAGCCTTCATTCACTGGCAATATGTAGAAACTATAATATGTATTTTTTATTATATTTGGATTTACTGGGAAATGTTGAATGCTTCTTGTATTAATTTTTTAAAGGTAGGTTATGAGCTTCTATTTGTCTTGACTTTAAAAGATGAGGGAAAGCAAACTAAGTTAAGTTTCATTCGTGGTCCTCAGTCAATGTCTTCTACAGATTTGTAACACTCAAGGAAAATAACCTTCAAGCTTCAAAGAAAATATCCTTGGTGTCAGGGCATTCGATTCTAATTCTAGTTTTGCCATTAACTGAGCAAACCCTTTGCTGTTCACTTTTCCTCTTTGTGCTTTAAATCTTCCTGTCATAAATGAGGAGTCATATATTGTTATTGGGGGGTAGCTTCTACATGTCAGACATTCTGAGCTACTATTACGACACACATCAGGGTACATCCAGGGAACCCTGGATGATCAAAAATAGAACCAAACTCCTGCCTTAGGAAAGGATTTTAACCATTCATCCAACATGTGTTTATTTTGCACTCATTACAATAGCCAACATTTATGAAGCTCTTTCTCTGTGTCAGGAATTGTGCTCAACATTTTAAATAGATTAAATTTCATTTAATCCTCACAATAACCCTCTGACATATTATGAGCCACAGAGAAACTGGTAACATATCTGAGGGCATGTGGTAGGCCATGGTGGAACCAGCACATACACCCACAATGGCTCCTCCTGGGCCCATCTCTAACCTCTCAATACTGCCACCAAAGTACTGGGCTAGGTCTAGTAATAAAGACCACACAGGGCTCACAAGGATGTCAATGCTGCCCACGAACAGCCTCAAAGGTAATCCATTCTCCAGTCTTAAAACTACATGTATATGATGAGAAATCATGGAAATAGACATTCCAGAATTCCTGAGGTGGCCCGCGAATCAGAGGGTCCCAGTCCTATACAGGGTCTGCCATGTGCTTGCTGTGTGAGCTTGTGTGGGTCCCTAGGCTCTCTGAACCTCTGATTTGTCCTTCAGGAAATGGACGTGTTACATTAGAGAATAGAAAATGTCCACTCTGGCTTTAACATTATGTATCCTAAAAGGGCAACAGGTCCTGGCCCCTGGTCCCAGGCAGGTAAACTCTGTGCCCACCCCAATTCCATCTCTTTATCTGTGTGATTTCCATGGTCTCTCTGTTATCTGCTCCAGGATGTTATTATTCTTGTCCTCAAGAAAGTGTCCAAACGGAACCCCAAATTCTATAAATCAAGACCAGAAATGATGGCGGTGAAGGACAGGCTATCCAGTAGCCTTTTGAATGTGGCCCCTTATATAGCAAGAGGAGGAACTAATTCACCTCTTTGCCTTCTCTTTGTCAGGGTAAATGGTGCCAATCTCTTTAGAAAGTTCCCTAACAGCTCATTTTCCTCTCCTAATTTTTACTACTCAGCTTTTCACTATTCTTTCTGTTTCTCCACAGTCTTTTAAAAAATGCAGAAGCAAAAACTGGGTCCAATTTTCTATTAAAGTACCCAAGCCATACAAGAAGGAGTGCCCAGTCTCTTACAGTTCACATGTCCCTGTTTTCCTTCCTTTTTAAAAAACAGTTAACAAACCACATTTCCCAACATTTCACCTATTGACCACTCGGTCCCTAACTGAGCTGGAGATACTCAGCCTGCGTTTCCAGAAATGGATTAGACTAACTCTAGAGAAATAGAAATGATGGTTTCTCTGACTGAGACCATTCACTTTCTTTTAATTCAATATCATGTGCTTGATGAAAACTTATTTTTCCAAGTCAACTGGAAACTTATCTCAAGTGTTTTAGGAGGAAAAAATGACCCTGCGGCCACTGGGCTCTTGTTAATGGGAGAAATACTTGTAGTCATTAGTTTCATTTTGATAATCATGGTGGGGGAAGCTCCAAGAAGTATCAGTTCTATCTTGGTGGAAAAAAAGATGTTCTTCACCAGCAGGTATTTCATATCGTATGTTCCAATCTGTAACATCATTGATCCCACTGCCACAGCAAGTATGACGTAAGCACAGAGTAGGCACTCAGCTAATACTCAATGAATAAATGAATGAGTCATTTTTAGGAGCTCCTGCACTTCGAAAACTTCTGATTTCAGCATTCAGTTTAAACTGTTCATTCAACAATTTATTAAATGGCTACAGTGTATTGATTACTGGTGATAAAGCAGCGGGGGAGAAAAAATCAGACAAAGCCCCCGCCTTCATGGATACAGACGGTAAACAAGATAAGTACAAGTGTTAGACAGTGATAAGTGGTGTGTAAAAGACACAAGGAAGGGTTGGCGGTGGCTGGTGCAATTTTAGATGGTATAGCCAGGCAAGGCTTTACCAAGAAAGTGAGAATTGAGTAAAGATCCAAAGGATGAGAAGAAGTGAGCCATGCAGATACTTGAAAAAAAAAAAAAAAAAAAAAAAATCATTCTAGACAGACAGCAAGTGCAAAGGCCCTGAGGTGGGCACACCTCTGAAATATTTGAGGAGCACCAAAAAGACCAGGATAGCTGAGGCTGGGAGACAACAAGGCATCCAGACCATGTACAACCTTAAGTCGTGACAGAGATTTTTGCCTTTTTGTCTGGGTGAGAAGGAAAGACACTGGAGGATTTTGGTGAAGGAATACCTTGACCCAATCTACTTGTTCAAAGCCTCGCTCTGGTTACTGTGCTAAGAAGAGACTGTAGGAGGTGGAAAGAGGGAGATGTCTTAGGATGCTATGTAGATCACTGCAAAAGATATGGGTAGCTTGGATTGAGGGTTTAGTGGTAAAAGTAGTGAGACATGGAAAGATTCTGGACATATTTTGAGGAAGAGACAAGATTTCCTCACCCACTACATGTGGTGTGTGAAAAAAAGAGGGGAGTCAATGGTTTTTGTTCTGAGCAACTGGAAAATAAGTGGCCATTTCCTGAAAGGGGAAGACTGTGTGAGGAACAGGCTGGGGTGTGAGGCAGATTATCAGGAGCTGAGATTTGGGTCTCTCACTTTTGAGGTTGCCGTTAGATGTCACGGCGAGGGCTGTCCTCAGTTCCTTCACAACCTGGTAGGGAAGGAGACACAGACTAGCACGGATCTGAGAGTCAGAGACCTGGGGTCAATTCGTTGCCTGCCTTTGGCACCTCAGAAAACTCCGTTCACCTCTCTGAGCCTGTTTTCTCATCTGGCGGATGGTTACAGTTGATTAGGTCACCCTGTAAGGCCACCTCTAGCATTTTGACATGTTAAGATTCCAATAATTTGTTTGCTTGTGGGTGACATTCATTTTAGCAGGGACACAAAGAATCCCTCTTCACTGACCCTTTCAGTAAGATGCCCTCTCCTCACAGAAAAGAAGTTCCTCAAGAATGAGGAGCATGCTGGGCCTAACTGACTGAACTCCTTGTTCTTATTTCCTAAAGAAAGGCAGGACCTTCTTACTCTAAAATCTATTAAATTCACCACTATCCCCATGTCCCTGCTTGAGCTCGCTAGTTAATTAACTGCCCACTTCAATTTATCTGTGCTACTTAATGGAAACACTTTTCCATCTACTAATGGAACAGAAAGCACCTTCTGAGGTTTTTTCTCTGATACTAGAATACCCAGCTAAACCACACTAAAAATTAAAAGATGTGATGTTTTCAACACACAATGGTGGTCTCTCTGAATGGGAAGGCCAGGCCTATCAAACCTGTGTAATGCCAGTAATGCCAAAAGATGATGGAATATACCAATATCAAAGGATTGATAGAAGACCCGGGTAAAAAAAGCTCAGTGAGTGAAATCAAACCTGCAGTTTTCCCTAGAGAGAGACCTAGGATTAAGGGAGAAAAATCACCTCCACCCTGAAGGTCAGTCTGACGATCCATCGGTAGAACAGAGCATGAGGACCCTGAAACCTTGGCTCTGACACTTGCTGCCTGGTTATTGGAAGAAAAAAGGAGATGGTCCAGTTTGGGGATCACCATCTGGGCTCCAGAAGAGGATGGGTAAAGTGGAGGAGGAAGACGCCTCTTGCCCTCTCTTCTCTGGAGAGACACATCTCCTAGGACAAGGCACATTCAATTGCAATACACGAGAAGTCATGGTACCCAAAGTTATCCTAACCCCCAATCAGACTTCTCTTGAGAGCCCTGTGGGGAAGAAGTTTGAAGGGGAAATTAGGATGACTTTGGGCACCATGACTTCTCGTGTATTATGGTTGAATGTCCCCTTGCCCTAGGAAATGCCTCTCTCCAGAGACGAGTATTAGAATTGAATGTGTCTCACCTTCCCTCTTCATGCCCATGACAAGGCACTTCTGATAGCGACAGTACTGGCAGCGGTTGCGCTGGCGCTTGTCAATGAGGCAGTCTTTATTATCCCGACACGTGTAGATGAGATCCTTCCTTATCGTCCTCTTGAAGAACCCTTTGCAGCCTTCACAACTGTACACCCCATAGTGCTTTCCTGGTTACAAGAAAAGAACATTCCATAGATTGTTCTTGTGTTTATTTGGATCTTTCATTCAAAAGAACCTCTTGGTTCTTCCCCAGAGAAACAGGCACATCACTTGGGCACTGGGACAGAAAGCAAATAATAACTAGCAGAGAATGCAGGCTTAATCACAGGAACTAAACTCAGACAGAGCAAATACACCTTTCCTTGTCTCTTTCCTCTGCATTGCTAATTCCAGATAGAATTATTAGAAAATTCCTAAAGCTAAGGCTTTCTTTACATTTATTTTATGAAGGTAACTCTTGGGTTTAGTTAAGCAAATGTTCTGCTTCCATTCAAAATATTAGTGTAAATAATAAATAAAAATATATATGCTTGTCACATATTACCTAGCAGGAAAAGAATCCCAGCTTAACTAATATTTCCTATAATTGAGACCCAAATTCTTAGGAAACCCATTTAAATTTATTATCCTTTACCATAAACTATGAACAGAATTCTGAGTTATGAATTTTTAAGTGCTATTGCCTGTTGAGGAAATTAATTGCTATTTGATCTTTATTTCATCATGTGACAACCAAGCTATGACATAAAGATCTGATAGAAGCTGATTTTGCAGCCAGGCATGGTGGCTCATGCCTGTAATCCCAGCACTTTGGGAGGCCAAGACGGGCAGATCACTTGAGGTCAGGAGTTTTGAGACCAGCCTGGCTAACATGGTAAAACCTCGTCTCTATCAAAAAAAAAATATTTTTATATATGTGTGTGTGCGTGTGTATGTATGTATGTGTGTATATACATATATATATATATACATACACATACACACACACATATATATATATATATATACACAAAAATTAGCCTGGCATGGTGGCGCATGCCTGTGGTCTCAGCTACTCCAGAGGCTGAGGTATGAGAATCACTTCAACCCGGGAGGCGGAGGTTACAGTGAGCCAAGATCATGCCCCTGCACTCCAGCCTGAGTGACAGAGCGAGACCCTGTCTCCAAAAAAAAAAAAAAAAAAAAAAAAAAAAAAAAAAAAAAAAAAAAGATCATTTTGCTTAATCCAGACTAATTTGTTGCGTATTTTACTGCCCTTATTACCTGCTCCACACATGCGTTTTACTGCCCTTATTACCTGCTCCACACATGCGGTTTTCAATTACCCCAAGCAGGGGCAGCTAATTTGTGTCAGGAGGACCACCAAGCCCATCCTCACACAGGCATCATGAATCAATCACAATCCTTTTTCTAGGTAAAAGTCTTCTCAATACTATGCACCAGGCATTATGCTTGATTGATTGAAATTACGGAACTTCAAAAATATAAGGAAACAAATCATTCAAAACATATTTATGTCTGATTCTTGAATGTAATGTGATGTCACTGAGCTGCAGAAGTGACATGACTTTCTAATTCTGTTTTACTTAGGTTTCCAGCACCTCAGGAGCTTACAGTTCAGAGGAAGCCACTCTAAGATGAAATGATGGTTAGAGATAGCCTGCCTGAAGAAAAGCCAATCTGTGCCTCATTAGTTGACCATACTACAGGCTGGCTTTTCACAATGCTGAACTCACAGTAATGATAAATACGGGATTTTATCTTGGGCCCAGAAAACCCAGTGCCCTCAGCTCTGAAATATTTGTCTTAGAGAAATATGGGACCAATTTTTCAACTGTGTGACATAGTCACTCCTATGGCTTTTCAATATTTAAATGAACCTCATAGACTTTCAACTAGAATAAGCATAGCAGAGTAAACACTCTGTCGGACTGTGGCTGGTGTGCTGTTATGGCAATGGCCAAGTCTGCATGATTTGGGAAGTATTTTCTGAGAGCAAGAAAACATCAGTCATTCAGCTAGGTAAGTTCTAGGTGCCTGGAACTTCCAACAGAGTGACATTCTGTAGTGACTTTGGTGACATTAAGAGGATAAGGAAATATTCAGTTAGCCATCATGGACAGCTATAGAAAAGAAAATAACCTCCTCCTCTTATTATTCTTCAAATAATCAAATCAGAGATTCAGATGTGTTCAAAATTGGTGGGGACGGAAATATGGAGCAGGAAGAATGGAGAGGAAAGAAGCAAGGAAAGAAATAACTGAGAAAAGGAGAAGAGAATCAAAGATAAGTTGGTGAAAACACATTTATTCCTGCCTATAAAAACATATTGAAAACCTAGAATGTTATAGCAGGAGATATGCTAAAATATTAAAGGGTTTATCTTTCTTGGGGACATTATGGGTAATTTTTTTACTTTTTCTTTAGAGTTTTCTAGTTTGTTCAAATCCTCTACATTAGGACATTATTTTTACAATTGCTTATTTGGGAGGGATTTTTCTTAATACCTTTTTTTTTTTTTTTTTTTTTTTTTTTTTTTTTTTTCAGACGAGGTCTCATTCTGTGGCCCAGGCTGGAGTAGCGTGATCACGGCTCACTGCAGGCTTGACTTCCCAGGCTCAAGCCATCCTCCCACCTCAGCCTCCCGAGTAGCTGGGACTACACCAAAGCACTGGGATTATAGGTGTGAGCCACCACACCCGGCAGAAATACTTGATAATCACAACAGCTTCTGTCGCGCAGATACATGTGTAATAGTGTGACTCCAGAGAAGGGTTTCTGAAATGCTTCCTGTAAATCTCATCCTCAAAAAATAAAGCCATACTTTAAATTCATCAGAACGGCAACCTATGAACCCAGTGACAGAAATGTACAGGCGGGTCCCCAGTTAGCCCATCCTAAAGGGCCATTTTCCTTTCATTGGGTACAAAGTATCCAGGCAGGCAGTGAGCAACCGCTTTTCTGTGGCACTTTTCGGGGGCTGTCTGCTTCTGCATGTACCTGAGGATCTGTCTCCACAGATGGCACAGATGTGTTTAACCAGAGATCCGGGGCTGGTGGATGGGTAGTTCATGTTTCCAATCCCAGGAAGCCCTGGTAAGGGCTTGATGTCCTCTGAACTGCTGACGCTGTTGACCACATTTAGCTGCAAGAGAAAAAAATACTGTAAAGCACAGAGCCAGAGTAAACTCAATCCCCAAGGCCTAAGGCAACGAGGGCACACTCAAGAAAAAACAAGTTCTATTTCAAGAAACAGTTTCCAAGTACAGAGTATTTGAAACTGGCTATCTGTGAGATGAACTTAAGGGAGGGGTAAAAGTGCCATGGGAGGAACAAAATTATTTCTAGAAGCCAAAACCTAAACCAAAAATCACAACACATCTCCATTAGAGTCTCTCTGCTTTCATTCATTTTACTTATATGTTTTATTTGAGCTAGAAATCCATGCCAAATTACACACCCAGGACAATGTCAACTGTGTATTTTTAAATTTTTATCAGCTATTGACTGCCTATTCAGCCATGCTGCAAGAGGAGCTATGGCCCTCAGGCTAAAGACTTACACTCTAAGAGAGCCAAGCAAAACAACGCAAATTCATTCATTAGTCAATCAACAGACATTCCCTGGGCACTCAGCATGCCAGACACTGTGCCAGGCTCTGGAGTACAAAGGCAAAGAAAAATACACACCCAGAAGGAGTTCACAGTAAAATGAAAAAGGACATGTGTAGTGGTCATCTCTGCAAGCACACTGAAGATGCTAACTCAAATACATCCCTTATTTTAAGTGAATATCAGTTCCCCACCACCATCCCTGTAGCTGCCAGTGTTCTTGGGAAGATTCCTAAGAAACTGCAGCTAAGTGTCTTGTATTCACCAAAGAAAGCAAGTTGAATAAATTTGAGCCAGTCATCCCATCAGTGATAGAAACCCAGAAGGTATATCTCTCATTCCTCAAAAATGTACAATGTCATCAAGGAGTCAGAACATGCACCAAAAAAATAAGAACACTTACAAGCAAGTCCAAATGAAGGTGGCGCAGGATATGCATGTGTGTAAGTGTCCAATAGAGGTAAACGTTTAGGGGTTAGGAACCACTGACTTTCCATAGTTTGTCTGAATTTTGAATCATATTGCCTAACCAGAGTGACAATAATTCTCAAACTGAATCAAAGTACGATTTTCCTCTCTATTCAAGGCCTTTGGGACAGAAAAAAGGTTCAATAAAACAGAAACTACAATAGAGCCTAAGCTAGGTTCCTTCTAAATTCACTAGCTTTTTCAATTCACTAAGCAAATATTTAGTGAGCGCAGGAGGCAAACAGAGGCTCTCAGTTAACGTTATGAGGGATACAAAAAATAAAAGACACAGCCTTTGGTGCTTTGTTTTGAAATCAACATCACTATTAATTTTTTAAACTTAATTTGCACAATAAATGACAACACATAAGTGATAGAAGAATTCTCTCTCTTCTTGCACCGCCCCTTTTTTTATACAAGGCTATGAGAAGACATGTGGAGCTTGTAACCAGCATTTTGCTTTGTTTTCATGTAGCACACTTGTTTTCAATCCTGGGGGCTTTGGGAAAAAACGTGGAGGTTCTCAATCCTGGGGGCTTTGAAAAAAACATGGACCCCATGTCTTGAGATTCTGATTCCATGAGTCTGAGAGGTAGGGCCTTGCCTCTGGCATTTCTTTCTTTTTCTTTTTTTATTTATTTATTTTTTTCCTTTTTTTGAGACAGAGTTTCACTCTGTTGCCCAGGTTGGAGTGCAGTGGCGCCATCTCGGCTCACTGCAAACTCCACCTCCCTGGTTCAAGCAATTCCTCTGCCTCAGCCTCCCAAGTAACTGGGATTACAGGTGCGTGCCACCACACCTGGCTAATTTTTCTTGTATTTTTAGTAGAGACAGGGTTTCACCATGTTGGCCAGACTGGTCTCGAACTCCTGACTTCAGGCAATCTGCCCGCCTTGGCCTTCCAAAGTGCTGGGATTACAGGGGAGAGCCACCGCACATGGCCGGCTCTGGCATTTCTTAATTTCACCAGATGACATTAATGTGCATCCAGGGTTAAGAACCACTGCTGTAGCATGACTTCTAGGCAATAACTTTCCTCAAGTGCCTCAAAGAAACAGAGATTAGCACTTGGATCTGACTCATGAAATGGAAGAACTTTAGGTCAGATGAGCCCACAGAGAGAGCCCTCTAGCTGACCATGGCTCTGTCCCCAAGTCCTCAGATGGACAAGAAAAGTCATGGGAATAAGGAAGATCTATCACCTGAGGCTCAAGGGGACCTCACCCTTCCTTCTCCTCCTACCCCCAACTCCAGCAGGGCCAGTTCCATAACCACCAGCCTGCAGCAACCACAGAGCGTAATGATTGCCATTGCTACCATCTGTGGAAAGCTTGCTCACTGCTGATTAATTATGTTAATCCTCACAACAACCCTAAGAGGTCTTCCTATTTACAGATAAGCACATGAGCCTTAAAGTGGGTTTATTCATTTGTTTATTCAGGAACAATATGGAGATCCAAAACGGAGTGAGATGCAGGCACTGCCTCAAGGAACTGGCCATTAATGAGATTAAAAGTCAGTTTGGATCATTTAAGAAGGAAAGATCACACGCTGTTGAGATCAGGGAAGGCTTTATGAAGGAAGTGGCATTTGAGCTGGGATGTGACAGCCTTCAAGAATGGATAGGATTTGGATGGGCTAGTGATGGGCAGAAGGCTTTGAGAGCAGCGGCCTAGAGGGAATCCCAGGTGTTTGTGGAGCAAACATGTCCAGTGGATGGATGGGAGATAATGCTGAGAAGTGGGCTATGACAGAGCCTAGAAGCTGAATTGTCTGGCTAGGAGAATGGATTTAGTTTGGGAAGCAATAAGCAGCCACTAGAGAGTTGGAGCAGAGAAATAATTACATGAAACTATCTCAATAATATAGTAAAAGAGGTAGAGCATGAGGAAAGATTGAAGGAGACATCCGAGGCTATTGCACCTTCCCAGATACCAGGTTAGGTACCTTACCAGGTCTGACTGCTTGGAGCCAGAACCCCAGGATCCTGGATCCTAGATCATCATTCCCCATTCACCACATTGTCTGCCTTGGGTGACAGGCGATCCTCAATCCTCACCTTCCCTAGCAGCTTCCTTCCCCACCTCCTTGGCCAGGAGCCCCTGAAGGAGCAGACTTGCTCTGGGGCACTTTCTCCCCAGTCTGAGCCAGCAGTCCCTCTCCAACACTCCTCCTCTTCATGAGTGGATAGTGGCAGGAGGGGCAGTGAGACAGGTGGGTTGATATTTTCTCTGCCCATCTCTCTGGCTGGCTTGGGGTTTGTTTTGGGCTCAGAGCAATGGCAGATGAGATCAAAGGCAGCCATCAGAGCATACACCCATTAGCTGCCTGGTCCCCAAGTCCCCCAATCCCGGCTGTCTTGTTCCATTAGAAACAGTCTACTGAAATAAGCACTTTACAGCTGGGATTCACCAGGCAACTCCTATCTGCTCCTGCACGCAAGCCGGCTGCTCCCTGAGAACAGAAAAGAAACATACTTGTCTGCCGGATTGTCTTCCCTTTTGCAGACTCAGCCAGGAACCAATTCATTCCGCATGCTTCTGGAGCCATCCTTGAACATTGAGTCCTGCATTTCTGAGCTGTGTTCAGCCCAAATCCTTCCACCAAAGGTTAGGCTGCAGGCAGGCGCTCCTGTTACAGGGAGCAGAACCCTTATAGTCGCACAGCCTTAATTTAGTTAGGGCCTTCATCATGAGGAGTAATAAGCCTGAACCTCCAACATGGGTTTGGTCTAAACCTGCCACTTCCTAATCAGGTCACTTCACTTAGCAAAGACTCTATTTCCCCATTTCTAGGTAAGTGTGTGTGTCGCTGGGGGGCTTCAAGTCTTTTGTCCCTGGCTCAACCAGATCTGTTTTTATCTTATGTGTATATTGGGCTTCCAAATATGCTTTCATCCGAAGAAGACTTGATGACTTAATTTTTTTAAATCATCAGATGAGATGAACTTTAAGGTCTATTCCAGCTCTAACATTTGCAATTTTTATTTATTTTCTATAAAAATGCAAACAGACTTAAGAGGATAATAATTCAGTTATCAATGAATACCTAAGCAGAAATTAGCAGTGATAGAGCCCAGGTCAGGCTGCAGAGTTCAGGAAGGGAGAAAAAGACAGGAGTATCGCAAAGATCTGTGAGGCCCGTTCTGGAGTCCAGCCAGCAGACATCATGCTGACAAAGATGCAGTATCAAACACATACACACACGCATGCAAACACACTCAGAAAAATGTTTCCTATATCACATTATCTAAAAAGTACATCAATATCTTCCCAATTATATATTGATGTCTTTAGAAATTGCATCACTCCACTTAGATGCTCCCCAGGGCAGGGATTGAATCTCATACACATTTTTGGTATCTCCAATGCCCAGTACTGGGCCTGGTTCAATAAATGCTTGTTGAAATGAACTTCTCTAGAACCTTTCAGAAACAACAGACACCTGAATGACCTAAGTATATAATACTATCACCTGGGAATAATCCTAATAATACCAACTTACGGCTATAGAGCACTGCACATGTGGAGAAGTGATTTTTAAATCCACATCTTCTTTGACAGGCCTAAAAAGATCCCTGTAGGGTAATCAGGGCAAGTATTTGTCACTCCACGATAAAGAAAAGGAAACTGAAACAGAAACAAGTTAAAGTGCTTTGCAAAAGATTACACGATTTCTGCCTTTATCGTACCAGTTCCGATCTCTTTACTCCTTAAGCTCAAAAATCCAACAACTGCAAAAAGAGAAGCACAAACAACGAAATGACAGAGCACAGAGTAGGACACTGGCCCTGCCTTCTGCTCCCACCCCTAGACAGTTCCTCCTCCCTGCACCCCCAAATCGTACTTACGCGAGACCCAGGTCACAGAACAAACATGCTTCCATCATGAATCCCTCTCAGACCAGTCCTGGGTGAGGAAGGCAGGATGCATAGGAATAATCTACCCAGACAATCCAGAGTCCAGCTCACTGTAGCTAACACCAAGGCCTTTTGTCCAGTGTCATCTCTGTTAACTGGGCAAAGCTTTGCTGCAGTGTGGTTCCGGAGTCCAAGCCCAGAACACTGCTCAGGGTCTCAGGCTGCTGAGATTCCCCAGCACTTGGCAAGCTTAATATAGCTCCCCACAGCCAAACTTGGCCTTGGCCTCTGCACACAGCCCAGTTGGCCAGGACCAAAGCTTCCATCTGACCTTTCAACCCCAATCCCTCTGTACAGACATATGGTCCAGGAATAGCGGCCCTGCTACTCACACAGCTCTGAAGATGAATTGACTGGCCCAATCAAACTTGAGTGTGGTGGCTAAAAGTGGCCTCAGAGGGATGGTGCCTTGCCCGATTCCTACCCACAGGATCTGTCTACCACCTCACCCTATTTTATTTCTTTTTAGATATTATGATTTTTATTTGAAACTATCTTGTTTATTCCTTAGGATTTTGTGTGTCCTGCCTGCTATTTTGTAATTGCCATGAGAGTAAAGACCTTGGCCACCTTATTCCATGCTTATCCCTAAAACCTAGGACAATATCAATTAGTACCTGATGCACAGTAGGTCCACATAAATAGTTATTGGGATGAATGTCAATGCCCTTTGCAAAACTGTACTTTCATCCCAAAACTTCAATGTACTTTCTGTCTCTAACTACCAGATTTTACTCGCCTTCCTGGACTCTGTTCACAGGAAAGAAAGGGAATAAACAAACCTCATACATTCTGAAGCATAGGGTATCAATGGCCCTGCTGATTACAGTGGCTGTGGGTGGTATAAATACATGTAAACCCCCACTGCTTCTTCACCCCCACTCCTCCGAGCAGTTTTATACTCTCACTGGGGTCAAGGAATATATATTGAGCAGTTTATAGGTCCTTCTCTTTGCTCCCTTCAGGTCTGCCCCTGCGTCTATGACAGCACACAGGCAGCACCGAAGTGCAATGGGTCTGCATAATGTGGCCACCTCTCCCACAAGATTCCCCGGGAGCACTGATTATCCATCTTTTAATCCTTGGCAGCCAACAGGAAGATCTTGGGGTCACTGTGCAAGTCAGCATATATCACAGCATTAGGAAAATGCAGGATCGTGAACACAGGGTTGCAGGCCAGGGGACAGGTTCTCATTTCGGCTCTGTTTTTGACTGGCTGTGTGAGGCCGGACAAGTCACTTGGGCTCCCCAAGTCTTGCTACTTCATTTGTGGAATAAAGGGTTTGGACAGAATGAGTGATCCTCATGTGAGCAGGAGTGGGGCAGTTAGGATCCCTGTGGGGCTCTTGTTACCTGCACAAGGGCCAAAATATGGGATGAGGGAGAAATGTGTACTCTGAAAAATGTCCTAAAGGTGAGAACCATAAGATTAGAAACTGGGGTGAAGATGACTGGCCAAATTAGACCCAAGAACGTAGTTTATTTGGCCTGAAGAATGCATTAAAAGTCTGTGAATTTGAACAGCTTTGAGGGAGCAGGGCAGTTCTCCACAGTCCATACCCGCCCCATTGACTTACACACCCCTCATTCACTCACCTGTGTTACCTGACTGGCCCCAGCTCCTGGAATCCCTACACTAGCTTATCTCTAAGGCAGTTTCCTAATTATCTCATCCATGGAGCAATACATTTTTGAAGTCCTTACTGGCTCTATGCTATAACTCCACAAGAATTTGCTTTCAGATGCCTAGAATATGAGGTATCTCAGAGGAGACTCCAGGTGTGGTTACTGAAGTTCTCTCTGGAGTAGCAGAAAATGCTGACATAAAAGGAGCCCTGCCTCCTCTTCAAAACCATATTCGAAGGAGGCTTTGGGACTGCGTTAGTCAGTGATCTCCAAAGAAACAGAATCTATAGGAGGTGTGTGTGTGTGTGTGTGTGTGTGTGTATGTATTTTAAATTTCATTATAAGCAATTGTCTCACATGATTTTGGAGGCTGATAAGTCCCAAGATCCACAGGGTGAGTCAGCAAGCTGGAGACCTAAAAAAGCTCATGGCACACTCCAAAGGCCAGCAGGCTTGAGACCCAGGAAGAGCAAATGCTTCAGTTCAAGTTCAGAGACAGGAAAAAAATGATGTCACAGTTCAAAGGTCATAGGCAGGAAAGTTCTCTCTTACTCAGAGGAGGGTGAGCTTTTTTGTTCTATTCAGATCTTCAACTAATTGGATGATGCCCACTCACATTAGAGAAGGCAAACTCCTTTACTCAGTCTACCTATTTAAATGTTCATCCCATCCAAAAGCACCCTCTCAGAAACACCCAGAACAATGTTTAACCAAATATGAGGGCATCCTATGGCACAGTCAAGTTGACACGTAAAGGACCTGCCAGTTCTGCCTCTAGGTGTGCTGGTAGTTGGGGCAGCAGGAACCCTGGCTATTATACAGGAAGAGAAGAAGGTATGGCAGATGGGATTATTGTTCTTAATACTTCACTCCTTTTCATTCTTCATATTCTTTGCATCGTGTCTCTGCAGTACCTCCCAGTAGTATAGACACAGCCTTCTTCCTTGTCCCATCAATGTTGGAATCTGTCATATTTTGTTTTGCTTGGTTTTGTTCTTTTGAAATGGAGTCTCACTCTGTTGCCCAGGCTGAAGTGCAGTGGTGCAGTGGCACGATCTCGGCTCACTGCAACCTCCGCCTCCCAGGTTCAAGCTATTCCCCTGCCTCAGCCTCCCGAGTAGCTGGGATTACAGGCGTCTGCCACCATGCCCGGCTAATTTTTTGTATTTTTAGAATACAAAATACTTTATTAGCCAGGTTGGTCTTGACCTCCTGACCTCGTGATCCACCCACCTCGGCCTCTCAAAGTGCTGGAATTACAGGCATGAGCCACCGTCCCTGGCCTGAATCAGTCATTTGGTTTTCTTACGCTGATGGAATATCAGTGGGCATGATTTGAGCAGAGACTTCACTGTGCTTTCTGGGTTGGGTTTGGACTTTCACATTTCTATGACACACCATGAGAAAAGCATGCCCCAGGTAGCTGCTGCTCCTACTGAAACCTGAGTGGGCTATAGCTGAGCCCACTCACTCACCATCTGAAGCAGAGCCATCTGTCCTAGTCTAAGGTAGACATATGAGTGAGAAGATAAGTGTTTGGGAATTTTTTGTTATGCAGCATTATTGCAGCAATAGCCAACCATTACAAGAGGGGAAGGATGATGACCTTAGTGTGGTATTGCTAGAAGGAAGTAAAGACATCTGGTCATCCTATAGGCTCTGCAGAGTAGCAACCTACCATGTACCGTGCAAATACCTCTTCTCCTCCATCATAGCAGAAGGTACTCGAAATTAAGGTAAAGTTTCCTTCCCGACTTCCCATAGTCTCAGAGACAGCATGTAATGCAGTCTGCCTTGTTCTCAATTTATCCATTGCCATACCTGTCTATTTCTCCTCTCTGTTGTAAGCTCCTGAAAAGCAATGGCCATATCCTGATCATTTCTGCATTGCCTTTAACAAGAGCACATGGCACTTCAGTGACTCAAGATTGAATTGAGAAGAATGAAAGAGGTCCACTCTGCTGATGACACAAACAACCCTGAGAGATGTTGAAATCACAGCCAGGGCTGAACTACTAAAACCACAAGGCAGGCTCCCTTTTGGTCACAGTCCCCTGGACCATGAGGAGTTGTCAGTTCTTCAGGACCGCTCAGCCTGAGGACACATGCAATGAAGGCCCTGCCTGAAGGACGTCTGCAGAGACCATCCAACCCCTTCGCCAAGCACACATTATGCACCTGCTGAGTGCTGGTTCTGCTCCAGGAGCAGCCTGGGTGAGACCATGTAAGATGGCTGGAAAGGCCTTGGAGAGGAAGAACACCTACCTGAGAGCTGGGTGGGGCAACCAGGTTGATTCCTGGAGGTGCTGCCAGTGCTCCTGAGGGTGGGCCCATGGCAGAGGTGATGACTCGATACGGAGAGCCCAGGGCATTGAGGGGGGTCCCCACTGCACTCAGAGTCCGTGGGGCACTCACTGGGGTGTCCGTGTAGCTGGGGTGGCTGTCCATTGGCTTCCCTGTGGACAAGGCTGCTGACGGGCTCATGGATGTAGAGCCAGTGTGGCCAGGGGAGCCTGCAAGGAGAAGAAGAATATAGGTGGTGGGAGGTTGGGGGGCAACGAAATGGGCCCTGGGGGACAGAAGCTCAGCCCCACCTTTCTTTCCTGTATCTTGCCCCTCTTTTTAGCCACACCTACACATCTGGGAGCCCTAGGTGCTCTCACCTACACTACCCTGGTGGTATAAAGACAAGCGAGGGACACAGAGGGGAGAGGGCCTGGCCTAGGACAGAAATAAGCATGGATGTTCTCTGGGGCCCAGCTTGGAATCCATTCTGGGTGACGCTGGATCCACAGCCAGTGCAACAAGGGGCACAGTCCACAAGCTCCTGGCCTGAGTGACTGTGGCCTGGGCCAGCCAGCCAGGGAAGGTGAGTCTATACCAAACCTCAGATGGGGAGAGCAAGTAGGTTCCCAGGCTGCTCCAGAATTCCCTGCCTAGAACTCATATTGCTCTGAGAATTGGGGCAGGGCTGAGATTCATTCATGTACATGCAACAAACATTTATTAGGGTGCCAGGTGCTAGGGATTCAGAGCTGAAGAGCACACAGTCGTTGACGTCAGGGGTCACATTGCATAATAATGATGGGGAAGGCAGTGGCTGTTGTCATACCCCTAGTTTCCTATATCTATTGAAGCTTTATGTACATGATGTTCTTGTCCTGTCTTTCTCTATAGCACAGGGTTAATTAGCACTCAGGGGAGAAGATTTGGAATGGCTAGGCATGGCTTTATGACCACAGAGGCCCAGGAAACACAGGAAGGCAAGTGCAGACTGGACTGCTGAGACCATTTCTGCCTCCAAGAATAGAATGCTGCAACCAAAA
Organism: Macaca thibetana thibetana; assembly: GCF_024542745.1. NCBI lineage: Eukaryota > Metazoa > Chordata > Mammalia > Primates > Cercopithecidae > Macaca > Macaca thibetana. The sequence goes on along the minus strand of NC_065578.1, from coordinate 197,620,174 downwards.
GTGTCTGTAGAACAGGGTCCGGGTGAGGAGATCATCAGTACCACTTTCTTCCAATAAACTGAACCCACATTCCCCTGTAGTCAGTAGCAAACTTGAGATGAAACAGGAGAGTGCCCTCCTGTCATCTTGGGAGCCCCGCATGGAACATTCTTTCCAGAAGAGAGGAGCTATAAACTTTAGGATCTGCGGCAGCAAAGCAGAGACTAGAAAACACCACAGTGCAGCCCACCGTGGATCACATCATTAGATCCCTGTGCAGCTAGCATGCAAGAACAGATGCGAGGAAGCCATGTGCACAGTAGTGGCACGCGGCACATCCATGGCACCCATGCTGTCCACATGGATAGAAAGGGAGAGGATTAAGTGCTCAGTAAGCACGGCCTGCTGGAGAAGCTACTCCATTCTCAGATGGCTGCTGTGGGTCAGACACCTTGCCAAGCAGATGTGATAAGGAGTGGAGGAAGTCATATGCCTAACTTTATGTGGCTCACTATTCATTCAACAAATACTTCTTGAGTGCCTACTACGTGCAAGGCATTGTCCTAAGCCTTTGGGCAACATCAGTGGGTGCTAAGTGTAGTGTTAGGAGTAGGATGCTGGGAAAAACTGGCTTCCTTCAAATTCTGGAGGAGAGCAGGAAGTGTCAGAAATATAACTGTGAAACCATTCTTAAACATAAATATCCCACTGGAAAAAAATGTCAACCTGCAGTTTCTCTAGGAGCTTCTGCTAGCTTAGTTAAGGGCTACTTATAGAAGAAAGTTACTCCAAGGAAGCTGTGACCCTCGTTCTACCTACGGAGCTTTGGTCTATCAGGGACGATTGCCTCATAAACAGGTAAGTCCCAACACCCCATGTCCTAAGTACCACAATCAAGGAGGAAATACATGCTGCAGGCCCGCAGGGCAGTGGCAAAGTGGTTAAAATGAATAACTCAGATATTTATTATTTGTCCTCAATAGCATCAGGCAATTTCCATAACGTTATCCTGACAATAAGCATATGAAGATCATTTTAGCCTTTTGCAGATGAGAAAACTTAGGCTCCATGTAACCCCATACCATTCCCCGTTCCAGGGTGACTTACCTCTGCCTCCACTGTCTAGAAGCTCTTATTCAACCTTCAAGGTCTAACTCAAGTGCCACCTCCTCCAGGAAGCTTTTCCTGGTGTTCCTGGTCTGGTTTGCTGCCCTTTTTTGTTTCCTAAAACTGTCTGTCCTTACTCGTATCTTAGCATTTGTTATACTATATCGCCATATTTGTTTATTTCCCTGTCTTTCCCACTAAACAAAAAGGAAAAAACCATGTCCAGTTTTGTCTCTCCATCTCTATCAGATTACCTGGCACTGCCCAGGTAGTTAGTTGCAAAGCCTTAATTCAAATTGCCAATCTGAAACCCACGCTCTCCTCTGTGTTTATTGTCAAGGACAGCAAAGATGATTGGAGAGCCATCTGCACCAAGAGTACAAGATGACTCAATTATGAAGTGATCTCAAGCTGAAAGTTCATCTGAAGGAGAGAAAAGAGGGCAGCACTCAAGAACTCAAAGCCAAGAAAACCAAGAGACTCTTTTCAGATGGCCACTCATTGGAAAGAGCAGTTTTAGACTCTTCTGAGGCCCTGGGGGCTGTGACATTTAACGAGCCAATGTATACCTTGAGTCTGTTACTAAGATAAAGTGTGACAGGTGAGTTAGGAGCCAGCCTTGACTCAATGGGTGAGGAGCCATGAACTCCACTGGGAAGACAGCTGTCCTTCCCCCATGACCAAGCTATCTGAAGGAAATTGACTTTCCCTTCTTGCTTAGGCTTGCCAAAAACAGACCAGAGCACCCTGCAACTTTCCTTTTTATTCTGCTTTAAACAGATCTGAGAGAGACTGCGCCTTCTATTTCTTTATCCCCAGGGTCAAGAACCAAAGCCTGACATCAGGCCTAGACTGAGGGGACAGGCAAGAGCAAGAGTTTGCTTCACACTCATCAATTCAAGAGTTCCAGGGTGTGGTCCCTCTGCCACCAGTGACAAAGGACATTTTAAGTGGTATGTCAGCAAACTTAAAAGAAAATTAATAGTTTTATATTTATGTTTTCTGTTTCCTGTTGTTTATCGGGAGGGACTGAGCTCTCATTTTTTGTTATAAAATTATCTTCCTAAAGATAGCTATTTAAGCTTTCTTAAAAACAGTAAATTGATTTAAGAAAAAGTCTAAGTACAGAGGATATATAAAATATCATGAAAATAGTATGCAAAGGAATGATGTTTAAGAAATATCAACCTGCACAAAAATATACAAATATGGACTTTGAAGAACTCATGAGTTGTTTCAAAAATAAAATGAGATAATGATGTGAAAGTGATTTGAAATTTAAAGTACATTTTTGTTGTTCTCATTATTAAAAAGAAGTAAGGCAACTTGACTACTCGGCACAGTGGTGAGAATGGTACATTGTTGAGATACAATGAAATAATGAGTTAAAGTTTGGCTATCAATGGCCTTTAAAATGTGATTTATTTCTGTTGAGTCAATGACCCAGAAGAGGTGGGCTATTTTATAACTACATTTTAAAAAGTAAAATGGAATTTTAAAAGGCAAATACATCTTAGACAAATGCATTTTAGTTCTTTGCCTCTCACAATGGCCCAGTAGTTCTTAGAAATAAATAGCTTTGCTTTTAGACAAGTTGGAAAACAATAACTTTTATGACAAAAGTGTTCCTCAATGGAAAATTCATCTATTCTCCCAAATAGACACTAATGCATACCTGTCTGTGATGTTTTTGTCAGCCTCTCTCATTCCTTTTTTTTTTTCCCCCACAGCCCCATGGAAACTATAGCTAATACCAATAAGCACCACAAGTTTTCCAGATACCTGATTATATCTTATTTCTTTTCCTTCCCCACCGAGAGCCTTCTGGTTAAGCTATGAACTAGGCAGAAAACTGACAGGTTTCCCTTCAGCACCAGCTGCAAGTAGGCAGGCTCCTGTTTGAAGGATGAGTGGTGTTTATTGCAAATTGATCGAGGGTAGACTCTGTCTAGCCCTCAGCCTAGGATAAGTCTAGTCCAAATCTGAAGTCAAGGTTTTCCCTAATGCTCCCTTTTGGTCCTTGCAATGATTTAAATGTATGTGTCCTTCCAAACTTTGTGTTGGAATTTAAACCATAAGAGAGTAGTAACAGGTGGGGCCTTTTGGAGGTAAGTAGGCCATGAGGGCTTCACCCTCACAAATGGGATTAATGCCCTTATAAGACAGGACTTCAGTGACCTGCCTGGCCCTTTCATCTCTTCTGCATCAGAGGATGCACCATTTGTCCATTTTTCCATCCCTTCCATCATGTGAGGCACCATCTTTGGAAGCAGAGAGTGGCCCTCACCAGACACGAACCCACTCGCATCTTGATCCTGAACTTCCAAGTCTCCAGAACTGTGAGCAATAAATTCCTATTATTTATAAATTACCTAGTCTGAGGTATCTTCAACAGCACAAATGGCCTGATTCAGTCTCTCAGCCCAATTCACTCTGTGACGTGACCCCTGGCCCTGGCATCCCATCAACCTTGCTCCCTGCCTTCCCCTGTGCCCTCTTGATCTTCCAGCCACCTATACCAGATGCCTGGAAAATGCACCAAGTCTGTAGGCTGCAGAGTTCATTCTCTTTGCTCAGGCAATGATTTTATTTACAAAATAATTTATCTAATGAAAAAGCGCTAGTGGAGTTCCTCAAAAGGTTTTCTTCTCTCCTGGTAACATACCCAAGAACAGCATTGCATCTCCTGGGTCTCATTTCCCCCAGTAAGGAGCTGGCACTCAGTGACCTGTAAGATCCCTTCCAGCACTAATGTTTCATGAGCATTGGGTAGGACCTGGCTCATTGGCACTGAAAAGAAAGAAGTGCAGGTGTTGGTGGTCTGGAATGGTCTGAGCCTGGACCAGGTGCTGAGGGGTACCTGTCACCATCAACTAGACCATGTTAGGCCTTCAAACCATTTGGCATTCCAATTAAAGGTGCTAAGAATGTCACCAGGAGCCAAAACTGAGAAGGGAATCTGTAGAGTGCATAACTCTACAATGACTCCAAAAGTCCCTATGTTCATTGATGGCAATATGGTTTCAGGGATGCAGGACTAAGGAGGAGACAAGAGCTCGGAAGTCAAAGAGTTCTAGGTTGAGGTTCTGCCACTTTCCAGCTATGTAAATTTGAGCAAGGAACATGACCTCTATAAACTGCAGTTTCCTCATTCATAAATTGAGACAAATAGGCCTAACTCAGAGGACTGCTGAGAGCTCCTGAGATTATGAAGTCATTAATTTTTTGTTAAGTAATGTATATAACTAGGTATAAAGTTTATCAACAGAAATTATTTGCATAAGAAAGCAATGTCCCTGATGTTTACCAGAACCCCAATCTCTAAACAATGAATTGCATTGCGTGTGTGTGTGTGTCTGTGTGTGTGTGTGTGTGTGTGTGTGAGAGAGAGAGAGAGAGAGAGAGAGAGAGAGAGAGAGAGACTTACTGAGAAAGGGGACACAAAAGCCAGGGTACTTAGAACTACAGAATTCTTACCAAGGTAAGGAAGTTGCTTAGCAACCTCATCCTCAGCCAATAAAAGCAAAATGTCAAGCATGCAGTTTTTCTGACTGGCCAGACAAGGTAGCAAATGTCTTGGTGTTTCCACCCCTTTGCTGCTGTGCCAGGAAGGGTAGAGAGTTTGCTCTCCCATTAGCAACCCTCTTCAGGTTGGAATGGAAACTTGTAATGAATCATTGATAATGGCTAATGCCCACCCATGGGGAAAGGGACAGAGCTAAAGACTTGGCATTTTTCAGAGTCAGGAGTCTCCATATGAAGTCACAGGAGCACCATGGGGCCCTGTCCCACTCTGATCTCTCCCACGGTGGAAGTGTCACACACCAAAGCCTGCCTCTGTTCCTCCAAGGGAGGGATATGGTGTGAAAGCCCAGCAATCACAGGATTCTCAGACACGTGGCTTATTTTTCTTTGTCTGTAGCAAATTTACTCATATATCCTTTCCCGGCTTGACTCTTAACACAGACATGCTGCTGAGCAAGGTCAGCAGGAGATTGCCAGGCACAGGCACTTCAACCAACAACTGACTGTCACCGCCTCTGTTGTGTAACAATAACAATAACTAATATTTACTGAGCAACTGCCACAAGCCAGACATGGTTCTAAACACCTTATACATGTTGAGCATCTCTAATCTAGAAATCCCAAATCCAAAATGTTTCAAAATCCAAAACTTTTTCAGCACTGACATGACTCTCAAAAGAAACGTTCATTGGAGTATTTGGGATTTTTGGATTAGGAGTGCAAAACCAGTAAGTATATAATGTAAATATCCCAAAATCAAAAAAAGATTCAAAATCTGAAATATTTTGATTCACAAGCATTTCCAATAAGGGATACTCAGCTTGGAGTGGCTAATATTTATTAGGCACCCTTCCAAGGGTATGGCATGCATCATCTTGTTTAATATTCTCAAGGGCCCTTGGAAATAAGGTACTATTAGTATCCTCATCCCCATTTTACTGACAGGAAAGTGGAGCCACAGGGAGATTAAGCAAACTGCCAAGACCTCCTAGCTGGTAAAAAGCAGGGCCAGGATCCAAATCCAGGCAGTCTCGTGCCGGGGCTGCTGTGCTGAACTCCTGCAGTGTGCTTGCCACTTGCCAGGGTAGAAGAGAGATAGTGGAAGGTAAGCCCAGATAAGCCCAAAATGGGTGGACTATGTGTAAGAACAAATAAGATACTCATTTCTTACCCTATGCTCTTTACAACTTACTTATGGATCATAATGCATTCTTTTCCTTTAGAACACACATAATTGCAGCAAATGAACAAAATGACTAGGAGTCGGGGGCAGGGGACTGGGCCCCCAAAGGTGCTAATAAAACAAGGATTAAAATATTTTTCCAAGTGGACCTCAACTTATTTTAATATGTGGAACCTGATTTTGCATTCTGGAGTAGAGGTTGGTAAACTTTTTCTTTCAAGGGTCAGACAGTAAGCATTTCAGTCTTGCTGGCTGTACCGTCTCTGTGACAACTACTCACAATATCCTTTGTAGTGTGAAAGCAGCCACAGTCAATGGGTAAGCGAATGCACACAGATATGGCTGCATTCCAATAAGCTTGCAGACCTCTAGGGGATCATTCTGGAGAAGTTCTATTACCATTACCGTTTCTGATTGCTCTTCAGTTAGTAGTGATCCCCAACACCTTAGCACCACACTGCTCTTCCTCCAGCTTCCCTGTCACCAAGCTGGATTGACTGTCAAAGCTACACAGAGGGGCCAGCAGATCATCGAGTTCAACCCCTCAGTTACAAGCAAGGACACTGGGGAAAGCAGGTACGGCTTGCCCAGGACCTGTGGCTGTTTGTGGTTCCCCTGAGTCCCCTTGGAGCCACCTGGGGTGGCAGGAAGGGGAGTAGAGGGGGCTGAGCCACAGTGAGTCCTCCTCCCACCCTTTGGTAAAATAGCTCAATGCTACCAACCACAAGGGTTACCCTTCCACAGTGTGAGGGTTAAATAAAATCAAGCCTGGAAAATTCTAAACACATAATAAAAGTTAGTTCCCTTTTCTACAGAAAATCTGGAGACTATGGCACTAAATTTAGCTAGAATTTGGTATGTACCTTTTTCTTATAGGAGATTCGCCTGTTCTTAAAGTGTCAGATGGCACACTATGAGATGCTGACAAAGTAAAATAAGACATGGATGCTGCCTTGGAGGGAGCACCATTTTCAGAAAATTATGTTTTCACAAATCATCCCAGGGCAGGCACTCATGAGGTCAGACAGAAAGGGAGCCATGACCTGGGACTTCCAACTCCTATCATTTTCAGGAGACCCTCGCCCCAGGCGGTGACTTTGAGAAGTCCTGACCCCCCCATTTCCTCAAATGCAAATGGAAAAACCTGGAGTTCCTTGCCCTCTTTTATCAGCTACTGTAACCAGATGGGGGCAGAAGTGGGGGACAGCAAGAGTTTCAAGGTTAAAGGTCAATCCCAAACTCCTGTTGGGATTTCAGAATTAACATCCAAACTTGAAAAGTGGAGAGGCCTGTTATCATCTTTAATTCAAAAAGCATTTAAAAGATGTCAGAGGAATGGGAAACAAAGTGCTTAATGAGTATTTTGAAGTGTTTCTTCTAGGCTGGTTGCCTGGGTTTCATTTCTGTGACTCAACATCTCCTTTGTTCCTCCTTTTCATTTTATTGGTCACTAGTGTCATGGGGAAGCAGCCTTCTGGAGGGTTCAGGGCTCACAGTATCTGTGTTTGCACAGCCCCAGCGATGCGGAGAGCAGAGGTTGAAGAGGAGGGGAAGAACATTCTAGACTGATGGAGAATGCCAGTCAGTCAGTCAGCCAGCACACCTGGCTAACCATCTGCTTGTACATGGGTTGTGTAAGACACCAAGAGCGTGAAGCCCATTCCCTGCCCTGGCAGAATGTATAAACTAGTGACAAGCTCTGATGCCTTCAAAACATTTGGAGATTAATTATTTCTGCAAATTTTTCTTAGGGCTGAGTTTAAGTGAATGGATTCAAAGAATTCAGGGATTTAGAACCTGAGAACAGATAATGTTCTGCATATTACCCAGTGGTAACATGGGACTAGGAATATAGTTTGCTGTATTTTAAGATGACTGCCATCTTTAGAAGACAATCTATAGAGATTGCCTCATTCAGATAGAGAGAGCCTATCTGAACAAGAAATCCAGAGAGAGAAATGGACAGAGGTCATGGACTCAAGAGCTGGGTGTGCACATAATTGATGTTCAAGGACTTTAGGAACGAGGGGAGAACTGGGGGCACCCTCATTGGCATCTGCTTCAAACACTCATTGACATCTGCCTTCATGGACTAACTGGTACACGGTGTACCAGTATAAGGAATTGGCTTAAAGGGACAGCCAGCCGGTCCTCGTTAGCAGGATCCCCTGGAGCCTCTCATTTGTTAGGGATGGCATAATATCCATCTGTACCAGCAAGGTCTATAATTTGGTGCTGGCTGGGAAAGGTGGTGTGCAAGCAAAATGTCATTAATTATATGCAGAAATGTTCACAGAAATTCTGCTAGACTAGACTCAAATTCTAGATCTATAACAATTTGCAGCAAGCCCTCAAAAGGGCCACTTTATCATTCTGAACCTCAGTTTCCTAATCTGTCTAATGGGAATAATTTCTGCCTTACAGACTACACTGTCAGTTTGAAGTTTGAATGAAATAGACGGTGGCCTCCAGGAGGAGGCCCCTCTATCTGTAGTGCTGAGATTGACTCAGCTCTGACTGAGTATCCTTAATTCAAGCATCTAAAATCTGAAATGCTTCACAATCCAGAACTTTTTGAATACCAGGATGATGCTCAAAGGAAACGCTCGTTGGAGCATTTTGGATTTCAGATTTCTGGATTATAGATGCTCAATTGGGAAGTATAATGCAAACATTCCAAAATAAAAAGAAATTCCCAAATCCAAAACACTTCCGGTGTTAAGCGTTTTGGATGAAGGATACTTAACTTGTATCAACTCATTTCATAACTACAGTACCACTTTAAGGTTGGTAGTTTTATTTTCCCCATTATATGGGGATTAAGCACAGGGCTTGGCACAGAATAGGCACTCAACGAATATGTTTTGACTGATAACCCAGTGATTGGTATGGAAATAGATAGCACATATTTATAAAGAGTTTTGGGAATGTAAGACATTATGTAGCAGATGGAATAACCTTGGGCCCAGGAGCCAGAAGACCTGCTGTTTCTGCCTGTGTGCCCTTGGGCAAGTCTCTCAACCTCTCTTCTATAAAATGAGGTGGTTCTTCAAGTTCTAAAAGTCTGGTTTCTAAACAAAAGCAACCAACATGGTCATATTAATTTATAACATAATTAATTGAGACTGGTGACTAAATTGGTCATGGTATAAGCTAGTTTGTGTTTGTTCATTCACAAAATAATAATAATAAATGTTTGTTGAGCAAATAAGATGGTAGAAGTGTTGAGCCTATTTAAGATACATACGTTTTCAAGCAATTTAAAAAGCATGGTAGGAGCACATTAGCATATTAACGGGGTGTTAATTACAAAAGAATCTTTTAAAGCAGGTTTTCTAAAATCCCCACTGAGTAACCATTAGCTTGTGGTACTTGAAACACAAACTATTCACATGTGTTACTTAGAAGTAATAAAATTGTAATTTAAAAGTAATCTGCCAACTTGTCACGAATTTAGACTGATTTTTCTCTCAATTGATCCAAATGAGTGAGGTTTTGCTATAATTATATATAATGCTGGTAATAATGAGGCTGATTATCAATCTTTCCCTGCTTTTCACTACCTCCATCATTACAGATTTTAGGGGAGGGAGGCGGGCGTGAAGGGAGGTGGGAGGAGTGGGAGGGAGGGGAAGAGGGGGGTGGAGGAGAGGGAGAGAGGCAGGGATGCCACTCTCTCCTTCCCCCTTCCTTCAAGTACTAGAAGCAACCCCAGGTCCCACCCTGAGCAGCTCATCAGCCCTTCTCTGGGGGCTGCATGAATCCAGGTGGAACTGCCCTGTGTGGCTTCCAAAGGCTAGCCAGCTGGTCCGAACTGGGGTTGCATGAAGCATGCAGCAGCGTCAACCCATCTGCTAATGCACACTTTCATTCTCACATTCCCACTGAGAGGCTGAGAGGGCTGAGCCTCCAGGGGCAGAAGGAGGGCCTCTTCTACACGCTCTCCACTCCCCCACATGTTCCTTGATTTTCCCCACTGAGGAAGCCAGAAAGGGCTTTTGTAGCAGAGAAGATGTCCTTCTCATCAGAAGTTTCCCTCTGCTCCCCGTTCACTGGAAATTTAATGTCTAACATCTTGTTTTCTACATCTGTTAAAATGTAAAGCTTTGCACCAGTGAAACAGGTATAAAATACCTTCCCATTCCATCTCAGGGTATTGTGCAGCCTACATGTTTATGTGAAAGTCCCTTTGAAAATGCTCATAATAATTCAAATATAAGAAATGCATATTAGCTAATCCCTGGTGTCTGAGTGGCTCTTTTGTGGAAAGAGGAGGGAGAAGAAGATTAGGCTGGGCTGGGAGCCCTGAGGACGGGAACACAAACTGGGAGTTGAATTGTGAGGAGCTGGAGTCAAACTGTGGAGTGTTCTAGTGAGAAAGGCCCAGGGTCAAAATCCTGGGAGAGGCCAAGTATTGAATTGGGAAGGGGTGGGAAGGGCTGTGCTGGGTAACTGCTACAAGAATTTACAGAGTAGTACAATATAGTACATGGTAGGGCCGGGATTAAAATCTGGATCTGCTGCTTTTCCTCATATTCGAATGCCACTTGTATCATTTAGTAACCAAGTTCCCTTTGGCAAGTTATTAATTTCTCTGTCCCCCAGTTTTTGCATCTGTATAATGGGGATAATAAAACTACCAACCTTAAAGTGGTGTTGTAGTTATGAAATGAGTTGATACAGGTTAAGTATCTCTTATCCAAAATGCTTAACACCAGAAGTGTTTTGGATTTAGGATTTTTTTTTTATTTTGGAATGCTTGCATTATACTTAGCAATTGAGCATCTATAATCAAGAAATCTGAAACCCAAAATGCTCCAATGAGCATTTCCTTTGAGCATCATCCTGGCATTCAAAAAGTTCTGGATTTTGAAGCATTTCAGATTTTAGATGCTTGGATTAGGGATACTCAACCTGTATTTTCACTTTCTTCTGAGGATCACTGAGCCAGGACTGAGTCAATCTCATGAGAGCCATCGAAACCCATGCATTCTAGAAAATTCACTTCATTCCCTGGGCCTTTGTGTCTTCTACTTTTAAAAAGAGGAGAAAACGCCGGGCGTGGTGGCTCAAGCCTGTAATCCCAGCACTTTGGGAGGCCGAGACGGGCGGATCACGAGGTCAGGAGATCGAGACCATCCTGGCTAACACAATGAAACCCCGTCTCCACTAAAAATACAAAAAAAAATAAAAAAATTAGCCGGGCGTGGTGACGGCGCCTGTAGTCCCAGCTACTCGGGAGGCTGAGGCAGGAGAATGGCGGGAACCCGGGAAGCGGAGCTTGCAGTGAGCCGAGATCGCGCCACTGCACTCCGGCCTGGGCGACAGAGCGAGACTCCACCTCAAAAAAAAAAAAAAAAAAAAAAAAAGAGGAGAAAACACCAGCTTCCTCTGGGAGCCCCTGGCACACCCGCCATCCAATGCTGGTGGCTAAGTTCTCTGCAGACCTAGAAGCTTCATAATGAGGGGAAGGAAGAGGTGGGGCATTTAGATTACTCTTTGCACAATTTCTTCCCCCAGTTGCTATTCAGCTCTCTATATCTTGGTGAGATTGTAAATGTTTTAGAAAATAGTTTATACTAAATATGTTCCTTCCTAAATCTCATAAACAGTTACTCCTTTCCACATAAACCTTAACCACTTATGCCCATGATAGGTTCCAATTAGCCACCCACATATCTGTGGAGGGGAAAAATATGTTCTAGCATACACACACACATGCACACACACACATACAAGCACATCCAGCTCAGTCCCTTCTCTATGGCTATTTTCAGGTGAAAAAGCAATTATTCTACATGAATGGCCAGGGTCATTTGGACAGGTCTTTTGTAAATCAGTATGTCCCCCAGAGAAGCCACCAATTAATTCTGCAGAGATCACTGTTGCTCTTCAGTGTCTCTTAACGTACCGTGCAGCTTATTCCTCAGTGGCCAGCCCATTGGGTCTGCAACAACCAGTCAGTGCTGAGGCTGCATTTCTGAGGTCGGATTGGGGCACCAGGAGCTCCCTGGGGGTGTGCTGCTGCCCCTGGCTTTGCAGAACAAATGTGTCACTCACAGAAGCTGTGAGAGGCAGCTCAGCAGTGTGAACTCTGGGAGCTAGTCTGCCTGGGTTCAAATCCCTGGCTGTGTCATTTTCTAGCTATGAGACCTTAAGCAAGTTATTTCACTTCTCAAAGCCTCCGTTTCTTCATCTCTAAAAGGAGTATGAGAACAATGGTAACAGTACCCACTCCTAGGGTTGTTATGAGGATTACATGAGCCGAGGCTGGTAAAGTGCTTACAATGGTAGTGAGCATTAGTGGTACAGTGTGTTTGTTAAATGAAATGAGAGAAGTCTTCTCTCTCCCTGATCTCCTTCTCACCCTGAGGATTACTGCACAATTGGATGGGGGGATTACAGGCTTTGTTTTGCCATCTTCTAAGAGGCAGCAACTGTCTCATCCCAGAAAAACAAACCTATTACTGAGCAGCTGGCAAACCCTGGACTTGGCAGAGAAGGAGAAGAGAAGGGTTCTCTCTTCATCACATGGTAGGGCCCAAAGCTGGGGGATTGGGCACCTTTGTGGAGCCACTGTCACCCAGGTAGCCACCACACTTTGGCCAGTCTGAGCAATCTCTTGTTCACTGATCGGATGATGCTCTGACATCTGGTAAGCGTGGGCCCAGACACAAATCTCTGGTGTTATTTCCAAAAGGTGACTTTCCTTCCTGGAGATTCTTATACAAATCGTGGGGACCCTCTGTAATTCCACGTGCTCATATGTAAAAGGGCAGGCAGTTATACACCAAATATTTTAATAAGTGCAGTGCAACTTGCTGCATTGGGGCAGGGGAAGTTAGAGGCCGAAGGTGACGTCCACTGTGATGCTGCAATTTCCCCTGTGCCTGCTGGTGAGTCCTCCTGTATCCCTCTCCCTCATCACAGAAAGTTCTCAAACAGACCTCCCTGCAGATGGGGGTGGAGTCCTTTGGCTCAGCATTTAGGCCTCCTCTGAAACTGGTGCATGCCAACAAAATGGAAAACGTCAACAGAACTAAACAAAATAATTGTTCTCCTCCCTCAAGAATGACAAGGAAAAGTGGCGTTAGAGGAGACATGTAGACAACCTACATGACCCTTTCCCCTCAAGTTCCCTATGCTGTACTGAACTGTTTCCTTCCATAGCTGAACCACTGTGTTTCCTTCTATCTGAAATCTAATTACACTGAATACCAGAGCCCCCACAATTATGAAAATCTATGCCAGCAAAATGTGAGGGTCTTTGTGGATTTAATTTTATTTTCCCAGATTCCACATTTATTATTTTACAATAATGTCTGATTTTTAACTATTTTGTGTGTTAGTCCCTGAGCAAGATAGAGGGGAAGAAAATATTGTATTAGGTAGCAAATATATGGACAACACTGTAGCAGCTGTTTTTCACATGCTAGCTCATTTAATTTTCACAATACTCTAAGGATGAGATTATAAATCCCATTTTAGAGAGAAAGGTGCTAACGCTCAGAGAGGTTCACTAGCTTGCCTAAGGTCACACAGCTAGTAAGTGAAAAACTGGGAACCAAACTCAGTACACTACCTCTTCCTGCCCTCTCCTCCTTGTGCTCTTTTCACTATATTAAAGCAATAATATAAATTTGAGTAAGGGGATTTTCTGGAAATGTTCTGCAGCTCAGCCCCATGTAAACTTGGACTAGTCTCTGCCTTCCTTTGAGCCTCATTTTACACATCTATAAAATGAGAACCTAAGATGCTGTTTCAGGTCCTTAGGATGCTAACATTCCAAGATTCCAGCCCCCATGAAATTTTAACTAGATCTTCTTTCTCTGGCTCTTACTTTAGTTCTCTCCCTAAATATTTCTAGCTTCAACTCTTTTATTCACCCAACTGTCTACAAGGGTCTCTTTGGCATTAATGAAGCCATAGTCTCACAGACCTTGGGGGGCCCACGAATCTGGCTGAAAATGAGCATGCACCTCTCACAAATGAACTAAGATGTAAAGGAAAAAGCAATTCTCAGCTCTGAATGGGACTGAGGTGGGAATTGAGGAGGCTTTTCACATCTGGAGCCCAAACATAGACTAGAGATCAAATGCCCAGGACACAGCATTGGCCACCGCTCTCACTCTGTCATCAGACTGGCCCAAAGAACTTGAACATCACCTCGGGAGCATTTCCATGGCCCTCACCTCAAGTCCAAGTACAACCTACCCAGGCGTTTGCTATTACACACACCATGCAGTATTATAATGTGTCTGTGTAAAGTCTGCCCCAGTCCCAAAGGGCAGAGACTGTGTCTCATTCACATTTGTGTTCCCAGTGCCCAACACCATGCCTGCTTCATAAAAACTACCCTGAATGAATGTGCAAACTCCCAGGTCTAACACCTGGTGACAGAGATCGCTTTCACCTTGCAGTGTTTTACCATGCCTCCCAGAGGGTTCTGCCCAGCTGAGTTAGGCAAGCTTTACTCCCAAGGCTTCCGATGAATTGGTCCACGGAGGAAGTCTGGAGAGCAGGAACTTTTCAATTCTCAAGACCTTATAAGAATTTCTGCTTTGTCTCGCCTGCCAGAATCTTCCTTTGGCTCCCAGCAACATAAGCTACATGCCTCCAACTGACAAGCAGGAGGCCAGTTGGTCAGCTGTTGCTTCCATTTACTCAGAGCTGGGCGGCTGTACTGTTTCTGTCACTGAATCAAGGGATCCTTGGGACGGATGTGCTAGGGCGTTAAGGCAGCCTGAGGACCTAGTCTCCGGAAGCTTCTGTGAAGTGTGACTGGGCTGCCCTGCCTGGCACGGTGACTTGAATCTTCAGTTTGCCAATTCTCTAAGAGCCCCAACCCCCCCCCCCCCCCCCCCCCCCCCCCCCCCCCCCCCCCCCCCCCCCCAGATCTCTACCTCTACCCCCAGAGTGGAAGTGATTGCAGCAACCCTTGCAATAGAATTGGGGGCAGCAGCAGGGGAGGAGAGAAGAGGCTATTAGCAAATCAAAAGGAAAGAAAACAGGGAAAGGAAAACACAGTAGCAAATTAAAACACTATGTTTTCTTTTTAAAAATCCAATTACAGGGAAATCTGCTTTTGGGTAAAACAATCATGCCCTTGTTGCAAAGTATCCCAGGAACCCTCAAGATAGGCAAAACCTTTTTAATCACATTTTTTTCTCATTACAAGTTGGCTAATAGGAACATCATAGTAATTCCCCGTTAACTCTTCCACTTTTCACACCCACACAAACACACTGGGTTATAACAATGCTCTTATTCTATCTTTGTCTCAGACACATTCTCGAGCATGTTGGTTTACTCTCTCCTTAGAATATCCCCATATCCTCATTCTGATATGCAAATGTATCCTCACCTACCGACCATTCTCGCCTCCTCTCCTCTCTCATGCACGCATGCACACACACGCACAGAAATGCTATATACACACTATATATGCATATAAACATATATGTTCTCCTTTTAATTCAATACTAATCCAGTCATTCGTATTTCCCAATTTCTTCTCAGTCTCTCATACAAGTCCAAGCAGTGAAGCCCGAGGGAGATACTTACCTCCATAGCCTGCGGGAAACTTCATGAAGTGAGAATAATTTCCATACATGTTTACTCTTCAGTTCATGTTCCTCTCCTGAGCGGCTTCTAAATAGTACAGCCTCTCCCGGCTCCCAGGCACAGCCTGGCTTTCTTCAACTTGGGTTAACAAGAGTGGTCATCGCTTCCTAGCAGCCCGGGGAGCACAGGCTGGGCCAGCCCTCTGGGATTAGTCAGGAATCTGCCTCTAGATCGGAGAGTCCACATAGTGCGTTTGAGACGGCTGTGGCGGCAGCAGCTGGTGCCTGTCAGTAATCACGCATAATGCTGCCGCCGCCGCCGCCGCCGCCACCGCTACTCTTGCCACCGCCGTCGCTGCTGCTTGAGATCCTGTTGCTAGTTTGATTAACTCAGGGTTGGGCTGCTGCGTGCGACTTTTCCAGCTCCCGGCGCGTCCCCAGAGGTCCCTGCCGGGTGGCACGATCTATTATCTAGGAAGCCAATCGATGTATGACCGCCCGGTGTAGGTCAGGAGAGAGGGGGGAGACGGCAGGGGATGGAAGACTCTTTAGGTGCCTGTTCCTTGACTTGCATCCACAAAAATCAATGGGGTTTTATTAAAATGTATTTTCTCATTCGAGCTTCTATCTGTCCAATGTGCTTGGTATTTGATCTGTGAAAGGAGGAGGGGGTAGGGTTCAATTGAGAACAGGGCCCTTTCAGAAGCCCAAGGTTAGAAAAGCGTGATACTCAATCTCCAGCAACGGAAAACTAAAATAGAGCAGCCCTTAAGTTGAGGTGGGCCTCTCCTGCTTAGGTGGCCTGAATCATTTATCTGTGCTCTAACAACGGGAGGTTGACAAGTGCAGCTGGAGCCAGAGCTCACTCAGGTGGAAAACTTACAGGTAGGGAGGAGGGGTTGGCTTGATGTGAAGGTCTTTCTCTGCATTATTTTATATACCATTGTTATCCTGCCACCTGTTCAAAACACCACGGGGTCCTCACTGACCCAGAGCCTGTCTTGTGTGGAACTGACCCGAGATCAAAGAATCTAAGCATCTCGTTGACGTTTGGGTCTGTCATAGAGCTTTCATGACAAGTCACCGCTCAGCCTATACTTGAACACCTCCAATAATGGGGAGCTCACCACTTTCTCATTCCATCTCTAGACAGTTTTCACCACAAGAAAGTTTCTTATAGAGATAAAACCTGCTCTTTTTCCCTACAGCTTCTGCCCACAGGTGCTAGACTGCTCCCAGGGGCCACACAAGAGAAGTCTGAAAGATGGAAAAAAGTCTTTCGCAGTGGGATCCTCTGCAAATCCTGAGATTGATCTGCTGTGCCCATAATCCCCCCTTTCCTCAGCATCTCTGGCTCTTTCAGTAATTCTATGTATCAGCAAGTGTTCATGTCTATTACCAACCTATCCCTTTTCTAATAATGTACTTCAATTTACATAGATACCCTCACAGTGAGGAAAGGGGTTGGCCAGACTTGGATGCAATCCTCTGGATAAGGTCCAGACCTTTTCCTCATGGTATATGTGTTGGCAGGGTGATGGGATGCTGTCAACATACTCACTGGAGGTCTGTTTCATGGGCTGAGCTCTGATGGGCTGGAGAAAAGATAAGAGATTTTCTCCTGATGCAGCACAAGACATAGAGAGCCAGAGAGGTAAGTCAACTCAGAGTCCCACAGAAAAAAAATCAAGATTCAAATGCTAGGAGAAGCCAAAACAAAAATGTAGAATAAAAGGCCAGAGGCAGGAACAAAGTCACGATGACAAAGGAGGAGGTCAAAATGGGGAATCAGAGCAAAAGCATGTCAGAAAGGAGGAAGAAAGATCCAGGCCATCACTGTAAAGAGCTTTGGAGAGCCCAGAGCTGCCTTGACTGTTGCTGGGATGAGAGTCCAGTGGACATAAGTAATGTAGAATACAGGAGGACCATTTGCTCACTTGCATTAGCTGGGCAGCTCTGCATGTTAATTCATGTAGAACCAACTTCATAAAAATCTCCCCCACCCCTATCTCCCCCAAGTTGTGTTCTCTTATATACATTCTTCATCCCATCCTCTGGCAATTGGTTTTGGGACCTACATGAAATGCTTCCTATATTTCTCTGAAGTTAAAACTTTTTGGCTTCCTTCATCATCCCAAATCTTTTGGGATCCTGCTTCTGTTGTACAAAGTATTTCTCATTCATACCCCTATTGCATGACTTCTGAAAATCTGATGGACTGCTTTTTCATATTTTATTCAACTCATTGATAAAAATGTTGACATGGACATAGCAAAGACAACATCTTATATCACTAAAAAGTCCATTCATTAGTGCCTTAGACACTTTGCTCTGCTACTCACTAGCTATACGGCCTTGAAAGGCTATATGTATAGTAAAAGCACCAACTCACAAGCCAACCTTGCTGGGTAAAAATCCCTGTTCCAGTGCTTACAGTCTCATAATACTGGCAAATGACTAAATCTCCCTGAGCTTCAGTTACCTTATAGGGCTACCATGAGGATTAAATGAGTCAATACATGTTAAGCACTTGAAATATGCCAGATAAATACTAAATGCTCGATACATGTAATCTAATTTGATGCAAATGATGGGGAGGAGGAGGAGGTCAAGGAGGAAGAGGATGTAACCCTAAGCCACTCACTTTGTGGCTCCTGTCCTTTTTCTCATTTGTAAAATGATGAAGCAGAGCTACCTGGGTTCCAATATCACCTTCAACTTTAAAACTGAATGCAGACTAATCCGTCACCCATTCCATAATTGTCCATTTTCTCCATAGTGGTATCTGAAGCAAGTGTCTTGTAATCTACAGTTTTCTATTGTATGCATGTCAGAAAAGGAAATGAGTTACTTAAATTGGTTTTTTGGTGAGCCTGTGTTTGCAAGGGTTTTTCCAAGTACTCAAGTATTCAAAAACCATTCTTTAAAAATCACAGTCTACAGACTTGTCCAAGGTCATTGTCAAGATGATCTGCTGGTTAATCCACCAACAGATAGACTCTTTCTTCACCTTTTTCTAAGTTCAGTACGTTGTCTATTTCTTTTCCTCACAGAAGAAAAACCAAATCCTAACCTGGCATGGAAAAGGCTCACCGTTTCTGGGGTGTCTCAGCCTATCATGTGAGCTCTATGTAGAGGAAAGTGCTTTGGGGCAGTAATCACAAGGCCTGGGATACATACTCTCTGGGAAAAACATCCATGCTGCCAGGCTTACTAAGGTTTCTGGATTTAGTTTTGGTTTTGTGAATGATATGTGACGAGAGTTGGGCACGTGCTCGTTTTTACACTGCAAAGTTCTATACAATGGCTTTGTAAAACAAATGCAAAGAATTATTATTTTCCTGATTTTCTTTCTTCCCTTTCTCTGAGAGTTCCTTCATATCTGGCTGTTTTGCCCACTGTAGGGGTACGGTGTGTTCATTCCAACTTCTAGTTTGATATAGTTTGGATGTTTTTCCTATCCAAATCTCATGCTGAAATGTGATCCCTAATGTTGGAATGTAGCCTAGTGGGAGGTATTAGATCATGCGGTGGATCCCTCATGAATGTCTTAGTGCCATCCTTTTGGTGATGAGTTAGCTCTTGCTCAGTTAGCTCACAGGAGATCTGGTTGTTTAAGAGTTTGGGACCTCCCCCTCCACTCTCTTGACCGCTCTCTCACCATGTGACACACGGGCTCTCCCTTTGCCTTCCACCATCACTTAAGCAAGTCACTTTGTGGCTCCTGTCCTTTTTCTCATTTGTAAAATGATGGAGCAGAGCTACATGGGTTCCAATATCACCTTCAGCTTTAAAACTGAATGCAGACTGATCCATCACCCATTCCATAATCGTCCATTTTCTCCATAGTGGTATCTGAAGCAAGTGTCTTATAATCTACAATTGAAAAGCCTCCTGGGCTTCACCAGGAGCTGAACAGACACTGACCCCATGCTTTTTTTTTAACACCTTGCAGAACTGTGAGCCAATTAAACCTTTTCTCTCATAAATTACCCAGCCTCAGGTATTTCTTTATGACAACACTAAAAGGACTAACACATAGTTCATTGTTCATGCCCATTTACCTATTCTCATCTCTAAAATTCTTACCTATCATTCAAGTTCCAGCCCAGTTCCCACCATGACCACACTTATCCAAAACGATGTCTCCCTAACCTAGTCTGACAAAACTTATTGTCCAGTGTGTTCAGGTGACACTTAGTGTGTACGGCCTTGTGGCATCCCCAGTGAAATGGCAAGGAATGGTTATTTATCTTTTGTTTGAATATGTCTTATCTTCATAACATTAACTCTTCAAATATAGTGATAATGTATTATGTGTCTTTGTTTTCTCATCTAAGTGCTAAAACACACAGTAGGTGCTCAACAAATATTTTTATATCAAAAATGCTTTACATAATTAAATATGTCAAAAACAATATACCAAAGAGTACCCCAGTATGCTTTTCTTATGATACCTTCCATGTGGCTTAATATCCCATAACAAACCGTAAGCTCTGCTATAAGATCAAGAAATATGAATGTGTTTTTTTCTTTTTAACCCACTTTTTTTTTCTTGGCACCATTGTGTCTTCCTTAAGACCATTATTGATATAACAACATTATCCTAAGTGGTTGGTATTTCTAACCTAAGCCCTTCCCAAACAACTCCACTGACTTCGGTCACTACAGTGTCTCCAGCTGTTACTGAATTCTCATTAGGATGTCAAGTGAAAGACCAAATGCTCAATGTCTATAGTAGGAATTAGCTAATTCATTCACAGGAATTCTTGGCCTACTTCTTGTCAAGGCTAATTATCTAGTCCTCTTAAATAATATGTTCTACTTTTACTAAAGCCACTAGTGCCTTTGAGTAAGCGAAAAGAGCTTGGATTTTGACTAGTATGTGTGACTGTTTGACACAAATTCGGCCAATAATATCTTATATTCACCCTGGTAATCAAAGTATATAGCTTTACATCTGCTCTTGTTTTTTCTTTTGTCCCATGGTGATATAAAATAGTATTTTGCAGCAAATATAAATGAAAAACCAAACTCATCCACTTGACAATGACCAATAAACATTAGCTGTAGAATTTAGATGCAAATATCTCCATACTAATATTATGTATTAATATTTTTATATTTTTGTAATACCTTACCTACATAATAGTACATTAAGTTTCAGTATGCTATCCCCAATCCTGGACTTAAATAGGGCAGGCTTTGTTACCCCAGTTTTATAAATGGGCAATTTGAGACTAAGACTATGAAATCAGATAATGAACGACAGTTACTCTAACAAATTGGATTTTGGAGCTAGTCTCACAACTAGGTAGTGAAAGAAATGGGTATAAAAGCCAGGTCCCCAACTCTGCCATCTAGTAAATGTGTCTTTCGTGAAATCACAATCCTTCTCTCATTAATGATGTATTTCCTATCTATGTTTGTGTTAATGGGGATGGGGTTTCTCCTATACATAGTTTTTTTTGTCTTTGCTGTTAATCACTTATTCACTTATCATTCAGCTAGCACTTACTGAGAGCTTATTTTCTGACAACCAGTGGGGATATACTAAAGGGAAAGATAGATATAGTCCCTGACCTCATGGAACTTATGCATCCCAATAGAGGAGATGGATATTAAACAAATAGTCACAGACACATATATACCAGCATAAACCACGGTAAGAGCTATGAAGGAAAACAACTGGATGAGATGAAAGATTGCAGCAGGGGAATCTCATTTAAATTGGAAGGTCAGAGCAGACTTCTTTGAGAAAATGGTAGTTACACTCAGATCTAAAGGATGAGTATGATCCAATCTGGGGAAGAAAGCAGGAGGATGAGGAGAGGGTGGACCAGAAAGAGAGAACAATTGGTCTAACAGCCCTGAGAAGGGAGTGAAGTCAGTGCGTCCAAGAAGCTGGGGGGTAAGAATGTTCAGATCTCCCATGTTAGATGGTCTGGCCATCTAACATGAGCCATCCAACATGGTTGGGCCATCTAACACGGGAGATCTGAACCATCTAACATGGGAGGTTTAACCATGGTCTGGCCATTAACATGGGAGCTCTGAACATTCTTACCCTCTGCCCCCGCCCCTCCAGTGAGTTCCATTGTTTCATTGTCTCACCCATGATTCTTTGCTTGACATGCCCGTGTCAATTTTGGGCTCTGTGCTGCCAGAAAACCATCCTTTCTGGCTTTGCTTCACCTTCACTTGCTGGTCAGATCAGTGACTCGCCATTTTTCTGACACCCCCCAGCAACTCATCATTCTTGTGTCTCTCAATATGTTCCTTCTTGTATGATTATCATGACTGCACCTGAAAAACCCTCTTACTAGATGACTAGCAACTGAGTCTGAGTCATTTTTGTAGCTCCTAAAGCCTTTAACACCAGAACCTAACTCATAGTAGAAACCCAGTAAATGCATGATGAATGCAAGAATAAAAGTTTGTTGATTATGCTGAGATGTCCTCATGTCAACTCCAGGGCACTGGGCATGAGGAAGTCAGTGTTCCCATTCCTAGGTTTCAATAGTTTTTAACAGCCCAATTTTCATTTTCATGAGCTCCTTTTCCTGGAAGCAGACTCCTATGTGGACAGGTTCAGTGCTGGCACTAGTGCGGTACATCAGTCTTGATGACTAAGACTCACTGACGATGGAAATGAGGCACCTAAATCAGAAAGATTGATGATTAGCTTTAAATTAGGACAGTTTCATCTATGATCCAAAACAGGGCCGTTTCCAAAAGGCCTATCCAAAAGCACAAATTAAATCTAAAATGTGTCATACACGGCTTAGGAACCAACTATAAGTTTGTATCATAGCTAGTTGCTGAAGTCACTGGTGAAACCAACTGACCGAATTTGCCTTAAGGAAATGATTCCCAAATTTGTCTGCAAGTTGAAATCATCCAGGAAGCTTAAAAAATTACTCATACCCGTGTTCACCTCCAGAGATTATTCAATTAATGTGGGATTGTGGTCTGGGTTTTGGAACTACCAAAAGAACCCCAGTGATTCCAATGTGCAGATGAGTTTGTGAACCATTGACTTGCAGCAAGAGAACATTCTCATAACAAGCTAAGAAAAACCCATCAGCAGAAAATGAGAAACTGTTTCCCTGGATAATTCCAAGGAACTAATAAGATCCACTTTTCCCATCTGCTAATACACACAATTGGGGCTTATGAACCCAAGAAGCTCTTGCTTAGTGGGAGATATGGTGGCTACGGCCATCTGCTGTGCAGACGTAGAATATACTGACTTGAGGTTTCCTGGCACTGTGTCCTTAGCATAGCACGCTCCCACAACACTGCCTCTGCTGTCAAAATCTTGCTCATTAAAGGCCAGTCCCTCTATCAAGTCTTCCCTTACAAGTAGTTATTAACACTGTCCTCTCAAAATCTTTACATCTTCATTACAGCATGAATTTAATTTCCCTTGGTATCAAAACTAATTGTTAAACTGGAATCTTCTTTTGAGTTCAGGGACAATCTTTTATTCATCTTTATATTGTCAAAGAATGTAGCATTTTGCTTTGTACACAGTAAGTGCCTAATAAATGCTTATTGAATTACAACATTGTAATTGTTGTAATGCTGAGATTACAACGATGAACAGGGCAGATGCTATCTCTGCTCTTATGGAGCTATAAGCTATGAGTTAAGAGTAACATAATTACCCTTAACTCCAAACTAGGTAACTCCAGTCACAAAATTTTCAAGGTAGAAGGAACCACTGCATAGATGCCGCCATCTCTCGGTTCCCAGACAAATGACGATCACAAAACCTTTTCTGCCATAAACAACTCAACCACAGCTGCAACGCCCATGGGAGCTCTCAGAATACAGAACAACTGTGACCACACTGAGAGAATAGGGCTGAGACCAGGGGAAAACATCTGGTCCCCTCTAGAGAGGAGACAGCAGTGCAAATATGGGACACTTTAATCTAGACTGGGTCCAGATCCAAGGAATCCCAGCCAAAGAAGTAGATGTCAGCATTAGAGCTCAGTTAAGTCTGTTCAAGTCCCTGAGAGAGAGGAAGAAATTTTAAAATACAGCCCAGCCTCTGAGACCAAGTCATTGCCGTTTGGATTTTGTTGAACGGACATGTATTAAGAACCACTGTGTCCTGGCTACTGGCTACATGTATTCATGTATTCAGGTGTAGATTTGGAGGCTGCAACCCAATCACACACAGGCAAAGCAGTCTATTTTCAGATGCCACTTACTCTTGGGGAGAGGCTCTAAATATACCATCCAGTGACTGCAGGAGGCCGATCATCATTGCTGGCAGCTGAGCAGGGTGGGGCAGACAGCGACGTCAGGAGCCTCACCATTAACCCCAGCACAACTCAAAGGCCCCCACCACTTGTAGAGCTATATTTACACAAGGGCAAATGTCCATTATTTGACTTGGTTTTCATTTAAGAGCCCCTGAGAATGGGTTTTGTATGGCAGGAAAAGCACTATGTGACCCCCTCCAAAGATTCACTGAGCAAAGCATGTAGATATCACAAGGTAGGCCTTAGACAAAACCGACCTTGTACTGTTCTGAGGCATTTACATCATAAGAAGGTCTTGCAATTATATAAACTAAATAATGAAATTGTCTACATGTATAACACCTGATAATTTATAATATGCTTTTGTAGCCCATTCATAAATGGGTATAAAACATTGTTAAAGCAGAATTCAAGAAGGCTACAATCAGAAATGATATTGGATATTAGGACATGAGAATTTATCTTGCCATAATGATTTCCTCTGTAGCAGGGAAGGCCTTTTGAGTAGGTGTTCAATAGAGACATAGTTTTCTTTCTGCTGGAAGCCAAACACTGCATAATCCCTTCTGTAACCACCCCTACTTCCAGGCAGCGAATACCAAAAGGCCAGAAGGCATTTAGTTTTGGAAGGAATTGAGAGAAAGCCACACCAATCGCCAGCATTTGGATAACTCTGTCCAGTAGTGAGAATGAATAGACATAGCTGTAGGTAGAGAAATAGTTGATTGGGGAAAAGGTTGGTGGGGGGTGCAGGTAGAGAAGGACATAGTCAGAATGTTTAGCAATATCAGAGTTTGAGAAGGTTCTGTGTTTAGTGTATTATATTAGCCTTTGAAGAGGGACTAGACCCAGTTTGGCTGGTATCAACCATGTAGTATCATCCATGGGAGGTAGAGGAAGATGGGTTCTGAGACATTCCACCTGCGGCAGGGTGGCTCCAAGTCTCCAGGCACCATCTACATCAGACTCACCTGGAAGGTGGCTAAACACACAGACTTCTGGGGCCTGCTCCCACTCTCTGAATCAGAATCTGGGGCTTGAGCATGCCTGGACGTAAGTCCATTCAACAAGCTCCGCAAGTGATTCCCACCCATAAGCATGATGTGAGAATCACGGCCTTAGAGAATGGTATCTGCAGAAAGCCAGGTGTGAACTTGGTATGCCACATGACAGCAGCAGAGATTATTTGTTGATGCCTTCCGGTTACTCTGAAGAGTCGATATTAATGCCATTTTAGTCCAATTTCCTAAGTCACAGTTATTAGTAGTGGAGTCAAGATTAGAAACAATTCTTTGGCAGAGAGGAAGGCTTTTCTGGCTGCCTGTGACCTCACCCACAAGCAGCTGTTAAGGATGCTACGCTATTTCTGAAATGGCCCAAACATCAGCAACTCTTGTGGTGGAATTTTAGACACATCAGCAGGCTGGGACACAGACATTTAGGGGCCAGAGCCCTTCTGACGCCTAATCAAAGTCTATGTGTGAGGCTGATGTTGCACCCACTCTCCCCTCCACAGGAGGCCACTTGGTCCTGCACAGACACCTGTGGTCCAGATCCTTGGCAGGCCTCAGCCAGCCAAGACTGAAAGGGTGTGAAATCAGAAACGGAGATGGCAATGGTGATGGAGGAGACTTCTCCTTGACAGCCTGGCAGACGAAGAGAGCTTCCAAAGACATCAGGCCACTAAAAGCAAAAGCAAAAGGGAGGAAATTCAATAAGTAGTTCTTGAACAGCCATGGCTTCCTGACAGTTTGAGGGACGGGGATGTGCTCTCTCCATACTTCAGTGAGGGATCAGTCCTGCTTGGTAATTAAGAAAAGCAATAATGAACAGCGCCAAAAATGAATCATCCGTGTCCTGTGAAAGAGTGGACTCTTTTATAGAATAGAGGATTATTTTAAAACTTCGATTTATTGACCGGTTTGTCCGTGGTAAACCAGGAAGATGCAGTGAGGGAGGTGGAGGGGCTGCCACCCTTCCTTCCTACCTCTCCCACCCATCCCATCCTGTGCACTTCTGACAGATTAATCTTCCTAATGCACAGCTCTGATGGGACTCCTAGTACCTTTTTTTTTTTTTTTTTTTTTTTTCCTTTTTAAGAAATGGGGTCTTGCTCTATCACTCCAGAGTGCAGTGGTGTGATGATAGCTCACCACAGCCTTGCACTCCCGGGCTCTTGCAATCCACATACAGTGGCATGTGCCTGTGGCGAACTACTCCACCTCAGCCTCTGGGGTAGCTGAGGTACAGGCACATGCCACTATGCTGGGCTCTTAAGCCAAAGACTTTTAATGGCTTCTCCTTTGCCCACAGAGATATCTACACTGGGTTTCATCTCACTTCTGCATGCCCTTTGGCCCTCACTTGACTGAGCACATTTCAGTGTCTAGAAAAGTGCACATGTACTCTTTCCCATACACACTTTGCATATTCCTTGTTCCTGGGTTTTGTTCAAACTGCTTTTCAATCCCAGAATAGCATCTTCCCCACTACCCACCCCATTAGATGAATCCCATCTCATCCTTCTCTGGGTATCTTAAATGCTCCTCTCCCTAATCCTTCCTAACTAGGTAGTCGCTGCCTCTTTCTATCTTGCTTTCCATCTCTCTCTCTCCTCTGTGTATCCCTGTGCATCTCTTTCTCTGTCTCTCTGTCTCTCCCTGCTCTTGAGCTCTCATCCCCACCCCCCAGCCTCCAGCACCATGTACCTCTATTTCCGATCTGCAACTAGCTACTAAGCTGTGAAACCTTTGAATTTTCTCAATGTGACGCATACTCATAGACTGATATCGCTTAACATGCTGCTACTAAAAACTCATTCCTCATGCCTTTTGCTTTTGCATTTTAGCTGATGTCCTCCACACCAAGGGCTTGGCATAATTATAATGAGACAGGGATCCCAGTTCCCTTCTTGGGGGCCAGGCATGTCTTCCCACCAATCTGGATCAAAGTCTCCTCTGTAGGAAACTTTCCCAGCTCTGCCCCACATCCTCCCATCCTGGCCAAAGTTGGCACCTACGTTTCCACACAGGTTTCTTACTGTGCATGCATTCTTCTTCTCCAGCACATAGCACAATTATAATTAAATAACTGTCTAACCAGTAGTTTAACACCTGCCTTCCTCCACAATAAGAAGCTCCATGGGGACAAGGCCATACCTCTTTTACTCATCATTTAATTCCCAGTGCCTGGAATGTATTAATAGTTGATAGGCAATAAATATTTGGTGAATAAATGAATAGCATTTATCACACTCTGCATTCAATTATAGCTTTGTGTGCACAGTGTATGTCTCATCCACTCTTCACTGTCTTTAAGAATATAGGTGATATAGGACACCCTTTATATTCTTCCAACACTTTCAACAGTGCCTTGTCCACATTAGGTGCTCAAACAAATAGTTGTTAAACCTATTCCTCTAATGGGTAAGTAATCCAAGGCATGTGTTGGTGAGTCAGTGGCATCGCATTTGATTCAAAAGAAAACACATTTATTCCAATAAATCAACAGATAATTACTAAGCACTCTTTCTGTAAAAAGTATAGGGTTCTTTGTCTGTCTATCTGTCTGCCTATCTATCTGTTCTTCTGTTTGGTGGTCTAGGATTAAAGAAGTGGTTGTAGAGACAGTGCAGGGTTTGGTCTTGAGTCCCAGCTTTGCCCATGAGTGTCTATACGATCTTGAGTAGTTAGGGCCCTCTAAATGTCAGTTTCCAGTTTCTTTAGCCTTTAAAACAAACATAAAATTTTTAGTTAACAGGGAAATTGTGAGGATTGAAAGAAGGGGTGTATCTGAAAGCCTCTTGTAAAACATGAAGTGTAATAACATGCATAATTATTGTGAGTGCATGATGAAAAGGAAAAGGCGACGAAGTGAAATATGGCTGTGAGGAGTCTCAGTCCCTATCTAAGCAGTGAGGTGTGGGCCCGGAGTGCAGCATGAGGTCCAAGCTCTCTGAATCTGCCTGTCCTGACCCCCTGATAAATCTCTAAGCCTCCAAGACACAGGTTCATCATCTTGTCAAATGGGCTCCAAGGCTCCTGGCTTCCTGGGAGGAACCGCCTTACTAATAAAGAGATTGTCTTAATAATGTGAAGTACCGGGGTGCTATGGTAACGGGCATTACATGATCTGGAGAAGAGGAGCAGCTTTTGATAAGAATAGGGAGCCTGCAGATGGGAAAAGGGGGTGGAGATGCACACAGGATGGGAGTGGAGGAAAACGCAAATGTGGATAGATAGAGTCAGCACCAGAGGGAATGGACAAACAATACTGTTGGTTCCTGTCTCTCAGAGCGGCCTCTCCTGTCTGGGCCCTACTATCTGAGGGATTTCTTGAACATTTCCAGATTTTTTGGTGCCACTGCAATTTTAGATCCCCATGTACTTAAGCTGAGAGCTCCCATGGCTTTTTAAACACATAAGCACATGCGAAGTCTGGATAAAACTAGGTTGTGATTTAAAAAAAATTAGAAACCCAAGTTTTTTGTATTCACCAATGGATTATTTTAACGAGTTCTCTCATAACTGTTTGAAACAGCCTTGTGATCGAAGATGTTTTCCATAAGTCCTACAATGTGGAGAACCAGAAAATTTGTGCACTATGAAGATGTCAATGCCAATGCCAATGTCCATGCCATGAAACTTCATAACCTTATTAAATACCACTGGTCCATCTGAGGACATGCTGCACAGCTTAGAAGGGTGTTAGTGCAATGAAAAGCACCTTGGATGGGGCAAAGGAAAAAAATATCATGCCAAATGAGTCCTTCTATGTTTCAGACACTGGACTGGGCACTTACGCATATTAGTTTCTGCCAGAGAGTCTGATAGGACCCAGCTTGCCACCAGCCAGCTGTGAGAGCTTTGGGTTTTTGTTTTTTTTTAAGAGAAGCACATCTGCTCACAGACACTTTTTTATGATTCTGTTATTAAAAGATCTTCCTCCTCATGTGGTCATTAAATGTCTTCTAGTTAACCTTTGCTTTGGTTTTTACCTCCTGCTATTTCCTCACTTATAACTGAGGTCCTGAGCCAATCACAGTAATGAAGACAGTTTAGTTCCTTCTTGGTTTTATATTTTGGCTTAAGCTCCTTTGGTAAATATTAGTTGCCTCAGAGGCAAGTTAGGTGTGACTATTTTGTGTTTATTTCATAGATGTTTCTACTGCTGCCAGGACTAAAGGAGGTAGGTATAAAAAAGAAGAGTGATTTAGATTAGGAAACTGAAAGAGCTTCCTGGCTTTCAGACTGTAGGGTCCATAGGAAGGTAGTATCCTGGGTGGTTATACATATCCTCTTTCTGTGAATTTTTAAAGGAAAACTAGACTCTTCTTTTCCTTCATTAGTGTAAGAACAAATGTGCCTGCAGATAAAAAAGAGAACTGCCCATCATTCCTTTCAATATTTTATCTAAGTTTCATGTAGCTTTGGATTTTTCAAAACTATTCTTTAGTCTGGAAAAAAATATAACAGAATTTGAATAATGTTGAACTTTAGGCCACACAATCTTGAAGTGATTTTTATTTTCTTTTGCAGTATTCAATATTTTAACAAATTCTCTATGACCATGTATTACATTTACAATGAGAAAAATAATCAAAATATTTTTAAATCTTAAACAAAAATATTCTTTAATCTTTTGACTTGTTTCATTTTGCCATTGGTATTTCACAAGTCACAGCCCATTTCCTCCATACATTCTATTTCATATAGCGAGCAGTTGACAAATAATCAAACAAACAAACAAAAATAGCCTGGAATCCTCACGTCCCTGAAAAGGCCATGAGATTGAAGCCAAATATTATCAAAAAGTCCAAAGACAACAAATGTTAGTAAGGGTGTGGAGAAAGGGAACTTCTGTGTACCACTAGTGGGAATGTAGATTGGCACAGCCATTATAAAAAACATTATGGAACTTTCTAAAGAAATTAAAAATAGAACTACCATGTGGCCTAACAATTCCTCTTCCAGAAATATGCCCAAAGGAAGTGAAATCATTGCCTCATAAAGATGTCTGCACCATCATGTTCACTGAAGCCAAGCCATATTCACAATAACATATTCACAATAGCCAAGATATGGAAACAACCTAAGCGTCCTTTGATAGAAAAAATGGATAAAAAACTGTGGTACATATATACAATGGAATACTATTCAGCCCTAAAAAATAATGAGCTCTCGTCTTTTGCCACAACATGAATGCCCCTGGAGGCCATTATGCTAAGTGAAATAAGCCAGACAGAGAAAGAAAAATAATGCATGACCTCACTCATATGTGGAATCTAAAAAAAAAAAAAAAAAAAAAAAAATTCAAATATACAGAGATAACAAAACAGTGGTTACCAGAAGTGAGGTGCAAGTAGGGGAGATGGGGGAGATGTTACAGATATGTAGGATGACACACCTAGAGATATAGTGTGCAACATGAGGACTGTAGGTAATAAAATTGAACTGCATATAGGACTCATGCTAAATAAGTAGATTTTAGTTGATCTGGCCACAAAAAAAAATGGATTACTATGTGAGATGATGAATATAGTAATTTGCTTTACTATAGAAACATTTTACAATCTCTATGTATCCTATAACATCATGTTCTGTGCCTTAAACATACACAACAAAATGTATTAAAAATAAAAAAGGCTGGAGCACAAAACCAACATTTTATGAGCATCCCTGGATACAGCCCCTCAGAGGCCCACTCACCTGAATTACATGAGACATCTCATCCCATCAATGAATCAAACCCTTCAGTGGCCCCTCCTCCTCCTCATCTCTTCTATACTCCCTCCCACCCCAATCATTTAATTATCTGCTCTTCATGTCCCTCAAAAGTCACTGAAAAGATATACCATCAAGATTTTTGGATTATTATGGCCTGTCTTGGTCTTCCTCTATCCTGCTAATTTTCTAGCCTTTATAAAGTATATGCCCAGTGAAATTAGAAGACCTGGGTTCAAATCCTGACTCAGTTATTTACAACACATAGGAGATCGTATTAGTCCATTTTCATGCTGCTGATAAAGATACCCGAGACTGGGCAATTTACAAAATAAAGAGATTTAATGAACTTACAGTTCCATGTGGCTAGGGAGGCCTCACAATCATGGCAGAAGGCAAGGAGGAGCAAGTCACATCTTACATGGATGGCAGCAGGCAGAGAGGGCTTGTGCAGGGAAACTCCCATTTTTAAAGCCATCAGATCTCATGAGACTTATTCACTATCACAAGAATAGCACAGGAAAGACCCACCCCTGGGGTCCAATTACCTCCCACCAGATTCCTCCCATGACATATGGGAATTGTGGGAGTTACAATTCAGGATGAGACAGGGACATAGCCAAACCATATCAGAAATATACTTATCCTCTCTGAGCTTTCATACTGTCATCTATGAAATGTGGATGATAACTGTAAAAATCAGATTTAAGGCATACAAAACTACATGACACAGTGATCAATACATAGTAGGTGCTCAATAAATATAAGGAAGGTCTATAGCTATTCTGAGAGGACAGTTCAACCCTAAAACCAGTCCCTGGAGTTAACCAAGACATCCACTGGATCCTTTTGATTTTTCCTAAGCAGAACCTTCAGCAGCTTAATCCCCAAGGGATCAGGCTGATAGGGATAACTTATACAAGCCATGGCTGTCAACAGTCTGCAGTCATCTGGACCTGTCATCAGTCTTAACAACAGCAGGGGGTGCTAAGCATTGAGCCAGCTCTACATGCTGTGGAGCAGTAGAATGGTTCTCTTTGTTAAGGATTCATATTTTCCAATAGGTTCAATAAATATGGTTTAATGAACTACCATTTGCCAGGTACTGTGCTGGCCCAGAGGATGAAAGAAGTTGAAGAATGGTTCCTGCTCTCTGCAGTGCACAGTCTAATGAATAATTTTGATATGGAAATCTGTGTTATGTGACACTGTTCTTTAGTAGCTGCCCTCTCTTCCCTTTCCCAGCTACCCTTGGAGGAGTTGTTTAGGCAACCCTCATGCCCACCTTCTACTTCCTTCTCAACCCACACAGCCTGGCCTCTATGTCTTTCACTCTAATAGGACCACTCTTTCCAAGGTCATAAAAAAATCCCTTTGTTTCAAACTTGAATAAATCTTATCTATGTTTATTTACTAGCGTGACATCACTCAACACAACTGACCATTCCCTTCCCTTCCTGAAGTAGGCTCACTTGGCCTTCCTGGCACAAGTCTCTTTAGATCCAAGTGTCAAGGGGCCCACTAGACATTGACACTTGGATATCTCATAATCATCTCACACCTAACATTACACAACTAAACTCACGATGTTTCCTGCAGATCTGGTTTTCCCAGGGTCTGCTAGCCCCAGATGGTATCTCGACCCAACCAGGTTACTCAGGCCAGAAATCTAAGAGTCATTCATGAAGCCACTTCCCCTTGGCTCCTTATTTCTCATCCACCATTTGATCCTGTCACTTTTCTGTATCTCTGATGTATTCACCTTATTCTATCATCATCTTTTGCCTAGACTTCTGTAGAAACTTCCTAACTTCTTTCCCTGCTTCTACTGCTAAGACTTCCATTCCATTAGCCACAAAATAACCAGAACAGTATTTATAAATCATAAATTTGATCATATTACTCCCATGCTTAAAGCCCTTTAATGATTTATCATTGCACTGAGAAATAAATTCTCTTCCTGTAACTTAATCTTCAAGGTTCCCATGACCCAGCCCCTGGCTATTTTTTTTTTTTTTTTTAACTCTAACCTCATATACTCTTGCCCCGATCACTGCATCTTAGCCACACAAGCCTCCTTTCAGTGCCTAGAACACACCATCCTCTCTCCTGCTCTAGAGCCTTTGAACGTGCTATGCTTTCTGATTAGAAGGCTGTTACACCCACTCTTCAGGCAACTCCAAGCCACCTTAAACCTCCATGTAAATGTCACCTCCTTAGAAAAGTTATCCCAAAGCTGCTATACTCCCTCACAAAGCCCTGTTATTTCTCTTCATAATTTTTATCAGAGTTTTGTATTTGTTGATTCTGTTATGTATATGATGTGTGTATTCCGAAGATTATAAATAGCATGAGGGCAGAACCTTTGTGACCTTCGTTGTCTTCTATTTAGTAAAGAAGCCTGGTAAGAAAACAGGACTATACACTCACGAAGCAAATTTGTGCTGGCTTCAGAAATTAATCAATTTACTCTTTCATTCAAAAAATATAAATAAACTTCCAAGGATCACTAGGTATTTGAGAAAAATCACCATCACAAATAAATATAAATTAACAAATAAAACACTGACTGCAGGGGAAACTAAATAGAAGTGAACTTTTAAAATAATTCTAACTAGTGTGCTCAGAGAGAGCCAAAAGAAATATTACATCCATAAAACAAAAATTGGTGCTGTAAAAATAAAACATTCAAAGAGCAAAACAGAGTTATTGCACATTAAAGATGCAGCTGCTAAAGAAAAAGATCAATAGAACAACTGGATGACAAATTCAAGAAAATCCTCCAGACCCACAGACTAAAAGGACATAGAGATGGAAAATATCAGAGAAAAGTTAAGCAGCATAGAGAATCAATGCCGTAGATTGATTCAATGAGAGTTCCAGAAAATGAGTGCAGAGTAAATGGAAGGGAGAAAATAATTTTAAAAAGAAAGAAAAACAAGCAAATGTCTGGAGCTTACAAAAAAAATACAAACTGGGTCCACATTTAAATATATCCCCTGGTAAATAGAAACACCAAGGATAAAAAATATCCTAAAAGTTTCTAAGAGAGGAAAAAATTGAGTTGATCACCTACAAAGCAACAAGTATCAGACCATCATTACTAAAACTATATGCTAGAAGTCAATGATCAGAGAAAAAAATCATCTTAAATCTAGAATTCTAGCCAAACCAATCAAGGAGGTGAGAGTAGATGAGTTTTTAGAAATGCAAAGACCCAGAAAGTTAACCTCTAATGCACCCTTGTGTAAAGATCATTTGAAAGAATACTCTAACCAAACGAAACAGACATCTAAGAGGAGAACTTGGGATCCAAAAACAGTGAGAGTAAACCAGAGGGAAATGAATTGATATCCTGGAGTGGCAGTTCTCTGGAGGGCCACCTAGAAAGTAGCCAAGAAAATTAGAAAAGAGAACAGAGCTGTTTGAGGAAAACGTCTTCAAGAGTCAAGAAAATTTCCTATAGCAAGTAACTGGAATAAGAAGCTAGATGACCGTACTGATAAGGTGAAATAATAGCATTATTTTGTAAGCAAGAAAAAAGAAAAACAGTTAAGAACACCAGGAAAATTAACAAAGAGCTATAAAAGAAAATCATGGCCTAAATATACAAAAATGAAACTGTAACAGGATTCTGAGCATCAGTAGAGTGTATGAAACCAGAACACATATGACATTGATTCTGAGAGCATCCCCCTCTCGAATAAAAGAGATTTAACAACATAGAATTGCATCCTTTCTGTGTGTCTAATCGCACTACTTGGTTCTGAAGAGAATACTAATTACATAATCATAATGTAAATACTGATTGATTTCCAACTTATAAAATCAACATATAAACAAAACACAAAGACTTAATGGTAATTACAGAACAGAATTTAAATACTGTCAACCTAAACAATGTAAAAGTGACAGAACAGCTAACAGGTTGTGGAGAAAGGGTGATTTTCTTATCTCACAGTGCAGAACTAGGAAATACTGTCTGAAGCTGAGATATCGAGAAAGATAGTCTTTCAAAATATAAATTAAATATATTATTTAAAATCACATAGGTAGGCAACAAAAGAAAGCAAAAGCAAAATCAGGAGGCTACTATAAATGGTTAAATTCTTTCTCTTCTACAGTAAAAAATAAATGAATACTGTTTAAAGTTGAAAAACCAAGAAAAAGCAATACAATCATTTAGGCAAAGTTTGGACATAACCACCAAAAAGCTAGAAACAGAAATGGTTAAACCTAGAGACAGGTGATGGGGGGAAAGGAAATTTTAAATCTTGTTTTATATTGTTCTATATGGCTCAGGTACTTATGACTCTGTGCATATATTACTCTAATTAACTAAATAGTGAGTGAAGAATATGCAAATGTAAATAAACAGAAGTTCTGGGCCAAGGGATTCAGCCACAGAACTCTCTGAGAGGAAGGATGTTTGAACAGAAAAGCCGTAGGGTAAGGAGCAACCTCCAGGAGCTCCCTCCCGTGAGCACGCTTCCAGGTGTTTTGGAGCATAGGCCTAAAGGGCTGTGGTTGGCCACAGGCTCAAGAGGAGCCCATCATTTTTAGCGGTCTAAACTAGAGACTCTGCAGCAAGGCGAGCTGGGTGAATATCATATGACTTAGTGGTCAAAATCAGACTTTGCAACACTTGGCCTTATCTGGACTGTCACTTACTAGCAGTGTGACCTCAGGCAAGTGAGGAAAATAATTATACCCATCCTTAAGGGGTCTGATGTGGCTTAAATGAGCTCGTTTGTGTTAAGCACGTAGAACAAAGCATAAGATGAGTGTTAGCTATTATTACCGTTATAAAGAAATACAAATTGCAGCTTAAGGGGGAGCCTAAGGACAACAATGAATGTGTTGGCGATTCTGTTCAGTGATGATTCCCCATAGCTTTTCCCCTCCTTAACTATTAGAGAGACAACTTGATTTTAGTTTGGGAAAAGAGAATGCCACTTTGGGGAACCACAACTATTAATACTAATACTACTAACGAATGCTAACATTTATTGAGCATTGACCACACGCCAGGAAGTGTGCAAAGCACTTCACATAGATTATCTCATTCCATCCTCACCACCATCAGGTGAGACAGGCATTATTATCTCCATTTTGTAGAAGAGAAAATAGAGGATTTATTATGTTGAACCATGTGAAAATGCTGTTATTCAACCATTTTTTTCTAACCTATGAACAAACAGCAATTTGGAATAATTTAATTTTAGAAGCAAGTAGCCCAAGTCAGTTCTTAGCAGAACCCCATATCAAGCCTGTGTCCTGATGTATTTCATGCTGTTGAAAACACTTCTGCAAGGATGACTGGGGAGGGCACCCAGGATGATGAACTAAGCCGTATGGAAGAAGAGAAGATACAGGAAACACAGGGAAAGTAACTTGGACTTTTTTGTGTCATGTGAAAGAGGCATTAGGCCGGGCACGGTGGCTCACGCCTGTAATCCCAGCACTTTGGGAGGCCAAGGTGAGTGGATCACCTGAGGTCAGGAGTTCGAGACCAGCCTGACTAATATGGTGAAACCCCGTCTCTACTAAAAATACAAAAATTAGCCAGGCATGGTGGCAGGCACCTGTAATTCCAGTTACTCGGGAGGCTGAGACAGGAGAATAGCTAGAACCCCGGAGGTGAAGGTTGCAGTGAGCCGAGATCACGCCACACTCCATTCCAGCCTGGGCAATAGAGCAATACTCCATCTTAAAAAAGAAAAAGAAAAGAAAAGAAAGAGGCATTAAAATCATTCTAAAATATTCTAATAGAGCCACAAGGTTGAATCCAAGTTTGTAGGACCTGATGCTGATTCAATTTGACGGCTCCTCTTTTCCAAAAAAATTAATAAGTACATATATAAAATTGGATATTTTCTGAATCATCTCTTTATGTGATCTTATATGTCCTTAGTCACTATGGGTGCCCTCCTCAGAAACGGCAAGGCTGTAGGCAGCCCTGCAGATGGGTTTTTATGAAATGCATCAGGAAGCAGAGAGTGAAGGCATTGGAGGCTGCACGCTTGTCAGAGTTAGGGAGAGCATTCCTGCATTGCCCCCACGCAGAGACAGGGGCAAACCCCATTCCATCTGGCAGCCTGGACCTGCTACAGCTGAGATGGTGGGCCTCAGGGGGACTCTATTGTTTTAATATGCAGTGCATCTCTCTGGAAAAGTCAGTGCCTGCTGAAAGTTCCCTTTACTCATCAGTGGGTTCAATCAGTGTTTTCTTACCCTAACCCCATCTTACCTGCCTAGCCTCCCTTTCCCCACACCCTCCTTCTTCTTTCATCACCTCTCAATACATCTCTGCTCCCTGAACACTTAAGCAGAGACTCAGGCTTCCTCTTCTTATTACTTTCAGAAAATTCCGTAGGTGGAAAGAAATTTAATCGGTAATAATAATGCTTTCTATTTTTAGAGCTTCTGCCTTCTGAGCAACCCGAAGAATGCCACAATTATAACGAAATCGGTTAAAGGGTTGAAAGGGTCTTCTAAAGGTCTTCTAGGAAAGTCTCCTGCAGTGAGGCAAAACTTTCCTGAAACCCACTTTGGGCAGGTGGTAGCCTCTCTTAATCTGACCCTAGAATCAAACTCAGCTCTATGCCTGGTACTCTCAATCTCCAGGAACTCTCTCCACCCCAGGCAGGCCCCTTCTTTGCATCCCCTGCATTAATTCCTCTCTCCCTGAAATGAGTGCAACAAACTCCTAATGTTCTCCCAGCCGTTAGCCTCTTCTCTAACAACCTCCACCTACCAATACAATGAACTTTCTCAAACACAGCTCTGATCAGACTTGGAATGCATAGATGGATATGCAAAGTGTCATGGGGACACAAAGGGGATGGAGCTTAAGGGAAAGTGTCACAAGTTGAGATTCCAAAGATAATAGAAGGTCACCAAAAAGGGTAGCAGGGAGGAGATATGGCAGGCAAAGGGTACAGCCAATACAAAGGATTGAGTCCTAAAGAACATGGATGTTTGAGGCACAGTAAGTAATACACAGTGGAGTGAGTGGGGAGGGAAGCAGAGAGGAGCCAGCAGAAGAGAGGGTGGAAAGGAGTCTGGGGCCAGATTGGAAGCCAAATCTCTTTTCTGGTGGCAGTAGAATAGTGGGGTGGTGGGAGCCACCGTGGAGCCTTGAGCAGAGTTCAGCTGAAAGACCCTGATCCCAAGAAGCACAGACATGTATCAGAGAGGAAAGCACTAAAGGAAAACATAATGATATTGCTATTTCACCCATTACCTGGGCTCCAGATTCCTTAAACTGTCTACCCCACACCCATATACATACACACACATTTGCACACCTTTCCCTTTCTAGAATGTAAATGATCCTAGTTACCTATTGCAGTTTCTGAACTGCAAGGTAGTAAAGAGAGTCTTAGATCTGGAGTTAAAGGGCCTGGTTTCAAACCTGTTCATATGCATTTGGCCTCACTGCTGTGCTTCATCTTCTTTAGCACTAAAATGCAGTAGCGACACCTCCTTCCTGGAGTGGGTGAGACTATTGTGGGAAATAGATATGAAATACCTAGGACAGGTCTTGGTACATAGGAAGTCTTCAGTCAATGCAACTTTAATGCAAATTTTGTTTTCTTTGAGATCCTCTCTACAATACTTCATGAGTTCCATGCCCCCTAAGCCTTTAGGTAGAAACTATCTTTGACAGGCAAGGGACATGTGTAGGCTCTAGTTAACTGCACTGCTGACACTGCTCCAGTGAGGCTTTGCTTGGATTTTTCTGGCCTGGAGTTGAGATAGGGCTAACACGTACAGAGAAGTAGGCTAATGGGGAACTCTGGGAGATGTGTTCATGCGTGCGTGTGTATGTGTGTGCGCACACACACATATGCTTATGTAGGTAGTGCTCATGCTGAAGGGAGGAGGAAAAGAGGGTTGGATAGAGCAAATGAATGCAAAAAAGTGGAGCAAAATCCAGCTGTGCGAAAGAGGGTTAAAGTAGATGAAAGGCTGGAGAGGGGATCAGGGCCCAGCTTGCACAATCCTCATTGTCGCCTGGGTGGGTGCACATGGAGAGTGCAGAAGGGGACTGCCCACACTCTCTCTGTGGAATCTCCCAGTTGGGCCACTCAGGTCCAAATGGACTCCTTCCCTCAGTGCACTCTCTCCAAGCTGAAGACATTCCCCAGGGCTTGGGGCTGGGGGTTGGGCGGAAGGGAGGATAACTCCACCAGCATTCAGCCACCCACCAATAGCTTCCAGGGCTTCCTCTGAGGAAAGGCTCTCTGAGCACATGCTTTTCCGTGACATCACTGTCAGTGACCTTTGGGGGCCAGTAGGGTGGAGTCCGAGGGGAAGGGGACAGGCCACAATTCTTTGGTCACCACAAAGGTTGGGATTGTGAGCCTCCCAGAGCTGGAGAGCCGCCTCAGTGAGGACAATGTCTCTTGCTGGATTGGGAATGGCTTCCCAGCCCGAGGATACTGCAGGACTATAGTGGACCTGTTGTTTTTGCTTTTTTTTCTATATTAAAAAGCACATTGTTGAGCACAGAGGCCGTGTGTGTGTGTGTGTGTGTGTGTGTGTAGAAGTGTAAAGAGTCTTGGAAAATTGAATTTTGCTTTTAGAACAAGAGATGATGATGTGGAGCAGAAAACTTAGAGCCTAGCCTGTAGAA
Source organism: Macaca thibetana thibetana (assembly GCF_024542745.1). NCBI lineage: Eukaryota > Metazoa > Chordata > Mammalia > Primates > Cercopithecidae > Macaca > Macaca thibetana. The sequence continues at coordinate 197,581,178 of NC_065578.1, read as the reverse complement.
AAAAAAATGCATTTTTGCTTTTTGGAAGCCTGGAGAATGAAGGAAGGAAGGAGGGGAGAAAGGAGAGGAGGAGGGGAGAAAGGAGAGGAGGACGGGAAGACTTTTGCTGGTATTTCAATGAGAACACCAAGTAGCATTGAAAGAGATCAATATACCCAATGAGTCCAAAGCTGATTACAGTCAAGCAAACACAGTCAACTGCCCTGTGTTCACTTAAAGTAATAGCCTTAAACACTTGGAGGAAGTAACTCAATTACCTTATTGATCTGGGATTTCAGCCACCTCCCCCATAATACAACACACATGAACACCACCACAGACCCATACATATTATATTGTTTTGTTTTGTTTTGTTTTGTTTTAAAAACTAATGTGACTGGCATGACCTGCTCCATCAGCTTGTAAAATAAATAAAATGATATCTGTTTTTCATATGCACATTAATCACTCAAGTCGCCACCTGCCCAAAATGAAGGATGGCCAGTCTCACCTCTCTTGGGATCTCCTCCCCCAAAACTAAAGAGCCCCAGGTGCTCACTCAGCCCAAATTGGTTAGTACAAGGAAATAATTGAGAAATCTGATCGGTTCAGCAGCCCCTCCTCCCGCACTCCCATTTCCTGCTGTCATCTCTTGTAGCCCCTGCCATATAGGGCTGCTGATGAAACCACACAGCCCCACACAGATTGATATCTTGTCACTGCTGGGCCCATGCCTGGCTAGCCTAGACCTCTACGTAGATAGCAGTGTGGAAGGATGATCCTGCTGCATTAGTGTTCACCCACACACTCATCTATTTACACTCATGTGAGCTCTGGCTGTTCCAAAGCCGGGTCCTCAAAATAGGGGGGCCTCCAATGACAGCCAGAAGCAGCCCTCCCTGGAGATTTCCCCACACTGGAGGCTCCTGAGGCATTCTCCTACTAACAGACCTCAGCCAGGGCCATCAAAATCATCACAACTTATGCTACTGACTTGCAAAAGCTCAGCAGCGACTGGAAAGTGTCTCAGATCCTATTGAATCCAATGTCCTTGTTTTACCTATGAGGAAAATGAGGCCCAGCAGACTCAAGTGACACATGCAGAGCCACACTGTGACCCTGGAGAATGCTACCTTCCCAGGGATGGGGGTGAGGTGCCAGTGAGGCCAGCAACTCTTGGTTCCACACCTGGAAAACATCAGGAGGTATATGTGGAAAGGTGGCCCTTCAGTTACCCCATCCCCATTCTCCCCAGTGCCACAGTTGTGCAAATGCCTGGCCACAGAGAAGTCCCATATGTCACCCTCTGCACCGAATGCCCCACAACCCAGGAACCCTTAGTTCTGGGCAAACTGGGACAATTGGTTACCCTAGACTCTGCTCTAGTGATTAGCCTTCCCTTGTGCTGTATTTTCAAACTCTCCCTCTCAACTGGCTCTTCTCTATCAGCTCGAACCTTTCCCACATTTAAATTGTAAAAGTCCCTTAATTTAACATTTCTGTCTCCACCCCCCTCACCTCACCATTCTCCTCCACTCTGCTTTTGCCTTTTCCTCCTCTCTTCTCTTCTGTCCTTTCCCATTTTTCTTCTCTCAGTTGTAAAATAAACAGTCCTGCATGTGCACCCATGCGCACACACACACTCACACGTTCATCTCCCTTGTGCAGTATACTGGGTGAGAAAGGTTGCAGCTCTACTAGCTTCCTTGGTGGCCACATGGCAGTGTGCTGAACCTGGACAGACTCCAGGAGTGGCAAGCCCTGATGCTACCTAAGTACTGGGAAGGCAAGGGCTGGGTGGCAGGAAGGAGGGCAAGACCAGGCTAGTCTTCCAGAAATGCCCCAGCCCCTGCAGCTCCCCTGCCTGTTAGGTGGAAATAGCTGAGATTCATCCTCATGACCTGGCGATTCCAGGCATCCAGCTGCGGAGGCAGAGGAAACCCCAAACCAGCTCAGTTGGTATGAGCAGCATTTGTTCCGCTGCTTCAGATGAAAAGGTCACCAGCACTTGTCCCCACCCTCCACCCCCACCACCTGTCTTCCTCTTTCTGAAGAAAAGGTTTTTATGTTGTAGAAGCTCCTTCTTGACATGTGCACCTTCCACCCTTCATGCCCTCACCGGAGCTTTCTGAGTGGTATACAGGAGACCCTTCATCTTCCTGACGCCCAGGCTGACAATGTGCTATATACTGTGGAAAGAGAAGGGAACACTACCGAAAATTATTGAACACCTTCTAAGTGCCAGGCATTGTTCTAGGAGGTATGGATATAGTGGTGATTAAGACTGAGGTGTTCCCTGCTCTCATGGAGCTGACATTGTAATGGGAAAACAAAATATACATGTACACATACATAGTAATTATAGATTGTAGAAGTGCTAGGAAGGAAATTAACAGGGCATTATGGTACATGATAACACAAGGAACTTCCTTGGGGGTAGAAGGAATTTCTCAGATGCTTTCTGAATAAAAAGCATCTAAGCTAAGACCTCAACAGTGGAACCGGGGACACAATTTGGGATGGAATTTAAAGGCATGCTCATAAAACCCTATAATGTCTGTGTTATCATCGTCCACAATTTATGTGTCAAGGAATCCAGGATCTGAGAGATGAGGTCATGTGCCCAGTGGCATGGTTTAAGCCAATGTGATCAGTACTAAGACTAGGCTTTCTTTCTTACCTTCCCTTGCTTGGGGAATCTATACTTGCATTCTGAATACTAAAAAGCATCTAGGGGCCAGGCATGGTGGCTCACACCTATAATCCAGCATTTGGAAGGCTGAGGCGGGTGGATCACTTGAGGTCAGAAGTTCGAGAACAGCCTGGCCAACATGGTGAAAGCCCGTCTCTACTAAAAATACAAAAATTAGCCAGGCATGGTGGCAGGTGCCTCTAGTCCCAGCTACTTGGGAGACTGAGGCGGGAGAATCACTTGAATCGGGGAGATGGAGGTTGCAGTGAGCCGAGATCGCGCCATTACACTCCAGCCTGGGCAACAGAGTGAGACTCCATCTCAAAAAAAAAAAAAAAAGCACAGAGAAAGGCTAGCTGGAGGAGGGGCAGTGAGAGCATAAGGGATGGGGATGACCCAGCAGATTCTGGGCAGGGAAGTGACTTACTGAAGGTTCCTGAGCAAGGGAGTCACAGAATGAAGGCATTGCTTTCAAAATTATAATAGTAATTCCTTGCTTGCATATAACATCTAGATCAATGTTTCTGATCATTCCACATATATTATCTCACTTGATTCTCACAACCACCCACCGAGGGAGAAAGTTATCATTTCATTTTATAGCTGAGGAAATGGACGGCAGAAGTTAAGTGACTTGCCTAAGGTCACGCATGTCAGGGAAGGAGTTGAGACTGGAACCCAGTCCATCCATCTATGCAAAGGGGAATGCAGTACCATGAGAAGGGCACAGATTTGGAAACCAGACAGGTCTTCATTTTAGTGCCACTCCTGCTGGTGACTAATAAGCCTGGGACAGGTTATTTAACCTCTCTGAGTCTGTTTTCTAATTTTCAAATCAGTGATGATGAATCTTAGAGAGATGCAGGTTTGTTGTGAGGTGTAAAGACTGGTGGCTCCTGGCACAGAAAAGAATCCTACAAATATTAGTTTTCTTCCTCTTGTTCCACTGCTCCCCACTCAGGTCCTGAACAAACTAAGGGATTGGCCCAACATCCCCCTACCTCCCAATGGTGCCGATGAAGCTCTGGGGCAAGTGGTTCACCCTCACAACCAAGCAGCACTGATCTGGCTTTTGCAAAACCACAGCCCCATCCCAGGTATACAAGGGCTGTGCTGGTGGGCCGACACTCAGCCACCCAGCACATCCCCATCTGAGAACAGGCTGCCATGGGAGAGAACACTGAGTTGTGGAGAGATGGATGATTTGTGAAGCCGCACAGCACACTCCACCCTTTGTTGATAGAGCAGGCCTGGCTGGCCGGGCGTGGTGGCTCACGCCTATAACCCCAGCACTTTGGGAGGCCGAGGCGGGCGGATCATGAGGTTTTTTTGTTTTTAAACAAACAAAATAGAATTTAATAAAACAGCCCACACACAAATACTTGTTAGAAATCTCACCCTTGACTTATCGCTTGGAATAAAACAATTTCTTATCCTGGCAATGCTCTTTATTCTTTTGAAGACATTTTCATATACATTATTTCACTTGATCCTCAGAACACCAAAAGGGAGACGGTGCAGGCTTAACCGTTCCCTTTGAACAGATGAAAACTCCATGGCCTAGCAGCTGGAGTGAGGGGGACCCCGAGCTCCCAGCCTCCTGCCCATGGTTCTCTCCCTCTGCTGGAGGCTCAGTTCAGAGTCCGGAGTCCATTCATTGGCAAGCTCAGCTCTAACATCTGAAATCCTCCCCATCCCTCTCAGCTACGGAAACATCAGAGATGCCTACGTGGGATGGAGATGGCAGTTTTAAAAAGAGACAGTTAACCCTGGGCACATCCTGCAGGTGTGCTAAACTCCCAACTCAGAACAAACAGGGGTCCCTAAGCCCTCACCTGCCCAGGAGCCCTTCCTTCCTGCTCCAATCTCCCATTCCAATCCTCTCTTAACTTGGGACAGTCCGAGACACAGAAGACCCATTTGGAGTCAGATCCCCTGAGGTCCTTGGTAGGTCTAGACATAACTTCAGCTCGAGGATTTAGGCAAGTCAGTTCACTCCGAGAACCTAACTCAGAGATCCCACAGGAAGACCAGGCTGCTAACCCAGGCCACGGATTGACTCCTAGGTACAGCAGACCTGCTCCACCCAGCAGTATGGAGGGGCCAAGGACAAAACAGCAAGCAAATATTTAGCAGCAACCACTAAGTGCTCCAGGCACTTAGAGTACATCCATGAACTGGCCTGACCAAGTCCCCTGCCTTCATTTGGCTTATGCTTTAGTGAGGCGAGACAGAAAACAAAGACCAAGTACATTAAAAGGTCCATAGATGATGAGTGCTGCGTGAGAAAAGAGGCACAGGGTAGTGGAGCTGGAGTGTGCTGGGGGAAGGTGGGGAGCTGTGCAGGTTACTATTTTAAATAGGATTGTCAAAACTTTCATTGAGAGGTTGACATTTGAGCAAAAATTTGAAGGAATGAGGGAGTTGGCATATGGATATCTGGAGGAAAGGCATTCCAAGCAGAGAGCCAGCCAGAGCAAAAGCCTTAAGGAACAGGGAGGAGGTCACTATGGCTGGAACAGAGGACTCAAGGGGGAAAGTTGCAGGAGATGAAGTCAGAGAGGGAACAGAAACCAGGTCGTGAGGTCACAGGGGATCCTGTAGAACATTGTAAGGACCTTAGCTTTTACTCTGAGTGAAATGGGGACATATGCAAGTCTCAAACAGAGGACTAAGATGATCTAAGTTTTAGTAGGTTCAGTTGGCTGCCCTCTTGTGAACAGGCTATAAAGTAGGGTCAAGGGTAAAAGCAAAGAGACCAGCCAACAGGCTGCTGCAGTGTTCCAGGTGTGGGGACCATAGTGTCTGAACTCAGGGGCAGCAATGTGGTGGCGAGGAGTGGTCAGTTCTGGCCATATTATAAAAGGAGAGCCAATGGGATTTCCTGAAAGGTGGGCTGTGAGAGAGCGAAGGGAGAGGGGGACAAGGAAAGAGGATCCAAGTCAGCTCTGAGGAACTGGGCCTGAGCAACTGAAAAATGGAGATGCCGTCCACTGAATGGGGAAGGCTAGAGGGAGCAGGTGGGTGCAGAAAATCAGGAGTTCAGGTTAGATGTGTTGAGCTTAAGATGGCAGGTGATGGCTAAGTGGACCACCTGTTGAGGTGGCAGCCACTGAAGCCAGTTGCCATATGCTTGCTGATAACTGCCAGGCCAGAAAGGCAGTGCCTGTCTCCACTGCCCAGTCCCCAGAGTGGACAGCGCATGAGGGAGGCTTGCTTCCCCACCTCATTTTGTGATCACTGGGAACCCAGCCATGCAGGCCTCAGTCCCTGGCCCACTCTCTGTCCCCACGGTGGCTCTGAGGGCTCTCTGGCTGATGGAAGCATTACAGAACAAGTCTAAAGATGTCTAGGAAACTCCAAGGGTGGGCCAAGTTCTTAATCTGCTCCTTGGATCGAATCCCCATCCAGGGAAGCCTGCTCCAGGCCTTATGACAATAAAAACTTCAGACTCAGCCAACACTAACTGAGTACCTACTGCATGCCAGGCACCCTGTGGGGGCACTTTCACTTGTATCTTCCATTCGATTCTCATCACAACTATAGATATTTTTATCCCCTTCTGAAGACGAGGCAACTAAGACTCAGAAAGATTCAAACTTGCCCAATGTCACAGAAACAGTAAGAAGAGAGACTAATATTTGAACCAGTCTTTTGATTCCAACCCCGCTGGTGTTACCCCACATACTCCTTTATAATTACTCATGCTTCAAGGTCCAGCTCATGCCATACCTGCTCAGTGGAATCTCTATCCATCCCCAGGTCAAATCTTCCCTGTTGCTTCATGCTGTGTATGCCTCTTCCATGGAACCTCTGACTTTGCTGGAACTGTTGTGACCTCTGTGTGTGTTCCTTCCCACTGGGTTACAGCTTTCTTGAGAACAGAAGCCACATCTTGTTATCATTACTCTGATACTCTCTCATAATCTTCCTGCCGCATAAATCAGTGTATTTAATATGTTTATTAGAGCTATGATATTCAACACTTTTTGCATGTTCACATAGAACATTATATATGGGTCTCACCCAGTTTGATAAGTATGAGCCACATGGGTTCCATTAGCCTCACTTATGGTTGAGAATATATACACTCAGACTGGAGAATTTGTCAAAGGCCATACAGCTAGATGGTGTGTTGGGAACAACATTCCAAGCTGTAACACCCAATGCAGTGCCCATTGCATGGTTGGATCAAGTTCTTGATGTACTGCTTGTATCCAGTCCCTTTCCATTGAAGCCTGCTCCAAGCCTTATGGCAGTAAAAATTTCAGACTCCTCCAGTACTAATTGAGTACCTACTACATGCCAGGCGCTCTGTGGGGACACTTGCCTAAAGCCCCCTAATGCCTTTTGGCAGATCCTAAGCATTGGCTGGAGCCTTCAAGGTGTGTCATCTCCTCCTTTTTCTATTTCCTTGGCTTCTCTTCCTTTGTCTCCTCATTACCATATTCCCCTCTTCATCTCTGGCTTTCACCATGATGTCCTTTTCCTGCCCAGAGCTCCTAACCCTGGGCAAGGGGAGGTAAGCTCTGACCCGGAGAGTGGCTCCGGGGAGACAGGCCCCTGTAACACATCTGGAATACGGGGTCAGAGTTGAGGCTTCTGGTTTTGTTGGTGGTGGTGTTGAATTTTTTCCCTAGGATAGAGATCCTGAAGAGGCTTCTTGTTTTAATCACCTTGCATTCACCTTGTTGGTGTGAAGGGAATCCCCACCCTAGGTCATGGGATGGCAGAACAAATGACACCTGGCACTGAACAGATGAGATAGACAGTTTATTAGTCACATATGCTCACTGCCCAGGAAAGGAAGGTACCATATGCTCCGCAGGACCACCCGGGAGTTGCACTAGGGAACAAGCAGGGGCTTTGTAGTATCGAGAGGGTGGGGTGCTTCTCAGTTCCCACAGGAGGAGGTGATTGGCTTGTTTGAAAAACTCCACAAACTGCCAGGGAACTGAAAACGGCTACTCAGGGGTAAGCAGAAACTGTGCCTGGTCCCTTTGAAAAGGAGAGTTGTTTGACCAGAAGATGTTAGCTGCAGGAGTGGAGTAGAGAGGAGACCTTGCAGTTAGGTCATTTGAAGCCTTCCCAGTTGCACTAGATATCAAGGCAGCACATAATATTAGGCCTTACCAAGCTATCTTACCTTCACCAAGCTATCTTTATTTTTTAATACATTTGTATTTTGGAATTATTTTTAACTTACAAAAAATTACAAACATAGTTCAGAAAGTTCCTGTATATACTTTGCTCAATTTCCCCTAATGCTAACATCTTATATAACCATGGCACCTTTATCACAACTGGAAATTAGCATTGATATAATACTACTATCAAATTACCAACATTATTTGGATTTTACATGTTTTCCCACTGATGTTCTTTCTCTTTTCCAAGAATTGCCTAGGGTACCACATTGCATTTAGTCATCTTGTTTCCTTAGTTTCTGCTGGTCTGGGATAGTCTTTAAGTCTTTGTTTTTTATGACCTTGATACTTTTGAGGAGTACTGGTCAGATATTTTGTAGAATATCTCCCAATGTGAGTCTGTTGGATGGATCTGCATACTTAGACTGAGGTTATGGGTTTTTAAAAATAATACCACAGAGGTGTGATGCTTCTCATCATCATAGCAGGGGTGTATGACATCATTAGTGATGTTAATCCCATTGCTTGTTTAAGATGATGTCTCCCAGAGCACTCCATAAAGCTACTATTTGTCCCTTTTGGTATTTTACTCCTTGAAAATGAATCACTAAGTCCAGCCTACACTTGGGGAAGAGGATTTAAGCTTCACTTTCTGAAGGAGGAATGGTCTACATATATTATTGAAAACTCTTCTATAAAAATAGTTGTCCCTTCCTCCCTTGTTTATTTATTTATCATTTATTTATTATTCAATCACTTATTTAAGCCTGCATGGACTAGTGAAGGTGTAACATATATATATAGTTGTTGTTGTTATAATATAAGCCTTTATTTATACTTTATAATACAATCATTTATTTTATTGCTTAAATTCTTCCAGCTCTGGGTGGGAATGTAAATTAGTACAACTACTATAGAATACAGTATGGAGATTCCTTGAAGAACTAAAAGTAGAATTACCATTCAATTAAGCAATCCTGCTTTGGGTATCAACCCAAAGGAAAATAAGTCATTATGTGAAAAAGACACATACACATGCATGTTTAAAGCAGCACAATTCACGATTGCAAAGATATGGAACCAACGTAAGTACCCATCAACCAATGAATGAATAAAGAATATGTGCTATGTATACACCAAGGAATACTACTCAGCCATAAAAAGGAATGAAGTAGTGTCTTTTGCAGCAACTACTCTAAGTGAAGTAACTCAAGAATGAGAAACCAAATTTCGTATGTCCTCACTTACAAGTGGGAGCTAAGCTATGAGGATGCAAAGGCCTAAGAATTATATAATGGATTTTGGGGACTTATGGGGGAAGGTAGAGGGGGTGAGGAACAGTGTACACACTGCTTGGGTGACAAGTGCACTAACATCTAAGAAATCACCACTAAAGAACTTATCCATGTAACTAAAAACCACCTGTACCTCTAAAACTACTGAAATAACATTAATTTTTTAAAAATTCTTCCAGCTCTGGCCATTGGTAATTCCTCCAGGTTGGCTTCTGTGTCCTTTTGATATACCTTAATTTTTTGTTTCCTTAGAACTTCTTTGCTTTCCTTAGGGGTTCTAAAACTATAAGATCCTCCAGGTTTATCTTGTATTTTTTCCTGCTCCCCCTAAAATCTGCCATTTCTCCAAAGGACCCTAAGTTTTTTTTATCAGAGAACAATAATTAGAAACCAAAATCTGGCTTCTGGGCATGCTCATTGCTACTGGGGTATCCTGCATTTAGGACCTCTCAGCAGACAGAGGTAGGAAATACATTCATGTGTACTAACCTACATATACACATATCCTTTTGTTTGTTTGTTTGTTTGTTTGTTTGAGACAGTGTCTTGCTCTGTCGCCAGGCTGGAGTACAGTGGTGCAATCTCGGCTCACTGCAACCTCCACCTCCTGGGTTCAAGCGATTCTCCTGCCTCAGCCTCCCAAGTAGCTGGGACTACAGGCATCTGCCACCATGCCTGGCTATTTTTTGTATTTTTAGTAGAGACAAGGTTTTTCCATGTTGGCCAGGATGGTCTCAATCTCCTGACCCCATGATCCGCCCGCCTCAGCCATCCCAAAGTGCTGGGATTACACGCATAAGCCACCATGCCCAGCCCATATACACATATCTATATGTCCTATTTCTATCTGCCTACATACACTAAAATCAGTATGAGTTTATACTGATACCTCTGACTCTGATTCAGCAGCACAGGATTGAGTCTAGCTTTCCCATCTTGTTTATTTGTAACTTGTTACCAGTCTACCATTTCTGTTTGCCTTTATTCTCCTTAATCTTCTACTAGTGTTCATTTTAACTTGATTTCAGCTGTAAAAATCCTAGGGTTGGGCAGAGTTTCTTAAACTTGAGTGAACATCAGAATCCCCAGAGGGCTGGTTAAAATGAGGATTGCTGGGCCCAACCTCAGAATTTCGGATTCAATAGGTCTAGGCTGGAGCCAAGTAATTTGCATTTCTAACATGTTTCCAGGGGATGCTGCTGGTCTGGAGATCTCACTTGGAGAACCTCTGATCTACAGAAACTCTGGACTAAGAGGCAAACCCCTCCTCAGTACTCTCATAGTCCTTTGTACATATTTCTAATATCTCAGTCTATAAGAATGATTCGGTTGCATTTCTACTCCCCAGTAGACTATGAGCTCCTTGCAGGCCAGGATTGTGACTTTCTCATTTCTAGTGCCTGAACCTGGCAAAATGTATGGCACACAGTAGGTTCATATTAAATATTTGTTGAATGAATAAGTACAAGTTTCACACGTGTGCCCCATCTTTATTTCTTATTTCTGCTAAGTGGAAAGGAGTGCAGGAAAGGTCAGAGATGAAAAACTGAGATCCATTAGATCTCCTTATTGCCCTCCTCTTCCTCTGATGGCAGGGAAAGGAGAGAAAGAGAGCAAACAAAATTAGGATGGGGTCAGAGCCCACTGCCCCTACCTGTTTAAGGAAGCTTGCAGGCATTAACTTCAATGAAACTTCAGGGACTTTAATACCAGAGAAGGTATCTAAGAGCATATTTCTAACTTTGAAGCCACAAGAAGGAAATAAATATATATACATATATATTTATATATATATTTATTTATATATTTATATATATTTTTTAAGGTTCATATGGATGATTTTTATTACATATCAGAATTAACCTATTCTTTCCGTAGAAATGAAAGTGAGAGTCAATGGGTAACTATATTATATACCAGTTTGTTTTTGTCACAATTTTTTTAATTATAGTAAGTCCTGGAATACACGTGCAGAACGTGCAGGTTTGTTATATAGGTATACACGTGCCACGGTGGTTTGCTGCACCCATCAACTCATCATCTACATTAGGTATTTCTCCTAATACTATCGCTCCCCTAGCCCCCCACCCCCCAACAGGCCCCAGTGTGTTTTGTTCCCCTCCCTGTGTCCATGTGTCCTCATTGTTCAACTCCCACTTAGGAGTGAGAACATGTGATATTTGGTTTTCTGTTCCTGTGTTAGTTTGCTGAGAGTGATGGTTTCCAGCTTCATCCATGTCCCTGCAAAGGACGTGCACTCATCCTTTTTATGACTGCATAGTATTAAATGGTGTACATGTGCCACAACAAATAAACATGATAAAATCATATCTAGTTAATATGGTGGTACATTTTACCTAAGCATTTATGTCTATAAAATGAATTTATGTGATTATCTGCTTTACATTTTAGTATCAAAAGAAGTTATATATATATTTTAAAATAAGCTATACCTATGACTAAGCCTAGTGTCTGAAATGGTATCACCAGAGTAACTGGTAACACTCCAGGTTTACATACCTCAGGGGACACTCCAGGTTTAAATACCTCAGGGGACTCCTCAAGTTTCTTTAAAGCTAACTACAAGCCTGTACCTCTCGGAGAATAATATTTTCCTTAAAAGTTTCATTGCTTTCTTCAAAAAGTGTTTGAGCATGTCTATGTGTAAAGCATTGGCCATGGAGGATACAGTATGATCCCTGTTCATGAGAAGCTAACATTCTAGATATTAGATAATACTCTAGATTCAACAAGGAAAGTAATCACACCTTAAGAAAGAAATGCAGGCCAGTGCAATGGTCCACACCTGTAATTCCAGCACTTTGGGAGGCCATGGAGGGTGGATTGCTTGAGCCCTGGCGTTTGAGACCAGCCTGGGCAACATGATGAAAAGCTGTTCCTACTAAAAATACAAAAAGTTAGCCAGGTGTGGTGGCACAATCCTGTAATCCTAGCTACTCAGGAGCCTGAGGCAGGAGAATCACTTGAACTGGGAAGGCAGAGGTTGCAGTGAGCTGGGATCCCTCCAACTGCATTCCAGCCTGGGCGACAGAGTGAGAAGAAAGAAAGGAAAGGAAGGAAGAAGGAAGGAAGGAAGGAAGGAAGGAAGGAAGGAAGGAAGGAAGGAAGGAAGGAAGGAAGGAAGGAAAGAAGGAAGGAAGGAAGGAAGAAAGGAGGAAGGGAGGGAGGAAGGGAGGGAGGGAGGCAGGGAGGAAGAAAGAGAGAAAGGACAGAAGGAGAGAAAGAGAGAGAGGGGGGGAGGAAGGAAGGAAAGAAGGAAGGAAGGAAAGAATAGAGAGAGGAGGGAGGGAGGGAGAGAGGAGGGAGGGAGGGAGGGAGGGGGGAAGGAAGGAAGGAAGGAAGGAAGGAAGGAAGGAAGGAAGGAAGGAAGGAAGGAAGGAAGGAAAGAAAGAAGGAAGGGACAATACTCCGAGTATATGAAAGAGGACTATGATGTAACTGTTACTTTGATAAATATCAATGTTAGGAGAGGTCCGACATTGACTGACAAAGACCTAATGTCTCCAGATACCTGTGTTAAGTCCTAGGAAGAACGGGGAGGGAAAGTAAGGGAGGAGAAAGGAAGTGACTTGGGGAATGAATGATAAAAGAGAGAAGAGAGTTTGGACCCAAGATGCCTCTGGCTATGGTTATTTCTTGTGTTCCAAACAGCTGGCTGTGTGTTTGGAGTTCTGGATGACTCACCATGTAGGAGGAGTGCTGGTGGAAGAAAGGAGAAAACCGCAGAGGAGGGAAACCCCATTCAGCATCCTTGGGGTGTGGCTGTGGCACTCTGTCTCAAGGCCCCACACAGGCCAGCTAACAGCTTGGGCTTCAGTGCTTGGAAGCCATTTAGGGGTGATTTTAAGAATCTTCCAGAAACCCAGGGGCTTACCCACAAGGAAAGGGACTTTATTCAGCTTCCTTGCTTATAAACCTAAGCAACCATGGGTGAAGAATCCCTGCAAAGAAAGAAGAAATATATACTTGTCAAAAGGGAGATGTTCACTTGAGTCTTCCTACCAGGAAAAGAAGAGGAAGTGGGAGGAAGGAAGAAGACTAGCCTTGAGCATAGAATTTCATACATTACAAACGGGGCCACACTGTAAAACCCACACAGCCCTGTGATTTAAGCTCCTCCTGTAGTCTCAGTGAGTTTCTGGGTTTTATGGACTGAACTGTATCCCCCTGCCTAAATTCCCATATTGAATCTTAACCCCCAGTACCTTGGAATGTGACTATAGAGATAGGGCCTTTAAAGAGGTGATGAAGCTCAAATGAGGCTGTTGGGGTGGGCCCTAATCCAATGTGACTGGTGTCCTTATAAAAAGAAGAGATGAGCACACACAAAGAGGCACCAGAAACAAGAGTGCACAGAGAGAGGACCCCATGCAGAGGCAACAAGAGGGCTGCCATCTATAAGCCAAGCAGAGAGGCCACAGAGGAAACCAACTCTGCTGGCACCTCGAGCTTGGACTCCCAGCCTCCAGAACTGTGAGGAAATTGATTTCTCTTGTTTAAGCTGCCCATTGTGATACTTTACTATGGCAACCCTAGCAGACAAAACACTGGGGAAAGAGCCCCATACAATTTGAATGTGGTGTCCCAAGAGGGCCTCAACATATGCCCGCTAAATCACTGCTGTTTCGTTCCTACATCACAACCTGACCTCAGACCATTACTACAAGACACTAACATTTGAGTTTTCCCACCTGCCAGACACTATAGTAGGCTGCTTTCTCACATATTAGCTCATTTAATTGTTAATGCAAACCTGAGGCTCAAAAGAGGTTAGTTTCCCCAAGTGTATTAATCCATTCTCACAGTGCTATAAAGAACGATTTGAGATTGGGTATAAAGAAAAGAGGTTTAATTGATTCACAGTTCTGTAGGCTGTACAGGAAATGTGGCTGGGAGGCCTCAGGAAACTTAATCATGGTGGTAAGCGAACAAGAAGCAAGCATGTCTTACCATGGCAGAGCAGGAAAGAGAGAAAAAGGGGAGGTGCTACACACTTTCAAACAACAAGATCTTGTAAGAACTCAATCCCAGCACTTTGGGAGGCTGAGGTTGGCGGATCACAAACTCAAGAGATCAAGACCATCCTGGCCAAGATGGTGAAACCCCATTTCTACTAAAAATACAAAAAAATCAGCTGGGCGTGGTGGCATGCTCATGTAGTCTCAGCTACTCGGGAGGCTGAGGGAGGAGAATTGCTTGAACCCGGGAGGCAGAGGTTGCAGTGAGCTGAGATCAAGCCACTGCACCCCAGCCTGGTGACAGAGCGAGACTCTATCTCAAAAAAAAAAAGAAAGAAAGAAAGAAAAAAGAACTATATCACAAGACAGCACTAGGGGGATGGTGCTAAACCATTAGAAACCACCCCCATGATCCAATCACCTCCCACCAGGCCAATTCAACATGAGATTTGTGTGGGGACAAACAGCCAAATCATGTCACCAAGATCACCAAGGTAGAGCCTGCAGGACCAGGGGTAGAAGCCCAGGCCCTCTGGTTCCAGGTCTGTGGTTCCTCCACCACACCAGGCCAGGGGTCTCCATGGGAGTTGTTAAAGACCAGAGATGTTAAGGACCGCATGCCAATCTCACTTTCGAAACTCAGCTCAGTCCTCCCAGCAACATAGTCACTGGGGTTTGTAAGTCCTGTGACATAGAGAGGAAAAATATGTATTCAGTCCTGATTCTATCTTTACTGGACGTTTCAAGTCCAATTCTTAACTGACCACCAACACTACTTAGTAGCTAGTTATGAGGCATATATAACTCCAAAGATATTATTAAGGAATCACATAAGAAAGTATTATTGCTTTCTGGATAATAGGCCACTTTGTTCTATTCAGCTCAGTTTGCTGAGGACAACTCTATCTGGAGCTCCTTGTCAATATCTATTTTTAATGGGATATATTTATAATTGGATGTATTTATAACCTCCTTTTCATGGGCACTTGTTTTCTTTCCAGAATCACACAGGCATTTTAATAGATTGGCTATGGCAGTAGAGAAGTGACTAGAAACAGTTTGGGCCTGATTGTCTGTGAAACCTGAGAATCCTCACTCCTCCAATGCTGGTGCCTGCGACACTTTGGGAAGACAGCAACTTCACCACTGCGCGCTGGTTCTGATTTCTATAAAAGACATACATCTTTCCTGGAAGGGACAGAGGACATCAGGGTGATTAAAAGTTTTAGTACATACTGAGAGGAAACTTCAATGGAAATTCCTATGATTTAATTCAGTTTGGCAAACATTTATTGTCCATCTATTGCATGCTAAGCACAGATTCATTGACTGAGGTAGGTTAATTTTAGCAAAATTATTGAACATAAGCAGCAGAGCTGGAAGAAATCTTCAGAGATCATGTAGTCCGATACTGTCACTTTAGAAATGAAGAGCATGAAGTCCAGACAGGGGAAGTGGCTTGTCCAAGGTCAAACCATTGGTTCCTGGCAGGCAAGGAGGAAGAATCTTTCTGAATCCTAGCCCAGCAGTTCCAATATAGTCTGCAGCAGTCAGACCCTTATCAGAGTATCATGTCCAACTTAGTTCACCACATTGTGAAAACCATGCACACATCTGGAAGAGATCCATAAAAAAATAACCAAAATTGCCACAGGATGGAAAATAGATTTTTTAATTAAGTAGCAAAGATTCCAGCTGGATATGAGGAAGCACTTTTTGGCTACCAGGGTTATGAAATATCAAAATGAGCAAATCAAAGCACATCCAGAAATTTTCAAAGGACAAAAGATAAGCATCTATTTTTGATTGTTGGAGGGTCACCTGCCCCCAGACAGGGCACTGGAACAAATAATCTCTCAATTTTACCCAGCTCTATTAGAATTCATTTATGATTCTATGTGCCTTCTATAAGGTTTTTGCCAAACTGCTGTTACTGCATCATCGATCTTATCATTTGTTGAAATCTCCTCTTAAAACCATTTCTTTGCCCTTTTGTTTTTTTTGTTTGTTTGTTTGTTTCTTTTTATTTTTTTGCTTATTTCAAAACGCCTTTGCAATTGCCTGAAGCAGAATCTGGGATGTCTGAATTGTAAGATTTGGGGATTTTAAAAAAAAATTTCCAGAAGTGACTTGCTAAGAGATTAGACCCCTGACAGTAACCACAGGTCTAGGCCAGCAAAAGGTCAAGTCCAGAGTGAAGCTGGCTGACAGATACCATAGATCTAGACAGGCAGGGGCCTGGAGATCAAAGCAGCATTATCAGCCACAGCAGAACTCTGACCTTAGAGCAGAATGGCCATTTGCTTTCAATACTTTTTACGTAATCTCCTAAATATAGGTCACTTGAAGTTTAAGAGACACGTCAGAAGCAGAATGGTGTCAGAGGCTTGACAATCGTAGGGTTAGAGATGCTAGGACTACCTCACAATAGGTCATCGCTGGTCATCTCCCCTTGCCTGCGTGGCCACATTAACACCCCCATAGTTGTCCTGAGTACATCCAGAAAGAAAGTTTGAAGCATTTAAGGGGCATCCAACACAATAATGAGATATCCTTCTACATATCGGAAACGAGATAATGCTAAACCCCCACGTTATAAAGGGATCGATCTCTACTCCTTTGTAATGTCTTTGAAGATATCTCTTTAAAAGGCAACTCTGCAATGCCCCTAAATAAATGCCAGCAACACTTCCGTCCCTCACTCAGACCCTCTTCAGTCCCTCTTCCCTACTCCTTCTGGGACCCATCTCACTCAGTCCCTGTGTCTCACTGAGGTTGAACAACAACCAAATACATATTACTAGAGAATCGGTCTCCCAAGGTATTGTTTCTCCCTCACAAAAACTAGAATAGGCCAACTAGCCTGCCCCTTGAACCCGTAACTATTGCTCTGTTGAGAATGAATCTTCATAGCTGTCAAACGTCAGAGTGACAGACCCTCACATCTCTGCTAAAGGTCACTTGCTAAAAGTCAAGGCTGAAAGGATGTACATCATGACAGAGACAAAGAGGAGCATATTAACCTCTTAGGCTTCCATATGTTCTTGGACACTTGCCTCCTCCTGGGCTTTGGTTTAACTTTCTGTGTTCAAAGATTTTTGCAAAAGTACCGGATGTTAGAAAAGCAAATCAAACCTACCAAAAATCCCCAGATGCTAAATCCATTTGTTTCAAGGCTCCCCCAAAAGCTGTTGGGGAACTCACATGAAAACAGGTTCCTGTTCCAAGGAGTTGTGAGGTTTAATTCATTTCATCGGACTCAAGGCTTATCCTGAAACCCCACATCCTGTTGATGTCACTTACTTTTGTGCCAGAAGAGAGAAGATAGTTTAGACTTGATGAATTTTCCTTCCCTCGCAGCCTGTGCTGTGCTGAGTTTCTGCTTATGTTCACACCAGAAAAAATGTTAAGAAAAAAGCTACTAGATTTTCCCTCATTCCTCCCCCACTATACCCCAGCAAAAATTCTTTCTATATGAAGGATGTGTGTACAAGCATGCACATGTATGTTTACAAACACACATACACACACGCACAACTCACAAACACTTGGCAGATAATCAAATCGTTCTCTTTGAAAGCAATTGAGCCACCTTCAAGAGGCTCCAGAAAGCTGACTCCACAACCACCAGGTAAACCATGTTACTATTTACCTCTACGTGTTTTCCTGAATCTCCATGAAACCAGTCTCCTTGAGGGCAGGGATTCTGTCTTTATTTTGAGATTCCTAACAGCTGGCCCTGTGTCTATACAATGATAGTCACCCAATAAATTGTTTTTTGAATGAATGGAAATATTTTCTTTATTCTGGAGACCATCCCTAGCTACTTTCCTAAATATCTTCAGGAGCATCTTTACCTCCATGGTGCCCAAGTCACACCTCTATATCGAGGAAAATGAAAACAGAAATTTCTAACATTAGGATGTTGTGTGGCTAGTTAGTATCAAAGCCAAATTCTTATCTAGCACAGTTATGCCATATCTCCAGTTTGAGTGTGCCATCTCTTTCCTGCAGGGACCTAGACTCATACATTCACCCGGGGCTCCTTCTAGCTGACCCAAAGTAAACAAACAAAAAAGTTTCCAGGAGATGTTTTCAATTACATCTGCCTTGCATATAGTAACTGTTCAATAAATATTAGATTAAATCATAAAATTATATTGTCAATAGCCTCTATCACCTCCAACTATAGGTAAGTAAATTATTTTTTCTGAATTTTAAAAGTTTGGGTTAGAACATGAGAGATTTTAAGAAATAAGAATCTTATTTTAAGTTGACAAGTCATTTCTTATTAGATCCATGGTTCTCAACGTTAGCTGCATAATAAAAAAGTATTATGCCTGAGGTACTTTTATAGTAGTAATCTCTCAGCCCATCCCCCCAAATTCTGATTTAATTAGTCTGAAGTGGATTCCAGGCACTGGCAATTTTTTTATAGCTCCCCAGGTGATTCTAAAGGGCATCTAGGGTTGCAAATCACCGTTCTTGGCAGAACCCAGCTTCTCCTTCCCAGGGGTGATAAATCTCTGCCTTAGCCATAATGAGGTTGCAAGGTGAAGAGAAGAGTGTATGGATATTGGGAGGAAAAATACCCAAAGAAGTATTTTAAAAATATTTCCCTCTTAAACATAAATTTGTTGAATATGTAAAATGAAATAAAAATGCTAGAGCAATAAGGTCACAGCAAAAAGTTCCCAGCTCAGAGCCCTGTTTTATAGTCAGGTGCAATGTTTCTCAACCAAGCTGCCTGTGAGACTCAGCTGAGGAACATTTGAAAATATTAGGGCTCTGGGCCCACTCCAGACCAATTCTATCACAATCTCTGGGGTGGAGCCCAGGCATCAATGTATTTTTTTTAAATCCCCAGGTGAGTCTAATGTGGTCAAGGTTGAGGACCATTAGTCTGGATAAGGCAATTTTTCTAAATATCTTCAAAATTTGGATCATAGATTGTTCCATTTTTTAACACAAGAAGACATTTTAATTTTTTTTTTTTTTTTTTTTTTTGAGACTGAGTCTCGCTCTGTCGCCCAGGCTGGAGTGCACTGGCCGGATCTCAGCTCACTGCAAGCTCCGCCTCCCGGGTTTACGCCATTCTCCTGCCTCAGCCTCCCGAGTAGCTGGGACTACAGGCGCCCGCCACCTCGCCCGGCTAAGTTTTTGTATTTTTTTTAGTAGAGACGGGGTTTCACCGTGTCAGCCAGGATGGTCTCGATCTCCTGACCTCGTGATCCGCCCGTCTCGGCCTCCCAAAGTGCTGGGATTACAGGCTTGAGCCACCGCGCCCGGCCAACCCGAACACCATGAAGTTTTGTCTATAAAATGTGATTAAACGGTATTTTTGGTAAGCCTGGCTATGAATTTTAGTTGGAATGTGGCAAACAGAGTGAGTTGGACAAAAAATAGTAAGTTTCCATGGATGGTTGCGGACATGCAATGTAGACATTTAGTTGATAACCAAATATCTTGTAGGGTAATGCTGGCACATGCCTGGATGTGCCCTTCACCCAAAATGATGGCTCTCTTGGACGCATGGCTCCCACATGAAGTGAGTTCTGTAAAAAAAAAATGTTTCTCTGGTAGAAACGTATCACCAGCTAAAGATTCGTAGAGAGGGTCGGGCGTAGTGGCTCATGCCTGTAATCCCAGCACTTTGGGAGGCTGAGGCAGGTGGATTGCTTGAGGTCAGGAGTTCAAGACCAACCTGGCCAACATGGTGAAATCCTGTCTCTACTAAAAATACAAAAATTAGCTGGGCATTGTGGTGCACGTCTGCAATCCTGGCTACTTGGGAGGCTGAGGCCAGAGAATCACTTGATCCCAGGAGTTGGAGGTTGCAGTGAGCTGAGATCACACCACTGCACTCCAGCCTGGGTGACAGAGTGAGACTCCATCTCAAAAAAAAAAAAAAAAAAAAAAAAAGTAGAGAGTATTTCCCACTTTCCCATTAACAAAGTGAATCAAAGTGGCGTGCAAGGTTTCCAGAGGAAAAACAGAATTCAAGCATGCTAGGCCAACAATGGAGAAGCAGCAAAGGAGCCAGTGTTTGACTCAGAGGCCCAAGCGTAATAAACATGTAGACTGGTCTGAAGATCATGCAGAAAGCATCAGTGTATTGGCCATTGAATCACTGTTTTCCTTAAAATGAATTCCATTTCTTAAAATTACTTTGTAAACTAACATTTTCAAGTATACTTTTAATTTATGGCAAAACCACAATAAAAAGAAGCAACTTAGTGTGACATAAGAGCACTAATTAAGAGTCAGGTTTTGACACTAGCTACGTGACGGGCAACATATTTTATCTCAATATCTGAGTTTCTATTTCTTCATATGTAAAATGAGTCTAGTTTGATTCTTCTCAACCTTGGCTGATCAGCAGAATCCCTAAGGAGGTATTAAAACATACCACTTTCTGGGTATCTCTCCCAGATAGTATGATTTAATTGGTCTGGAATGGGGCCCAGGCATCAGTATTTCTAAAATATTTCCAAGTGAATCCAATGTGGACACAAGCTGAGAAGCACTGCACTGGATGAGCTCGATGTTCCTTTCAGCTCTCATCTTCCTTTGGGCTTAGGAGTCTTGGCTTTTGGGAGTGTCTTAGCCATTAGAAGACTTAGTAACCAATGATGGATACATCCCACAACACTCAAGGCTAGTACTTTGCCTCTTAAGAGAGTCACCATTTTTGTTTTTTAAAAATGACTACACATATCAATTAAGCTAAAAAATCTAAAGCAGCTTTACAAATAGGTTTCTAAATATGCTGTGCCTCTGACATTTTGTACTGTCCTGAGGAGATATTCAATAGCCCTTCCCATAGTGTCACCGAAAGCTTTCTTGATTCCACTTCAACCCTTCCCAATGTCTTTCGGGCATTTAGGCCTTGGGCCTGCATTTGTTTCACAGTTGGACTCGAAGTGCTGATTCCTATTTCAGTTTGGATTTGCTGCCAGGTCTCCCAGCCCGAGTTCAGTTTCCCATGGGTTGGCTGAACCATCAGTGTCAAACAGCAAGATAACATCCTAGAGCTGGAGCTCCTCCAGCCGTGTTATGTCAGGAGAACCGATTCCATGTTGGCCTCACAGGGTCACTGTGTTCTCACAGCCAGGAAGCCATCCTGGAAGCACATGGATGGATGGCTCCGGCATTTCATTTCAAAGCCATCTAGTCTCTCATTCCAGCTGTCGAGAGCAAACCAAAGGGAGGAAAAAAAAAAAAGTCCAAAGAAGCACTAGTTCAAGGCCAGTTTCAGAAATCAAGTGTTTAAATAAAAGTTATGATCCAGACTGAAATTCTGGACTCTGATAAATTACAAAATTAAAACCAGAATAAAGGTAGGTAGCTCTAAACACTCTGGTCAGTAAGTTTCTGAGTTGATTGACTGAACAGTCCAGTTAATTGCTTCCACCTGCACTTCCTTTTGGCTATGGAGACAGTTTCTCTATATTAAAACTTAGAAACAATTGCCTTCCCACCTGAAGGTTAAAATGACAATGTAAAACTACATCTGGCAAAAAGTTTGATCTTTGGATCAAGGGATTAGATTGGTTTTAGTCAGGTAAATTTAATAGCCTAGAGAAAACTATTTTCAAATTGCTGCAATCTTTGTAAACCCAAGATTTTCTCAGTGTAGGAAAGAGTTAGCAGGGCCACCCAGGTCTTTATATGGAGTTGGCCTGGAGTTTCTGCTTACCCACATGATCCTCATTTTCAAGATTAAAAATCATAGTAATAAGAAGGTTTCTTGAGTTTTGTCATTATTCATCATTAAATTCATCTAGATCCTTCATGCCAGAAGTAGAAACAAGATAGAAACTGAGTGCTTAGGAAAAGGTCAGGACAGATTTAAACATGGTCCACTCAACAGGTCAGCCTGTTGAGTTAACCTGCTCTTAAGCTACTATGCCAGCTGTCGCCCACCACATCCTTACCCTGGTCCCACTCATCACCATGTCCAAGGAAAATGTCCAAAGGAAATCTCCAACCCTACAGAATAGTGAACAAGTACCCAGTTACCTTTGGGATTAACCTACTCTGATAACACAGAATGTGGAATTCCCCTAGAAATACTAAGGCCAAAAATAGGCACCAGATCTCATTTGAGGAACACAGGCTGATGATTTTCCAAACTATTCGAGTGTTGGATGCCCACAGACACTGAGCTATCTGCACCATAAGGCTGTATAGCTCACTGGTGAAGAACACAGGACTTATAAGACTAATCTTGGTTCCATTCCCAAGTTCTACATTCACTCGCAGGGAGATCTTAGACAAGTTACACAAATTCTTGGGCCTCAGTTTCTTCCTCTGAAAACGGAATATGGGGATTGAGGCAATGCACAGCTGAAAAACAAGAGGGTCTCAAGAAATTATAGTTATCTTGACTATCCTTTATAATTACCTAGAATGATGAAACTATAACTGAATCCATTATGGTAAGGATTCTCAGAGCCATATGTTGTGGATTGGCTTAAGTTTTCAGTGAGTGCTTTTGACACTTTTAATTGTACACCAGAGCAGGGCATGTGGTACAAAGCACTGGCATTGGCAAAGGCTAGCATGGATATTGCTTGGGAAATGAGTAGGAGGCATAGCTGTCAATGGCTCTTCAGCCTGATTCATATTAACCAGGGCAAGGCCAAGGTGGCTCCATTAAACACCTTCACTAAGGATATTTTCCAAGGAAACACTTTTATAAGTTTCAGATACAAGCTAAAAGTGACATTGGGTTAAGGAAACATCTTAAACAGGTTTTCTTTTTTTGGAGATTGCTTTAGCAGTTAGATTGAATTTATGATTGGCACATTGGCTCTTTGTGTATGAGAGCAAGAGTCTCTAACATGTTAGAATGGATTAAGAAAGGTTATAGTCAAGTATTTTAAAGTTTTTTAAAAACACTCTATTCGTGATATGTGTAAACCTCATAAGCTTTTGTTCCCTAGGCAGAACAAAGATGAATTCCAGTTCCTGACCAAATTAGCACTTACATTCATCATAAAATGGGGGTAGCAGTGTCACTTTCCTTAAAGGACTGAGCTGAGGCTTGTAAAGCATTTAACAAAGCATTCAGCACAGTGTAAATGCTCACAGTCAAGGTTAACTGTTGTTGTCGTGGTTGTGGGTTTGTTGCTGCTGTTATTCCATCATTCAACAGACCTGTGCCAGACACAGTGAATTCCAAGAAGAATACACCAGTGGTCCAGTCCCTCAAGATGCACAAAGCCTCCAGGGAGGTTGGATGTGCAAATGTGTTCTCATACAAAGCAGTAACTTCTTTAAGGTCTGAACAAAGCTCTATAAGTACCCAGAGGGGAGCCAAGGATTACCTTCACAGAGGAGATAATCTTTTATACGGGAACAAGTGGGAATTTGCCTAGCAAGTGAAAGGGTTTGCAAGGCAGAGAAAATAGCACATGCAGAAGCTTGAGTTAATGAAAAGTCATAGTGAGCTTTGAGGAACAGTGGTGAGTCCTGGGTTACTAAAGTAGAGGTCACCTGAGGAGTGCCAAGAGAAGTGCTGGAGAGTTGCTGGGAGCCAGAGTGTGAAAGATCTTACAGAGTAAGCTGAGGATTTGGCACTGATCCCACTAGCCACAGGCGTCAACAGATTTCATGGGGGAAATAATGTGATTTGATTTATATTTTATTAAGATAAGTTTGGTGCCAACAAGGAAAGACAGAAACTGGAGTTTAAAAACACAGGAGGTGAGGCCTCCGGAGTGGAACAGCAGAAAGCCACTCACTGCTTCGTGGGGGGTAACAGCCCCACTCACTTCACTGAACCCTCTATGCAGTGGCTGTGCTCAGAGTTGATTGGCTGCCACTGGGGCCTTGTGGGTCCCTGCAGTCCATCTGAAGAGGAGAAGACCCGAGGGATGAGAAACAGGACTTTAGCTGGCTGCTCAGAGCAGACACTATGCTGAAGAGACCTGCAGTGTTTCCAAACAATGCCAGAAATTAGTTCTTCTTTTCACCCATAAGAAAAATCCTTCATCTGTCCCAGAAATCCCATTAAAGTGGACACATTGATGGATAAGAACTGAAGATGGTACATGAGGACTCCTAGGTTATGTCCCCAACCTTCCATTCAAGTCCCTCACCTTAATTCGTATATTTTGTTTCATCTTTGAAATATGCTTGGGGAATTATGTTTGGAAGATGAACTTCAGAAGAGGAGCCATATTAAGCATAAAAAACAGGATGACCAACTATCCTAGTTTGTCCAACACTGTTCTAGTTTTAGCATTGAAAGTCCACCATCCCAGAAAACTGAACCCCCCTGCCCTCCCCCGCCATCATCTCAGGCAAACCAGGATGGCTGGTCACCCAAAAGGGCTATTATAAACACTGTACTATGCAAAAAGACTGTGATTCAGCATTTATGAAATTCATAACTGATAGATATGACTTTTACTTGGGGAAAACTGGGTAACGATTTTTTCTCTATGTAATTTTAGGGTATCATACATAAGAACTCAACTTTCTTCCTCTAATAAAGCTGACATGTTTACTTATAAAAGATAGGAAACAGGAAACTAATAACAATAATAATAGTGACGGTTAACATATTGGGCATGCACTATATTCCAGGCACTGTTTTAAGTGCTTTACATAAATAAGTCATTTAATCTTCGCAACAGCCTTATTATATTCATCCCCATTTTACAGATGAGCAAATGGAGGCACAGAGATCATATACATAATAAATGTACATGGTGGAATTTGGATTTGAACTCAGGCTGCCTAGGTCCAAAGTCCATACTTTCAAATATTTCCTATATATAATGTATAATAACTCATTTATTACGCCCCCACTATGTACCAATCATTTTACTGAGTGTGCATTCTATAAAGTACCTCATTTAACCCTCACAATAGTCTGTCTGGTACCAGATAGGTCATTCATTCATTTATTATTTGTTGAGCTTATGCTTGTTTAAGAATCATAATATTGTATTTTTGTAGGTGAAGGAGGATAGGGGTTTGGACCAAAGTAGTAGCAGTGAAAATGGATAGGGGAGGTAAGATTCAAGAAAATTTTCTGAAGTAAAAACATCAGAATATAATGATTAGTTGAACACAAGGAATGAGGAAAAATAAATTGTTTAGGATAACCCTGGGATTTTGACCTGAGGGACTGGATGGGTGGTAGTCTACCAATCAAAATCAAAACTACAAGAAGATCTACCTTGAGAGGTGCTGAATGTTTGTGTCCCCCTAAAATTCATATGTTGATATCCTAACCCCCAGTGTGATGGTATTAGAAGGTGGGGCCTTTGAAAGGTGATCAGGTCAGGGGGCAGAGCCTTCATGAATGGAATTAGTGCCCTTATTAAAAAAGAAAAAAGAAAAAAAAAGCCACCCAGGAGAGCATCTTTGCCCTTTCTGCCACATGAGGACACAGTGAGAAGACAGTCATTTATACACCAGGAAGCAAGTCTCACCAGACACCAAATTTCCCAGCACTTTGATCTAAGACCTCCCAGCCTCCAGAAAAGTAAGAAATAAATTTCTATTGTTTATAAGCTATCCAGCCTATGATAATTTGTCATAGATGCTCAAAAGGACTAAGACAAGAGAGAAGTTAACGAGTTCATGTTGAAATGTATTAAGTTGCAGCTACTAAAGAGCATACCAGTTGATATGACCGGAAAGCCTGGAAACTTATATCTGCAGTTCAGTAGCAATGGTTGGAAGCCAGTGTCCTAGACTTGGTGATTAGGGTCACAGGTGTAAGGAAGATTGTCCAGAGAAGATGACAAATGATAAAGCCCTAGGGAATGTCAACATTTTAGGGAGAGCAGAGGAGAGCCTGCCAAGGAGGCTGGGAAGACTTGAGAAGAGGTGGGAGGAGAACCAGGAAACAAGTGGTTGCCTGGAAACCAAGGGAGGAGCAGGTGACGGTCAACAGGGCCAGTGCTGCAGAGAGGACAAACAGGAAGAGGGCTGAAGACAGATCATTACGACCAGGGTCTGACTTGGGATGGAGGGCACCAGATCAGAACATGACCAGATAGTAGCAAGTCATCCCACTCCTGACCTTAGCCCCCTGACATTCCCTCAGCCAGGAATAAAGTCAACCCCAATGCTGAGGGCAAGACTAAATCTGCCCCCTGGGGAGTTGGGTACTCCAGCTTCTGAGCGTGAAAGTTAAAGGAGCAGGGTGGGGGGCCCGGCAGAGAGGCCACTGCTGTTTACACATTCATTTCCAGGCACTCCTTCAGGCTATAAGACCAGCTCTAAAAAGCTGCAGAAACAAAACACAAAGCAAAAGCAAACAATTTAAAAACAAAACAACGAAACCAAAAATAAAAATAAAACCACACACACACACACACACACACACAACACACACACACACACACACACACACTTCCTTTTATAGCAGGAAAAAAAAGAAAAAATAATTCTACCTAATGAAATTTTCTGGACAGGTTTATGGCTGCCTGTTTATGGCTGCCTGACCTCCAACCCTGGGCTGGAGAATAACTGAGTTTTATTAAACATCAGCAAAATATGAATGAAGAGAGGGACAACCTTTCCAAGGGTCTCATTTCATTTCCAAGCCCAAATAGCTCACAGTTGACCTTGAAACTATGGAACATAATTTTCCCTTCAAGATGATAGAGAAAAGACAAAGTCGTGACAGGGTTCTGAATGGGAACCATTACATTCATGTGAAGCAGCACTGTTTTTAATACCCCCTCGGGAGAAAACATAGAAAGTTATGAGCTGAGCTAAGGAAAGATGCGTGAATGCAAATCTGACCCTCATTCAACTCTAGACAATTCAGCTGGAGAAAAAAATCATGTTATTTGAAGTCAGATGTTTGACCTTCTTATGTGAATTGCCATTATTTATCTCCACTCCCTAAGTGGTATTGCCTGGGTCCATTCTTATGCTCTGAAACCAGGCTCCACATCCAAATCTGTGTGATCATTCAAGCATTACGAGGTCTCCCCACTAGTCTACCACACTTCATTTTTCAAGTAGCAGGAGGATTGAGCAGAGCATTCCTGTGGGGAGAGACCCAAACAGGCCGCCCCCAAACTGCTTCCTTCAGGCTGATAAGCCCCCATCGTAAATTATGCCACAACTGGAGGCTTCAGCCTCTTGCCATTAGCTTGCCTTTCTTTTGGAAAGATACCAGTTCTGTCCCCTGAAATAAATCCTTTATTTTCAGCGTCCTAGAGGATTCCAAGGATCAGGAAAAGGAGCAAGAGAAGCCCCTCAGTTCCAGGGCAAATCATCCCACGCTGCTGTTTCCAAGCCTCAAGCTAACATCTCATTCTGGCTGCTCTCCCTTCTGGATCTCAGCAGCAATTCTACCACAGGATGATGTGGTATTTCCAATCTTCCACTTCACCATCCCCCACACCCGCTTTCCAGCTGTTGTCAAAGCAACAGGAGAATTCACTGGGAGATTCAATGAGGAGAGATGGTCAGGTGGGAGGGGTGGGATAGGAGGAAAACATACTGAGATAAGAAAAGCACTTGGTCCTCAGAGAACACATTCCTGGAATGCTGGGCTGCATCTCCATGGCACATGCTTTCACACTGACTCCTGGATCTAAGTCTGAGCTTTAGAATTCATTTTCTTTGGCCTCAAAAGGTTCTCAGACCTGGAGCAAGATAAAGAGAGGGAGATGCAGGCTCTTGGGTTGATCTTCAGAACACCAGTTTGCACACTGTAGCCTACGTCCCTGCATGGGTCCAAAGATACACATTGACTGGAAAGACCTTGACCCAGCCTGCTCCAGCTCTATCCTATCCTTCTAGTCAATGACCCTGCTAAAAGCAAGGAAAGTGGCTGCCTGAACCCTGAGGCTATTAAGGCCTAGACTGGACCGGTGAGCTCCTGAGCTTAAATCTCAGCCCTTTCCAATTCCAAACATTTTTCCCCAGATAAATCACTTTTTCTGGTCATGTCATCAACTACTTGTGCATTATTTAATGGATCAGCCATAGGGATGAGTCAGTTTGGCTGTGGGGGCTGCCAAAAGTAAAACCCCAGTTGATTTGGTGGGTTTCTTAAAAATCTTATTGACAGCAATTTAATTCAGTCAAGCTGTATTTCATCCTGGGACAGTTTCAAACCTTGGAAGAAGGGGAATCACTATGTCAACTATCTCGACTGGAAACTGGGTTCTGAGGCTGTGCTGATGCATGTGTCTATAGCAACTCTGGGGAAAATAGTCCATTTAAAAGTTGCAACAGTGACCTCCAAACTTTGGGAGGGGTTATAACATCACATAGCCATTTGGTTCTCTACGGACTCTGTCTCCAAACATACAAATTAAAGTTGACCATGCCGGTGCCTGGGCACGCCGTGGGGCCTGGTCAGAGGCAGGTGCCCAGCCTGGCCTGACCCCATGTACTCCCCACCCTCTGCACTCTGATGCTGAGTGGGTGCCAACCCCATCCCAGCCAGGATGATGGTGAAGTATTTCCTGGGCCAGAGTGTGCTCTGGAGGTCATGGGACCAAGTGTTTGCCGCCTAATGACAGCGGTACACAAACCCCTACAGCAAACACAGTACACAGGGTGGTGACCCTTGAGCAGAGGCTCCTGCCCTGACAACCTGACCAAGACCAGCAGACGCCCCGCTGAGCTGAGCCACTGTTTCCTGCCAGTGCCGTTTGCTCAGTGTCCATCCTGGAACACTCTACTGTGAAGCCACAGAATCAGACGTGACCACCTCACCTGGAACATCAACCACATCCAGCTGACAGCAGCACCTGGACCCAAATCCACTGGAAAGCCTGGGTCTCCTTTAGCTTATTTGACCATCTCCAGAGCTGTTCAGGAATTTGGTCTCACCCAATTCAAAACCAACGTGATCAAGACTGGGAAGGGTTTTGAATACATCTTGGCCAAGCTGCACAGTATGGCCCCTTCCAAAACACTTATTGAGACAGCTAAAGGAGCCAAGGAGAAGGCAAAGGAGACAGCACTGGAAGCTACAGAGAAGGCCAAGGACCCAGCCAGCCAGGGATCCCCCAAACAGCAGCTGCAGTTAGTGTAGCCAGCCCATCATGCTGCAGCACCCCAGACAGCTCAGACAACTTTCTCTGCCCTCTCCCCATTGTATGTTATCATTAAAACTCAACTTCTAGCCCCCCAAAAGAAATGTTTAAAAATACTTAAAGTAATTTGTAAATGATTTTTATTTTGAGATGTCTGTGGGAATTTCATTATAACCTTGCATTCTCTTAGACACTTAGGGTTTCTCCCACAAAATTCAGCAAGGAATCAACCTTCTGCCCCTTAGGTCAGGAAATAGTCTTACCAATGCTAAGAAGGAGAGCAAAGTTTTTCCAAAGTTAAGGCTCCCTTTAGGGCAACGTATATGACGTGTTCAGATAAGGCTTTGAGCATTAGTTCTGGCCCTATCCCAGCACCCTCAGCCTATACCTGCTCCTCAGAGAAGGCTGCATTAGAAAGCTTCATGGGGTTCTCATGGAAAGAGGGTGGCTAGGGAGAGAAACTCCCCACCTTCTTCCATGACACCATGTCTGCCAATAATAACGGCGAAAATTTATTGAACTTTCACTATGTGCTAGGCACTATTCTAAGTGTACTCCCTAATCTAATCCTTATAAAAACTCTCTAAAGGTGGTACTATCATTGTCTCTACTTTACAGGTGGGGAAACTGAGACACAAAGAAATCAAGCAACTTATCTAGAGTCATAAAGAAATAAGTAACAGTGCCAGGATTCTAGCAAAGGAAGTCTGACTGCGGGGTTCATCTCTTAACTGCTATATCCCAGCAGCTCTGGAACCTGAGCAGGAAGAAGCATCTGGAAGTCTTGGTAAAATACAGATTGCTGGGCCTTGCTCCCAGAGTTTCTGATTCAGTAGTCCTGGGTGGGACCCGAGGATTTATTTTTCTAGCACATTCCAGGGTGACGCTGATGATATTGGACCACACATTTGAGAATCACTGTCTATGCTATTCTATCTCTGGAGAAAATTATTGATAGAACTCCTTCTTCTTCCCCACACACTTCTCCATTCCAGATACAAAGCTCCATGAGAGATGAGTTATACTGAGTAATCTCATAAGATCAGCTATCTTTCAGAAGGGCTCAACTATTTCTCAGATATCATTGTGTCAAGACCCATCGGGCTTCCAGGAGCAGAATCCCAGCCTTCTGGGTGGGCCTCTCTGGGCCACTGACTGGAAATGCAGTCCATGGGAAATTAGGGTCCAGGCTGGCACCTCTTCATTTTTCTATCTGAACTCACTCCTTTGTTGATAACACATTGTTTCTAAACATAAGAGTGTTATTAAGCAACAGCAAGGCCAAGATGGGGGGATTGCTAGAGGCCAGGATTTCAAGACCACCATGGGCAACTGGGCAACAAGTTCCCATCTCTACAAAAAAAAAAAAAATCAAAACATTAGCCAAGTGTGATGGCACACACCTGAGGTCCTAGCTACTCAGTAGCCTGAGGCAGGAGGAACGCTTGAGCCCACGAGGTTGAGACTGCAGTGAGCCAAGATCAGCCACTTCACTCCAACCAATCTGGGCAACAGAGGGAGCCTCTGTCTCTAAAAAAAATAAGAAGAGGCAAGAGTAAATCTCATTTGTTTGCTAAAACTTTCTTTTAGATGTTTTTAAAGTTAGTATATCTCCCCAGGTTAATTGATTGATTGATTGAGTGATTAAGATAGAGTTTCACCCTTGTTGCCCAGGCTAGAGTGCAGTGGTGTGTTCTCAGCTCACTGCAACCTCTGCCTCCCAGGTTCAAGCAATTCTCCTGCTTCAGCCTCCCGAGTAGCTGGAATTACAGGTGCCTGCCACCACGCCTGGCTAATTTTTGTATTTTTAGTAGAGATGAGGTTGCACCATGTTGGCCAGGCTGGTATCGAACTCCTGACCTCAGATGATCCACCCACCTTGGCCTCCCAAAGTGCTGGGATTACAGGCGTTAGCCACCATGCCTAGCCTCCCCAGGTTAACTTATAAGCTCATTCATTTATTCATTCGCTTCAGAGTCACTTCAGAAATATGTAGAACAACGAAATATACCTACGTGGGTGGGGAAATCATAGCACAGACAAAACACAAACTGAGCAATTCTGTAAGATGAAGCCAGGATAAAGTTAGTACACGAAGATGCAAACCATAAGACAAAGTCAAAGAAGGAGAAACACCAGGTGCGAAGATTTACAGTTTCTTAGAAGCTCTTTGACACACGGAGATCTAAAAACTATTTCTGTCATTAAAAGGCATACTGCATGATGTGGTCTACAATGTTCTCCACAGCATCCCCAAGTTAAATACAAAAAAAAAAAAATGTTTCACAATACATTTATTAGAGTAGCCCTCAAAGCACACTCTAGGCTATAATATTCCGCAAAATACAGACCCTTCAGGGAGCTACATGTCAAGGCAACTGCCTTACCTACAGTAGGTTGCAATAAATATTTGAGAAGTAAAAACACTTTCAGTACTTGGATCACTATTCATGCTTCAAAGTACGTGTATGAAGCACTGCAACCACACTTCTGTCCAAATGCCTTGTAATTCTGGTACTTTTGCCACCAAACTTCCACCCAACTTACTTTGCTAACTTGAACTTCATTTCCTAGTGCTCAAAGACTATTAGTACCCTCATAGTGAAAGTCATCATATCATCTCTTTTTTAAAAAGTCCAGTTTTTCTCAAAAGATGACTCTTAAAGGTGTATCATTAAGCACTCTCATCAAATCACCCATTCATTAGTTTTGGTCTGTGACATCCTCTACTCTGACATTTTTCTGTGCCATTTGTAGCATAATGAAAACCACTTAAACCAAGTATCAGAGGCTGAGATTCTAATCCTGTCCCTATTCCTTGGTGGCTGTGCGGCTTCACTTCTCTCAGCCTTGTTTTTCTTATTTGTTAAATGAGAGAGAAGAAAACTCACCACCTAAAAGCTCTCATTTAAGAAATGAATAAAAGACCAGAATAAACAAATGTTGACTCTTATAATTATGAATTAAAGTTACAAGAATGACCTTAACTAGTGGTCATTGACTTGTTTTCCCCTAGAAGTACTAATGCGTTACTGCTTCTAGGGGAAAATTACTACTATTTCCCCCTAGAAGCAGTGATGCAATCATCAGCGTGTGTGATCCTTCACCTGAGGCTACTAGGGCAGTGGTGATGAAGACAGAGAGATTCCCACTGTGAAGCATACTGGATGGATAGGAGTACTTTGTCATGGCTCAGCCAACGTTGCTCAGATCCAGAGAATGAATTCAACAAGCCCGTCTATATCAGTCATTGCATCACAGGGATCTGGTGGACAGCAGGAGCCAGCATCTAAAGAAAACAGGGCTGGAGAATAAAGAGATGTA
This sequence comes from Macaca thibetana thibetana, assembly GCF_024542745.1. Lineage (NCBI taxonomy): Eukaryota > Metazoa > Chordata > Mammalia > Primates > Cercopithecidae > Macaca > Macaca thibetana. Next base: position 197,548,730 of record NC_065578.1, on the reverse strand, counting down.
AGAACAAAAGCAGTGAGTTGAAACAGGACAATAGGGGACAGACTGAGGAAACTTCTGGAGTGGCAAGTCAGTATCTACAACTGGACCTGTTTAGATGGACAGGAAGGGATCACACAGATACTCTCTCACCCAGCTCACCTTACCAGTCATGGCACATACTTGCAAGCCTGCCATGAAACTGGAAGAACTGGGAGGCCAGCCCAGTTTTCAAACTCAGACTCACCAAACTGGTGTCCTTCCTGAGGCTGTCAACCTCAGAGTTAAAGAATTTGTTTCTAGCAGTGGTTAATGTGTGAAAGTTTGTAAACGTCTTATTTATATATATGCTTTAATTACTTATATAAATTAGAACCGAGTTGAGTTTGTCTGAGTGATAACTCCTCTCCTACTGGTATTCCAATGGTTTCTTTGAATTAAACAGAAAGAGTGGGAAAACAGCCAGTGGTCTGGGAATTGCACATAATCTGAGGATTACCCATGGGTGTGACATGACATTAGGGAACGTAACCAGTTATAGAAGGAAATGGTTGGAAACCAGTGCTGGGGCAAGAAAACTGAGTAGCCTCATGGATATAACACAAGAGATGACATGGAATAGCTGTTGAAGTCCTGCTATGTATTTCAGAGAATCTGGGGAGGTACAAAGACCCCAGTGCTCTATGCTCACAATGGCAACAGAAGGAAGAATCGAGCTAATTACAGATGGTCCTGCATAGCCCTAGACTAATAATGATCCATCAATTCTGATCATAAATCTTTTTCTCCCTAAAAGAACTCTAATAATTTTATAGTCTGGCTTCACCCATTTGGAATTTTTTTTAACAGTCATATTCAGATGCTAATTGCAGGAATAGAGAGGTACTTCAACCAATTCTTTTTTTAAGTGATTCATTTACAATTTATATATTCACAACTTTGTGGTAGCCAGCCTCCAAGGTGCCTCCCAGTGATCCCCCTTTCCTGGGTATTCACGCCCTAGTATAGTCCTTTCCTATATCCTACCAGCGTTGGTCTGTGTGACAAACAAAAGACGGCATAAGTGATGATGTCTGCCTTCCTACACTAGGTCATAAAAGATACTGCTGCTTTTACCTTGCCCTCTTGGACCACTTGTTCTGAGAGAAGTTAGCTGCCATGTTGTGAGACGCTCTCTACGAGCAGCCCTAGAGAGAGTTCCACCTGAAGAGGAATTGAGGCACCCATTTTTCAGCCTCGCAAGTGTACCATGTTGGAAGCAGATCCTCCAGTGCCAGTCAAGCTTGCAAATGACTGAGGCCTCGTGAGAGTTCCCTAGCCAGAAACTCTCAGCTAATCCACTTCCAGAAACCATGTATGATCATAAATGTGTGTTGTTGTCTTCAGTCCTTTAATTTGGGATAATTGTTATGGGCAATAGAAAGCCAATATATAACTCAGGTGCTAATTACAAATTACTATTATCACTCATTCAAACCAGAAACCTAAGGACAATTATTTTCTACAACTTAGGAAATATTTAATAAAAATTTGTTGTGAATTCCCCATAAATAGCCCACATAAATTTCAGGTTTTGTTGTATTTATGTGAATCTGCTCTGACTTGGACCAATTGGTATATTTTTTATTTGGGATTAGAGTCTGTTCTCCATTGGTGGCCTACCGGAGACAAGTCATTGAGAAGTCAGTCTACTGAATATTTGGGTGTATTTTGTGATGATATCTAGGCTGTTATTTGGGACATGAATTAATAAGTTATTTGTGATTATTTAAAAAGCCACAGAGTCTCATCAAAGAAATTTATTTTCCTCTCATGAATTTGGCAAAAAGTTTTTATGGTACCAGGAGGGAATGAGCAGCAAAGATAATCTCTGGGTATTTTTACCACATCTAAAATAGATCAAAAGGTTTCAGGATGATTCTTCCTGTCTAGCAGAAGTTAGACAGAAAATATAAACCTCAAATTATTATTTCTCACCACGGGAAAGGTGTGAACAAGAAGCAGTGTCAAAAGAAACTTGTTCTGCTTAGGCCAGTACATCATCCTGAGAGACTACAGTCCCTGTTTCCTAGGGCTGCGTGACTTAGTTGGATCTGTGAGTTCTGAGAACATCTGACATAGCAACATCTGGGAGGCAAGAGAAAAAACATATTCCAAAGCAAAATATGAACTCTGTTTAGATTGGTCCTATCCTGAATTATATGTTCCCCTTTAATCAGTGCAAATAAGCAAAAGTTAGCAATATTTGCAAAGGTCTTAGTTATGGCTTATTTTCCTCCAGAAAGAATTGTACCCCCAATTACTGACTGGGAAATCAAAGAAACCAAACTTTAATCAAGATTGTTACCCAAAGACCAAAGAAAAGTAGGCTATCCGGAGGATATTTCCCAAATATTTCAGCATAGGTTTTTCCCATATAGTGCTACAGGCCCTTATTATCTAATGAGAATTTCTTTATTTTTCATCCCTCCACCCCCAGGAAGCCCCTTCTGATACCTAGACTGTAAAGAACTCTACTCTCTGCTCTCCCTCCACACAATAAGAATTTTGAAGGCTTGGTTCTGTTTAACTCATTTTAGGGCCTTGGCACCTAGCACAGAGCCTGGCACATGGGAACAAATTATATGTGTTTATCTAAAGTACGTTGAACTCATGATTTTCCTATCATAACATTCTGCTCTTTCTCTGGCAGTGCTTATTTGACAATTCCCTTTGATGTATTTTCTCTTCCCATTCCCTTTTACAGCTGTCATTCTGAAGGTTTATGTTTTACTGTTTGGATCAGCAGCAGGCAAAAAAAAAAAAAAAAAAAAGTACAAAAATATCTCCACATTTTTTCCCAGTCTGTGAGAATCTTACAACCCAAAACACTACCATGTAACTTTACACCCACTAGGATGCCTATAAGCAAAAGAACAAAACAAAAACAGATCATAACAAGTGTTGGTGAGGATGTGGAGAAATTTGGAAACCTGATACATTGCTGGTGGGGATGTAAAATGGTGTGGCCACTGTGGAAAACCGTTTGGCAGTTTCTCACAAAGTTAATCATAAAAGTACCAAATTACCCAACAATTCTACTCCTAGGTATATACCCAAGAGAATAAAAAATAGGTCTTCAAACAAAAACTTGTACACAAGTCTTCAAAGCAGTACTATGCACTATAGCCAAAGCTGGAAACAATTCAAATGTCCATTAACTCATGAGTGAGTAACAATATGCTGTATCTCCACACAATGGAATATTATTTGATCATAAAAAGGAATGCAGCTGTAATATATACTATAACACAGAAGAGACTTGAAGGCAGTATGTTAAGTGAAGGAAGCCAGTTACAAAAGACTAACTGTTATAAAATTTCATTTATATGAAATGTCCAGAACAGGCAAATCTATAGAGACAAAAAATAGATTACTTGTTTCTTAGGTCCTGGGGGAGGATGAAAGGATAGGTAATTGATAGCTAAAGGATGAAGAGTTTCTCTTTGTGATGATGAAAATGTCCTAAAATTGACTGTAATGATGGTTGCACATACCTGTCAATACACCAAAAACTATTGAATTGCACATTCTAAATGGGTGAATTATATGGTATGTGAATTATTATTATTATTATTTTGAGACAAGGTCTTGTTCTGTCCCCCAGGCTAGGGTGCAGTGGCACAATCTCCACTCACTGCAGCCTCAGCTTCCCGAGCTCAAGTAATCCTCCCACCTCAGCCTCCTGAGTAGCTGGGACCACAGGCGTGTGCCCTTATGCCTGGCTAATTTTTTTTTTTTTTTAAGAGAAGGGTTTTTACCATGTTGCCCAGGCTGGTCTCAAACTCCTGAGTTCAGGCAATCTGAGCCACCACGCCTGGCCTTGGTATGTGAAGTATATCTCAAATAAAACTGTTTTTAAAAGAAACTACCACGGGCCAAACGTGGTGGCTCATGCCTGTAATCCCAGAACTTTCGGAGGCCAAGGTGGGTGAATCACTTGAAGTCAGGTGTTCGAGACCAGCCTGGCCAACATGGCGAAACCTCATCTCTACTAAAAATACAAAACATTAGCAGGCATGGTGGTGCACACCTGTAGCCCCAGCTACTTGGCAGGCTAAGGCAGGAGAATTGCTTGAACCCGGGAGGCGGAGGTTGCAATGAGCCAAGATCGCACCACTGTACTCCAGTCTGGGCAACAGAGTGAGATTGTCTTAAAAAACAAAACAAAAAAAAACACACACACACACTACCATGTAGCATGAGGGAATTGTGGTGTTGGAATTGTTCTGTATCCTGTTTGTAGTAGTAGTTACAAGACTATGCATGTGTTAAAATACATAGAACTTTGCACTCCCAAAAAGTAAATTTTACTGTATGTTTTTAAACGTAAAATAAAATAATAAACCTATTATGTGCCCCTTTACTTGGAATTATAAACTGGGATCCATGGTCAACTTCAATTGAGACTGGTGCAGCTAATTAAAAATTTCTGTGTATGTGCAAAGAGAGCACTTAGACCCAAAGAACCAAGTGTAAACCTATTTCCTTAGCTGCATTCTGCAGCTGAAATCCAGATAAACACAGAGAGATTATCTATGTAATCCTGTCTCCACTTCGTGCTTAAAGCAGAGTTGTTGATTCAGTGGTCCAAGCTTTCATTCCAAGCCCCAGTAACTCCTAATGATTTTTCTGAATTCTCCATTGTACATGTACCGGATATTGAACTTGATCTGTCTCTGCAGAATAAATCAGCAACAGAAAAAAATATATATATACAACCCTTCAACTCCAAACCTTCAAAAGATTCCCCAAGACTTGCAAATGTGAAGTACTGTGGGATACTGCATATTTACCATCAGGAGCTCTGCATTCTGGCTTTTGGTCAGGGTGAGGAGAGTTTCAGGAGGAGCAAGTACAGAAATGGTGAAAAAAGAGACAAGATGTGGAAAGTGCTCTAGTGTCATAAGGAGAAAGCAGAAGACTCCAGAGACACCTGCTATCAAAGATCGGAGACCTTCCCAAACTCGAGAAGGCCTGGAACAGGAGCAGAAGCAAGAAACCTCTTGGGTTCAGCAGGTCCTAGGCCGTGGGTGGTCAGGGAGACACTTGAGAGCCCAGAGAATTTTAAGGCCATCACTAACCACATGCAAACAAAGTGATACTTGTAGATGTTCTCTGTAATTAAGGTCCTTCTACAGCATGGTGTTCAGAGTGCATTCATAGGTTCAAGTTGGGTGGGCTCCCTATTCAGCAGGTTGTGTTTTACCAGCAGCTGAATGGGATTTAATATTAGGTAAAAAGACATTACCAAAATAGTAATAAAATTTAGACCCTCCATGCTAAGATCAATGCTTACTCTTGAGTTATAGGAAACTTGTACAAAAACCACACCTGCCACCTATACTCTTCTATTTTCTTGGTTCTACCTACCTTATAATCATCTCTTATCTACCACCACCTCTAGCCCTAAGGCTCCTAATACTCCACTAACCTGTCCCTCTGAGGATGGGCTCATTGATACATTTGCTGCAAAATCGCTTTGTTTTGTAGCCGCCCTTTTTCCCATGGGTAATGCATATATCTGAACCTACCCCACATACTCATTCACTTGGAGACTAATTTGAAAGATCTGATTCCCAGAAATCTGCTTTAATATGAATCCTATAAAACTTTCATATGACTTTCTGTGTGTCAGTCAAAATTTTTTTAGCTCTCACTGCAATAACCTCTCAACAGGAGATAGAATGAGGATAAAAGATACATGAACAAATCATTGCTAAAACATTTTGAGAGTTTTCATCTGAACTAACTTTGAGAGTTAGTTTAAAAACACACCAGGAAACCGGGCCTGATACACAGACCTTCTATAACATGCTAGCCCTCATGTTAGTATTTGGTCCTTATTGGGTGAGACCATGCTGCTCCCCTCTACTGATGGAAAGAGTCTTCTACTGATGGGAAGGAGAATACTTTCCCCTGGATTCTACGTCAGAACTCTCCCACAACGTATTGAGTCATCTGGGACACTTCATTTAGTTTCTCTGGGCTTCAGTCTCCTTATCTCTGAAATGTAGAGAGGCAGGTAGGGTGGGGGGAACTAAACTGGGTCATCATTAACATCCCTTCCAGTTCTAACAACATTCTGTGACCATTTCACTAGTGATAGGGAAGTCTTAAGTCCCAATATCTGCTGAGTCATTCTGTCTCAGCCTTTGGATTCATATTCCATTGCTCTGATTGAAAAATGATAAACTCTGTGGTAGGGATGCATGTCCCTGGAATGTACAAGTAACCAGAGGCACAAAGGTCCCTAAGAACAGGGACCACCTATATTAACTGGGATTAGGTATAGCAGCATATAATGGAATGCCCAAAATAACAGAGACTTAAACACAAAAAAGTTGTTCTCCTACAAAAAAAAAAAGAAGAAGAAGAAGAAGAAGGCAACATATGATTGATACAGAGACTAAGATTCCTTCTAACCTTCTGTTCCACCACCCTGAGTGCATGGCTTTCACACTTACAGCCCTGGATGACTACTGAAGCTCCAGACACCACATTCAAATTCCAGGCAGCCGGAAAGATAAACGGAAAAAAAGGCTAAATAGGCACACTTTCAGCAGAGTCAGCTCCCTTTAAAGAGCCTTCCTGGAGATCTGTATAAAGTTTGCATTTGGATTTCAATGACCAAAATGTAGTCACAAGGCTACAGATAGGTGCAAGGGAATCTACGAAATGTAGTTTTTAAGCGGGCACATTGCTGCCCTCAGTGATGTAGGAGCTCTGTTGATTGGGAATAAGAGAATGAATGCTGAGTAGACAACCTGCAGTATCAGCCACACCACTTTCACATCTTCTGGAGTACCTGCACCGTCCCTGGAAGGAGCTCATTCAATGCTGTTGATTTGATCTGACTGTCAGCAGCAGGAGATCTGATCTAGAAGTGGCTTTTCTTTCTGCTGGCATAAACAAGCATCCTCTAGTCCGGTCCTCAGAACAGAGCCTGCGCATGTAAGCCTGGCTTTTCCAGTCTTTGAAATTACAAATTGGTCAAAAACATTGATGTTCTCTCTTGGAAACTAGAGCTATGTGTGAAAATTAAAAGAAGTTACTTCAATGTTCTAAGCTACTAAGACTTCTTGGCTAAATTAGAAATGAAAACTCACTGTGTCATTCTCTGTCCTCAGACTCACCCAGTGATTCTCCCACCTACAGATTCACACAGACCGATGGAAAGTAATTTCTTTTCTTCTTTTCTACTTTTTAAGTTATTATTATTAGTATTAGTATTAGTATTATTTTATAGAGATGAGGTCTTGATATGTTACCCACGCTGGTCTTGAGCTCCTGGCCTCAAGTGATTCTCCCACCTCAGCTTCCCAAACTGCTGGGATTATGGGTGTGCACAACTATGTCTGACCTAATAGAAAGTGACTTCCTCTGAAGAAGTGTAGAATAAGGGATGAGTACCTGGTGTGCCTCAACTGTGCTACTGACCCTTTCTCTCCTAAAGGCAGGCTCCACATACATATTCCCTCAGGAGAAGAAAGCATTCATGGACTAAGTTCTTTTTATCCAATCCCTGTATTTGTAAGCGTTCCTTGCCCATAAGAAAAGGACAATGAGATACAAAGTGAATTATGTAACTTGCCTAATTTTAGAGGCAGAGATAGGGTAAAATTTGGTTCTCAGCTCCCAGTCCACTGCTCAAATCAATACAACCAAAACTATATTGAAAAAATATGTATCTATTATTGAGAACCAAATGTTTAAAATTATGAAGCATTTTCAATTGCTATCTGCACTGATTTGGTTATCCAGAATTTTGATTCTTGATTTTATCTTGCTCAACCTGTGTCTTGCCTAGGTCTCTGTAACAGTCATCAGTTTAATTCAATATTTACAGAAAGCTTACTCAGTGATTAGTGATATGTTATGAGGGAGATACAAAAATATCATAAGATATGGCCTTATAATTCTATTGTATTGTTAAGATCTATGACCATGAATTAATGAGGTTAATTTTCAAATAAATAAACCAACTGTCTATCTATGTGAGTGGTATATCTTCTTAGGAAGCATTTAGCCCAATGATGTGTTGTTGCTCAAAATATTTTTAGAATTCATATTTGGGAATTATTTTCAGCAGGTGAACCAAATTATCTTAAATGTCCTCGATGGCTATTCAGTGTTTTGCTTTGAGAGTGGATTTTATTTGGGGGAGAAAGTTGAAGTCATTCAGACCTGAATCTGATAAAGCAGATTTGAGTGGTTTGGTTTCCGGGTAACATTCAGTCAGCCCAGGGTGTCCTTCTTCCAGGCCTCTTTTTCCACATTACATGACAGTGGTTCTCAAACTTGAGTGTGCCTCAGAATGACTTGGAAGACTTCTTAAAACACAGATTTCTGGGCTCCAATTTCTGATTCATCAGTTATGGTGGAGAGGCCCAATATTTTATTTTTTTAATTTAATTTTATTTCATTTCAATAGTTTTTGGGGAGCAGGTGGTTTTGGTTACATGGATACGTTCTTTAGTGGTGATTTCTGAGATTTTGGTGCACCCATCAACTGGGCAGTGTACACTGTACCCAATGTGTGGTTTTTTATCCCTCATTCCCCTCCAACCCTTCCCCACAAATCTCCAAAGTCCATTATATCATTCTTATGAGGCCTGGGATTTTATATCTTAAATGAGCTCCCAAGTCAGGCTAATGTCATTGGTTAGGGAACCACACTTTAAGAACCACTGCTTTAAGACAGTCATTTTAGGTTTTTCATTGCATATAGCTGCACTTAATCTTTTCAGATACAGATCACCCCTCCTCTCAAGGAGCTTCCTTCTTGCCTCTTATGCTGTGTCCTGGGTACTTCTTGGTCTTGCACATTCCAATTAGGCAACTGGACATGTGCCCAAAGCCCCTACCACAAAAGGGATCACTTTTACCCACAGCCACAGAGGATGGTACTAAAGCTTATGACTAAAAGCATTTACAGGCATTTCTATAATTAAAACTTGAGCCTTGCCCAGTGCTCAGGAGTGTTACGGAAGGTTAAAGCCTGAAGGGGTGTTAATTATCATCTAGTTCAATTTCCTCTACCTTCTCTCCCCTCATTTTAGGGCTGAGGAAACCAGGGCCCAGAGATGCTAAGTCCAGTGTCCAATATCACCCAATAAATTACAGAAGAGTTCCATGAGAAAGTGTCGCAGTCACCTCCCAGCTTCAGAAGACAGGGTCGTGATCTTACCCAATCAAAGCCAAATGCAACATGAGGTAGGTGTAATATGATGTATGTATCCCCCAAATAACAAATAATACAAATCTGACTGCATGTTTCTATCCTAAACAGTCCAGCAGTTTGGAGTCCATAAAAAAAGTATAGTACTTTACCAATGTGGATTTTACTCCTGTCATAAAGCTATGTTGTTAAGACATACACAACCAAATACTCATTTATGCATGCAGTGGAGTGTGCCAGAGTCTGAGTCGTACATTCAATTGACTCTGTTAGTATGTGACCAAAGCTGCCATCGCCTGAGTGCAGAAGACAGCTACAGCAATCCTGAAGAGAAACACGGCTTTGCCACTAAAATAAACCAAACAACTAGTCAATATGTCTTAATCTCACAGCCTAGGTCTGGCTTACCTATGGACCGTAGATATGGCCAATCTCATTTGAATTGCCATTGAGAAAACCTAGCCTTAGGAAAAGTTAAAACTTGTAATGATACCAATCCCTTAGAGTGGTAGATTGGCAGCAATCAGAAAATCATTAAAACTTGGCTACAGAACACTGTGAAATATGCTAGGTAGGTGCTGTGGTTTGAATGTACGTCTCTCTCCAAAATTCATATGTTAGAACTTAAATTCCGTTGTGATGGTATTAAGAGGTGGGGACTTTAGGAGAGGATTTAATCATGAAGATGGAGCTCTCATGGGTGGGATTAATGGCATTATAAAAGGGCTGCAAGGAACTAACTAGGCCCTCTTGGCCCTTCCACCTTTCCACTGTGCTAGAAAACAGGCTTCCAGAGGACACAGCAATAAGGCACCATCTTGGAAGCAGAGACCAGACGCCCACCAGACATCAAACATTTCTCTTCTTTATAAATTCCCTAAGTCTCAGATATGTTGTCATAGAAGCACTAATTAACTAATACAGTAGGTGAGCTACTTAAAAGAGCATTTTTTAAAAAGTTAAAAAGAGAAAATAGCTAGTCTTAAAATGCTATGCAGCTTAAGTCATTATTTCTCACTCTTTTTAGACACCACAGAAGATCTAACTCTTAACCCAGACCTATTCAAAGACAGATGCTGTGAAATACAGATCAATGGCTCAAAAGCTTCTGAAAGTGATCAAGTAGAATATTTTTATTTTTAAATGTAAAATGTCACCCCTGCCTTGTTGCGAAAAAGTGGGATGGAGGAAGTAACACCACTATTCATCCCCTCTATGGTGAAATATTCCTTATCCTTAAGATGTAGTAGTCCACTCAATCTCCAATGATACACCTGTTTGTAGGAGATGATAGGGAGGTGAAGTGAAGGGCAGCTAGAATGTACATCGTCCAACATTCTTTCTTGTAAACATTCACAATGGTTACATGGGATCAGAGAAATGGTCAAGAAACCATAGGGGTTGATTTGGTTGACACCTAACAGTGTCTTAAGCATCAACGCAGTCAACATGTGTCCCAGTTTCTTTCAAATTGATACCAATTGGTGGAATAACACTGACATTTTGGAAGCAACATTCAAGGAAGAGGCTGCTGTGAAGGATGAGTTGGAGAGCAGCAGACAGAAAGACTGGAGGTTCAGGGAAAGCAGAAGCTGGGGAAGCTTGATTTCTCTGTCTCACTCCCTGGAATTGGCTGGATTTCCGATGGTGAACCAGGTTTGCAAACCCAGCCATAGGCCCCCAACACCCTACTCCATTTACTCTGCCTGGCAGTATTCTTCCCTGCCATCCCTACCCCTGAAGCCCTCTTTTTGGCCCCCAGAATCCTGCTAGAAACTCTCTAGAAAACCATCCTGACCAATCTACCTCCAGCAAACTTTTAGATATATTTCCTTAGAGTGGGTCCAGTGCATTCTTGAATGTAAGCATCTTACTCTCCCCTGTTTTGAGTCAATCAAAAGTTGAGCTTTTACTTCCCTTATGGACTTTGTCCTCATCACTTTCCCTGTTCTTCCAGCTTCTCCCCTTAGCCCATGCGGTGCTAACTGTTTAGGTTCTGGGAAAAGGCTGCCAATCTGCACTTCCTCACTGCCCCTGCATGTTAGGGCTGAGTTGGTCTCAGATGCTGCTTTCTTGCAGGCTGAGAGAGCTTGAAAATAGAGGTCTGGGAAAGGTCTGGAGAAGAGTCCTAAAAAACTCACAAGGGCAGGCGTGCATGGTTGCTATGGTTACGTGGCAGCTTGGTTGTCTAGTCACCTCCTCCCAATAAGGCAACACTTCTCTGTGAAGCACAAAGAGAAGATGTTTAAACCCAATTCACCCCAAGAACTGGGGGAGCAGTGAGTTAGTCACATCGTCTGCTTGTCACAATGTCAACAGCAAAGTTAGGGGTCACCGGGGCTGTGAGGAGAACACACAAGGAAAGCTACTTTGTGAATATTTAAGATTAGAATGAGATTAAACAGCCAAGCCAATGTGCCCTGCACTCTCTGAATTTTGTTCTGTTTTGCTTGAACTAACGCCACATCTGTCAGTGTGGTTCTTGCCGTGCCTGGCAGCCAAGCACATGGGCACACACAGGGCTTGGCAGTGGGGAAATGGGCTGAGACCCAGTCAGAATAGTCTCATCTTTCTACCTGAGCCTCAAACTATGGTTTTCCAGGCTCCAGATGGTGATCATGATTGTTAAAAAGCAACCATTATCCCTGTTAATGAGGATAATAAAACTAAACAATTCATGAGCACTGACAACATATGGAACATCCTACAAAACACAGATTTACCCAGCATTATCAGGAAATGACGTTTTCCACATCAGTGAATTTTCTGGAAAATTAGGGCTTACCTCTTTTTTTAAAATCTTCAATTTTTTTATTTCAATAGGTTTTTGGGGAACAGGTGGTATTTGGCCACATGAATAAGTTCTTTAGTGGTGATTTCTAAGATTTTGGTGCACCCATCACTCAAGCAGTGTACCCTGTACCCAAAGTGTAGTCTTTTATCTCTCACCACCACCTACCATTTCCCCTGAGTCCCCAAAGTCCAATGTATCATTCTTAAGCCTTTGTGTCCTCATAGCTTAGCTCCCACATATGAGTAAGCACAGATGATGTTTGCTTTTCCGGGGCGTACCTCTTCAGCTCTGATATTTTTTTCTGAAGATATTAACCAGTTGGAATGGAAATATGTGTCAAATATGTAATACATTCTCCCATCTTGCTAAACAGTGTAACAAATACTACATACATCATTTTTCCTGGATCTCTCCTTATGAACATGGAATGAACCACAGAGCTGGGGAAAGGTCTCCATCCATACCATCTTCGGGTCTTGATTGGGACAGTTAGCCCACTTCGACTTGACCTAGTCAGCTGTATTCAGGTCTCTCTGCACTTGAGAGTAAGCTCCTTAAGAAGGAACCAGGCCTTCCCTATCCTTCCCCTTCATCCCCTACAGCCTTGCCACTCAAGAGATGGCCCTCAGAATAGCAAATCAGCACCACCTAGAAGCTTATCAGAAAAGCAGACTTTCTGGCTCCATCCCAGACCTACTTAATGAATTAGATTCTGAATTTTAACAAGATCCACTGGTGATTCATATGTGCATCAAAAGTTGGGAAACATTACCCTCCAGCTGTGCATGCCAGCTTGTCCCTGACCAGTTATATCAGCATCACCTGGAGTTTCTTGTCAGACATAGAACTTGGGGCCCAGTACAGAATCAGAATCTCTGAGACATGAAACTCAGAAATCTATTGTTATCAAACTCTACAGGCAATTCTGATAAGAGTATCCAGCCCTAGGCCCTGCTCAGGGGAGGTACTCAACAAGTCTTTATTAAATTTAATGGAATTCTTGTATTTGTTTTTTAGGTTATCCTATCTCCTGGATGAGCAAGGTGAAAGGTGGTCATCCTTTTGTCTACGTAGGTACAATTCCCATTTCTGATTTTCTAGCATAGTGACTAAGATCTCTAGCTTTGCTAGTGAAAGAAGCCAGATACACTATGTAGATATTTTATGATTGTATTTACATGAAATGTCCTGAATAGACAAATCTATGGAGACATAAAGTAAACTGGTGGTTGCCAGAGACTGGAGAGAGGGAGGAATGAGGGAGTGACTGCTGGTGGGTATGGAGTTTATTTTTGGGGTGATGAAAATGAAATGTGAAATTAGATGGTGGTGATGAGTACACAACCTTGTGAATATACTAAAAACCACTGAATGTACCCTTCAAAAGATAAAGTTACGTGAATTATATCTCAATTTTTAAGAGGTCTCAGGTTTTCGAATCAGGCCACCTGTATTCAAATCCTGGTCTTGCCACATAGAGGCTGTGTAATCTTGGGCATGTTAATTAACATCTTTGAGACCCAGTTACATTGTCTCTAAAGAGAATAACAATGTGCCTATGCCAGAGGTTTGTTATGAGATTTAAATAAGATAATCTCTGTAAAAAGTGACAGGTGTTGGCCAGCCATGGTGGCTCATGCCTGTAATCCCAGCACTTTGGGAGGCTGAGGCGGGCAGATCATGTGAGGTCAGGAGTGCAAGACCAGGCTGGCCAACATGGTGAAACCCCATCTCTACTAAAAATACAAAAAATTAGCCGGGCATGGTGGTGGGCACCTCTAATCCCAGCTTCTCGGGAGGCTGAGGCAGGAGAATCGCTTGGACCTGGGAGGCAGAGGTTGCAGTGAGCCGAGATCACACCATTGCACTCCAGCCTAGCCAACAAGAGCAAAACTCCATCTCAAAAAAAAAAAAAAGAAGTGACAGGTGTTGGAGCTCAAGACACACCACCCCAAAATATGACTGCAGGAGACCAAAATACACCACCCCAAAATAGACCTTTTTGGCATATCATTTTGAGCAGGTTATTTTGGGAAATTGCAGACACAAGAGTAGCTCTGAAAAGTTGCCCTTTTGTAAAGGAAATTTACATTTATAAAGGAAATTTTTATTAGTAAAGATGTCTGTACCAAGCAGAGAGCTATTCCAAGATAACTTGTATCACCTGAGAAACTTTTATCTTCATAACAAGACAATCTTTGTTCGCCATGCATTTCCTCCCCTCATTCTTTCGTAACTAGTATGCACACCCCACAGAAACCCCAAATCCTTATCCTTTTATGTAGCTCAGCATGCCGTTATAAGCCTCAATCACCTGACCATTTCTTTAAGTCATATTTTTGTGGGACTCCCATGCATACACTATTAAAATGGCTTTTCTCCTGTTAATCTGTTTTATGTCCATTTAGTTTGTAGGCCAGCAAAGAACCTAGAAGAATAGAGGAAAGCAATTCTCTTCCTACACTGGTGCATCACAAGTGCTAATACATTTTTCCTGCTGTAGGGGTGAAAAAATGTGTAATGCCTTTTTGATCACCCATCACAAGGATTACAACCAACGCTCCTATAATAAAGGACAAATTAATGAGAGGCAAGCATTACAAATGTATTTAAAACCAAAATGTTATGTGACACAGGAGACTTCAGAAATGAAGACCTAAGAGCTGGGCATGGTGGTGCCTGCCTGTAGTCCTAGCTACTCAGGAGGCTGAGGTGGGAGGATAGCTTGAGCCCAGGAGTTTGAGTCCAGTCTGGGCAACATGGAAAGACCCTATCTCTTAAAAGAAAAAAGAAGGAAATGAAGAACCAACAACCCAGGCAAAAATATTGATTTTTTATGCTTGGTTTCAATGAAGAACGGATAGCTGTGTAAAAATGTGACTGGACAAAGGGGTATGAACTAATAGTCGTAGACAGGGTGTTGGGAGAGGGAGCACGAAGGCCTGTCCAGATTCTTTTCGGCCTGTGTAACACTCTTTCCTCCATGCATAGGACAGAACATCTGTCACATAAGGGGAAGATCAGAGAGTGAATTTTTTAGGTTTTGTGGCTTACTTTGGGGAGAGAAGTTTTAGTTTCTGTGACCCGCTTTAGGGGAGAGGAATTCTATGGCTCACTTCCAGAAAGAAAGACAGGTGGGAGACAGGTCACAATGACCTTGCTTCTGAGACCCTTCCAATCTTTTTCAGTTCTAAGTATGTAGCACACCAAAGCACCATATTTTGGAGTATCGTGTTCTGACCTTCGAACTGCTCATTTTGAATCCAACAATTCTTAAACTTTAAAATGTACAAGAATCACCTGGTGAACTTCACAAAATGAATGCCCTTGGATTTTCAGATTTGTAAGTCTAGAGAGTGGCTTCAGAATCAACATTTTTAATATGCTCACCATTCTGATTACACATGGTGTCTGGAGATGACACCATGAGAAATAGTATTCTAAACTCTTGTCAACTGGAAAAATACACAATGTTTTTAAATTATTTGTTCCCCACTTAGAATGTATAAACTGGAAAGAACGTTGCTTCTACCCTTACACCCCCCAAAATTTTGGATAATCTACAAATTTGCTTTTCTTGAACCTATCAGAGAGCTGAGGTTGCAAGGGAAACTAGCAAACCCAGAATCTAAGGAAACATGGACATCTCCAAAGGGAGACAAACACAAGCACTTGATTACCAGGGGCAGAGGCCATTGGTCCCAGATAAGGATAATTCAATGAAAATTTTTAGCAAATTGCTAAGGGCTGAGTTTAGGCTAGCAAGAGACTATTAAACCCCTGGGGACCCAGACAAAGGAGAATTTACCCCTTCTTGCAGGCTTTTTGCCACAGACCTTACTGGGTACACACAAAAAAGATCGGGAGCAGGACAAGAGACTTCAGATAGCATCCCATGTGCTGCAAGCCTGGGAGAAAGTAACAGCTGCCCCCACGGTAAATGGATAAAGCCACACTTGGATCTTTGTCCCTGATCTCTCCCCTACAGAACAAAAGCCTTAAAATGTTGGTGGAAGGCAACAATCCCTGTCACTCTTAGGGCACTGATAAAGAAACCATTGCCCCTGGAAGAAGGAGAGAGGTGGCGGGCAAACTCTCCAGCTATAGGAAGAAGCAAGTATATGTTTTGGGCCCAGACCTACAGCTAACGGTAAAAGAGGACCACTGAGAAAACCCTACCCCCGAGACTCAGAGACACGATGCCTGCCTACACCGAGAGACTTCTTTTTAAAATAATTTCAAATTTGATTTTAGATTCAGGGGGTACATATGTAGGTTTGTTATACATGAGTATATTGCGTGATGCTGAGGTTTGGAGTATGAATATTTCTGTCACCCAGGTAGTGAGCATAGCACCCAACAGGTAGTTTTTCACCCCTTATTCCCTTCCTCTTCTTCCCTTTTAGTAGTTCCCAGTATCCATTCTTGACATCTTTTTTTTTTTTTTTTTTTCTGAGACAGAGTCTTGTTCTGTTGCCCAGGCTGGAGTGCAGTGGCACAATCTTGGCTCACTGCAACCTCTGCCCCCCGGGTTCAAGCGATTCTCCTGCCTCTGCCTCCCAAGTAACTGGGACTACAGGCACACACCATCACACCTGGCAAACTTTTGTGTTTTTAGTACAGACGAAGTTTCACCATATTGGCCAGGCTGTTTTTGAACTCCTGACCTTGCAATCTGCCTGCCTCAGCCTCCCAAAGTGCTGGGATTACAGGTGTGAGCCACCGTGCCCAGCCTTGTTGCCATCTTTATGTCTGTGAATATCTAATGTAAAGCTGCTACTTATAAGTGAGAACATGCAATATTTGGTTTTGTGGTCCTGTTGCTAATTTGCTTGGGAGCATAGCCTCCAGCTGCATCCATGTTGTTGCAAAAATACGATTTTTTTCATTTTTATGATTGCATAGTATTCCATGTTGTATAGGTACCACGTTTTCTTTATCCAGTTCAATGCTGATGGGCACCTAGGTTGATTCCATGTTTTTGCTATTGTGAATAGTGCTGCACTAAACATACAAGTACATGTGTATTTTTTGTAGAAGGATTTATTTTCCTTTAGGTATATACCCACCAATGGGATTGGTGAGTCAAATGGTAGTTCTGTTTTAAGTTCTTTGAGAAATCTTCAAACTAGTTTCCACAGTGGCTGAACTGATTTACATTTTCACTAACAGTATATAAGCGTTCCCTTTTCTCCACAGCCTTGCCAGTATCTGTTATTTTTTTACTTTTTAATAATGGCTATTCTGATGGATGATATTTCATTGTGGTTTTGGCATTTTCATTTCTCTGATGATTGGTGATGTGAAACATTTTTCACATTTGTTGGCTGCTTGTATGTCTTCTGAGAAGTGTCTGTTCATGTCCTTTGCCCACTTTTAATGAGGTTATATGTTTTTTGCTTGTTGAATTGTTTAAGTTCCTTATAGATTTTGGATATTAGACCCTTGTTGGATACATTGTTGCAAATATTTTCCCCCATTATGTGGACTATCTGTTTACCCTCTTCATAGTTTCTTTTGCTATGCAGAAGCTGTTTAGTTTAATTACATCCCATTTGTCTTTTTTTTTATTTTGCAATTGCTTTTGAGGAGTTACTCATAAATTCCTTGTCAAGTCTAATGTCCAGAAAATTATTTCCTAGGTTTTCCTCTAGGATTTTTATAGTTTGAAGTCTTAGATTTAAATCTTTAATCCATCTTGAATTAATTTTTGTATGTATAAAGCCACACTTGGAAACGTAGGGTTCCAATTTCATTCTTCTGCATATGGCTAGCTGGTTATACCAGCACCATTTATTGAATAGGCAGTCCTTTTCCCATTGGTTATTTTTGCCAACCTTGTCAAAGATCAGATGGTTTTAAGTGTGTGGCATTGTTTCTGAGTTCTCTATTCTATTCCACTGGTCTATGTATCTGTTTTTACCAGTGCCATGCTGTTTTGGTTACTATAGCCTGATGATACAGTTTGAAGTCAGTTAATGTGATATCTCTGGCTTTGTTCTTCTTGCTTTGAATTGCTTTGGCTATTCAGGCTCTTTTGTGATTCCATATGAATTTTAAAATAGTTTTTTTATAATTCTGTGAAAAATCATAATTAGTAGTTTGATAAAAATAGCATTGAATATAGATTGTTTGGGGCAGTGTGGCCATTTTAACAATATTAATTCTTCCAACCCATAAGCATGAAATGTTTTTCCATTTGTTTGTATTATCTCTGATTTTTTTCAGCAGTGTTTTATTGTGTGTGTGTGTGTGTGTGTGTGTTTTGTGTGTGTGTGTATGGCTATTGTAAATGGGATTACATTCTTGATTTGACTCTCAGTTTGAACGTTATTGGTGTATAAAAATGCTACTAATTTTGTACATTGATTCTGTATCCTAAAACTTTACTGAAGTTGTTTATTAGGTCTAGGAACCTTTTGGTAAAGTCTTGAAGTTTTATAGGTATAGAGTCATATTGTCACAAAGAGAGATAATTTGACTTCTTTTCCTGTTTGGAAGCCTTTTATTTCTTTCTCTTGATCGATTGCTTTGGTTAGGACTTCCTACAACTGAGGCTTATTTAGAACAACAGAATGCTTCCCCCGTACCCTACCACCGGCCTAACAAGAATCTAGTAACAAATAATAGTAGTCTACCACTGAGAGAGATGCAAAAGCAGGGAGAGAGACCCTCACTGCGCACAATGCAAAGGGAAGACCTAAAGCTGAGTATAGAGCAGACATTGGAAAAAACCTTCTGGCAAACCAGCCCCCACCCTAAACACAAGATATGGAGCAATATTGAAACTGTGTTATACCGAGGGTAACCATATCAACAAAAAAAATCCCAAACTGGTTCAACTCTTGAGAGGATTGACTCATCTCCCACATTAAATGCCAAGAATAAGGAAAAGCAAGCCCAGTTCCAGGTCTAACAACTATAGTCATATATTACTTAACAGTGGGGATACATTCTGGAAAGTGTGTTGTTAGGCAATATCATTGTTGTCCAAACATCACAGAGTGTACTTACAGAAACATGGATGTAGCCTACTACACACCCAGGCTATGCCATAAGGTATAGCCTATGGCTCCTAGGCTACAAATCTGTATAGCATGTTACTGTACTGAAGACTGTAAGCAATTGTAATACAAATGTAAGTAGTTGTATATCTAAACATATTTAAGCACAAAGCAAACTAAAAATACAATATTATAAATTCATGGAACCACTGTTGTATATGTGGTTTGTCATTGACCAAAATATCATATGTGTCACATGACTCTATTTAATTCAGCCTCTACTAAACTACAAAAGATGTCTGGCATTCATCACAAAATTAGAAGGTATACAAAGAAACAAGAAAAACAAAAACACTGTCAAGAGGAATAACAATCAACAGAACCAGACTCAGATATGACACATGGCAGAACTATCTAAAGGGGAATTCAACATAACTATGATTATTATGTTAAAATACTCCAAATGTAAAAGTGATGACAAGTGTGAGATGGATAATTTCTGTAGAGAGATGAAAACTATAGAAAGAATCTAATGGGAATGATAGAAATAAAAAATACAACAGCAGGTATAAAGAATGATTTCAATTGACTCATCAGTAGACTTGAAACAGACAAGGAAAGAATAAGTGAAACTCAAATAAGCCAATAGAAATTACCCAAATTTACCATTAGCAGTGGCTAATGCCTATAATTCCAACACTTTAGGAGGCTGAAGCAGGAGGATTGTTTGAGCCCAGGAGTTTGAGACCAAACTGGGCAAGATAGTGAGACTCCATCTCTACAAAAAATTTAAAAGTTAGCATGGGTGTAGTGGTGTGTGCCTGTAGTCCCTGCTACTAGGGAGGCTGAGGTGACAGAAGCCCAGGAGGTAGAGGCTGTGGTGAGACATGATCATTCCTCTGCACTCCAGCCTGGGTGACAGAGCAAGACTCTATCTAACAACAACAACAACAAATTACCCAAATTGAAACCCAAAGGAAAAAAGAGTAGGCAAAACAACAACAAAAAAAAAAAACAGAACAGAGCACCCAAGAGTTGTGTGACAATTTAAGTCTAATATGAATGTAATTGAAATCCAGAAGAACACAAAGCAAAAGTTTGGATAATGTATTTAAATTTATCTTCATTTACTTCATTTTCAGCGCTCTCCATTTCTTTGAGTAGATTCAAGATTCTGTCTGGTATCATGTTTGTCTGCCCAAAAAACTTCCTTTAACAGTTCTTGTAGCTCAGGTTTGCTGGAAGTAAATTCTTCAGTTTTTGTTTGCCTAAGATCTGTATTTTTTCCTCATTTTTGAAAAATGGTTTTGCTGGATATGGAATTCTGGGTTGACAATTTTTTTCTTTCAACTGTAAGAATGCCACTCCACTGTCTTCTGGCTTGCACAGTTTCTAGTAAGAAGTCTGCTGTAATTGTTGTCTTTGTTCATCTAAATGCAATGTGTCTTTTACTTGTAGCTATCTTTCAGAATATCCCTTGTCTTCCATTTTCAGTGATTTGGATTACATATGTAGATGTGTGTATTTTGCTATTTATCCTACTTGATGATTTCTGAGTTTTCTGGATCTGTAATTTGGTGTCTTAATTTTGGACCTAACTTTGCCAAACATTAGGGTGTAATTATTTAGCTGAGAACTAAAGAATGAGATCTTAGTCAGAAAAAGAAAGGGTAAGCGATGTTTCAGAGAAGAGGGTCCAAGAGACAAAAGAAATGGCATGATTAGTAGCCTACATGTAAGGAGAGATCCTCACACTTTAGGCAAATTAAAAAGACTGTTATAATTAAGCAAAAAGAGTGAATGCAAAGGTGCAATAGATAAAATTGACAGACAGGATTCATTTTGGAAGACTGTGTAACCACATTAAGCACTCGTTATTATGGTAAACAGTGAAGGTTTTTAAGCAGTAGAGTGACATAATCAGATTCAAATTCTTAAATCCTAATTCATAATAATCACTCTGCCTGTGACGTAGGAAGTAGGTTGTGCGCAATGTCTTAGAAGCCAAGACAAATTTTTGGATAGAGTCTTAACCTATGGACTCTTCTCTTCCATATTCCTTTACCTATTATATACCTCCTAGTCTCCCTGGAAAACTTACCTATGCCATGGTCCATTCCTTTGGATCTTGCTAAATGTTTATAAATATCCTTCACACAGCTGAACTGTGTTTTCCAGACTCCCTTGCTGTTAGATGTGGCCATGTGCCTGAGTTCTGGCCAATATGAATAAGAAATAAACTTTTATTATTCTATATCACTAAGATTTAGGAGTATTTAGTTACAGCAACTCACCTACTCTCACAAATACACCTAGTAACTACCTAATTAACAAGTAAACTAAAGTTCACATGACTAGTGAATTTCTTGGATTAATATATTATCATGTGAAAATGTTATATCTTATAGGGGTACTAGGAATTTCATAAATAGGTTAAGAAAACCTAAGTAAAAGTTTGTGTATTCTCCAACTCACACAACATCAAGGGCCACACACTATTTTACCAGTCTGCCTTTAGAAAGTTTCTAACAATAATCCTTGGGATTTATCCTCTTAATTATGTATGGTATGGTACAATGGAAAGTTCCTTACATTTGCAATAGGGAGACTAGTAGTATTCTTTCTGAAATGTTACTGACCAGCCATGTGGCCTTAGAAAAAAATCTTTTTTATTTTTTTAGACATGAAGTCTCACTCTGTCACTCGGGCTGGAGCACAGTGGTGTGATCATAGCTCACTGCAGCCTTGAACTCCTGGACTCAAGTGATACTCCCACCTCAGCCTCCCAAGTAGCTGAGACTACAGTCATGCATCACCATGCCCAGCTAATTTGCTTTTATTTTTTAGAGATGAAGGTCTCACTATGTTGTCCTGGGCTAAGGCAGTCCCCCGACCTCAGCCACCCAAGTAGCTGGGATCACAGGCACAAGCCACCACACCCAGCAATTTCTTATTACTTTGGTGTCCCTTTTTTTTTTTTTTTTTTTAATCTGTGAAAGAGGGAATAATAACACCAATTTTCATGGGTAAAGGATTATACCATGAGGATTAAACAAGGCAATATCTGTATGGTAAATTGCTATAATTTTACTAATTATTTTCTCTTCCCTGTATCTACACCCTTTGCCAGGTGAAATTTCTCTATCAAAAGGAATGGAGTACATTTCCCGACACCCTGGCACTGAATTCACGTGACTTGCTTTGGCCATTATATGAGACCTTGCATGGTTTGTTTGCTTTCTTGTGCCTCTTCTATCTTTTCTTTCATTACCATGAGAACATGCCAAGGTTAGCTTCACGAAAGATAAAAGACACATGGATCAGAGCTGAGTCCCCCAGGTCATCTGATAGCTCAGATCAATTGATAGCCCCAAACCCCCAAATGTATGAATAAGTCTAGCCAAAACAGCAGACATGTAGCAAACCTCTAGACTTATGAGCAACAAATCCATATTGTTGTATGCCCCTGCGATTTCATAGTTGTTTGTTACACAACATTATTTTGACAACAGATAATCAATAGTCTGGGAGATTAGGCTCCCACAAACTGTAAAGTATTACACAAATATAAACTATTAAAGCTTAGAGATGGTGGAAAAATATGTACGTATCCAAGGGCTCCCTGGTCTATATTAGAGCCTATGCAAAATCTCATTAAATCCTGTTTCAGAGAGTCAGGGGATCCCAGTTCGATTTGGACAGGACATTAGAGAAGGTCCAGTCATATCATTTTACTTGTGTGTGAGAACTTTTCTCAGTAACATAGATTCTCTTTTGTCTGTACCAACAGACTTGTTCCTTCTAGCACTTCTATGCTCTAACAGTTATAAAAGACATCACTCAAATCCTGCCATCTCTCTAGCAATCCCTGTGCACACAACCCAGGAGGCTGGGTCTGGTTCCATCCCTCTCAATTGGCCACTTCTCTGTGTTGACATCTGTCAGTTATGCTCTGATCATGCTGCAATTTGCAATTTTTCCAGATGCTTTCAACATGCGGCCACTTTGACAAGCTAAAAGCTGCTAATGCTGCATCATTTATCACATTTTCCCATATATTACATTAATCGTAAAGACCCAGCTTAATGCACACAAGGACATCCTCCCTGAGTATGGAAGAGCTAGTCTACTAGTTTCATAAAATAAGCATCCTCCCAGATCTCCAAAGGAATAAAAAGCCACAAGAATAAATTGGAAGAGAAACCAGGCAAGCTGTTTTGTATTTTCTAAAGGAAGGAGGAAATTATTTAGCCTGATTTCTCTTTCAGGCATCTCACACATTGTTATTGCTGAACAAATACTTATTATTCTCTGAACAATGAGGTAATCCGAGTTGGACCTTTTCTTCCCTAAAAGGAATAAGGAGTCTTTGCAGGTCCCATTTCTGCATCCTGGATGGTATCTTCACCTTAGCTGCTCAAGGATTCTTTTTTCTCTAACCTAGAAGAAGGCAGGAGGCAGAGTGCCTGTCTAGAAAAGTGACAAATCAGACATGACATACATATAGACCCATTACTTCTGTCATATTTCTCCTCTTAACTTTTCTCAGCAATTAAGGTTTCCATGAGCCTCCCACTCCTTTTCAAATCCTGCTCGTGAGGCAGTTGTAATTAAATCTCCTTGATTTCCCAGTGCTGCTTCTTCATAAAATAACTTTATCTTAGAAAAGTTTCCCTTCTAAATTTCCCCAAACACTCTTTCCTAACTAGGGCTGTGATGGGAAAAAACCTTTTCCTTCTTTTCTTCTAAGTCTAAATTCAAGTCAAGCACTACCTCTTCCAGGAAGCCTTCCCTGATGGCCTAACCCAGCCTCATTTCCAGGCTCTTTCTCTGGACTCCCATAGTTTCTTATACATGCCTCCACCATAATGTTTACCACACTGTTTTGTAATCATCAGTGTCCTATTGTGTCCCACACTCAGCTTGTGCAAAGAGGACAGGCCATGCCTCAATGGACTTTGCATCCATGGAGCCAGTTTTGCCAGTAGAATAGGAGAGGAGAAGCACTGACCAGTTACTTATCCACCCTCATGGCAACTATTTTGTTTCCCTTGAGAGAGCTGTCAATGTGCTAAGCTTAATTAGGACACAGCCTTTGTTCCTACCTTGTTAGCATCACAAAGAGAATAAGATGTCATGATTTACCTGGTGATGAGTTTCATGGAATCTTCTGAAATCATCAAATAACCTATCAAGTAATCTTTGAGCGCCTGACATGGGGCCAGATTTGTCCTGAGGCCCCATCGTATCCTTGTCCTGAACAGGAAATGTGCACAGTGGGAAGGGAGCAGTAAGAAGGATATAAAACTAGGTTTCAGAGCATAAGAAATACATTATCTCGTTAGAGATTTAAACATATGTGTGTAAAACACTAACTTTACATCACAGTATATGAGTTATTTAGGTCACATAGACAATCATAGCTAGTTAAAGAATTCAGGCCGGGCGCGGTGGCTCACGCCTGTAATCCCAGCACTTTGGGAGGCCAAGGCAGGTGGATTACGAGGTCAGAAGATCGAGACTATCCTTGCTAACACGGTGAAACCCTATCTCTATTAAAAATACAAAAATTAGCCGGGCGTGGTGGCGGGCACCTGTAGTCCCAGCTACTCGGCAGAGCCTGAGGCAGGAGAATGGCGTGAACCTGGGAGGTGGAGCTTGCAGTGAGCCGAGATCACGCCACTGCACTCCAGCCTGGACCACAGAGCGAAACTCCATCTCAAATAAATAAGTAAATAAATAAATAGTATTCAGAGAGGGAGAAATTACTGGAAAAGGAGGAATGATTTTCAAGGCAGCTTTGCAAAAGCAGCGAGTGTTGGACCTTGAAGGAGGGTAAGGTCCCAGCAGAGGGAAGAGAAGCAGGCGCCGCACTTGCCAGGAATAGCATAAACAAAGGCGCAGAGCAGGATCTGCACAGTCCGTCTAGATGTAAAGAATAACAAGTAGACTCGCCCGGATAGGATGAAGGCCCTGTGATGAGAATAATGGGAAATTAGGTTCCAAAGCCAGGCCAAATTATCTTCATTTTTTTCTCCAATTAAAAGAACTGCCCGAGTCACCAACTTCTAAAAGGCCCCATCATATCCTTGTCCTGAACAGGAAATGGGCACTTAGGCAGGGAATGTGCAGTATTACCACAACTCAGCCACCACCAATTGCTCCTTAAGAGCGCCATGTTAACTCCTCGCTAGCCAAGGCAGTTTCTCACAGGGATGAAGCCGTCTGTGCTTTATTTATTTAGTACATGGATTAGTACGTGCTAATCCATGTACTAAACTCCCTAAATCACTCAAAAATGAAGAAGATAGAATTCTTAACCTCAAGGAATATCTTTTCTTCTTATTTTTCTTCCGTCACAGTTCTCTGCTCTTCTATTTCTTAGAGACAGTATCCATTTAGGAGTTCCATCAAACCTTCTGTAGCCCTTCCTTGCTGAACACATCTTAATCATGCTGGTAGATTCAAAAAGAGAAGAAAGACAAGCCAGGAAATAATTTGGCTTCTAAGGGGAAGTGCTTAAATTCTCAGCGCCTTCTTTATAATGTTAGATCTTCAGCCATTCTCCCCTCGGTGGTTAAGAACTGCCTCTAACTGCCGGAAAACATCTTCTGCATCTCCGTCTGATGAGAAACAAGACTTCTCCTTGTCTAAACGATGAACTGAAGTCATGGCCAGGCCAAGACAGTACAGTCCAACTCACCCTTCTGGACCCAGGCGTGACTTGGTCCGGCCTCTGAGCAGGTCCCCAAGACAGCACAGGATGCCTGGAAAATCCTCCCTCTCACTGTGCCAAGCCATGTGTCTCCTTTCATTTAAAAACTTCCTGGAATCCCACCCTCTGGGTGCTCCCCGATGACTTCAGAGAAGAATAATGAAGTCCTTCCCTTCCTCAGATCCTGTCTCCCCATGAAAGGCTTTTGGCCACTTTCCCTGATCACACCCCCAACCCCAATCAGGCTTTGCATTCTTCTTTGCTCCACACTCCTAAATATATGTGCCCTTGAAGTGTACTCACTATAAATAGCCTACATTTTAACTCATCTGTGATACTGTAAACTCTTTCTGGCAGTCCAAGAAGTCTTGAGCTTGTTAGGATCTAGGGAACTAGCCTTGTTTGGGGTTGTTGTTGTCAATGAACTGAGACAGGACTACATCAAACAAGCATTTGTTCGCACAGTATTTCCTCACTTAGCCATATGAATGATAGCAACTGTAAAAACCAATATTTCTATAGCATTTATAAAATGCTTTCAGATCCACAATTTTATTTTATTTTTCTTCAACATAACCCTGTGAAGTACCATTTGCATAATCCTCTCTTAATAAGGAAATAGAAGTTAAAGGAGATTTAAAAACTTGCCTTTGATCAAGCAATAAATGCGGCCAGGAAAACTATTTGGGAATAATTCCATGTAGATGCTGCTCCTGACACCATAAATAAATCTCAGATGGATTAAATGGTTAAACATAAAAAAAAAAAAAAACTATTAAGAAGAAAGATAGCTAAAGATTTGCCTGATCACTAGATGAAGAAAGGTATTCTACACATAAAAGCAACGGAGGCCAGGTGCAATGTCTTACACTGGTAATCCCAGCACTACTATGGGAGGCCAAGGAAGGAGCATCACTTGAGCCTAGGAGTTTGAGACCAGCCTGGACAACATAGCAAGACCCTGTCTCTACAAGAAAAAAAAATTAGCCAGGTGTGGTGGCACATGCCTATAGTCCCAGCTACTTGAGAGGCTGAGACAGGAGGATCACTTGAGCCCAGGAGACTGAGGCTGAAATGAGCCATGATCACATCACTACACTCCAGCCTTAGTGACAGAACTAGACCCTGTCCCTCCCCACACACACACACACAAAGCTATGGAAAAAATCCCAAAAGAAAAACATTCTGCTCTTGGCTGCCACCATGTAAAATGTGTTTTTGCTCCTCATTCACCATCTGCATAATCGTGAGGCCTCCCCAGCCATGTGGAACTATTAGTCAATTAAACTTCTTTCCTTTATAAATTAAAAAAGAAAAGAAAAGATCAGGTCACGCACGGTGGCTCACCAGCCACCACTTTGGGACTCCCAGCACTTTGGGAAGCCGAGGCAGACGTATCATGAGGTCAGGAGATCAAGCCCATCCTGACTAACACGGTGAAACCCCGTCTTTACTAAAAATACAAAAAATTAGCCGGGCGCGGTGGCAGGCACCTGTAATCCCAGCTACTCGGAAGGCTGAGGCAGGAGAATGGCATGAACCCAGGAGGTGGAGCTTGCAGTGAGCCGAGATTGTGCCACTGCACTCCAGCCTGGGCGACAGAGCGAGACTCTGTCTCACAAAAAAAAAAAAAGAAAGAAAGAAAGAAAGAAAGAAAGAAAGAAAGAAAGAAAGAAAGAAAGAAAGAAAGAAAGAAAGAAAGAAAGAAAGAAAGAAAGAAAGAAAGAAAGAAGAAAGAAAGAAAAGAAAGAAAGAAAGAAAGAAAGAAAGAAAGAAAGAAAGAAAGAAAGAAAGAAAGAAAAAGAAAGAAAGAAAGAAAGAAAGAAAGAAAGAAAGAAAGAAAGAAAGAAAGAAAGAAAGAAAGAAAGAAAGAAAGAAAGAAAGAAAGAAAAAGAAAGAAAGAAAGAAAGAAAGAAAGAAAGAAAAAGAAAGAAAGAAAGAAAGAAAGAAAGAAAGAAAGAAAGAAAAAAAAGAAAGAAAGAAAGAAAGAAAGAAAGAAAGAAAGAAAGAAAGAAAGAAAAGAAAGAAAGAAAGAAAGAAAGAAAGAAAGAAAGAAAGAAAGAAAGAAAGAAAGAAAGAAAGAAAGAAAGAAAGAAAGAAAGAAAGAAAGAAAGAAAGAAAGAAAGAAAGAAAAGATCAGTCTACATAAAAAATATAAAACACGTGTCACAAAACCAAACAGAAAGCCAAAACAGTCTGAGGGAGAATTGCCTGAGAAAGGAGTGCCTTCTCAACTATAGATTTCAGGCAAATATATTTTTTTAAATCCCTCTAAATTAAAAGATATTTTAAAAAGGGCAGAAAACTTGTAGAAGAGTAAACACAATTAGCTAGTAAACTTATTTTTAAGGTTCAACTTTAGTAAAAATCAAAGATGTATAAAATAACACAATAAAACACTGTTTTTGCCTGTCAATGTAATTGTAATGGCAATACACAATGCAGGTGATGGTGCAGTGAAGTGTACACAAGCATTACACTGATGAAAGGATATACAGATATAATCCTCCTAGAGCAATTAATAACTACTTACCAAGACCCTAAAAATATTCAGACATGTTGATCTAGTAATTCCACTCTGGAAACCTATTTCATGGAAACAATCAGGGATATTCTGGAAAATTTATGTATGTTAATATTCATCAGCAATATTTAAATCATAATTAATTTGCAAAATCAACATTCTATTATACGTAAGTAATGAAAATACTAAGCAATGTTAGTAAAAAATAATGTATATAAAGAATTATAATGAAAGAACAAATATATTTACCATATATAAAAGAATATGCTATATAATCTATTGTAATATCTTATATGATACATAATACATATAACATATTAAATGATATAATATTTATCATATTAAACACAGTGTATATATATAATTATTAAATACCATGTGTGTATGTGTATATATACATATATATTAAATACACATATATTACACATAATATATACACATATATTATACATAATAGATACATATATTAAATACATATATAATATACATATATTAAATACGATTTGTGTATATATATTCTAAATATATTTATTTAAATATATATTTATTTAAATATATATTTTAAATATATATACACACACATTGTATTTAATAATTATATATACACACACATTGTGTTTGTATTATATATACATATATGTATATATGCACACATTGTATTTGTATTATACATACATGCAAAATGTGTATGTATATACATACACATTGTATTTAATAATATATTATCATATATTAAATATCACACAGTATTTGCAATACTGTGTGTATATATGTACACATTGTATTTAATAATTACATATACACACGTATTTAATAATATGATAAATATTGTATCATTTGATATATGGTATATACACACACATATATATATACACACACACATACACATTGTATTTAATAATATGATCTTGATTATATAACTGTATGTATGAACAGGTAGGTTTTCCAGGATGTAGACAATAAGGAGTTAGGAAAGCAAAATATTTTATTAGGAAGTAATACCTGTGAAAGACAAAGAGAAACAGCAGAATTGCATGAAAGGCCCCTCAAACTATAGTGTAGATGTGGAAAATCAGTGCCAGCCCAACAAGTAGCAACAAAGCAAAGATTGCCCTTTAGAAGAGCCCTATACAAGGAGAAGTAGCCAGGCTTTGTAGCACAAGCTGACCCAGTCGCCTGCTGGGACCACCACTAAAACAGTGGGACCTTGGCTCGAATGCTGAGGCCAGTCTTGAAGGAGCTAACAGCTGGAGTCAAGGTGTCTCTGGAAGGGGGAGCTGAGTGGTCCACAACTGTATCTACATACAATAAAGGCTGGGAATGCACCAAATGTAAATAGTGATAATGGAATTGTGCATTATCCTTATTTTCCTCTTTATACTTTTCTATATTTTTCATGTTTTTGCAGAAAGCATAATAATCAGAAAAAAGTATTATATTCAGAAAAATAGGATTTTTTAATTTTAAAATGAGGACTATCTAGGGATTTCTGTGTTCCTTAGTCTCTCTTACTTCCATCTTCACACATCCTTTGAGAGTGGTAGTCCTAATGTATTCATATTAATAGTTTGCTTAGAGACAATTGTGTTAGGACATTATTTCTAGAAAAAGACAAAGCTTTAAATTACACACACATACACACACAGAGTACTGCTTTTGGTTTGCTTTCTGCAGTCTTGTTTTTCTTCAAGTTTTATAAGGAAGTTTCCAGTTTCTCTCTCATTGTTGGACTGCATTGGAGAGAAAGAGAAAGCGTATGGGTGGGCAAAGATTGGAGTCTGCACTTACTGCCTGCTACATTGTAGGGCAAGAGTAGGAGTTTTACAAAAAAACAAGGTCCAGAGTCAAGTATGTAGCCACACATCTAGTAAAAGGTGGAGACAGGACTCACTCCAGTTAGTTTGGTCTCAAATCTTTTCTCATTCATCTACCCCTAGTGCCTTCAATCAAGAAATATCCATATCCTGCAGCTCAGCAAATTTGGCAAAGCTGATCATCAGAAACGCCATTGCACGCAATGTGGAGTTCTGCCAAGAGTGGGCAGAAAGTCAAGAGACTTGTGTTCTAACCCTGGCTGTGTTCAAGGTGTCAGATGACTTTGGACAATTTCCTGCCCTTAACCTCTGACTCTGTCAATATTCATTTATTTGGGCATTACATATGCAATTAATACATTCATTTAGATATGCATATAATGCTCTCAGCAAGCCAGTGCTATTGCCATGCCACATCTAAATAACGCATGAACTCATTCTGCTTCTATAGAAAACTGAGATCTTTAAATAGTTCCCTGCTATTGCCTCACCCAGAACTACTGATAAAGACAACTGCATTCACTGCAGCATTATTTACCAGCCAAAGACTGGCAACAATTCAAACACCAGTGGATAGAGGACTAATTAAATAAGCTATGTCACGTCGTTGCAATGGAATACTATGCAGACATATGAAAGATTTAGGGGACTTAGCCAATACTATCTAGGCTGGGCTTCTGGGACACTACATTCTCATATTTCCCTCCTCCCTGATTGGCTGTCCCGTCTCAGTCACCTGTGTCGGACCTTCTTCCTCTTCCCAACTTCTAAATGTGAAAAGGACCCAGGAATCAGTCCCTGGCCTTCTTCTGTCTATATTCTCTCTCTACATTCAATCCCAAATTTTAAAATAGTGTCTGATGATACCCAAACTTCTATCTCCAACTCTAGCCTAAGCCATGCCCTCTAAACTAAACATCTCATTGCTTTCTGAATATTGTATTCATTAATATTTGAGTGCCTATTAAGGGCCAGGCACTGACTGTTCTAGGCACTGAAATTACAGCAGTGGAAAAACAAGACAAAATCTCAGCCCTCCTTAACATTCCAGCAGCAATACCAGAAAATAAACAAGGGAATGGTAATTATATTCTGTAATGCCAGGTAGTGGTAAGTGCTGAGTGGAAAAATAAAAACAGTAAGAGGAGAGAAGTGATGGGAGCTCTTTGAGATGGGATGACCAGGGAGGGCCAACCTGGGGAGGTGACATACAGGAGTGACTCATGCCAAGGACAGGGTGGACGAGCCTTCCAGGTGAAGAGAACAACACGGACAAAGGTACCAGGATGGGGACGTGTTGGCACATTAGAGAAAAAGGAAGGAAGCCAGTGTGGCTAAGCAGAGTGGGAGACGGGAGTCAGGGGAGAGGACATCACAGCAGCTGACAGGGGATGACCCCATGAGGCGCTGTGACCATGGCAAGGAGTTTAATTAATGAATATGTGTGCCGATACAGAACAATCTCTAATATGTATTGTTCCGTGAAACAGCAAAGTGCAGCTGCTGCTTAGACTCCTTCTGGAAGGACACACAAGAAATTGGAAAAGGTGGTTGCCTCTGGGAATGGACACCAACGGGGAGACAGTAACAGAGAAACCTATTTTTCAGTGATAATTTTTTGTACTGTTTCAATTATCCCCAGGGACATGAATTATTTTTTCAATTTATGAAAATCTCCTTCTGTCTGGTCACCACTGGTGGTGTTCTAACTGGCCCAGTGGACTAAGCCACATTTGCCTTATCAACAGAACTCCTCAGCCTCATCTATTGCCTCCCAGGGTCCTTAAGCTTTTCAAGTTCACTTCGTTGTCCGAATGGAGATCACCGCCTCCTGTAGGTTTCTTCTTGTTTCATTTTGTTTTGCAGGAGGGAGGTTCCTCACCTCCAAGATCAAAGACCAGAGTCTGTCCTTCTCCTGACCTCTTGGCTCTTCTGTGGAAGGATACTTCTCCACTCCCCTCCCAAGGAAGCTAAGAGCTTTGCTGTCCCCAGGTTACAGTGTCCCCTCCTCTCCCAGGGCTCCTGGTTGTTCTAGACCTCAGGCAGCCAATTCCAGGGTGCACCAGTCACATTAGTTTGGACAATACAATTTTTAAAGGACAGCCAGAATGTGCAAGAGGTGAAGGAGCTGTTTCCCATGCCACTGTTTGTCCCTGACCTGGCCCCTGCAAAACTTGAGACCCAAAGCCATAGCTGTCTTGATTCACAGATGAGAAAACAAGCTTACGGAGTGCAATACTTGTCCAAAGTTGCACAGTGAGTTTACGAAAGAATTAGGACTTTGGGAGGCCGAGACGGGCGGATCACAAGGTCAGGAGATCGAGACCATCCTGGCTAACACGGTGAAACCCCGTCTCTACTAAAAAATACAAAAAACTAGCTGGGCGAGGTGGCGGGCGCCTGTAGTCCCATCTACTCGGGAGGCTGAGGCAGGAGAATGGCGTAAACCCGGGAGGCGGAGCTTGCAGTGAGCCGAGATCCGGCCACTGCACTCCAGCCTGGGCGACACAGCGAGACTCCGTCTCAAAAAAAAAAGAAAAAAGAATTAGGACTAAAATTCAGGTCCCCAGATCTCCAGTTCCAGGCTCTTTCCAGCTAGATCGCCCACCCCAATCCTAAGTCCAACCCAATTAGCCTTTCCCACAACTCCATGCTTGACTTTTGGAAGGAGCTGAAGCAAGAAGAGGGAGGAGGAGGAAAGAATGAGTTCCCAGCCAAGGCAGTTTCCAGAGCCTCTGAAGGGGCCCTGGTCTCTCATGGATTTGGCAAGTGCTAGAGGCCAGCTCATGAACACTCCTGGTTTCTTTTAGGGGCACCCTAGTAATCTCCTCGGACCTCCTTTGCAGACCTCAACACACACATTATTTCCCTCTCATGCTCCAAAAAAAAAAAGAATCAGAGTCAGGTGTACTTTAAGTTGCCTGCAGAAACCTCATACAAAAAGAAAAAAAAAAAAGGACAGGGGGTTGGTAATTTCTTTTTTTTTCTTCCTTTCTTTCTTTCTTTTTTTTTTTTTTTTTTTTTTTTTTGTATTGAAACAGGGGTCTCCCTAGGTTGCCCTGGCTGGTCTCAAACCCTTGAGCTCAAGGGTTCCAACCGCCTCAGCCTCCCAAAGGGCTGGGATTACAGGCCACTGCACCCAGCTGGGGGTTGGTAATTGTAAAAGCAAAGATCAAATTATCAAAAAAGCAATGTTTCTCTTTGGTAATGCATGATCATAAAGAGGAATGTTTAAAAAAACACCAAGGACATGAGATCCCATTTTTAATGAATTTATTCATCCAAGGTTACATACTCACACACACTCACCTGTCCTAGTCAGAATGCACGACAAGATCTGAGAATAACAGGTCTGATAGTAGAGAATCAAGAGGAAGCTTTAGGAGTAGCCTTCCTATAACACTCCCAAGAAAGTTCATTGTTTAGAGTTTTTATCCAGTGCAGGGGATGACAGTGTTATACAATCCAGCATTGTGTGCAGAGACATTACCTGCATCACGTGTGCTTTGTGTGGCAATGCTGCAGGTCTGTATCCACACAGCTATGTTCCAGCCTCATTCACATGGAGGGTCCTGAACATACATAGACTTTGACTGCTTCATGCAGAAACCTCACCAGTTGCTCTTGCTGTGCTTAGAACCACAGATATCTGAGCAGCTTCTGAGGGTGACCTTAGCCAAGCAGCTCCTTTGGAATTATGGGACTGGCTCTAACCTCTGACAGTACTCAGTTACTAATAGCAAACCATATTCTAACTTACCAGCAAATTAGTAATTCTTACTGCAATTGCTATTCCTTTAGGGGAATGTATATTATTATATTATTTTGGATTGCTATTTTATTAATAATTCATAACCATAAAATAAAATGAAAATAATAGCTACTATATTTTATTGAACACTTTTCTGTATGCTAGGTGCCCTTTTAATCAAATGGCCTGAATATCTCATTTAATGTTCAAAGCAATCTTAGTAATAAATTATGATAATCCCCAGGTAACAAAACTGAAGAGATGTTTGATAAGTTGCCACTTGTACAGCTGATAAGTCAGGTCCACCTGACTCTAACATTCATGTTTTAACCACCAAGTTACATGATCTCCCGTTCCTGAGTATTTACAGCATTTCTAATATGCTGCAGGCATCATAAAGCAAGTGATTCTGTTGTAGACTCTAACCCGGAGCTTTCTGCTAGTTAACCGAAGGGGCAGAAATAAACACTAGATTTATCCTCATACTACTGCTGCCATGTATGTGAAGAAAATCCTCCTTCAATAGGAAACTGTGGAACTTTTATATGCACAGCTACAGTTGAGATCTGGATTAGGTAATTCATTCCCCTAAAAAAATCTTTATTACACCCTAATGCACACTATTAACTGGCAATATGTCATTAACGTAATTTCTTTCAGTAAGATTGAATTAGGACCTACTATGAGCTATTCATTACATGAAAATACAAATAAAACAAGATGAGGTCCCCGGACCCCAAGGAACTCACAGTCTAGTGGCAGAAATTTGTATTTGTGATTAGAATTGCCATGAAAGTACAAAGTCCAAGAAAGCTTAGAGTAATTCTGTCTAGAGGAATCCAAGGGGGCTTGGCATTTGAACTAGATAGGAATTTAAACTGGGTCTTGAAGGATGAGCAGGAACTTCAAGGCCAACAGAGTGCATGAAAGAGAACTTCAAAGGGAAAATACCACAGAGAGGCTTGGGATACCACTGTCAGTGCCAGCAGAACCAACAAGCACCTGTGTTACCACCTAGGTGGTAACAAATGAGATTAAGAAGGACAGCTGGGTCCGGATCATAACAGGCCTAGTAACTCACGTGTTAAGAAGATGGAACACCATCTGCACACAGGAAAACGGTGAGCCATTAAAAGTTTCTGAGCACAGGAGTAGAGCAGTCAAAAAGCTTTCCCAGCGAAGAAAGATCCCTCTGGAGCCCAAGTGGCTAACAGATTAATAGGTATCTGGGTCTGGGTAGATTTGGTGGCTCTGAATATTTCATTAAATGAATTTCCTAAACACAGAAAGTAAGATACATTTTCATGTGTTTCTCTCTCTCTCTCTCTTTCTCTCTATGGCAACTAATTGTAATTACCTCAGAACCCTGAGCTCAAGAAGATATCTCCTCTGTTTACCTTCAGAAAGAACAAGGCAAGGGTTTACTCTGAGTATTAAATGTGCATTTTTATAGGTTTAGAGCTTAATTAAATAGCGTTGAAATCCATATGCAGGTTATTGAAAGCGTAAGTACCTGAAATGATAGGGCAAAAATACTTAGAAAGTTGCCATGTTAAAGTATTGTTATTAAAAGAACAGAAAACGTCTGTTAAAAAACAATTTACTGCACCCCGGGCTCGGTCAACTGCAGCTAAATCCATGTCTCTTGGGTTCTTAGAGCATCTTTCTCCACTACAAAGAAAGTCAAGGAAGGAAATATGATCCAGTCCACCCCAGGTACCTCCACACCTCCCCATTCCCCACCACATATGTAGGCAGTGCCTACCAGCCAACACTAACATCATAACCCGGTTCTACCATTGTGGTGTACGTGACTCCAAACGTTCTTTAAAAGTCAACCCAAAAAAAAACACCTTAAATTAGGGTAATCACCTGGGACAGCAGGGCAGTTGAAAAAGGAAGCAGTGCCACTAGTCAAACACAAGGGGCAAACCCTCATGATATACATCAGCATATATATTCAGTTGGTCATCTATTCATTGAACGATGAGAGAGCACCTGATATATGCCCAGCACTGGCCTGCGTATTGTGAATGCTAAGAGAAATCAGAAACAGCCTTTCTCCTCAATGAACTCCATCTATCTCTTGACATTTACTACAATTCTATAACTGCATCGTTCAGAGGAGGAAACTGATGCTTAGAGACACTAATTCACTTCAAGATCAAAGATCCCATCCAGGGGGAATTTAGAGTGAGACAAAAGGACCAAAGTGAGAATTAGGTGAGGACTGAGCCTCTGACTCCAAGCATAAACTCAGGAGGGCACATGTCATAAAAGAAATCCTGGAGTCTGGGGGCCAAATTTACACAAGGGGACTGCAAGCGAGAGGACAAAACACGACCTAGGCAAGAAGCAGTGTGGACTATTGTGTTCCCCCAAAGGCCATCTTAGCACTAAAAACATGAAAAATAGATTAATTTAATATCCATTAAAGATATTCAAGAGGCAGAGTATATAGTGATAAAGTGTGCCACCTCTGGAGACACAAAGTCATGGGTTCAAATCCCAGCTCTGCACCTTTATAACTGTGGACAAGTTATGGGCAAGTTAATAACTGTGGGCTGGTTACTGAAGTTTGCATGGGCTGATAACTTTATCACAAGGAACTCTTGTGAGAATTACGTAAGAGATAATATATGCAAAATGCTTCGTGTAGTGCCTGGCACTCAGTGAGAATCAATAAAAGTGAGCTATGATGCATCAAACTCAATAAGCCCAAAAATGAAATCATTATCTGTTCTCAAAAACCTGTTTATTCTGCGCCTGAATTCTCTATTGGCATGATTTCCATCCACTCACCAAAATCAGGAGCCATTCTCAGTTCCATTTCTCAAACCACCACCCTTCCACCTTCCTCTACTATAATAATCATCACACCTAACATTTCTGGTACCTTTCTAAGTTTGAAGATGCTAAGCCAAGCACTTTAGAAGATGACCTTCTTTAATTGAGCAGAAGAAAACCCTTATGAGGAAGATACGGTCATTATCTTTATTTTGCATTTGGGGAAGGTGCAACTTAGAGATATTATGAAACTTTCCTAAGGTTCCACAGCTATTAAGTGAGAGCAGGAAGATTTTATAGACAGTCTGAGTCAAAACCCATGCACTTAAACACTACACTATATAGCCTCCCAACCAACAGGTTGCTCACCAAGCCCTACAGGCTCCTCTTTCCAATTCCTCTTGGCTCTACCCTGTCACCATCCCTGGGTCACATCCTGCTCTGCTAAAGCACAAGCACACAGTGGGTTGTATTTTGGAACAATCGTGGAGAGCTTTGCATGTCAGGCTGATGGGGAATTTGACCAAGGAGGAGTGTCTGAACCTGAGAAAGAGTGTTGCTGAGCAAGGGGCAGCCCCGTCGGCGAGGGTGGACTGGAAACACAGAGGCCGGGGAGGAGACCAGTGCATCAGACTAGATGTGAGGTACAGAGGGCCTGAAGCAAGGGAGTGGGAGTGGAACAAAAAGAAAGGCTGGATGCGACAGACATTACCTCACCAGGCACAAATACTCTCGAGGCTGGAACTCGGTTTAATAATTCTGTTACTAGGGCAACAGCAAAAGAACCTATCTCAGAGAGAACCCATCGTAGCCTGTTTCTGCGCAGAAGAGTGGTGGCTCTAAGCTGGGAAAACAGGGTTGAAGGCAAGTGGCCAAGTGACGCAGCAAGACCTGTGGATCAAGACTTCACATAGGCATTTTTTAGACCTTTCACCCTCTACAGTTTGGGGAGTAGAGACATTTGAAACAGCCTTTCCAAGAAGGAAGATAGCAAGATCTAGGGAGCTGAAGCTATTGAAGCCCCATGACGGATTAGCAATACTGCCTCTGATTTTTATTTTATTTTTCTTTGAGCCAGGGCCTCCTTCCATCACCCAGGCTGGAGTGCAGTAGAACAGTCACAGCTCATTGCAGCCTCAACTTCCCGGGCTCAGGTGATTCTCCCACCTCAGCCTCTGGAGTAGCTGGGACTACAGTTGTGTGCCACACACTTGACTAATTTTGTATCTTTCGTGGAGATGGGGTTTTGCTGTGTTCCCCAGGCTGGTCTAGAATTCCTGGGCTCAAGCAATCCATCCATCTCAGCCTCTCAAAGTGCTGGGATTACAGGCGTGAGCCACTGCACCCAGCTGCCTCTGATATTTAGACTAATCTAAGGACACCAGGAAGAGGTGGGGGAGGGATGCCTTTGCCACATCTGTCATCATGGAGGCTCTTGTGGTAAATAGTTCAAATGGCAGCATGTCTGGCAACAGAAGTGAAAGCATAGATCCAAAAGCTGACCACTCAGCTATCTGCTTTTCTTTAATTTGCTATCACTGGAACTATGGCCAGGTCTTAAAGGTAACTTTCTCAGTGTGTCCGTCCAGGAAGTGAAGTGCTAGGAAGAGCTTACCTGTGGAAGTGGATTCATGAGCTCTAGGTGGGAAGTACTGATGCTCTGCAAGGCCCACAGGAGAGCAAGCCTTCTTCCTATGAATCCCCTTGCTCCCGCTCCATTCGTCCTTTTGTCCTTTCAGGAATATTGTGATGAGATAGCCCTCATTGCATCATTCCATTCATCTCTTTGTCAGCCATCCCAGCCAGAAAAGAAATTCCTTTCAAAAACATTAGGAAATCTATGTTCTATCCAGCTACATTCTCACCAGCCTAGGTACCTAGATATTGACTCATTTTCTGAGTAAGCTTAGGCAAATTGTTTTTCCACTTAATGTCCTTACCTGGAAAAAGAAAAATATATAGATACATATATATATATGTATATCTATGTGTATATGTGTGTGTGTATATATATGTGTGTATATATATAATATATACATTAACCTTAATCTCAAAGGTTAATATAAGAATTTAAAGCCTGAAACATGTCATAAGCCTTCTGAAAGACAAGGAAACTCAAAGCATAAATAGATCATATTAAAAACAGTAGTTTGATCTGGTCTGAAGTCAAGGCACCATTTAGTGTTAGAGAGGGACAATGTATTCCATGGAGTTGATGAAAACAATAATGATCATTTTGAGGCACTGATGCTGTACTGCAGCTCAGTAGTTAGGGCTTGTGCCCAGTAGTAACACTTCCTGTTCCAATACAGCCTTTGTCACTCACCAGCTCTGTGACTGCGGGCGAGTGGCACCTCTTGGAGCTTCTGTTTCTTCATTCATAAGATGAGGGTCATGCAATATGACTCATTGGGTTGCTGGGAGGATCACATTCTTGACACAGGGTAAATAGTAAACGGTGGTTATCATGTTTCCTTAAATCACAGGCAATCTCTGTAACAACACTGGAGAAGCAATATTCATCATCTCTATTTTACCAAAGAGAAAACCAATGCCCATAGAAGCTAAAGTGTGTGCCCAAAGCCACCCACTGAGGAATCTTCTCACTACAAAGCTCACACTGTACCACAGTTTTCTCTCCCATACTGAAATCTACAAGGCACCTATAAAGGGTCCATATTCTCGTCCCAAATCAATGGGCTTAGACAGCTGCCATTATTGGCAGTTACAAATCAAGTTTCAAGAGTAAGGACTGCTACACATAAGCTTAGCCATGGGCAACAGTTTATTGATTTGCTATAAGCTGAAAACATGATCCAATTCTGCCCCTAAAAAGGGTATACAGTTTGCAGGCTTCCCCTTGGATCCTCTGGACAATGAATCCTGCAGAAGTGTAGAATGTGGATGAAGCCTAGAAATCAAAGATATCCCTTCGGAATGCAACAAACGGGAGTGATTTCCTCTGGCCCTCTGGCCTTTACTGTGTTAGGGTCTGATCTCCTGAGTGGAGACTCCAGCAGCCTGAAGGGAAAAGACAAAAATAGTTTCTACCAGCTGGCACGGGAAACAGAACCAAGACTCATGAATAGACAGATACATACATATTTAGCCCTTAGGCCTCAGCCCTCCCGGCATGTTTTGGAACTCTTTTTCCACTTTCAGGCTGAACTTCTTGTCCCCAGGCACCACACCGGCTGAGAGATGACTTTGCTGAAGAGGGCCCAGGCAGTGTCAAAAGTCTGGAGTGAACTGGATACCATAAGTGGCTCCTACACCAAAGTCCTTGAGACTGTGACATTCTTTAGACCTGAACCCACAACATTCCCTGCCTGGGGAGCAGTTTAACAGAGTACTGACTTGTGTGCCCCTACGTTGCTAACTCCATGTAAGTCCTAAGTTGAGCACATTGGCAGTTTCAATGGAATAAAATGGCACGTGCACTTCCTTCTGCTATTTTTCTCCTGAGAAAATAAAAGCATGCCAAAATTAAATATCCCTTACCACTTGTAGCCAGACAGCTAAGTGGACTATTTACTAGCTAACGTTCATGGTCTGCTTTGTAATCGCTTGACTCTGTCTTAGTTGCTTGGGCTTTGACACTTCAATCATCTGTTCTCTCCCTTCACAACCGAAGCTTGATGGAATTTTAAAACTGGGAAAGCCTTTGGAGAGCGTCCTGTCTTGTTTTACAGAAAGAAAATCAGGGCCTTGAGAGGTCGCAAAGTCATACTGCCTCAGCATCTCAATTGTGTTCACTTTGCCCTGTGTCACCCAGCCTCCTCTTTATATGGTATCAGGGGCTGTGCCCACCCATCCTTTGGATCACCAGAGAGCTGTTTGGAGGCATGCTGGCATCTGAGAGGGATCATTAAGCTGGGAAGACAGTGCCTCCATCAGATACAGCTAAAAATAGGAGCCTGCCTGAGAGCAGAGTCAGCTAGTGCGATTGTATGAGATAAGAGGGGCCTCTCCAAGTGCTCACTTGATACTTCACCTGTCCTCCTGGAAGGATGGGCACACCAGCTATCCAAGGGGCAGGGGCAGGCTAATAAAACAGCCACACACACAAAGGGCAACCATGCTGCAGCTAAAGCTGCATGAGCAGCTCGCTGGGTAGAGAGATTTCCTTTTTGCAGCCACATGATAGGTGGGACTATATGGTGTGATGAGAAGGAGTAGGAAGGCGGCTGGGCACAGTGGCTCATGCCTGTAATCCCAACATTTTGGGAGGCCAAGGTGGGCAGATCACAAGGTCAGGAGTTCGAGAGTAGCCTGGCCACATGGTGAAACCCTGTCTCTACTAAAAATACAAAAAAAAATTAGCTACGCATGGTGGCGGGGGCCTGTAATTCCAGCTACTTGGGAGGCTGAGCAAGAAGAATCACTTGAACCTGGGAGGCAGAGATTGCAGTGAGCCAAGATCGCACCATTGCACTCCAGCCTCTACTGGTTTGCTGGGTGATGCCTGAAACCTTTCCATTATGAAGGAATTTGGAAGTCCTAAAGACACTTGGAAATTATCTACTTCATTTCCCTCAATATGTAGATGACAGAAATAAAGCCAAGAGAAATTAAGCACCTCAACCAAGGGCAAACAGCCTAGTGTAGGACTTCCCAATGCAGCACTTCTGAAATAATAGTTTCACAAGTTGTTCTTTGAAAACAAAATTTCTTTAAGGTTCTGAAATCAGGTAATTTAAGCAATGCTACATTCTCTATTATCCTTTGTCTAGTCTACTTCTTCTTTATTGAACATGCATTTATTCAGTCTCAAAATGAGGTACACACTTTAGAGATGTGGTCTAACCTGGCAAAGCTGAAACTAGCCCGTGAGTGTCCAGACTTCAGGACCAAAAAAATACAGCTACCTCAAACAAAAAGAATCTTCCCTGAGGTTAAACCACTCATAGTGCTTTGTGAAAATGGTAATACTCCAGAGCCAGGCATAGCTGACTGGTGTCAGTCAATAACCTTTAGCATGACATATTTACCTAAGGCTTTTCTAAGGAGAGCACTTGTAACCATACAGCCAAACAGGTAGGCGTAATCCTGAGGCTACTATCTTGAGAAAGCTAGTGTGGATAAGGAGGCTGGAAATGAAGTAGGGCAACCTGGAGATGGGGCTGTCTGAGGGGAAGAAGTCAGAAAGAGGGAGAACGGCATAAAAGAAAAGGTGAAACAGCAAAATCACTCCATGAGCTTTGGTGAGTGAATCAGTGATCATTTCCCATCGAAGGGAAGCAGACACCAAACACAGCCCTTCCAAACAAAGCATCCCTGCCACACTCCACCAGCAAAACACACCCTCGCCACAGCTCCCAGAGTAGTCACTTTGGAAATTAATTCTTTTCTATAGACTTCATATGCCAGATTTCTCTCCTCGGCAATCACGTAAGATCTAGGAAGGAACTTATTTTTTTAATAGAATTTGTTTTAATTATGAGGAAAGGGTGTCTGCCCTATATTAAGTCATGCTTCAATTAGTACAGCTATCATTTGGGTCATTACTTTAAGTATTTGAAATGTCTACTTAAATAAGGTCACTTTCAATTTGGTAAACACGCCTAAGTCATCATATTAATTCACAGCCAGTCACTCAAGGAATGCTGAGTAAGTAAACAATCAAGCATTAGCTAACTAGCCACAAATCCATTTGACTTTATTAATTTCTCTTGGCAAAGAAGCAAAAGAAGGAAACAAAACATCAGAAACGTTCTCACATCGTTCATTCACTACACATTTATTATACACCAGGTGCCAGGCACTCTGCTTAGGTTTCAATATGTTATTAATATTCACAACTCAGTATATATGAATGTTTTTAAAAAATGAAATCCAATTTTCCCATAAATAAAAGTTTCAACTCCTCAGATGTTTTATCTTATTTCTGTCTGATATGCCTTCCTCCACAGGGCGTGGGATACATCCCAACTCTTCAGCTTCCAGGTTTTCTATCCCTCGCTCAAAAAGACTCCCATCACCTGACAAGTAATTAATGAATATAAACTCACACTAGAAGTACTAGAGAGGTACTCACTATTTTAAAAGTCCTAGGAGAATACGAGTGGTAAAAAAATAGTTCTATTGTTGCACTCAGATTTTTTTTATACATACATTTGGGTTTTGTGTTAGGAGGAGTAGCTTATACTTGTTCAAAAACTTTTTAAAATACACACACACACACACACACATCTATATATACATTCATATATATATATATATATACAAAATGCAGACAGAGATGTATACATCCTAGGAATAAAGTCTGAAAAGAGTACCACTTTATCAGAGGAATTTCCTTTGCCTCATTTCAAAAGAAACAACCCCTTTTCCATCTTCTTCTGGCAACACTGAAAAACTGGCACCCATCCAAATCTATACCCAAGAAAAGACCCACGCTGAGAACTGACCTCAAGCAAGTCGCTCTGCTCATCCCTAAGAAAAGGAGTTGGCCTGGAGATGTCCTGTGCTCCCTCCATGGCCTGCAGATTAGGGGGTCCAGTGTCACCTAATCTTCCACTACAGCTCCATGGGGAGGGGGTACAGATACTATACACACCCACACACTGAACCCAGCCTGGTCCCCAACACACGCATGCTGCAGGCTCCTACCCATGAGGCCCCAACTCCCCCAGGGAGTTCCAGCTGGCTTACCAAGACACATAAA
This sequence comes from Macaca thibetana thibetana, assembly GCF_024542745.1. Lineage (NCBI taxonomy): Eukaryota > Metazoa > Chordata > Mammalia > Primates > Cercopithecidae > Macaca > Macaca thibetana. Next base: position 197,505,478 of record NC_065578.1, on the reverse strand, counting down.
ACACCCCCACACCACCCAGAAGGAGAGGTGAGGAATCTCTTTCCCTCAGCCAGGCAGTCTCCGGAGGCTGCTGACATCACAAAGGTGTCCACTGGCAACCTCATTGTCATGTGGCTCTCCCCTGGCTCCCCTTCACTTGCAAATGCAGGGAAAGGGTGAGACCTTTCAAAGCTGCCAAGTGGGCAAGCTTCCAGCAGCAGTCTGGGAGCGAGAGGCAGAGCCACCAAGCTGGGTGGCAGGGCATTGAGCCTCGCGTTTCAATTTCTGTTCAGTCCTCCTGTAATGGAAAATTGCTCTGCACAAAGCTAAAGTGTTACAGTTCTTTCCAGCGCCCCTCCCCCGCCCCACCCTCCACCGGCAGCCTTCGGATCAGAGGGACAGAGCCCGCAGGAAGGTGGAAGGAGGGTGGTTGTGGCTTCTTACTATGTCCCTTGCTTCAGGCCCTGGCCCCGGGTGGTTACTCTTTTCCTTTGGAATGGGGCTGGTATCAGGGTCAAAGTGTCCAAATAATTGTCTGTGTCAAGCCCAAGAAGTAAACTGCACAGCGAAGCAGTTAACCGAATACCCCCTTGACATACCCCTGAACACCCGGAGGCTGTTCGTGAACGAGAACAGAATCACTAGTTTGCCAGCAATGCATCTAGGACTCCTCAGTGACCTTGTTTATTTGGACTGTCAGAAAAACTGGATTCGAGAGGTGATGGATTATACCTTCATCGGGGTCTTCAAACTCATCTACCTTGACCTCAGCTCCAACAACCTAACCTCGATCTCCCCACTCACTTTCTCGGTCCTCAGCAACCTGGTGCACCTGAACATTGCCAACAACCCTCACCTGTTATCGCTTCACAAGTTCACCTTTGCCAACACCACCTCTTTGAGGTACCTGGACCTCAGAAATACCGGCTTGCAGACCCTGGACAGTGCTGCCTTACACCACCTCCCTGTTCTGGAGACCCTGTTTCTGAGTGGAAACCCCTGGAAGTGCAACTGCTCTTTCCTGGACTTCGCCATCTTCTTAATAGTGTCCCATATGGACCCCTCAGGTGAGGGCTTGATCGGGTGTGGGGAAGAGGATGTGATTGAAGTGGCTCCAGAAAAGGTGAACTCAAAAGATGGTCAGAATGGGAGAAAAAGTTGGGTGAAGCTGATTGAATACATTCTTATTACTCTGCAGGACCCACCCTTGGGTTGACTGGAGTAGCAATAAGAAAAAGTTCTGAAATAGGAATTCAAAGAGTTGAGTTCTGGTCCCAAACTAGCACTTACCAGTTGGCTACCCTTGAAAATATCACCATTTCTCTGAGCCTCAGTTTTCTAATCCATAAAGTGGGGATAATAATATTACCTAAGGTACAGAGTTGCATCAAATATATGATGTGTGTAGAAATGATAAAGTAATTGCAAAGTGACAAGGTAATATAGGGACACTGTATTCTGTTGGTAAACTGTTTTAATCTGTTTAATTCAGCAACTGAATTTTTCCAGGATCAAAAAGTAAATTCAGTCATTCATAAGCAGCAGAGAATTCAATAGGAGTATGATATATATAGAAGGGAAAGTTTAATATACAGATGGAAGGAGGGGCATGTGAGCTACCCAGACAGTGAGAGAGGGAGGGAAGAAGGAAGACAGGGCTTTTGATAGCTGCTTTGTTTTGAAGATGCTGGCCTCCTACGGAAGGAGAGAATGGCATGAATCAATGGAGAAAGGGTCCCAGTGCTCACTGTGTCAAGCAGAGAGATTCTAGTCTTACAGGTAGATGCTCAACCCTTACCTGGGAGATTTCCAAGCTCCTGGCCACCACTCTACCCGCTGTCCTCACCCAGCCTGCCATGGTGCCTGTGCTTCATTCCTTCTTTATCTTAGGGACTTTACTGTCTCATCCTTACCCTCCAATTCTTCTCTCCACCAATAATAGCACTTTTACCCAGGAAAGTCAGAGCTTCAGAAAAACGAGAAATAACCCCTCACAGAAAGTCTGGAGCCACTGATGTAATCCGACAAAATTGGACTCTGGGTAGAAAATCAAATCCTGTCAAAACCGTGTCTTTCTCCCTTCCCTGGGTGTTTGCCTTTGAAAATGTTTTCATAGATGCAGGTTCATAAAATTCCTGCTAAAGCTTCCACCATGAAGTGCTGCCCAGGTGGCAATAGGCTAGGAATAATCCTGGCCAGAATGACAGACTTCAAGGAGAACTGGGAGAGAGAGAACCAAGTGGTGACAGCAAGTGAAAACCGTGCCCTCCTGCCCTCCCAATGGGTGTGGCTCAGAAAGTCCTCCTGGCAGAATCTGGACTGGGATGAGGCAAGCAGGGCTTTTAGGAGGCAAAATTTAAGGAGGCACTGAGAGCGAGTGCCCTGAGAATGAGACATTGTGAGTCAGTGCCTCCTTAAATGTTGTGCCTTAGACACCTGACCCTACTGCCAGATACCTCATCTTGAGTTGTTAGAATAAATCAAAACAAACTAACTTTGTCAGACCCTCTTCCAACAGGACTAGAAGGCAGAAACAGTTATCTTGGGTAGGTGGCCTTGCCTTTCTATAACACCATCTCTAGGAGCCAGTGATAATGTTTTCTACTTTTCTCCAAAACTGTGATAGTGTCTAGAAAGCACTATAAAAGATGTTCAATATTAATCATCCTCATGCATGACCTGTGGTCCATAAAGGGATTCTCCCTGTCCATGTTCCTGTAAATCAGCCTATGGAAGGGTGTCATCTTCTCTTGCCCCTCCCCACCATACATGCACTTTTCCTTGAGTAGAGCCTATCAGGTTACAAGTGGGACCTCCCACCCCAGATGACAAGAGTGACATAGCTTGGCTTCCACCCCAGCACCTAAGCCTACCATTTCACCTCCCACTCCATCTCCCTTCATCAAATTTCTGCTTGCACACTTGTATCTTCTCAGAATTTTCAGGCTGACCACTTTGGACTCCTTTACTCTTCAGTTCAATCCACAGTTGAATGGGATTATAAAGTAGATCTTTTTCACTGCATATTTTCCAAGACATCACAAAGGAGTGTCTATCTTGTCAAGCTTATAAGCTCCTCATGAATGAAGAGTCTGTTTTGTGAGGTAGAGAAAACTTTCATCCCCCAGTTGTGGGACCCCACACATGCACCCACCACTGCTAATTTGCTCATCTCCCTCCATTTTTCCACACATGGTACCTCATTTTCTTTAGTGTGAGTGTCACGCCAACACTTAAACTTGTGCCCTCAGCCTGTGGAAGAGACTAGGATTGATATTTTTAACCCTATCCTTGGAAGAGAAAATAGACTGACCCGCCCAAAATCACACAGTTGATGAATGGCAAGAAAATAATTTGAACCCCTTGATTTCAAATGCAGGTCTTTTTCCACAAGACTATACTATCTCATAAATCCTCAAATTACATAACTATCATCCTGTAAGTGAGTTTAGTTATAAATATAAGTCATATTATAAACATATGGCTACAACATCTAAACTTCAGCTTTATTTTCTATCTGGCTGCCACTTGGAACTGACTCAAGATCATTTTCATTGGATAATAAGCACTAACCGTCATAAAGTCGTTGATATGCCTGTACTTCCCTTGCAAACCCAGGTTTCACCCCAGTCTACCCCAACTCCAAAAGGGTAAATCTAACCTTAGCATTTGCTCTCATTTGGGCCTTAATCAGTCTGGTTCTCCCTTCCCATACACACATGCAATCACAAATATGCACACAAACACACATGAAAACACAAATACATACACACACATATGCAAACACAAAGGTTTGTATATACCATGTATACATATGTTCATACCATATATACATACATACTTACATACCTGCACATATATACCATTTATACATACATACCTACTTACATACCCAGCAGCATATTACATACACATACATAAATGTACAGGTTCACACCCACATACATGAACAGATACATGCATACCCATAAAGTTGAACACCCATACAGTAAAATTCATTGGCTGCTTCTCTTGCCCTCTAGCCAAACTTCAATGTAAGGAAAGGTATTTAATTCTTTTGACTTTCATATGATGACTCATGGTCTCTGCTAGGTGGAAATATCTTTGCTATTGGCAAACATTCTTAGTGAAGTCTCAAACTTAAGCCCACCTATTTATACCACATTTGTTATCAAAATGGTGATCTTTGACATATTCTAGCATGGAGCCCATGTATCTCTCCGCATATATCCATGTTTCAGGAAATAGGAAGATTTCTATGAAATAAGCTGAGTAATCTGGTTGTTTATAGAACAGAATCTACTTCACAAACAGGCTCATTTTAGACCCAAGGAAATACTGAACCTTAGCCCTGGGAAATTTTCACTGTAGTATAATATTAAGGACAATATGAGAGTGCACATATATTCCTTGAAAAGCAATGCAGTGAAGTAAAGGACTTCCATGCTACAATTCAGTTCATCCATTCATCTATTTAAATACTTATTGAGTGCCTACTATGTGCCAAACAAGTGCTCATGAAGGTAACTAACCAAGAAACCTGAGGCTGCATATGGAGACTCACGTAACTCTGGGTCATCTGCGCCATATCTGTGCCATAGTTTAGTTGGGCATAACAGAACAAAACAGGGCACGACAAATGAGGCCAGCATGTGCCTACTAGGGTGACAGGCACTTGGGGCAGCCACTTGTCCTCCAGGTGATGAAGGACAGCCACCCTCAGGCAGCAGAGCCCAGTGTTAAGAGCTCAGGTTCTGGAATAAAATCAATGGGTTATAATCCTAGCCCTCATGCTGACTAGCTGCAGGATATAAGATAAGTTACTTAACTTCTCTGAACTTTAATCTCCTCATCTTGAAGACAAGGATAATAATAGAACCAACATTCCTAGGGCTGTCATAAAATGAAATGAGAACATTTATGAAGTGCCATTAGCATTTAAGCTTGACACACTACAAGCAATCAAAAAACAAATGGTTGGTAGATGAGGAAAGGTACAGAGAGAGCAGAATAGCAGAAAGCAGTCAAGTGTTCCCCTAGATAAGCAGTGGACTTCAGGAAGGCTCAGCATATGTGGTGTTAAAGGACAATGCACCCTGTCTAGAAACATGACTATAGAGATGCAGGCAGGAATATAGATAGGATGTGGGAAGGTGGGCAGCTGCTTCTAAGACTCTAACCCAAACAAAAATGGGGCAAAGAGAATCCTGGAGGGACAGGACAAGTCTATGTCACATTCTGAGTTGGGTATTATTAGGTAAGTTAAGAACATGGGTGTTCAGACCCTAGTCAACAAAAGCAAAAGCTCAAATCAAGGCTTTGTCTTAGCCTGGGCCATAAGACTTGGGGCTGGACCAGCAGCAGCAGGGTGCCTATTCCTGAGTCACCCGAATCTAGAACCAAAGCTCTACCTAAAGACAAGCTCCACTTCCAGAGGCAAGTGTGGATGTGTAGGCAACATTCTGGGGATGTTAGAAGTAGGCAACTTTCTCTAGCCTCAGGAGAAAGACGTCACCTACATGGTATAACTGAGTAATAAATACTTTTGCCCCAGTGTGTCCCTATCCACTTCCTACCACTAATCTGAAATTAGCCACTAGAGGTTCATCCTTTTGGGTCCCAAGTATGTGTCACGATCTTGAAGAACCTGCAAAAATACATGAACTCCTGGGAAGAATAACACAAGTGTCCTTAAGCCTTTATCAGCTCTCATATCAGCAGGAGTTAATTCTTGGGAATTTGATTAGCTAAGATTAATTCTGCAGTAGTGGAGAACCTTGAAGGAACAGAAGTGCAAGAAGGAAGTGCAGAGGTCTTAAAATAAAAGACATGAGGGCAATATCATATACTTCTGTGTCACATTTTTGCTAAGGACATCCCCTATAGAGGGGTTGTAGAGGAAGTCAAGTGTTTCATTCACTTTATTTTATCATAAGGCTGGACTGAACAAGAATATCAAAACTTTCTCAAGTTGGCAAGAGATTTGGCACTATAATCAAAGTTCTGAATCAAAAGAAACTCTCCAGTGGCATACTCACCAGATGTACTGAAAAGTATTCAGTTATCAAAGAGTTAATATAGTCACTTTTTAAACACAAAAGTTACAGCAGAAATGGAGGTGTGTTGTAATGTGTCCCTTGCCAGGGTGCTCTACTGAGCCCTGATCAATACAGACTGAAAACAGACCCACACGTTCCATTTCCTTTCTGGCCCAGGTTAGCAAGTGGGAGGACTAATTCCTGGCCAGAACTTTTATTTTCCAGTCATTAATGATACTTGAAGGTGAGAGTGGTCATTGAGTTCTTCCCAGGATATTTGATTTCCCTTAGGGAATAGGGTCGAATGGCTTTCAGGATGCTCTCGAAAATTCACTCAAACTCTAAGCTCTGAAACATACAAAACCTGGCCTCATACATCCCATTCCCCTCTACTGGCAAAGTCTGCTCTAATGCTATCCAACAGAAGTTTCTGCAACAGGGTAAATAGTCTACATATATGGTGCCCGATACAGTAGTCTCTAGCCGCATGTGGCCATTGAGCTCTTGAAATTTGACTAGAACAAATGAACTGAATTATTTTATTTTATTTTATTTCAATACATTTAAATAGCAACCTAAGGCTAGTGGCTACCATACTGGTCAGGGTAGCCTTTTAACATAGGATGTTTAAGCTACAACTTTAGAATCCAGAGTCACAGGTAAGTGGCTATGGAGAAAAGCCCAGCGCAGAGATATCCTGACATCCAAGTTCAATGTTTTTCCCTGATGCCACGATATTTCTTTGCTGTCAGGCACATCATGATCCATTTAACTCTGAAACATTTATTGTATATTCATTATGTCCCAACATTGCATTATAATGCTGGAGTGGCTGTTTCACAGAGAAAAAAGTCATAATTTTTGTCTTGAATAAGATAATCTAGGATATAAGAGACAGAAAATAGAATTAAAAGCCAGGAGGCCCTGTCCTAATCCCAGAAATGCCACTATGTGATATGGGGAAAGTCACTTTCCTTCTTCAAGAGTCACTTTTCTTGTCCTTAAAATAAAGGATTTGGGTTAGATATCCTCAAAGGCCTCTTATAGCTGGTAGCCTATGGACCTAAATAGAAAGATAAGTGCACAGGAGGTGAGAGGAGAACAGTGCTCAGCAGGCAGGGTTCCAGGGGAGCAAGTGCATAGTGGCAAGTGCTAAGGTGGAGGTGTTCCCAGTGATGAGGGCTACGTCACATAATTAGGAAGCTCAATTAAGAAGCAGATGCCTCTAACTCCTGCACTCTCCTACCTCCTATATTAAGCACCCCCAACTTCACTAAAACAATGCCTCCACCCCAAGGAACTCATTGCCCCAAACTTTCCTCCCAGGCCAGACCTGCTCAAACAGTGCTTCTCAAACTCTAACAAGCACAAGAATCCCAGGTCCTATGCCCTGAGGTTCTGATTCAGTCAACTCTTCATGCCAGTGGTCCTTAGGCCACTTTTCAGAAACCCTAGAACAGGGGCTTATGTTCTGGACCTTCCGTGGCTGTTCCAATTAGGAAATGAATCAATTTGCACTGAGATGCTAATGCCTAGTGTTTTGAAATATCCCCTCAGGGAACACTTGCAATTTGACAGGGAACAACCAGAAACAGTGAGAATTTAGAAAGTGACAGGCTACCAGGGGCCAGAGTGGGGCGGTTTGAGGACAGAGTCCCGTCTGTGTCAGCTCTGATAGCCTTAACCAGTCCTAAATGAGTCTGATGGTGGGGCCCATACATCAGAGGAGCTTGAGCAAGGGTGCTGCAGAGACAGTGGACAAAGCCACTCAGGGCCATCTGCAGGGAGCAGATGGATTGAGTCATGTGCTGCTTCAGGTCCAAGTCATTTTGAGGGCGTTTTGAGCAGAGAACATCTTAGTTTCATGATGAGGTTATATCATCCTGTATTCAAGACTGCTGTAATGGGATAATGGCCCCATTTCAACCTACCAAGTACAAAGTCATCCACAACTGTGCCCAAACTTAGATTTCCAGAATGAATTCAGGTCCTCACGTTATTCCACTATCAATGCTTACCCATGTCCTCCATCAGGGAAATTAAAATAAAGATCAAAGGAAAAAAAAAAAAAAAGAAAGAAAGAAAGACTGGGCAACCAGTAGTTCCAAGGCTTCCAAGGCTGTTGAAAGCCAGAAGAGCAGCCTCCCGAGGGCAAGGAGGGGTCTGAGAGGCGTGTAGCTGAGTCAGTGATCCCCAAGCCACCCAGAAAATCTGAGAAGGGATAGGAGCAGCAAGCATGGGACATTTAGGAACCCCTGGGTGATGCTGACACACTCCCTGACGCAGGCCAATTGGGATCCCTGAGAGTAGGTGATCGAAGGTCACTCCAAGCTCAGAAATGCCAGATCTCTACACCTGGTCCCTCAGGTCACCCAGCATCACTCAGGACTCTGGAAAACAGCCGTGCAAGTCTGGCCAAAGCAGTCAACCTCAGTTTCCTCATCTTAAAAGGTGAAGAGCTCCTCATCCTGGAGGTAATCCTGCAAAGGATGGATGTGGCTAGAGAAAAGGATGGGGGCCCAGCTAGGAAGGGCCTTGAATGGTTTTTTGGGGAACATGCAATATATCCTAAGAAGTCTTGGGAGGCAAGCGAGCTGGAGGTAGGGCTAGGAAGGAAGCTCCTGTAGGCGTTCAAGCCAGACAATATGGCAGCCTATTGCAACAGTGAGGAGAAAAGGTGTAGACATTTGAGAAGGAATCATTTAGAAGGCAGAAGCCTTCTAAATTTGGGACTGAACTAGCTCCTCTCATAGTTTCTTGTGCACCCTTTGTCACTTCCGGCACAATTCTAATTAATAAATGTGTATTCGTTTAACATTTGTCTTCCCTGATAGACTGGAAGCTCTATGAGAGCAGATCCGAATCTTCAGAAACAAGCACAGGCCTGACACAGAGAAAATGCTCAACTAGTGTTTCCTGAGTGAATGAATGAGATACAGAAAATATAGAAAAGGGAAAAATCAATGGTAGCTCCCACGACTTTGGCTTGGACAGTGTGGGGGCTTTGCTGACATAAACACACTTGGAGGAGGGCAGTGAGGAAGTCAGGGGAGAAGCCGAGTCCCGTCTTGACCTTATTGAGTGAGAAGTCCCTGTAAAACACTAGGCATTTGGATGTTCTGACCTGAAATTCAGAATAGAGAACAGGGCATAAAATATACATATATTTGGGGGTCATCAACTCACTAGTGATCATTGACACCTAACAGAAGATAAGATCAATCAGGAAAAAGAGTTTCAAATGAGGATAAGGGCCAAGTACAGAAGCTTTGGGGAATGCAACATACCAAAGGGTCAAGTAAGGAAAAGCAACCCATGTAGGACAGCAGGAGCCCCCAGACAAAGGAAATTAGAGCGGGATAAAGTCATGGAAGCCAAAGAGTTCCAAAAAGTGGGAGCAGGTCGGATAAGGACAGAAAACTGTCCATCAGATTTAGCACCGGAGATCCCTGATGTCTTAGGCAGTTCCACTGGCATGATAGGAGTGAACACCTATCCATGATGGGCTATGAACTGAACATCAAAGATAAGAAGGAGTAAACCATGTAAACTACTCTTCTAGAAAGCATGGCTGTGGACTGCAGGGAATAGGGTGCTAGTTGGAGAGAAAACAAATGAAGAAGGAGGATTTTTAGGAGAAAAGAGATCCAACCATGTGTTTATCTGCTGATGGAAAGAGTCGATGCAGAGAAAAAGGACAAAGATACAGGAGAGAGGGGAAGTCATTTGTGGGGTAAAGTCCCCAAGGGGACAGGAGTGGATGGATGGTCTTCAGAACCAAATGGAGGGGTAATCCTTGAAAGAGGAGTGGCACCTCCTCTGCCTTCTGGGACTGCAGAGAAGGAAGCAAGGGTAAACATAGATGGGGGTGAGTGTGATGATGGGGGACGAATACAATTGAGGGGCCCAATTGGTGCCTGTATTTCTCTTTCAGTGAGGTAAAAAACAAAGAATGACTATATATCTATAAAGTACACAGTTTCATGTAATGTTTTCTATGATGCTTCCATAATTCCATAACACCAATCCAATTAGGCGACTATAAAATATCCATTGTCCTTGAGATGTTCACATCCTAGTTGAGCAGGCAACACTAAGGTGGGCTCTGGATGCAGGTCACCTGGCTTTTCATCCTGCTTCTGTCACTTGCCAACTACTTGACTGCGGGCAACAGTCTCCATCCAACCCAAGTTCTCATCTGCAAAATGCAGATAAAATAGTGCCTATTACCTCAAGTTATGATAATTAAATGAAAAAACCCACATGAAGATTTTAGAACTGCACACAGTAAATGTTCAATTAATGCTAGCTGTCGTTGTTACAAATTCTTTGCCTGGTGGTGATTCTGATTGTCACATGAGATGTGGAGAAGGCGTAGAGCAGTGTGGGTTTGCAGAAACAAACAGGGTGAGCAGAGGCAAGGAGTTCAACTTAGGGGTGCTGGAGTTCTTGAGGGGAGTGTTAACGCTTCCAAGATGATGTCATTAAAAAACACCTAATCTGCTACATGGTCCATATGCAATGATAGTTGGTGGGGTTTTTTTGTTTTTTGTTTTTGTTTGTTTGTTTGTTTGTTTGTTTTTGAGGCACACTCTTGCTGCTCTGTCACCTAGGCTGGAGTGCAGTGGTGCAATCCCAGCTCACTGCAACCTCGACTTACCGGACTGGGGTGATCCTCAGCATCCCCAGGAGCTGGGACTATAAGCATGTGCCACCATGCTTAGCTAACGTTTTTATTTTTAGTAGAGATGGATTTTGCCATATTGGCCAGGCTGGTCTGACCTCAAGTGATCCGCCCACCTTGGCCTTCCAAAGTGCTGGGAGGCGTGAGCCACCGCACCTGGCCAATGATAGCTTTTTTGATCACATAGGTGAATTTGGCCTTCTCCTCAACCCAAATAAGAGAATAACTAAAAACCTGATGCATCCAATTAAAACATAGTTAAGACTGGAATTAAAGTCATGTTAGACAAACCCTTGTAATTTTCAACGCATTTTCTTCTAACAGTCAAGATGTTTTGGTCACAGCATTTGGCTGAGGTGAGGCACAGGCATTGTTATCCCTATTTGACATTTACAAAGGGGTGAGGAGCCCAGACTGAGATCTGAGTGCATGCATTCACTGACAGTTACTGAGCACCAATCAGACGCCAGCGCCTTGGCCAGGCACGGGGCATACTGGTGTGAACAGAAACAAACATGCTCTCATGAAGCTTACATTCTAGTGGGAGAGGAAGACAATAAATAAACTGACATATGACATAATGTCAAATAACAACAAGTGCCATGGAGGAAAATAAGAGAGGGGAAAGGAAGTGTGTGCCTGAGATTGAGGACAAGGTGGATACTTCAGGCTCAGGGGGCCCGCAAAGGTGATTTTGAGCAGAGAACTGAAATAAAGTGAGAGAGAAGCCATGGAAATATTACATGGGGAGGAAGAAGCTCTTTCTAGACCAAGGGGAGAACGAACACAAAGGCGTTGGGCTGGAATGAGTTTGACATATTAGAAAGGGAATGTGGCTGGAGCAGAGTGAAGGAAAAGGAGAAAGGGAAGAATGAGATAGAAAATTACTAAGGCCAAGTCACATAGGGTAGATAGGACATGGAGAGGCTTTTGATTTTATTCTAAGTGTGATGGTAAGTCATGGAAGGATTTTGAGCAGGGAAGTGACATGATCTGTAATTACAAATTGCTCCCACTGCTGTCTCCAGACAGAGATTGTAGGAAAAAGCAAGGACACACATTCAGAGGCCAACACAGTTCAGGCAAAAGAGGACACTGGCTGGGACGAGGGCAATGGTCCAGGTAATGAGAAGAGGTAAGAATCGGGACACATTTTGAAGGTAGGACTAGCAGGGTTTCCTTATGATCCGAACGTGGAATGTGAAAGAGGAAGCAAACAGTTTCTGCCTGGTGTTTCTGCCTGGTGGACTGGTGAATGATGGTGCCCTTCGGCTCCTGGGGTTTCATAATGGTTTGTTATCCATGAGGACAACTGTCTGCCCTCTGGATTTTTCTGAGCAGATGGGTAGTTCTTAAGCAGGCTCAGTTTTAGGCCAAACTGAGAAGAAACTAGAAGAAAAAAAATTTAATTTTTAACTTCCAAGAAGAACCTGATCCCAGCCCCCAGCCCCATCATGTAGCTTGTTCCCCTCACCCCACCAAAAGGTGGTAGCACGGGGCTACCCCTGAGTAGGGATTAAGTCATTTGCTTCTTTTTCAGAAAACATTACACTTTGAGTGTTATTTTATTGGTGAAACGAAAGGTTTCATCTCCCACTGACAGAGTTCTGGGTACTGACAAGCCCATGAGACGCAATTATGAGAAAAAGAAAGCTTCTTGCCTCTGAATCATGCCCACATGCAACCAGTTATACACAAGACCAGTTCTGTAACCTAAAACACCTATAAAGCACAGGCATCATCAGGTTGAACTTGCTGAACGTCAAGGTCTCGTCTACATGTTCCATGAGTCTATGAATCACTTTTAACCTTTAAAAATCTATAGACTGTATACACAAGGGGGGGAAATTGTGAATACCCGATAAGAATTGTACTTTGTGCAAGCCCATATAACACAAATCCTTAAGGTTTTAAGGTGCCTAGGATGGATTAGACCAGGAGTCAGCACATGCTTTCCAGAAAGGGTCAACAGTAAATATTCTAGGCTTTGTGGGTGTTCATTGCACCTACTCAACATTGCCATTAACGTGAAGGCAGCATTAGAAAATATGTAAAAGGATGGGAAAACTGTGCTCCAATAAAACTTTGTTTACAAAACAGCAGGCTGGATTTGGCCCACAGGTTGTAGTTTGCTGACCCCTGGCTTATGCCATCATTAGATGACAGCTGGGCAATGAGTAAGTGGAGCTCCACAAAGGCAAAGGTAGAAGCCAGTGCCAGGGCTTGAAATTCTCATAGGTTTGTGCATGAGGATCTGAGAAGGGGGCCTTGCTGGCCAGTTGGCTTTGGTGTTCCTGAGCAGCCATATTGCCCAACCTAGGTTTCTTTCTAGGGAATCATCTCCTCTGGGCACCCGTAGTACAACAGAATATATAATAGTGATCTCTTCAAATTCTATTTGGGGAACCAGTCCTAAACAACAGGACAAAGACCTCAGACTTTTAAAAGTACTATAGAAGATCAGACCAATAATCCACGCTTGCATTCGACATACCTTTATTGAGCACCTACTGCGTGCCAGAGACTAAGGATGCAAGGGTTCAGAAAAGGGGTCTCTGCTCTCAAACAGTTCTCAAAAAGTAATTTGGAAATGATAATAATTACCTTTTGATATCATGTCTGCAGCAGTTTGTCTTCATACTCTTACCGTTGTTTCCTTCTCTTTGGTCTCACAGGACAGAGGAGGTGCCCTTCCCAATTCAAGGCTTATACCTCCATTTGGTCCTAAAGAGCATCCATTCCTGCCTCCTTGGAGCTTCACTTAGCGCACTGAACCTTCCCCATACTCTCACAGGGATTGCTACTCACCCAGTGTAGAGTGTCTGAGGCAGTTCAAGGTCAGCTGACCCACGTATGGTATTCTACCACTCAGGTTCCCTTTCCTCCACCGGAGCATTATGTCAGGGACAGCGAGCCCAAGGGGTTTGAATAGCAATCAATTCATTCAACAAATACACCCTGAGTTCTAGCATCCTGATAAACATCAGTGAACAAAACAGACAAAAAATCCTTATCCTCATAGTATCTGTAATCTAATGAGTGGAGCCAGACAAATGAATAGGTGGCAAATCAATTTCCTTGATAAAAACATAATTTACCTTGCAAAAAAAATAGAAGGCAAAGCACTGTACATCTAGTGATATTTGGGTGGACTGGGGCCTAAAAGAAAACATGGGGGAATTAGGCTTTTTTCTAGGTCCAGGGTAGAAGTTGACAAAGTGCTTGACAAGGTGCTTAAGCTGATAGAAACATAATTTACTCACTGAGAGGTAACTGCAGTACCTTCAGATTCCACCCTCTTGCTTTCCGTTGCCACCGCCTAGATGCTCACCCCTCCAGTCAGCCCAGAAGGTTCCTGAGCAAGCTGCCACAGGGGGTTAGAGCAAACTGCCCATGGCCTGGCTTCTTTGGGGGCACCAAGTCACTGGGAACCTGCAGCAGAGCCCTGGGCAGAACTGGGGTCCCTCCGGAAGACAGAGAAAAGAAGCAGTTCCTCTTATAACCGGAGGGTTCAAGACTATTTTCTGAAAGGGAGGTCTCCTGGGCTGCTACACTAATAGGTGTGGTTCCAGGCCCCAGCCACTGTAGTTGTTCCATGCATCTGATTCTGACAAAGAGGTTTACCGCCTTTGAGCAAGATACTGTGTACAGAAATAAACCAGGTGGTGGTTTATATTTCCTTAGGAACTATTTGAAATAAGAAGTTCAATATTAACGACATCTGTAGTTAATGCCCTGGGCCACTGGAGTGAGGCTGAGTAAAGTGGTGTCATAAAGCTGGGTCACCTGTCTATAAAATGAATGGAACCTCCTGAAGTTGTGCAGTGCACAGCATGTACAACAGTACTTGCTGACGCCCTGTGTGAGAGGCAAGGAAATCAAGAAAGCCAGAGAAGGAAGAATTGATGTATAGTTTATTTATTCCATAGCATGGGAATAGTTAAAACTGCCCTGTGGGGTGATCAAGAGTAGAGCTTAGAGTTTAATTTTGTAAAGCATCTCATATAGTGCCTAGCACATGTCAGGCACTCCAGGATCAGTAGATGGGTATAAAACCTCTAAAGTCATCATACTAGAATAGGAAAAGAAGGTATGGTTCATAAGCTAAAGAAAAGGAAGTTAAATGATTAAAAAAAAAAGGAGGCAACAAAGGGTTAGAAAAAGGACATGAAATAAGGAGACAAATGAAAAAAATAGATACTAGATATAAATCCAAATATATCAGTAATTACATTAAATGTCAGTGGGCTTATTAAAATACAAAGTTTGCTAGCTTGGATGAAAAACAAAACCCAGCTACATACTGCTTACAAAAATATACCTTAAATATAAGAACGTAGAACATAGAAAGATTAAAAGTAAAAGGACGGAAGAAGATACACAATGTAAACACTAACCAAAAGAATTTCAGTGCAGCCATAGTAATGTTAAACAAAGTAAACTTTAAGGCAAGAAGCATTACTAGAGATAATGAGAGACATTGGTCAATGTTAGAAGGGTAATTCTACCAGGAAGACATAACAATTACAACTTTGTATGCACCTAATAACACAGCTTTAAAATTTGTAAAGGGAAGGCCAGGTGTGGTAGCTCACACCTGTAATCCCAGCACTTTGGGAGGCCGAGGCAGGTGGATCCACCTAAGGTCAGGAGTTCGAGACCAGCCTGGCCAACATAGGGGAACCCCATCTCTACTAAAAATACAAATATTAGCTGGGCGTGGTGGCACGTGCCTGTAACCTCAGCTACTTAGGAGGCTGAGGCAGGAGAATCACTTGAACCTAGGAGGCAGAGGTTGCAGTGAGCCAAGATCGCACCACTATACTCCAGCCTGGGCAACAAGAGTGAAACTCTGTCTCAGAAAAAAAAAAAAAAAAAATTGTGAAGCAAAACTTGAAAGAACTATATGGAGTGGACCAGTGCACAGTTAAAACTAGTAATTTTACATAGTTACAGGGACTAGTAGACAATAGTCTAATTGTAACTAAGAGACAATAGATGTTTATAAATAAAAAGTCAATAAGGGTATAGAAGATCAGTACACCACCACAACCTAACTGACATGCATAGAACAATGTACTCAACAAAGAATACAATAAGTCCTCACTTAATATCCATAGGTTCTTGGAAACTGCCACTTCAAGCAAAATGACATATAACAAAACCAATTCTACCATAGGCTAATTGATATAAGCAAGAGTTAAGTTTCTAAAGCTTATTTCTAGTCACAAAACCATCACCAAACTTCTAAATAAAGATCAAAACATACTTCTGATATTTAGCATTGAACTATGAAACATACATACATTTAAGAAAGGTTCATACACACAAGTAAGATAATATTTGCCTCATTATTTCAGTTCAGGGCTGTGAGTGGCTGGAGCCTATCTTGGCAGCTCAGGTGTAAGGTGGGAAGCAGCCCTGGCCAGGATGCCATTCCACTGGGGGCCACACATACACACACTCACACATACTCAGACTGGCCCAATCTAGACACGCCAGTTCCCTAATATGCACGTCTTTGAGATGTGGGAAGAAACCAGGGCACCTGGAGGAAACCTGTCCAGACATGGGGAGCGTGCACACACTGCATACAAACAGTGGCCCTGGCTGGGAATATTTTTTTTCTCATTAATATTGTAACAAAATGACAGAGAATGAAACAACGTTATTAGAGGTTCTACTGTGTAATATTTTTGTAGCACATGGAAAATGTACTAAAATTGACCTTACATTCAGCCGTATAGCAAATTCTCAAGAAATTTCAAAGGATCAAAATTACACAGTGTTTTTATAGAATTAAACCAGAACAGTGGGATTAACCTAGAATCTCATAATTTAAAAAAATAACAGAACATCCCTCAATTTTACAAATTACACAATTCGGTCAATGAATGATAGCTCTTATTAACCAGAACAATAATGATCAGACATGGTTTATACCTTTAAGAGCTAAAAGTCTACCTAGTAGGGGAGAAAGGATGCACATCGTAAATAACCATCATGCAAGATAGAATGTGATAGGTACTTAAGAATGACACACGGAAATGCTAGGGATGAGTTCACAAGTGGGAACAATCACATGTCCTCCAAGCTCTGAGGACGGGGTGGTTGAGGAAGGTCTCCTTGGAATAGACGCATTTAAGTTAGATCTTAAAAGATGGGAAGAATATGATCCTGCAAAACTAGGAGTATGTGGCATTTGATACAAAAGGAGCAGTGTAACAAAGTAACTACAGATGAGGGTAAGGGTGAGGTGTAATCAAGGCATAGTATGTAGTTTAATTTGATTGGAGCAAAGGTTACCAGCAGTGCTGAGAAGCAAGGAGAGAAGGGGAGAAGGGGTAGATGTTGAGGGGCTCTGAATGCCAGGCCAAATGGTCTGGGTGTTATTCCGAGGTTCACAGGAGGTCACAGGAGGGTTTTGAGCCAGAGTGTGACCGGGAAGAGCTGTACTTGGGGAAGGCAATTTGGCAGAAGTGTGTGAAATGGCCCTGAGCTGGGAAAGGGAAACAATGGAGATAGGGAGCCGGGGAGGGGAGAGCCCAAATCTTGGCAGTCACTGCGACTGGGAAGAGGGGGAGATAATTCAACGGGAGAGAAACCCAGGCCTCCCTCCCAACAAAGCCACCCACATCCCTCACTTAGCAGCCTAACAATGCATTAAAATCACTGCCTAATTGCTCCTTTCAAAGTTAATGCTCCAAAATGGGGAAACGTGTGTGATGTTTAGTCTCATCTCTGCCGCCCAAGCTGCAATTTGAAAGCCCAATCTTTTTAAAAATAGAATGAGATAAACCCCCCTAGACACATCCCAGACCCTCCGAATCCCATGTTTTCCTTCTCAAATACAACTTTCTTTGAAGATTCATGTGTCTCCCACAGTTTGGGCAGGTGACCTGAGCTCTCTCTCTATAGAATTCTTGGAGAGCTTCCAGGCGCCTCCCCAGCTCACAGGAGCTCCATGCTCAGGCCTCCTGGGCAAAGCCACAGAGGTCCTCAAGCCAGGCAGACTAGAAAGAAGTACAGAGGCATAATTGTATTCCTGCGACTTCAGCCCTCAACTCCTTTCCCTCTACTTGAGAGCTCTCTGGTGGGGCAGGTTTGCCCTGAGGGCCACCATCCCATACTCAGTCTAGAGAGAGGCTTCTTCCTCTGCCTTCCTCTGTAATCATTACAAACAGTGGATATGACACAGTTCCTGCACTGGCTTCCCCTCTTGTGTCTACAACTTTTTCTGAGCTTGAGTCCTAAACAGCATTACACACTTCAGGCCATCTTCCTGAACAAAACAAAATGACTTTGCTGTAGGTGCATTGATACAGAAGCAAGAGGCAGGTAATGGTGTCCAGGTGAAGAGGACAGCTCTTTCCAGCCACCCATAATCCCAAATGCCTTCTCCCCAGCCAACTTACTTCTGTACTTTTTCTTTGAATGTTGCTTCCAGCCCCCATTAGGATTTCCCTAACTGAACCTGATTTTCCTAACATCCTGGGTCACCAAGGTTAGTGATGTTTTCACTAGTCAGGCAGTTCCTGCCCTGAAGTTTAGAGGAAACTCCTCTCCACAATAGCTCCTGTTTGCAAATCCCACTTATGCAAAACAAGCTCACACTGTCTTTCTGTCTTCTGTCTTCTGTCTAGATTCTGCAGTTATCTACAACCTTCAAGTTATGGGGTCTCCTGAGTCTCAGTTTCCTTATTTGTAAGACAAGGAAAATAATATTATGTGCATCAAGGTTATTATTAGAATTAAATGAGATATTTGTAATTCACTTAGTGCATAGTAAGCACTTAGCAAATACTGGCTGCTATTATAATATTGATTGTGGTTGTCTCAAGCTCTGGCCTCAGCGCTGAGCTGGAGCTCAATGATCTAGTGTGTGCTGGATACATTCACCTGAGCGTCTCACACAAGCACTCAGCCTCAGCATGGCAGAGTATATGGAGTTAGAAAAACGCAGGGGCAGTGATAGGGCTCCAAGGATTCCGTGCTCGAGGCACAATCACCTGTGCCTTCTTACCTGTGTCAATACGTTCTCTCAACTACCCTGAGAAGTGTCATTCTTTGCCTGGTAAGATGAGGAAATGGAATTCAGAGAAAGAATCCAGTATCCTGCTGAAGTTTACAAAATTAGCAAGTAACAGAGTCTGGATTAGAAGCCTGGCCTGTCTAGCTCCAGAGCCCACTTTTCTTTCTGTTATATAGTGAAGGCCATGGAGTTACATATGGGGAGGTGTTCAGAGAAGTAGCCAGGAAGCTGAGTCAGCCGCTAAGAATGACTGAAGACTCATGTCGATGACATAATCAGCCAGTGATGGCCAACATCACCTCTGAGAAGCAGAACTGCTTTCCCTATTGACAACCTGTTTACCCTGGGCTCCCCTGACTTGTTCAGGGGCGGGGGGGTGGGGAAGTGGTGAGCGGGTAGAACACACAGTAAACATTTCAGGAGAATCTCGTCCGTTCCTAGAGTTGAGTGGCTTGCAATGCTCTTGGCGGGTGCTGGTGGTCCCAGGTTGGACTCAGCTACTGCTAAAGAGAAAGGGACAAGGTGAAGGGAAAGTTGGGATGGACACAAGGGAGGGGCAAGAGGGAGGTGACTGGTAAAGAACAGAGAGATATCAACACTTCATGGCAATCTTGCCTAACCTTTCAACCTCCCCACCCCTGTTGTGGCCTCTCCTTCCTTGAGCATCCTTAAGAAGCATTTTCATGGCCTGAATGCAGCAAAGCCTGGGGACAAGGAACAGTCCAGGCCCAGTACTTCTCAAACTCCAATGTGCAACAGATACCCTGAAGGTCTTGTTGAGATGCAGATTCGGATTCAGGAGGTCACAGGTGGGCCCTGAGAGTCTGCATTTCTAACAAGGTCCAGGTGATGTCGATGCTGCTGGCCCACAGACCACACTTGGAGCAGTGAGGGTCCAGATGGCCCCTCCAGATCTCCTTTGGCCTTAGGACCGTGGGAGTCACGCTGTTTCAGCACCCTGCCTGCTGTGTTTTTCTTCTTAGATGATCTAAATGCCACATGTGTGGAGCCCACAGAGCTGACAGGGTGGCCCATCACCCGGGTGGGGAACCCACTCCGGTACATGTGCATCACGCACCTGGACCACAAGGACTACTTCTTCCTGCTGCTCATCGGCTTCGGCATCTTCGCCGCAGGAACTGTGGCTGCCTGGCTCACAGGTGTATGTGCTGTGCTCTACCAGAACACCCGCCGCAAGTCAAGCGAAGAGGACGAGGACGAGGCCGGGACTAGGGTGGAAGTCAGCAGGAGGATTTTTCCAACCCGGATGAGCTCGGTCCAGGAGTTCCCTCAGCTTATTTAGTTGCCAGAGACCACTATCCTATGTGCCTCCCCCAGGCTCCCTGCTTTCTCTCTTGCCCTCCCCATCCCACCACCTTGGAGCTGTCATAGAGATTGAAACCTACTAGTAAAATAAATAAAATCTCTGCTAGCCATTTCACAGGTTGGTCCCTTCCCACTTCACCAGCCCGAGGATGACTCCTTGAGCCCAGCAGGATGGGGTAGAACAAAATCTAGAAACATTGTTGGATGCATCTAAATACCAAGAAAGCCTACCCCAAAAGTAAGCCAACTCGTGTTTAATAAGTACCTACTATGTCCCCAAACTAAGTGCTGGAGGGATGGATACAAGGAATACAAGATTTAAGATCTCTCTTAAAGAGCAAACAATTTAAGTGGAAGTGAAGATTAATGTTAATCAAATGGAGAAACATATAAGACAATGATAAGAACTAACATTAATGGAATGTGTCCATGGGCCATCTTCACACTCCATCTCGTAGTTATCACAGCAATCCTATAATATTGATATTATTTTACTGTGAAAATTTGAGACCTGAACAAGTTAAACAACTGACTGAGGTCACACAGCTGGTAAGTAGCACAGCTTCCCAAAGTCCATGTTCTTTCCTTTACATGAAATATAAATATTTAGCAGCATAACCAAGGGTTCATCATATAAGCCTGGCCACATAGAGGTGGCCACCACCCAGTGGGTCCATCCCAAGTGCCCAGCCTTGTGCCCAGCTTTATACACATTTCCCCCTGGACTAACATGCCTGACAACAAGGTCAGATGGTCATTGTTACCGTTATTTTCCTGAGGTATGGAGAGATGAAGTCACCAGCTCAAGATCACATAGATGGTAAGAGCAGAGCAACTGATGGACCCATGCCAAAGTCCATGCCCTGTGCACTATGAGCTACTGTTTGTCACGAAGTACTGAACAGAATAGCCAAGTGTACACAAGCATGTCCTGCACTCAGGCCTGGGAAAGGGAGTGAAGAGAGGGTCAGCTCAACCCAGGTCCGAAAACCCATTCCAGGTTTTCCTTTTTGCTCTACTCAGATCAAATTACACTCAAGTTCAAGACTCAGATCAAACCCCCACCCATGAAACTAGCTGTCTGTGAACTCCCAACCAGATCTGTTTTTACATCTGCACTTCCACTGTGAATTGCATGTGACTCTAATCACCACTTGCCCTCCAGTTTATTTGGTGCAATGCTTAAGAGCATGGGTCCAGACTCAGGAGCTGGATCTCTATCCCCAGTTCTGCACTTAGCACTGTGTGAACTTGGGCTTCCTAGTTATAATGCCCTTGAGAGCAGAGACCACTTGCCTTCAGTATTCTCTATGGACACAGCATATAGGGTGATAACTTACACAAAATAAATGTTTATTACGCATTCTATTTAAATCCCAACCCACCAATCATTCCTACTTTGTTATCCTGAACTAAGAGTGACCATGGGCAAGTTACTTAACTTTTGTGTGCCTCAGTTTCTTCATCTATAAGTGGCAATCACTACAGTACTTATATAGGGATATTGTGAGAATACAATGAATATCAATTATAATAAGAACTTATTTTAATACACTTTTTATGATGGAATAACTTTGGACTAAGCTACAGAGGTAGCACAGAGTTCCCATATACCTCTCACCCAGTTCCCGCTAACGTTATCTCACATTATGATACATTATCAAAGTGATACATTTATCAAAGCTGAAAAACTTATACTGGAACACTACTATTAACTAAACTCCAGACTTTATTGGTATTTCACTAGTTTTTTGTTGTTGTTGTTGTTTTTCACAATGCCCTTTCTCTGTTCCAAGACCCAATCTAGGATACCCTATTTGCAATTAGGGTATTCTTAATGTAATAACACGTCTAACATTTATTGGGCACTTCTATATGTTAAGCATTGTTCTAAGTGCATATACATACACATAAACACATACACATACACACACAAACACGCGCATCTCAACTAATTGAATCATCACAACAATCCCATGCAGTAGGCATTATTCCCATCAGATCCTGAAACTGAGGCTTAAGAGGATAAGTAACTTGCTAAATATCACACATCTAGTACAACCAGAAGTGAAACCAGCTCTGTCTGACTATAGACTGTTTCCTCCAAATCACTAATCAATATTGTCTCTCAGGAATTTAAACTACTAAGAAAGTCTTAGCAAAAGAAATCTGAATTGCAGCTTTTCATGATAGCTTCTCCCCCAAGATTTTGCCTGGATCTTCCAGCAATAACTCATTCCACAAAAATGATCTGAGCACCTACTCTGACGAGGCCTGAGAAGATCACAGTGAATGGGGCAAAGTCGTGAAGCTCAGGGAGCTTCCAGTTCACTTTGGTGGAGAAACAAGAAAACAGGCCATTTCAAGGCAGAGTGGTAAGTGAAGGGCCGGCACAGTATTCTAAGGACCCAGAGGAAGGGCGCCTCAACCAGGAGGCAGTAGCGTGTCCTGGAGGGCTTCTCAGAGCAAGAGGCATCTATGCTGAGGCTTGAAAGTTGAGTTGAGATTCACTGGGCAAAGTAGTAAAGTGGACGTGGGTGACAAAAAGACATCCTAAGCAAAAAGAACTGCATATACAAAGGCCTGGAAGTGAGGAAGAGCCTGGCATGCCATTATAACTGGAATATAGAATATAAGGGAAGGAAGAACAGAGAAATAATGTTAGAGTGAGAAGCAAGATCAGATCCTGAAGGGCCTTTTATATCCCTGTGGTGGTCAGGATTATGATAGCCTATGCTACAATAACAAATTAACCTCAAAGTTTCATTGGCTTACCACAACAAAGACTAACTTGTCACTCATGTAGAGTCCTACGTGGGTAGGGAGCCCTCCCACCCTGTAGCTCCAGCACCTAGGACATGGCCTCAGAGGTCCACTCCAGAAGAGGAAAGAGAGGCCATAGGCACACAGCTTGTAACTGCTGGGCCTGGAAACGACACGTGTCACTTCCACTCACATTTCACATGGTCCCAACCTTACTGCAGAGAAACGTAGTCTGTGTGCCAGGAATGCTATGGAAAACAAGGAATTGTCTCTGCACCACCAGGATAAGATATGGAACTTGCTCCTGAAGTAAGCATGAGAGTTGTAAGCATGAGAACCACCGAGTCTAGTTAACCTGTGTTTGAGAAAACTCACTCTGGCTATAAGGTGAAGAAGAGACCAGAGGGAGGCATGATGGGAAACAGGGAGACTAGCAGTACTGTAGTATTCTAGCGGAGGGGTGAAGGTGATAGACCAAAGGCAGTGGCTGTGGGAATAAACAGAACTGAATGAATATGTGAGGTTATGTCAGAGGTAGAGTTGACAGAATTTCATGAGTAACTGGATATGGGAGGTTGGGGAAGAATCAATGGAGGGAGGATTCAGAGAAAGAAGAAGGAGTTAAGGAGAGGGCCCAAATTTCTGATTTGGATAGCCAGGTGGCTGGCAACATCAGTCACCAAGGTGGAGAGAATCACCACACGGCATACTGGATGCAAAAACGTGCTGGGCAATAAAATATGGGGAAGGAATATGGGAAGGAGGGAGGGTTAAATCCGCATTGTCTCAGTGGAAAGTCCATAGCTGGTGCCTAACACTGAAAAATCAAATAGGAGCAATAAAAGCATACCTTTTAGACATATCAAAAGAATCAGCAAAAAGAGTTCCAGGTGTTTGCCTCTGGAGAGGAAAAAACACTAGGACAAAAAAAATGGAAGACTGCTGTTTAATAAAAAACTGTTGTACAACTGCTACTCTTTAAACTATGTGCATGTATATCTGATAAAAATGAATTTTTTTAAAGGAAAGACCAGCTGGTCTAGGATGTTTCTCCTTTCCTCTGAGAGGAGTCTTTTGTCTTTAACCACCTTAAATGGCGAGGTGTCCATCGTGATTACAAAGGGTAGGGTACTAGTCAATGGGACACTCATACCACCTGCCGCATTTCCCCATTTGCAACAGGCCCCTGCACTTAATTCTCAGAAAAATCAGGGAGGGCTTTTTAGGGGAGACTATGGTTGACCTACATCTTGAAAAATCATAGAATTTCACACAGGAAGGAGCGTTTCAAATGGATGGTAAGGGTGTGAGTATGGAGGTATGGCAAACAGATGTGTTAGGGGAAGAGTTGTACTTGTGTTTGGAGCCTAGAAGAGAAATGAAGGTGACTAGAAGATGAAGACAAATGAAGGTGACTAGAAAATGGAGACAGAAGACCAATCAGGGAGCTGACAAAAGTGGTCAATGTTTCTCCAAAGAAGGCTCACGGACCCGCATCAAGATTCTGAGGATCTCTCATTCCTTCAGATGCTCAGGAAGGATGGGCAGTATCCCGCATTTTAATAAGTTCACTAGGTGAATTTCATACACACCAAAATATGAGAAACACAAGTCAAGCAAGAGGATAAAGTCCTGAAATAAGGTCATGACAGTGTGAATGGGAGGAGGAAATGGTCATCAGACCCAGGGTCTCTTGGGTCCAGAGCTAGCCTTGGCCAACAAGTCAGGTAAAGTGGCTCTTCTGCCTGCAAAGAAATGCAGATAGTGGAGAAGCAGCAATGCCCTACAGCTCCTGCTCACCTTTGACTTTCATTCCTGCCTCAGTGCAAGTCCTCCCACTAAATATGATATAGGGAAAAAGTATTGATTTCGAGTCTCAGCTTTTCCACTGTGTATGTAATCTGAAAAAAATCACTTCATTGCTTGGGTCTCAGTTTCCCCAACTATAAAATGAAGTGGTTAGACTAGATTACCTCAAAGGTCACCTCTAAATCTAAGCTTCTAAAAACAACTCTGGATAATATCCAGAACATACAAGGAGCTCCTACAAATCAAAAAGAAAAGCACAGAACTCCAATAGAAAAAAAAAATGGCTAAGAGTATGAACAGGCAATGGATAGGAGAAGGGAAAAAAAAAAAAAAAACTAGCAAGCATATAAAGAGATGCTGACGCTCATCAGTAATCAGAGAATGCAAATGAACACAATAGATGTCACTGTGTCCCTATTAGATTTGCAAAGCTTTCAAATCTGGATGCTGCATATTGAGCTGCAGGAACCCTCATGCCTTGCTGAAGGGACTCTAAATGGGTGCAGCCAGCCTAGAGAGTCATCTGGCACTATTAAGTGAAATTCAGTGTCTGTCTAC
Source organism: Macaca thibetana thibetana (assembly GCF_024542745.1). Classification (NCBI taxonomy): domain Eukaryota; kingdom Metazoa; phylum Chordata; class Mammalia; order Primates; family Cercopithecidae; genus Macaca; species Macaca thibetana. The sequence goes on along the minus strand of NC_065578.1, from coordinate 197,480,289 downwards.
CCTGGGACCCAGCAAGCCCAATTGTTCCTGCGTGTTTCTCCACAGATATGATCATACAAGTGCACAAGGGAACACATACAAAGACATCCATGGCAGTATTATTTGTAATGGCAGGGGGTTGGAAGAGTGACTAGGGAAAATTTGTGGATTACTATAGGACAGTTAGAAATAAGTAACTAGGAGCCGGGTGCGGTGGCTCATGCCTGTAATCCCAGCACTTTGGGAGGCCGAGGTGGGCAGATCACGAGGTCAGGAAATCGAGACCAACGTGGCTAACATGGTGAAACCCCGTCTCTACTAAAAAATACAAAAAAAAAAAATTAGCCGAGCATGGTGGCAGACGCCTGTAGTCCCAGCTACTCAGGAGGCTGAGGCAGGAGAATAGCATGAACCCCGGAGGTGGAGCTTGCAGTGATCCAAGATCATACCACTGCATTCCAGCCTGGGCGACAGAGCGAGACTCCATCTCAAAATAAATAAATAAATAAATAAATAAATAAATAAATAGGCATACATCTAGTAACAAGATGAATACAGCTGAGTAGGGGAAAAAAAGAATAAATATAATGAGAACACTCTACAACACTCAGCATCCTGAAATGGCTCCCTATCACAATAAGAGCCAAAGTCTTCACAATGTCCCACCAGGCCCTAAATGATGTGCCTCCACCCCTACTCCCACCACCTCTTTACCTGATGTCATCCTCTATCACTGCCCCGTTGCTCACTCTGCCCAGCCTCACCGGCCTCCCTGCTGCCATGAAATGATATGGGGCATTGATGCTGCCACATAGCCTTTGCACTGGCTCTTCCCTCTGCCTGGGCTTGTAACCCTTCAAAGTCCCCTATACATGCATTCACACTCCTTCCCCCTTACCCTGCTCAAGTTTTAACTTAGACAATAATCAACTGTAATAACTAAATTGTATCCTAGTCTAAAAGGCAATAAGTACTGTCTTCTCACCCCCACCTTCACCTCTAGAATATAAGCTCCCTGAGAATGGGCATTTTTGCTTATTTTGTTCACTGACGTCTCCCAAGGATGAGAGCAAAACCTGTCACAAAGGAGGCACTATTTTAAATACACTTTTAAACACATTATATGAATGTACATGCAGAAAATGATGAGTGGGAATTGGTGGTAAAGAGGATTAAACAAAATAAGAGAGGAGCCTAGCCTGGAACAAGGATGATAACACACCATTAAGGGAGGATTCTGAGTAACTCAACCTTCTGTACCTGAGGTTAACAAAAGGGGAGGAGGGAAGCAGTGTCTGGTCACCTCTCCTGAGCCCATCTGTTGAAGTTTCTCTTTTTGCCGGGTCTTTGCCAAGCCCATCTACACAGCAGCTGTTTCTGAGATTGCAAGGTCGTTCCTGGACTGAGGATACCTCACAAGCAACCCTTCTGTGTACAACCTCACCTACCTCCCTACATTTCCTCAATACCGGCCTACCTAAGGAAGAAAGGACTGGGCTCCACATAAAACACTACCTAATAAATTTAGACTGATTTCTAACTCACAAATCACTTCACAACTTTGAAAGATATTACTGTCCCCATTGTATGGGTTAAAAAAACTAAGGCTTAGAAAGATTCATGGTTGTCCTGTTTCGCTAGTCCCCAGCAGAACTGAGATGTTCAGCAACCCAGATCTTCCTGACACCACGTTTCACGTTTTCTCTACCAACTTACTCTTCCTCTAGGTACACATAAAAAGACTTCCACATTAAGGAAATTAGCAAAATAAGCTTTTCCAGATCTGATTTTGCATGACCCTGTTCTCAGCTCTTTCCTGTTTCTAAGTAACTGCTCTCCATCTGTAGGCTAGGATGCAAATTCAAAACCTGTGGATTTGACACAGTCTGTCTAAAAGCTAATGTTAGAAAATAAGGCCAAACAAATCATCTATTACTATTAAGACTTTAAAAGGATTATCCGTTCTTTGCAAGGAGCCAGATGGTGAAGACCGCACACTGTCAATCAGCTCTGGCAATAATAGTTCTGATACTACTGAGGAGTACAGAGGAACCACTAAGAATGTGGGGAATTCTCAACGCAACACTCGGTGTTTGACAAGAATCAGATGATGAAAGGGTTAGGGCTGGTTGATGTTTTAAGCAGGCCGACTATTTAGGCCAAGAGATTAACATTTAAGAACAACAGCCAGGAGTGGTGGCTCATGCCTGTAATCCCAGCACTTTGAGAGGTCGAGATGGGCGGATCGCCTGAGGTCAGGAGTTCGAGACCAGCCTGACCAACATGGTGAAACCCTGTCTCTACTAAAATTACAAAATTAGCCAGGTGTGGTGGTACATGCCTGTAATCCCAGCTAATAGGGAGGCTGAGGCAGGAGAATCGCTTGAATGTGTGAGGCGGAGATTGCAATGAGCTGAGATCACGCCACTGCACTCCAGCCTGGGCAACAAGAGCAAAACTCCATATCAAAAAAAAAAAAAAAAAGAACAACAGACTCAGATACATAACTTAGAGTTTACTTGCATGCCACTCCTCGGACTCACTTAAGTGACTCTGGGCTCATTCTCATTCAGCAAAATGGATCAGGACTGGTGCATACTCCTGGCTTCTAGTTCTTCTTTACCTCCACTTAACTTGGCACGGTGCAGTACACATGGCAGGGGCTTCATAAAGCTCCCTGAATTACAAGCTCACTGAAACTCATACTGCAACAACTTATATTAAAGCGCTGAAACCTTGCAAGTCTCCTACTAAGAAAGCCTCTCAGGGATTACCAGTTTCCAATGAAAATCTCCTTAGGCTGATCTAGTCTTAACTCCTCACCCTGCCCAATAAACAAGTAAAAAGAAATACAATATAATGATAAGTAGTATTGACATGGTTAGACATTTCCTAGTGAGTGACATGAACCTTGAACACATTATAATCTCTGTTATTCTCCTTTTCCCTCAAATTAAAATGGGGATTAAACTCGCCTTGTGGTTCTAAAAGTTAGAGACTCTTTATGCAAAGGACTTTAATATAATTACTGGCACAAATTAGGTCTTCAAAAAAAATTGGTAGCTTCGGGGAGAGAATGAGCCACCTTAGCACCCCACACACAAGAATGCTCTTTTTCAGATGGACTCATAGCACTCGTGTTTTTTTCTTGCTTGACACCACCAGCTACATAATCATAAGCAAACCATTCCATCTCTCTAGCCTTCAATTTTTTTATTAAGTAAAAATAAAGGTTGTGGGCTAGAGCTCTGATATTCCTCCTACCTCCTTTTTTTTTTTTTTTTTTTAAGATGGAGTTTTGCTCTTATTGCCCAGGCTGGAGTGTAATGGCATGATCTCAGCTCACTGCAACCTCCACCTCCCGGGTTCAAGCGATTCTCCTGCCTCAGCCTCCCGAGTAGCTGGGTTACAGGCACCCGTCACCATGCCTGGCTAATTTTTGTATTTTTAGTACAGATGAGGTTTCACCATCTTGGCCAGACTGGTCTTGAACTCCTGACCTCGTGATCCACTCGCCTCCACATCCCAAAGTGCTGGGATTACAGGCGTGAGCCACCATGTCCGGCCGCCTCCAATTTTTTATGCTTGTTATTACGGGGTTTCATTTAAAAGAAGTCCTCAAGTGGGGAATCTTGTTTTATCTAAGCCTGGATTTTGCACAGTTTTTTTTGAGATCAAAAGAATGTTTAAAAATTGTTTGGAAAATGAGATGGTACCCTACTCTAAGACTTTGCACCCCAGGCAGAGGGTCATATAAGCAAATAATAACATTACAAGATGGATTCTACACACATAAGTATATGTATAGACTTTTTTAGACCACAGAAGAGCAAAGAGCTCTCTCAGCCTGGAGAAGTTAAGGAGCGTTTCAACAAGGAGACATCTGAGCTGGGATTTCAAGGATGGAGATCAGGAAAAAACATTGCAACTGAGGAAAGCATGTGCAGAGTCCCAAAGGCAGGTGACAGCATGACATATTCAAGGATTTGAAAGAAGAGAGCATTGAAGCTACAATATAAGCAATAAGAAAAGGGGTGCAAAATAAAATGGGAGAGACAGGAAAAGGCCAAATCAGCAGGGCCATGGAAAGGGTTTTGGTCTTTATCCTAAAAGCTACTGAAAGTCATTGAAGAGTTTTAAGCCAAAAGAAGATATGACCAAGTTTGAATTTAAATAAAAAGACTCTGACTAGAAAGGGAAAAGAAAGGATGTAAAAAGACAATTAGGGGGCATTGCAATTGCCAGGTGAAAGAGGATCATGGTTTGGTGGTAGCAGTGGGGATGGGAAGAAGTGGCTGACCACAGAGTCCCCAAGGAGGTAAAGAGAAGAGAATCTGTAGATTGATTGGATGGGAGAGTAAGGGAGAAGGAGATACTAAGAACGGATTCTAAGTGTTTGCCAAGAACAACTGGCTGGATGGCCCGGTCCTTGAGTGTACACTTACAGTGACCAGAGTTAAGTCTTACTATACTGACATTTATGTGGAAATCATAGCAGAGCTGTCGAGCAGGCAGTAGGCTATATGGGTCTGGGACTCTGAGGCATCTGTGCTGAGAATGTGGAAATAAGAATCATCAGAGAGTACTTAACTGAAGCCATGGTTATGTATAAGATCACCTGTAGAAAAGCATAGAAGAAGAGAAAGGGGCCTACGAAAGCCTTGAGAATGCCAACAGTAAAGAAGGATGAATCACAAGTGGCTGAGAATAAGAGGTTGGAAGAGAAACAGGAAATCTTTTCTCAGATATTGACAAATTATCTTTCATCAGCTCTGCTTTAAGTAAGAAAAACTGAATAAGGAGACAAACTTCCATAGCCAAAGGGAAAGATAGAAATGAAAAGGCTCAAATATTCCATGTATGCAATGATCAATACTTGTATTACCAAGAATTGCCTCTATTAAAATTCTTACTTGTTACAGATTACACTATTCATTTATAAACCTCCTACCATGTTTCCCTTTAGATGAAGTACACTTACCTACCAAATGACTCTGAGCTTGACCATATGATCATCAATGTGAGCAAATATGATACACACCATGGCCAAGCAGAGACTTTAAATACACTAACATGGATTGGCTCCAGTCCTCTTGAGTTTCTGCCCTCCACCATAAGAACAGCATGTTCCTTCAACCAGGGTCTTGCAATAAAAAGATACAAAGAGCAGAACCCAACCTAGCAAAGTCCAGCAAAGCCCTCATGCAACATAAGCAATACATAAACGAATGTGATTTTTTTTTTATTTTATAGAGTCGAGGTCTCATTCTGTTGCCCAGGCTGGAATGCAGTAACCCAGTCATGGTTCACTGCAGCCTTGAACTCCTGGGGTCAAGTGATCCTCTTGTCTCAGCCTTCTAAGTAACTGAGACTATAGGTGTGTGCCACCATGCCCAGCTGTTTTTTTCTTAATTTTTTTAGAGATAGGGGTCTCACTGTGTTGCCTAGGCTGGTCTCAAAATCCTGGCTTCAAGCAGTTCTCCCACCTTGGCCTCCCAAAGTGCTGGGATTATAGGCATGAGCCACCATACCTGGCCTGAATGTCATTTTTAGCAGCTGAGCTTTGGGGGCTGTTTGTTACTGCAGCAAATGCTGACTAATATACTTGTTCACAGTGAGATATCTTTGACACTAAATCTACTTATTTTAAACTCCAGTCCAAAGAAGAAATAGTACTATTTGTCTAGATTGTATTATATACCTGGCACTAATAAGTGGTTTATAGACATTATCTCATCTTAATCCTCATGACAATTATTTTCACCATTTTACAGGCTCAGATAAGTTAAATACATTTGTCAGGATCACAAAGCTAGCAAATAAATAATGGAAATGGAACAAAAATTCATCTAACTGATTCCAAAGCCCATGCATTCTCTATATCGCCATATTAATGAATCTCCTAGAAATCAAAACCTAAGTCTTCCACATGGGAAACAAGACATGTTAATACATTGACAGTTGTGCTACTGTTGAGCAAGCCAAGAGCAACCAGCAGGAGAATATTTACAGCTCCGGATCCAAAGCCCATATTGCCACAAGCTCCATCTTCCTCTCACAAACTATCACAGCTGAGAACATGGGAGTTTTTGGCTTGAAATTTGGTGAAATGTGGTGCTCAAGTCAGGTCACACTAAAACATTGGAAACAAAGGTTTCATTTTTATCTCAATCTCTATAGCCAGGTGACTTTTTGTAATAGCTCACTATGATCACCCCTTATGAATTCAGCTTGCACCTGATCCTTGGTAATAGGAGTCATCACTACCTTTCTGAATCTTGAGGCAAAGTTAAAACTTTAACATGTTAAGGAACAAGGAGAAGCAAGATATAGTAATCACTTATCAGTGTCCATTTATCCATTGAGGACTTACATGTCCTGCTTGGAATTTAGGGCTGCCTTGCAGATCCCCTTATGAGACATTGTGGGGTCAGTGGGTGTGATGAGAAACAGTGAAAAAGCATAAGCTTTGAAGTCAAACAAATCTGGGTTTAAATCCTGCTCTGCCTCTTACCCACTTTGTGATCCTAGGAACTCGACTTTATTTCTCTGAACATCAGTTTTCTTGGTGTAAAATTCAGGTGATAGTAGCTAATTCAATGAGCTGTGTGGAGATAAAATGAACTGGAATATTCTCTTCTTCTCTACTGTGGATCATCAGCTTCTGTCTTGGGCTGTAAGGAGACTCTTTGGCCAGGACTAGGGCCCTAAGATCTCCTCTCAAGTTCCTCCCCTCCCGTTTAATGGCATGCACAATGCTGTATAATCATCATCACAGGCACCAACAAGGTCAGGCAGCAAATCATGAACACCCACTCTATCCCAACATTTTTCTAACTCTAATGCTTACAACATTGAAGCAAAACAAATTGTATTACATTCATTTTAGAGGTCAGCAAACTGAGAGGTTAAGTGGCTTGCCATGGCTCAGACCTGGTCCTCCTGACCCCCAGACCCACGCCTTTCCTACTTGGCACACTGCCCCCTACTCTTAGCTGCTCAGCCAGTTATCTCTCTCCATTGCTTTCAGTGAGACCTCTGAGGAAAAAACAAGTGTCCCTGGCAGGACCACACACAAGAAGGTATTGATTGTAAGACTTGTACACCAAAAATTAAGTCATTGCTCAGAAAAATTAAAGGAAACCTATATTAAGGGAGAAACATTTCATTCACGTACTGGAAGCTCAATATTGTTAAGGTACCAATAATTCCCCCAAATTGATCTATAATAAAATCCCCAGCAGGTTTTTTTTCTTTTTTTTTTTGCAGAAATTGAAAAGCTGATTCTAATACTTACATGGAAATACAAAGGACTCAGAGTAGCCAAAACAATTTGGAAATAAAAAGAAAGTTGGAAGACTTATAATTAATTGCAAAACATATCATAAAGCTACAGTAATCAACACAGTGTAGTACTGACTATAAAGATAAACATATAAATCATTGGAATAAAATTGAGAGTCCAGAAATAATCCCTTATATTTATGGTGAATTGATTTTCAACAAAGGCACCAAGACAATTCAAAGGGCAAAGGATAATCTTTGCAAAAAATAGTATTGGAACAAATGGATATCTACATGCAAAAAGATTAATGTACACCCCCTGCTCTCACCATATAGAAAAATTAACTCAAAATTAATCACATACTTAAATGTGAGAGCTAAAGCTATAAAAGTTTTAGAAGAAAATCTAAAATCCCCTAAAGTCTAGGAGAAAGTCTTCTTGATCTTGGGTAGGCAAATATTTCTTAGATAGGACACTAAAAGTATGACTCAAAAAGAAAAAAAAAAAATCACATGTGGACTTCATCAAACTTAATCACTTTGAGCTTCAAAAGACACCATTAAGAAAATGAAAGAACAAGCCACTAAGAAAATATTTGCAAATCATGTATCTAAAAACATATTTATCTGGAATTTGTAAAAACAAACAAACAAACAAACAAAAAAAACTCTTACAACTAAATAATAAGACAAGAAACCAATTTGAAAATGAATAAAAGATTTGAAGAGATATTTAGACAGAGGAGATATATGAATGACAAATAATCCCATGAAATAATGCCGACATTATTGATTATTAAGGAAATGTAAATTAAAACCAGAAGATACCACCATACACCCATCAGAATCAGAAAACAGACAATAATAAGAGTTGGTGAGGATGTAGAGAAGTTGGAAACCTTATGCATTATAGTGAGAATACAAAATACTATGGCACTTTGGGAAACAATTTGGCTGTTTCTGAAATATAAATTTACCATACAACCGAGTGAGTTCACCCCTAGCTATTTATCCAAGAGAAATGACAGCATATGTACACACAAAAACTTGTACACAATGTTCATAGCAGCATTATTTACAATAGTGAAAAAGTAGGAATAATCCAAATGCCCACCAACTGTCAAATAAATAAATAAGATGTGACATATCCACACAATGAACAATTCAGGGAAAAAAATACGATACATGCTACGACATGAATGGCCTCAGGAATATTAAAGAAGCCAGACACAAAATACTACATATTGTATGATTTCATTTATATGAAACATGCAATAACAACAGAACTATAGAAACAGAATGCAGATTCCTGGTTGCCTGGATCTGGGGCTGGAAGCAGGAACTAACTGCAAATATGTACAAGGGATTTCTAGGGGATGATGGAAATATTCTAAAACTGGATTGTGGTAATGGTTGCACAGCTCTGCAAATTTATGAAACCTCATTGAATTGTTCACTTAAAACAGATGAAGTTTATGGTATGCAAATTATACCTCAATAAATCTGTTTTTTAAAAGGTCTTAATGAATCCTTTGCAAAATATCAAAAACAAGGCAAAGGAGGCAGCCTGATAAATCTCCTCTCCAGCCTTTCTCCATTGTGTCCTCTGACGCAAAGATCTGCTTTGTGTCCTCTAGGACACCTGAGTTCCTATCTCTTCACAGTAAGAACTGTCTCGCCCAGCAGCCTACAGCAGCTGTACTGGACTTCTCTGCCTAGAGACTTAGCAGCCACAATTCAGGCTTCTGGCAGCAAAGCTCACCTTGCAGAAATACTATAAGAGTTATAAATACTTTAGGTCCTTAGAGAGCTCTGTCAGTTCTCTGCTATGGCACTAGCGACCTAGGGCAAAGAAACTTCTATTCCTAGGTATACTGAGTGTCAGTGAGCAAGGCTGCAAGGCATTCTGGCATCATAACCTCTTTAATGGCATGGTTTGGCCCCTTAAGACATCCATGCTGTATTAAAAGCTAATTCCTACAAGCTAATTGCAGCCAACACCCCAAAAAAATAGACTGGATGCAGGTAATTCAAACCAAAGTCCATTTATCAGGCATAGGGGTCGGGGAACCTGACTTCAGAACAGGGAAAGGTTCCTAACCTCGGCTGCATAATTAAACTATCTGGTAAGTTTTTTTTAAAATACTATATCAGGTGTAGTATTTTCTAGTAAGTCTTAACCACCACAGAGATTTGGATTTAACTGGCCCATGTGGCTTAATATCTGTGTTGTTTTTAAGTTTCTCAGGCAATTCTCCTGCTCATCCAGGGCTACAAATCACCAGCTTTAGGAGACGGGTTTCTTCCACCTATTCTCTACCAGTGACTCACTCAAAGCCTAAAATGCGATACTCCTTAAATAAGGACTTTCCTCCCCATCTAGTAAGAGCAACAGGATAAAGATGGCTGAATGTCAGACAACAGGATGTTGCCATTTGCAATGTAGATGCTGCCAATTTATCTCAATTTATCCCAAATGACTTTATGTTGAGTGTATTGATTTATATGTCCTTAATCCTGACACCTGAAAGAAGGGCTAATACTAATAACATAACTGATAGTGGAGAGGCCAAAAGAAAAAAAAAAATAGTCTTTATTTTCAGTACTCAAGGACTCTTCTCCACAATAGGGAGAAAGAATAAAATTAATTAGCATTCAGTACAGTAGTAACACATTAAATATTAAAGGAAATAAGCAAGCATGAACCTCAGACATCAGCAATCATGAGAATTTGGGACAGAGTTCCTTGCTGGCTTGAGTGGACAGGAAAAGCTTTATGGAGGGGGCACAGTTCTATCTGGGCCTTGTAGGACCAATAGAATGTGAATTGGGAAAGTGAAGGAACAAAAAAAAGTCAGCCAATAACAATCATTGCAATAGCCATTTACTATACTCCAGGTATGCTCTCATTTCAAGCATCCTTTCCTTTAAACCACATAACCACATTATGATCCTCATTTTACAGATTAGAAAATGGGAGATTAGAGAGCTTTAAAAAATTGCCATGGTGGCTCGTGCCTGTAATCCCAGCTACTTGGCAGGCTGAGGCAGGAGAATCTCTTGAACCAGGGAGTCAGAGGTTGTGATGAGCTGAGATTACGCCACTGCACTCCAGCCTGGGTGACAGAGAAAGACTGTCAAAAAAAAAAAAAATTGCCCAAGTTCACAGTCAGCAAGCAGAATTCAAACCCATGGAGCCTGACTTCAGAATTCAAGTAGACAGGCCAAGGCAGAAAGACAGACAGGAATCTCCTGTTTGTGTGATGTTGTGCAAAGATTCCAGCCTGCTAAGAAGGTTGGGTTCTTGTCACTAAAAGCCCAGAAGAGAAGACAAAACTGCCTAACTAGGACAAGGTCGGATCATCCATACAGCTCTACCCAGATATTAAGCCAACTGCAATAAGGAGAGCTGAATCAAAAGTGAACCAAAAAGGGATTTCCTTTTTTAGAAACACAAGATGATAAAAGCATCAAATAGGTGAGCACGACTAGGAAAGCACAGGTCCAGAGGTTCCCAAGGGGTGAAGTTTCACCAGAGGCTGTGAAAACGCTGAGAGCTGAAACTGGAAAAGAGTCACCAGGCATAAGTGTATGTTCCACCCATCAAGGACTCTCCAGGATGGTGTGAAGGGCAGAAGAGCAAGAAAAGGCAGAGGCTGTGTGGAGGACATTCACAGGAAGTCCACAGGACAGCACAGAATATTGAGGCATGAATAGTAGTTGTGAGTGATTTCCTCAAGTCATTGGAAGCAACTGACAGAAGCTTTGATTATTTTGACTTTTCCCAATACTGCAATCTGAGAACAAGCAAAACACCAAGAAAGAAATAAAGGCAAAAAGAAGGAAGGGAAAAAGAGAGAAAAGGAGGGAAGGAGGGAGAGAGTGCAAGGCAGGAGGGAAGAAAGGGAGGAAGGGAGGGAGAACCAAATTCATATAAGAAATTCATTAAGAGTGATGTTAAGTGTGAACCACGTACCATCTGCAACAGTCACCCTAGGTGCTTCATAACAAGACAGACCCTCTGAAGCAGGGCTTGGGAATCTGAACTGTTAGCAGTCCCTCAGAGGATGCTTAGGCACTCTGAAGTCAGAGGCCCACTAGTCTGGACACTGCCTAAGGCCAGTCCATGTGCTCACACCCCTGCATCTGCTGCTACATCTCCAGCTATCAAATTTTACCTGACAATCTCACATTCAGAAGAGTGGTCCTGAAGTGAGACAAAGTCCTGAGTCATCAGATAAAGATGAACTTATGTTCATAATTTGTCGTGGGCTTTGGAGTGAGGCAGACTCCAATGGAAAGCCCAGTTCTCCTTTTTCCTAGCAGAGGCTTTAGGGAAATTGCTTAAATCCACTGGACGTCAGGGTCCTCATCTGTAAAATCCTCACAGGATGGTTGGGCAGGTGATCAGGTAGGAACAATGGCTTTCTCTCAGCTACCTTTTATTTGCTGACTTTTGAGAAGGGACATCTTATTCAGGCACAGTCACATGTGCCTGTAGCCCTAGCTACTTGGGAGGCCAAGGCAGGAGGATAGCTTGAGTCCAGGAGTTCAAGGCTACAGTGCGCTATAACTGTGCCTATGAATAGCCACTGCTTAGGCAACATAGTGAAACCCCATCTCTAAAAGAAAAAAAAAAAAAAAAGACCAGACATCTTAAAAAGATTCTTCAAATCCTAACCCTAGTTAGACACTAGACATTGAATGCCTCTCCTAGCCTCCACTAATGGAGAAAAAATGCCCTCAAGTGTTTCATCTATTTCATCTTACTCATTCCTCAGAACATTCTGCTGACATCAACAGCCTCCAGGCCTTTACACATGCATGTCTTTCTTTATGAAATACACACACACACATGCACACACATCTCTACACCTTGCTTATTCTATAAATCCATATTCATCCTTCAACTTCTTGCTCAAGGATCACTTCTATTTTAAAATTTCCCAGACACCACGGCGTGCCCCAACTCACCCATTCTCACTGCAGTGACTGCTCCCGGAACCTGAACAAACCACAAGTCTGATCCTGCCGCACTGTGATGACTGATCTTCTGGTTTCTCCCCAACAACCATGGGTTCCCCAAAAGGCAATACTTTGTAACCCTAGCACTTACTATCATGCCTAATGTCTAGCAAGTACACACAATTTGTTGAGTTAATATATTCCACATGTAGCTTCTTCTCTGAGAAAACATCAAATGGCAGGTGACACTGATGCAGCAGGGAGGCCCTGGGATGGGGAACCACGGTGGCTTCCCTGCAGGTTTCGCCAGTGGCATTCAGGGCGGGGTCGCTGCCCTGGACCAAGCCGGGCCGAGGCCACGGAGCTCGCAGAGGCAAGGCCGAGGATAAGGTGTGGATGCCTATCACCAAGTTGGGCCGCCTGGTCGAGGACATGAAGATCAAGTCCCTGGAGGAGATCTATCTCTTCTCCCTGCCCATCAAGGAATCTGAGATCATTGACTTTTTCCTGGGGGACCTCTCTCAAGGACGAGGTTTTGAAGATTATGCCGGTGCAGAAGCAGACCCGCTCCGGCCCAGCGCACCAGGTTCAAGGAGTTTGTTGCCATCGCTGACTATAATGGTCATGTCGGTCTGGGTGTTAAGTGCTCCAAGGAGGTGGCCACTGCCATCCACAGGGTCATCATCCTGGCCAAGCTCTCCATTGTCCCCGTGCGCAGAGGCTACTGGGGGAACAAGATCGGCAAGCCCTACACCGTCCCTTGCAAGGCGACAGTCCGCTGCAGCTCTGTGCTGGTGCGCCTCATCCGCGCACCCAGGGGCACTGGTATCGTCTCGGCGCCTATGCCCAAGAAACTGCTCATGATGGCTGGTATCCATGACTGCTACACCTCAGCCAGGGGCTGCACTGCCACCCTGAGCAACTTTGCCAAGGCCACCTTTGATGCCTTCTCTAAGACCTACAGCTACCTGACCCCCGACCTCTGGAAGGTGGCTGTATTCACCAAGTCTCCCTAGCAAGAATTCCCTGACCACCTCGCCAAGACCCACACCAGAGTCTCTGTGCAGAGGACCCAGGCTCCAGCTGCGGCTACAACATAGGGTTTTTATACAAGAAAAAGAAAGTGAATTAAACCTGTAAAATATATATGTGTGTGTGTGTGTCTGTGTATGTGCGTGTGTGTATATATATATTCCACCTGTAAAATATAAAATTATGACACTGATTTTTAAAGTGTTATATAACTTACTCATACCGTTGTTTTCAAAAGCCAGTTTAAGCCAGAGGGGAAAACAAAATAATCACACTAGTTTGGTCTTTTTTAATCTGAATCAGAATTACTTGGCTTTATCCCCTACCTAATTCATTCGGTTTGGCTCTGAATTGTAGAATCCACCTCATAAGTGGAAGATTTGCCACCATCAAGAATATTAAGAAGACTCCCTCTGACTTCAGAGGCAATTCAAGTGAGTGCAATGAACACTAAGTACTGAAATTCTACAAAAAGAATCCTTCCAAAAACACAGCCTCTCTGATGGAACCAGAGCTCTCCTCCAAAGGTGCTAACTTCTTGTTTGGCTGACAGGCTCTTCCCCAGACCGTCTCTTGGTGTGTGTGTGTTTATCATAATTCTAACACCAAGAGTAAGAGCCCCATTTCTAACCACGGGTGCTACCCAAGCTTACCTCGCTGCCCCAAGCCAGAAGTTCCCCCTTTACGGATCACTGCCCACGCCCTTCCCCATGCCTGAGTTTACCTTTACATTCAAGCCATCAATGTCCATTTCTCAAAATTCTACTCAATTAATAGGTACCATTTACTGAGTGGCTCTATGTGCCAGATACCCTATTAGAGGTTTTATAGACACTCTAGAATCTTAAAGCCCAAAAAACCTATGATCAAGTATTATAAGTATCCTCATACACAAGTAACTGAGCAAGATATGGAACCAGGTATGACTCCAAAGCTCATGTTAATTGTGGAGGTATACATCTTCCACTACCTCATTAAATATTCACTTAATACTCTATGGACATAGTGTTATTATCTCATTTTACAGATGAGGAAACCAAAGTATAGCAAGGTCATAAGACTTCTCAGACTAGTTCCAAATTATTTAAGCCCCTCCAGTTACTCATATCTCTTTAGGTCTGTGCTGGCAACTGTCTTGCCAACATAGACAAAATTGCAGTCAACCAGGAAGAGGCCAGGCTGAGAGGTGAAGACAGATGGACCCTCGAGACACAATCAAGCCTTACTAATATATCTATAGTCTTCTCAGTCACATGAGGAATTAAATTGCCATTTTTACTTTAGTTTGACTTGGCTATAGTCTGAGTGTTTATGTTGAAATCCTGATCTTTAAGGTGATGGTATTAGGAGGTAGGACCTTTGGAGAGGTGAATAGGTCATGGGATGGAGCCCTCATTAATAGGATTAGTGCCTTTATAAAAGAGGTCTGATCTGCCATGTGAAGACACAACAAATAGGTGCCATCTGTGAACCATAAAACAAGCCCTTACTGGACACCAATCTGCCATCACCTTGATCTTGGACTTCCCAGCCTCCATAACAGGGAGAAATAAATTTCTGTTGTTTATAAGCCACCTGGTCTATGGTATTTTGTTATAGCAGTTTCCATTAAAATAACTTCACTTTTTAACTGTTGCTTACAACCCAAAGAGGTCTATTTAAGACAAAAATGAACACCTGCAAGGTGAAACAATAAAATAATGTGGATGACTTTTTAAAAACTCACATACCAAGGTTTGTTCATCCGAATGACAGCAGTCCCTTTCGAAGTAGTCGAAGTAGTTATCTTAAGGAAAATGAAGTTGCAAGTAAGCAGGCAACCAGAGGAAATGCTATGAAAAAATGCCCCCAAGTTATGGTATTGATCAAGCACTGGCCAGTATTTTGGAATGAATAATGTACTTGATTTTGCAAGCCTAGTTACTTCGTGTTGTCATAGGGAGTAGCTCAAGGGACAGAAAGAAAAGTACTTGCTTCCACTCCTATTCAAACTACAGGCTCTTGATCTGTTAGTCTATTCTGAACATTGGTATAAAATTAATGAATAATCAGCTTCCTTTCCCTGAACTAATAGCCTGAAGTTTGCAGATAAAGTGTCAAATCTCAACAAAATCAAACATAAAGTCCCCAGATGTTCAGATAAGTCATATGCCAGGATCTACCTTTGGCCCCAGATTCTCCTGTTCCCAGCCTTGACTCAGCTGAGACTCAGTGGCTTCTCTCCTGGGACAAGATCAACGGTTCAGCCAAGGCAGCACATTTCTATACCCAGTTCATGACCCACGGCCACCGCTGCTGTCCAGACTATTATACAGTGGAATCAAGTCACAAGACCATGATTACCACAAGCTTTGAAATACGAGAATATGAGGAAACAAATTAAAAAAAAAAAAAACCCTCCCTTTAGAGCTGTGCTGTTTCTCTTCCTGTGAATAAAAGGATATTCATGGTCATTACTCAATTACAGAAGGATCAGATTAGCACCAAGAAGAATTTCCTAAGTATAAGAAGAAAAGAACCTGTGAAGTGAGGAGTCTCACAATGCAAACCTGAGACTTTAACTCAGGCCTGAGTGTGGCCTCCAACAACAGAGCTGAGCAAGAAGACAGAAACTTCTCCTTTGCTTATTCCTCAGAGTTCTCTCTGGCGTTGTTGAGTTTGTGTTCAATACATTGTTGACCTCTTTTTCCCTGCCTAAGCGCATGTGAGAAAGTGAAAACTTGGATTAACATATTACATGTTAATGAGCCCATGTAACACACATAAAGCTGGACCAGTTGCAGAGAAGCATTAAATCTAAAGAAAGAACAAGTTAGCCTTCAAAGAGATCTGAAAAGCAACTGAAATTGTTACTGCAATTTCTTTAAAAGGCACCAAGGGAGCATTCCTTTCATAATAAAAATAAAACTTCTCAAGACCCTCTTTCTCCATCCTCTTCCTACTCTCTCGTGAGAACAGACGTGCTACCAACTTCATGTCTCACACTCCCCCAAACACCCAAAAACTAGCTCTCAAATCTCAGCCTTCATTTGCTGTCATCCCCTTCCTGTTTCCCTTTCTGGAATATTCTTCTCTCCCTCCAGTACCTCTCTGCCCTAACCAATGTAACTCAATCATTCAATTCTCCCTTCTCATTATCAGATACCACATAACAAAAGCAGCTGCCCATCCAAGAAACCTACTTTCTTTTAGAAGGCAGGAGGAATGGAAAGATTCTGAATGTGCATATGTTAATTTTTTTGTCTTTGTCACATTTGCTCACCAAGATAAGGACTTAAATATATGGAAAGAGGCTGAGATCTGAAGTCAGATGACCTGGATTGTCTCAGTCACTGCGTGTGACTTTGAGGCAATTAAGCTAAGCTTTCTGGCCTCTGTTCCTTTATGTGTAAGACGAGGTCACAGTATTGCCTTATTTACAAGGGTATGGTGATGATTAAATGAAAAAAACATGTTTTGCCATAAGAATAACAAACCACAAAGTGCTTTATGTACATGATTTCCAATCCCACTGGCTTTAATTCTTTACATTGCTTAGAATATTATATATAAATCATTCAATGTCATTACAGAAAGTTTAACCAGCTACTTGGAGATACAGTTTGTTAAGTTGGTCACTCTTCACAATCTTGACTAAAGTCTTAAAGGTTGGTTACCTTTGCTTGTGCAGTGAGTCACCTGATTCTACCAACCCATTTTGGCATACTCCATAAATTGGAATCCAGAGTCTTTAGACAATCAATTATAAATTTAAATTCCTAATTCTCAACCCCAGACTTTATATAAAATGTCTAAACTCCAGGCGCCATATAAAATTTATAAAATTTCTGACCATAGCACAAAAGGTGTTTCTGACTTGAGCCCCCCTTTTAAAAAGAGAGTCCCATCTAATTTCTTATTCTATAAATCAAGACCCCTGTCACCTTCAAGTTTCTAATGAACAGCAAGTAAAGGCATCAGACACAGGTTAAAAGAGGACAGGAAATAAATGGGGCCAAATTAGAAGGGAAAAGCATGTAGAACTCAAAACCAAAGAAACAAAGAATTAAGGAAAAGCACTAGAGTGCTTACACAAAAATACCAAAACCATTCCTTCTGAAATAGAATATGAAAAAATTGTGAGCACATGTGAATTTACTGATTTGCAGTGAAAATGATTCCAAATCAATCCCTTTAGATTCCATGTAGGAAGGTGTAATTGTGAATAAGTCGAGATTGGGTAAAAGGGGGTATAAGGAGAGCGAGGATGAAAGCACAAAGTGATATTCAAGCTAACAGAGGGTGGCACCCATAGCTAGGACCTTCTTAATCTTTGAGCTTCTCATTTGCGATATGGGTAGCTATGGCCCAGGCATGAAAAAAATAAGACAGCCCCTGCAGCACCTGCTCAAGAAATGCAGCAGATGGTGGATATCTTTTCCTCCCCTCCCCCAGGATGGGCTGTCCTTCGCCTTTTGATGAAGATGTGGCATTTACCTTGGTCCACAACTGCCTATTGGCTAACTCATCACTGAGTAGAGGGGAAAAGATAGACAAGAAAGGCTGGGTATAAGCATCTGGGAAGGATATACTATCTTCATTAAAGAAGACCAAGAGAAATTAAATTTGTTGTTGATTATCTGCCTGGCATAGAAACTAGCAAACAGAGCAATTCAATGGTCTGTTTTTAGCCCAAAGGATCAATTTAGCTCTGCCCAGGTAAGAGGCTAAGAACGCCAACTGTCCATGTGCTCAAATTATAAAATTTAAATTTGACATTGAAACCTAAATAAACACAATGCCATAAGAAATTTTCCATTGATGTTTCCTTCGAGTTCCACTGCATTTTGCTTAACAAGCAGCTTATCCACATGTGGCTAGAGAATAAAATATCTCAAAGGCCAGAGAAGGCCAAAGAGACCCATGCAGGATAGAAGGCTCAGCCATGGAAACTCCATACTCCAGACTGAATTTCACAAGCAGGACAGACAGGCACCACCAAACTGGGTCCAGTGTCCTGGCTATGGCTTCTAATTCCCTAATCTGGTTCTATCTGTGAGTCAAGGGAAAATCTAGAAATAGTATACAGTCACCAAACATGAAGACATTTCCAAGAGATCCAGGATTCCATTCCAAAGAAAAGCACCTTTTCCTTTCACCTTGCTATCTACCCACCTTCAAAGGCACATTCTAAACATTGCCTCTGCAGTGGGTGGCAACATTAAACATTTCAAAAATAACCAAACTGGATGTTGTGATACTCCAGAGAACTGCAGATTTTTCCCCAAATAAGAAAATGTAGCTCCTTAGAGCATATCTGAGGAACCAAATATCTGCTTAAACCCTTCTGTCACAGACACTGACACTACCCAAAATGAACTTTTCTTAAACATTAACTATAGGTCTTTACCATCTTGCTGAGATGTCAGGGCAACAGAAAGTCTCTGTCTAAAGAGAAAATTAAGAAAGAAATAGTCCACAGTTTCTGACAGTGACACCAACCATCCATTGAAATACTCTCTTTGCCAGATCTGTCCATTCATTCGATAAATAAATATTCAATAAAAACACCTACATATAGAACACCCATGTGGCAAGCAAAGTGAGGAATAAAAAAGTAGCTTAAAAATAGACCTTGCCTTCAAGAACTAAGACATATATAACCCTCCCCACCCCCCAAAAAATAAGGTAGAAAGCATTAATTGCCCTAAGAGGGGTATAAAGTGCCACACTCATGTGAGTTCAGAGAGGCTGAAATTATTTCTGATGGAAAGAGTCTAGAAAAATTTCACAGATGAAAATAGTATTTGAGATGACCTTTGAAGGGTAGGCAGGATTTGAACCTGAAAGATGAAAGCAAAGTGCATCCAGGTGGAAAGGATGTTCTAAGCAATGAATCTAAGGAAGCAAACACAGGAAACAACACATTTGTTTCAGTCTGGCTGAAGAATAGGCTGCAAGGCACATAATTTGGGGACGGGGGTAGAAAAATAAGTGAGAGCCATTTTATAGATGGCTTTCAATAGGAATTTGGAATTTACGTCATAAACAAGAGCCACTGAAGGTTTCTGAGCTGGGGAGTGGCGTGGCAAGGGTGAGGCTTCAGAAGGATTAATTGGGCAGGCAGATTAGAGGAGAATGTGAGCAGAGGCAAGAAGACTAATCAGGATAGAAATACAATGGTGTGGGTATAAAGCAAAGAACTGCGGTGTCAGAGAAGGCATGGAGAGGAGGAGGTAGATGAGAGAAACATTGTCAGGTTAGGGTCAACATGATTTGCTCATTGGTGCTCATGTGGAAGAAGGACATGAAAGATCATCCTGATGGGTATATTCTGGATGTCTGAAAATATAGTAATATTATCAACAGAAAAGGAACTCAGAAAGTGAAGATGCCTGTAGAAATCCCAAATGCTTCTGTTTGGTCATCCACTGGAAATGTGGGCCTGGTGCCAGGAAGTCACAGAAGTATCTTTGGAAGAGCATAGATACTGTTCAGTCCCAGTTACTTGATCTCTGTGATATTTGCCATTATTGACCCTCTCCTCCTTGAAATTTTCCTCTTGGGTTTCTAAACAGTATCCATTCCTCATTTTCCTCTTCCCTCTATGGCAACTCTTTCCATCTCCATGAGCTCTTCTTCTCGTATTTGTCCCACAAATGGTTGTATTCTCCAGAGCTGCAGCCTCAGTCATTTACTGCTCTCATTGTATGTCCTGTCCCTGAAGTCTCATCTATACCTGTTGCTGCAGTTACCACTTCCATGTGGATGGCTCCTGGAGAAAGCAATGGCTAAGAATGCAGATGCTATTATCAGCCTTGGTTCACATCCCAGCTCTACCTCTGGCTGGCCATGTGACTTTGGACAAGTCATGTACCTTGATCTTCCTCATCTGTAAAATGTGGTTGTGGAATTGTTAAGAGGATTTAACATGAGGATTAAAACGAAATCAGGTACACTGGAAGTTCTCAGTAAATGGTAATTATTATTGAATAACATCTGTAACTGGAAATCTAGATCTCTCTCTCTCTCTCTCTCTCTCTCTCTCGATAGCCAGTTATATAGAGTCAGTTGTCACCTGGGCAGGATCCCTCAAAGTACTGAAGTAAACTCATTGTCTTTCTCACCTCCCACAACCCTGCCCCTCTGTATTCCCAACATTCATTCTATCATCCAAATTAGAAGCCTGGGAATCATCCCACATTTGTCCCACTCCTTTACCCCCACATCCATCTGTCATCAAATCCTATAAGATACAATGCCAAACTACTAAACATGGCATGAAAGCCTTATCGTTATCTCACTCCTGCTTTTTGTCCAAACTCATTTCCCACTACTCTCCCATTCCCCAATGCACTCATACCCTGTGGCTCTGCTTCATATCAACGTACTTGCCATTCCTCACAAATATCAGGCCACCTAATATGAAGGTCTTTGCACATTTCTTTCGAATAGCCTTCTTCCAACTTCCCATACCCAATTCAGATCATTATAATCTGCCTTTAAAGACAGCTTGTGTCACCTCCCTGTGAAGGCTTTCTTGACTACCAGTGGGCAGGTAGGTGGCCTCTCTATTTCTATAACAAAGTGTATTTCCCTATCGTGGTACTTACCACATTAGAATTATTGATTTGCTTGTCTCTCTTCTCCAGTAAATTATAAGTACTTACAAGTAAGGAAGTAAGAACTGTACTTCATTCATTGTTCAACTCTCCTTCCTCTGCCCTCCCTCTAGCACAATACATAGCACATGGAAGGTACTTAATTTTTTTTTTTTTTTTTTTTTTTTTTTTTTGAGACAGAGTTTCGCTCTTGTTGCCCAGGCTGGAGTACGGTCATGTGATCTCAGCTCACCACAACCTCCGCCTCCCAGGTTCAAGCGATTCTCCTGCCTCAGCCTCCTGAGTAGCTGGGATTACAGGCACGCGCTACCAGGCCTGGCTAATTTTTTTTTGTATTTTTAGTGGAGACGGGTTTCTCCACGTTGGCCAGGCTGGTCTCAAACTCCCGACCTCAGGTGATCTGCCTGCCTCAGCCTCCCAAAGTGCTGGGATTATAGGCGTGAGCCACCGCGCCCAGCGTATTTTTTTTTGTTTTGTTTTGTTTTGTTTTTTGTTTTTTTGTTTTTTGAGACAGGTTCTTGCTCTGTCACCCAGGCTGGAGTGCAGTGGTGTGATCACAGCTCACTACAGCCTTGACTTCTTGAGCTCAAGTGATCCTCCCACCTCAACTTCCCAAATTACTGGAATTATAGGCTTGAGCCACCTCACATGGCTATGTGTTTTGTTTGTTTGTTTGTTTCTGGTTTTTGAGACAGGGTCTCACTCTGTGACCCAGGCTGGAGTGCAGTGGTACAATCTCAGCTCACTGCAGCCTTGACCTTCCAGGCTCAAGCAGTCCTCCCACCTCAGCCTCCGTAGTAGCTAGTACTACAGGTTCTCACCACCATGCCCAGCTAATTTTATGTTTTCTAGAGACAAGGTCTCACTGTGTTGCCCGGGCTGGTCTTGAACTCCTAGACTCAGACAATCGTCCTGCCTCAGCCTCCCAAAGTGCTGGGATTACAGATGTGAGCCACTGTGCCTGGTGAATTTTTTTTTTTTTTTTTGTATTTTTAGTAGAGACAGGGTTTCTCCATGTTGGCCAGGCTGGTCTCGAACTCCTGACCTCAGGTGATTCACCCATGTCGGCCTCCCAAAGTGCTGGGATTACAAGTGTGAGCCATGGCATCCAGCCCAAGTTTTTTAATATATAAATAAACGACTGAATACAGACAAACCAAGATAATCCTAGTGGTTTCCTGCTCTCTTTTTTGTTAGCATGATTAGTCACAGAATTCATGTAGCTTGACTTCAAAAGTTTTTCTGGTTTAGTCCATCCTCTGGAATAATAACTAATAGTTTCTATCCTATTTTCTAAGATACATGTCTTTTAAAGCTAATGGGATATTGAACACAATCTTCTGCTGGGGTGTTAAATAAAATAAACCAAAGCTTTGTTTTATTTTGTCTTTGGCGTCTTTCCTGCGTTCTCCAAATGTTCTCTAGTTAATCACTTGATCCACACCAAATAAGTCAAATGAACTCACCTGATGAAATGCAAAGGAAAGTCTGTAAGAACTTTAAGTTTGCAAATATAATTAGACTCTCTTTAATTCAAATAGTTGAATAATGCGATTCCCTAAGATTGTCATTCAGAATACCAACTCTCATTGTACTGAGGGGAGAGAAGATGCATAGAAACTCCAGGTGACAAAATATTTAAAAACACAGAACTTTTTGTTCAAACGTATCCAATTTAAAGATGACACGTCTTGCTAAGGGGGATGAGAGCAAGAAAACCACTCCCGGTTATTACAGTGAACCTGCCAGAAGACCAGTCTTTGACGCCTATCAGCAGTCTCTGTCTATAGAAGCTGTTCCAGCTTTCATCCAGCCTTCTGGGTCCACTTCTCCACTCTCATTCCTCACATCTTGACCCCTGGGGATCTCCTACTGGAAAGTATTCTTTCCTACCATCACCCTCCTAGGCCCCTACCAGGGACCCAGCCCCAGTGGGGCTTAATAGGCACCTTGACATGGTAGTCTGGTGCCCTAGACTTTTTCTCTTTTAATTGAGGCAGAGTCTCACTATGTTGCCCAGGTTGGTCTCCAACTCCTGGGCTCAAGCATTCTTCCTGCCTCAGCCTCCTGAGTAGCTGGGATTACAAGCCACGCACCACCACGCCCAGCCAGTTACCCTAGACTTTTTGACGAAAAGAAAAAGTTTTCCAGGTTAAGAAAATGAACCATAGATAATTACAATTGTGGCACCAAAAACGAAACTGGCTGACAGACCCGAAGCTCAGAGATCAGTGACTTAGACAATGCTGCCACCTATCGATCAAAAATAGAAATACTGCTGGTCTTTTCACCAAATTCAGAGCGACTTAATGGAACATTTCATATGGATTTGGAATAGGTGGTCACTGAATTGTTATTACCATCATTACTGGTGCCTCAACAATAAGTTTTTTATAGTCATAACACAATCACAACTAAATCCTATGAGCAGAGGCTGCGGCAGAAACTGAGGATGTAGAGTAGGAAGGTAGAGTAGTGAATGTGAAGGAGTAAGTACTCTAGTACTTTTCCTTAATTCTGGGAATGTGGAGTAGGAAATCAGTTCAAATCCTGAAAGAGGGAATAGAGGGAGGAAAGGCTGAGAAAAGCGCCCTTATTAGAAAAACAGATGGATTAAGAGGAAATAGCACCAGGAGACTGAGCATCTCCCATACACCACACTCTGACTCAATGAGGTACATGCACATAAGGAATCTAATTCAATCCCCACTAAAACTCTGCAAGACTGGCATTTTTGTCTCCATTATTGGGCCCCTATTATTAGAGTGTAGCCAAAAAGACTGCATATTTGCATAAGCTCACAGCTCAGACCCAGCAGGGCTGGTTTGAACTCAGGTCTATCTGCCCTGTCACAAAAGTCCATTCTCATTCTAACAGGCCAAAACCACCTATTCTCACTTTCCAAATTTTTTAAGGCAAATATTGAGTACATAAGATTGTTCCAATTACAATCTCCTGCTGGGGTGTTAAATAAAGGAAACCAAAGCTTTAGGGGATGCCTATGCTGGGAGATGTGGTGCCATGGATTCTCTTGATCCAGCAGGGGCTCCTTCTTTCCTTTCTCCTTCCTGCCCCATTTTCCTCTCCCCTCTAAAATCCTCTGCCTAACTATAGAT
The DNA here is from genome assembly GCF_024542745.1 of Macaca thibetana thibetana. Classification (NCBI taxonomy): domain Eukaryota; kingdom Metazoa; phylum Chordata; class Mammalia; order Primates; family Cercopithecidae; genus Macaca; species Macaca thibetana. Next base: position 197,456,312 of record NC_065578.1, on the reverse strand, counting down.
ACAGTGCAGTAGCAGTTCAACAGCCACTATCTACATGTGGCCATTGGTACTTGAAATTAGGCTAGTCCAAACTGATATGCACTGTACATGTGAAATGCACACTGGATTTCTGGGACTTCATATAAAAATTTTAAAATCCCATTAATTATTTTTATATTGATTACACAGTGACATGACACTATTTTGGCTATATCCGGTTAAATAAAGTATGTCATTAAAATTAATTTTATCTGTTTTTATTTTTAACGGGACTGCTAGAAAATTTGAAATTACATGTCTGGATGGCACTGTATTTCACCTGGATAGCAACGGTTTAAAGACATGCAAACATGATTTTGTAAAGAAAGGCATTTCATACATTAATTAGATTAAGATCACAGGCATGAAACCAAAATCTATTTCCTGCTCAGTTGATAGGCAGAAAACTGCCATCTGAGGTTCAATTAAGACAACTATAATTATTAACTGGGAGCTTCTCATCATAAGCAAACTAATGAAGCCTGATTTTCTCTGGTTGTATGCCTTATGAGTGACTGATTTGTTCACTAATTATCCCAAAGTTTTTTATCCTGCAGATTACATTAATAATAGTGTGATTTATATACTAGAAGAATATGCCCTATCAGGCTCAACAATAACTTCACATTTCTTATATTAGAGAAAGCTGAGCTATTACTATTCCCCTCAGAAGCATGTTCCTAAGACACTGCAGAATCTTCTCACCCCTACCTAGTTCAATGTCTTTAAAGCAGATGGAAATGTCATTGTGAGCTAAAGGCTAGTCACATCCTAGGATTAAACCAATTCACCTTGAAGGCTTATTTTCAGGCTAACCAGGGCTCCTTACACGTTTTTCTTATCAAAAACAACTCTGGAAAAAAAGGACTTAGAGAAATCTACAGGTCAATGGACTCCTAAAGACAAGATACAGTCAAAGTTTCTAACCAGGAATTAAAAGATCAGGCTTACTCCCTAGGTTGACAAACAATTGGTCCAAACCATGTGGAGTTGCTCCTTCTACAGAGCCCTCGGCACAGTGGTACCTAAGACTAGACTTCATGAGCAAGGTTCTTGGGCAGGCAGAGTGCATCCTGGGATGGCAGAAGACATTCTGCCTGTCCAAGAATTTCAAAGAGTCTCCATCTGCCCTTTGGAATCAGACTCTATGTCCATCACGATGCCAAGTTTCCAGACAGGAGGAGAATGAACTAATTAATTTCTCAAGTTCACCTTCAAAACCAGACTCTGATCCCCCACTTTCAGCATAAGGGAACAGACCCAACAAGTTAAATTGAAGTAAAACAAAAAAATAACCCCAGTCTGAGGTTTCCTAGGAACCCATTTGAACAGTGTGCAATACAAACTCAACAGATATCTTCTGCCAGCTCTTTTCAATTTTCTCTGCTATGTGTGATATTTTCCATGGATGGGACCAGAGATGTTTGGTTGTAAATGATTGTCAGATGTTTAAACAATTTTGTTGCTGAAACATGATAATTTCCAGAAGCCCCTTTTCTGTACACGGTATCTTTTGCTAAGACCTACCACAAAGAAAATGAGTTGTACAAGAAGAATGGCAGAAGATCGGGAAATTAACCAAAACAATGGACCATAACATGCCTCAAACAAAACAAAAAAAAATCATTAATAAGAAACAGGCCAGTTTCTAAGGGTCATGGAAGGAATACACATTGGGTTCCCAGCAGCTGGCTATGTTTCAAAGTCAGTAACCTCCAACTTGTCAGGGAAGATTGTGGTTAATGCTGTGAAAGACATGTGCTGAAAGATTTCTAGTTGCCCTTAAATTCCTGAATTTCTAGTCAGGATATCTATACACATGTGCAAAACAGAAAAGTCTGGTAAAGTCTAAGTATGTCCTGCTGAAAGTGTATAAAATCTTAACTTATAAAACCAATACATTAGGTAATCACTTATATCAAAAAAGGATTAACTCAAAAATATTTTTAAACAAAATTTCCCTATTCACATAGTAGGTTGAATCATATGAAACTGCAAATATTTGACTCCTTTTGACCCAAAAACCCCCAAATTCTGGCAATTCAAGCTATACATTTCATTAACAACATTGGCGCTAAAAATGTAAAGAAAGTATTAGGAATCCCTACAAAAGGTTGCAGAAATAAAATTTTTAAAAATATGTTTCTCAAATTACAAAGTCAACAGGAAATTATTTTGTTCAACGTTTTCTACTTTTAGCTGTATAATTTTTTTCAGTGACATACCTGTAGCCTCTTTTAATCTGAATACTGAATACCACAGGATATAATCAGTGATAACTAAGAATTCTTCTTCTTCTTCTTCTTCTTCTTCTTCTTCTTCTTCTTTTTTTTTTTTTTTTTTTTTTTTTTTTTTTTTTTTTTTTTTTTTTTTGAGACAGGCCCTCACTCTGTAGCCCAGGCTGGACTGCAGTGGCAGGCACAATCTCGGGTCACTGCAACCTCCACCTTCTGGGTTCAAGTGATTTACGTCTCAGCCTCCCTGGTAGCTGGGATAACAAGCGTGTGCCACCACGCCCGGCTAATTTTTGTATTTTTTGGTAGAGATGGGGTTTCACCTGAACTAAGAATTTCGGTAATAAATTTGGCAACACCTAAAATAATAGTAATATACTTCACGTTTGTATTTTTTTTATATTTCAAAGCAGCTTTAAATGAAATGACTCTATTAAGCCATTTCTCCAAATCCTTTGTGTGAAAATGAGACAAAGATGGAAGAGACAGAGAGAAAGAAAGAAGGAAAGATGGGCTAATTTTAATTATCAGAATTTAGACATCCAAATGCATAAGAAAACCAGTGCATTCTTCAACAGTCATATTTTTTCTTATTCTTTTTAAATTCCAAAACGGGGTGCCCAGCTAGATCAGTTGGTAGAGCATGAGACTCTTAATCTCAGGGTCGTGTGTTTGAGCCCGATGTTGGGCGTTGTGTTTCCCAGCATTTTGGGAGGCCCAGATGGGCAGATCACTCGAGCTCAGGAACTCGAGACCAGCCTGGCCAACATGGCAAAACCCTGTCTCCACAAAAAAATACAAATATGAACCAGGTGTGGTGGCACATGCCTGTAGTCCCAGCTACTTGGGAGGCTGAGGTGGGAGGATCACTTGAGCCTAGGAGGTGGAGGCTGCAGTGAGCCGAGAGTGCCACTGCACTCCAGCCTGGGTGACAGAGTGAGACCTTGTCTCAAACAAACAAACAAACAAAAAAAACAGAAAAGAAAGAAAAGAAAATGGCACCAACCAGCTTACTGATCTACTTAGTTGCAAATGCTTTTTGACTATTTGCTAAAATGTCTACATACATGCATACATAAAAATAAAATAAAAACAACTCGGGAAAGGGAAATATTTTTACACTGAGGATATCCAAGAATGCCAGGTACATTCTCCCACTTTCCCTTTTTGTCTGCTTGTTACCCACTTCCTCCAGCAGTACCCTCCACCTTCTGATAGAAAACCAGGTCTCTTCTCTGCAAACCAAGGTGGTTCGAAATGAGATGGTGGGAATGTCCCTTCCCGCGGCCAGCCCCAATCCCACCGGGAGTAACTTCGACATATTCCTTTACTCTTTCTGCGTCTTTTCACATATCTGAAAACAGAAAGTAGGTAAACTGCACCTACTTTTCAGAAGGTGGCAGGGATTCGTGGTGTAATCTCTCTACGTGGGCGGAAATACACTGTAGGCACCCAAATAACAAAATGTAAATGTCTAGCAAGTATATAAAAAACCAGCAGGAAAGGTTTTTTTGGTTGGTTGGTTGTTTTGTTTTTTCATATAAAAGGCCAAAAGTAGGGAAGTGACAGAAAAAGGCTGATTGCCGACCTTTTCAGAGTTTACTTATTTTAAGCAATTACACTAACTCATAAAATAAAAGTATTTCTTGTGCTCCTGTCAAAAGCAAGTGGGTTTTTACCTTAAGGGTGAATAATAATAATGCTTTGGGGATGACGAATAAAACTTAGGGCTTCCCGTGGCTGGCCGAGGTGGAGCCATCGGGACTATCCCACCTCTCCTCGTCGATCTGGAAGGCTTTCTGAAGGAACTGGAGTTTGTATCCCTGGCAAGCCCGGGACCTGCGTGGGGCTCGGCCTGCTGCCAGGCGGCCTCAGCAGCCCAGAGCTTCAGCGGTTGCTACGGCAACAGGCCGCCCAGAGCAGCGGCCAAAGTCCCTGCAGGGGCGAGGGCACCTCCCAAGCGCGGAGAGTCAGCCCAATGAGTTCCGCCCTCTCTAGCGCGCTTTTCGTGATCCACCAATCAAGCGCTGCTACATAAGCTCGAGCTGAGTGGTCAGCTTCCCTGGGAGGGCGGGGTTAGGGTACAGAAACTGGACGGAGAAGGGGGCCGTATTTTCCCTGGCCTGTGAAATGGATGTTAGTGACTAAAACTCAATCTTCCAGTTAAGGGAGGAGCGGAGACTTTTAAGTCGAGTGTTCCTGTGGGGCCAAGAAGATGGTTTCGAAGGAATCCCAGGAAGTGAGAGTGCTGGGATACGCGACGGGCCCACGGAGCCCTCCCCTGCGTGTCTGAGATCACACCCTGCTGAGTACCCTGCGTCATGTGCTGAAGAAGGTGACTGGATCACAACTCCAGAGTTTGCTCCTGAGATCGAAAAACAAAACAACCCAATAATAATAATGACAGCCCTGGGTGGGGACAGTTGCAACAGATCTTTGGAGAAAGTCAGTAATTGTGCAGGTTCAGGGAAGGCGTGGGCATGTTGGTGAAGTAAGGTTCTGAGTGGAAGAAGAAAATGCTGCTTCTGGGGAAGAGAATACCGTCAGAAGGAGGGAAAGAAAGGAGGGAGTGGGAGGGTAGGGGAAATGAAGGGAGAGGAGAAGGGGGAGGAGGGAAGGTGAGGTGAGGTGACTGGTATTCTGCCAACCCCGTTCTGCACACTAGTGAGACCTAGCAAGGACTAGAGTTTCAGGGGGAAAATACAAGAGTAATGAAAGATAACAGAGAGGAAAGAAAAAAGAAATAATTGAAAAGTTTGAAAGAAGAAAGACAACAGCTGAACCAATGGGAGGAAAATTAGAAGGAAATGAAAATTCTGTAAGCTTCTCTTTCATGGATAAAATGACTACATTTTCTGGTCCATTATCAGGATACAAGATGGAAAAAAAACAGCTATTGAACTGGTGGGGAAAGTGGCTGGTTTAAATTAGTCCTGCCCCTGCAAATCCAGGCTGCGTGTTTGTTAGTCTTATGGCTGATTTAACTCATAGGCCCAGAAGAGAAAGGATAGAAGGATGCCTGAATAACCAGCAAAGAATTTGCATCCAATCAGCACTCAGAGCATGTATGCTACTTTCTTCAGAAACCTTCAGGAGTCATAGACTATGATCAGTTCTTCGTCAGAATTATTTTAGATTTACTTCAGTTGTTTTTTCATCAAATGCACATAAAACATGGAATTGTTCTTCTTAGCTGTGCAGACCTTGTCTATTTTCTGAAAGTAAAAACAATGTTAATTTTTAAAGCCCCACATACATGACATCTTTGTACTTTTCAAATCATTGTGTTACCCTCTTCCCTTCTCTTCTGATAGTGCCTGGCTGAATCTCTCCTATTCTCACAATGGCTTTGCCTCCATTCTGCTGAAGTCACTTCCCATTGCTCACATTATTATACTGTTTTTACTTCACTTCCAAGCTTGTTTCTGACTACAGAAAGGGTGCTGTAATTCTGAGTTCCCTATATAGAGAGTTGCTTTTCCAGGAACATTATTAATAAAAGGAAAGGTCTTCATTTTCCATTACGGAAATATACCAATGTTATGTTGTGCTTTGATGATCCGGGCTCTGACTTATAAAACCAGTGTTACTATAATTTTCACATACTTGAGCACCTCTGCCCAGTCAGTTCTCCATAGGTCCCTCGGGAGGTTTTCTTGTTTTATTTTTGAACCTTAGCTGGAATCTATCTTCATTAGGAGTCTAGCATCTTGTTCTCCATAGAGCTCTGAAATGGTATAGCAGAGAGAAGGGCAGGCTGACTCTCTTTACTTTTCTAACAACTCAAAAGAAAGTTTTTTGGCTTCTACTGTTTCCTGACTCTTCCTTTCCTCTTTTCATATAGCTGGTCTACCTTACTGGTATTTCAAGTCACTCTAGCTGCTAGAATTTAGGTGAATTATATTTCAGGCTTTCAAGCCATTTAAGGGGACAAGGAATATTGTTAACATCTGGACCTCAGATCCACTGGCCTCAAGAGCTCAATATCACTCCCCACGATGTAGGCAGGTTGGTGTATGTTTTTCTCTCATGTTACCTTGTAGCCATCTAAATGGCTCTCTGCATGTTAAGCCTTGGGGAGGCAAGACTCAAATAGGGTTCACCTTCCCTAACTCCTACTCTTCCATCATTTTTTTAAATATCACAGTATCCTGGACATCCTCATTCATTGCTGAATCAGTATAGTCTGAGTGTTTGGAAAAGAGGCAGTGGGAGGAGAACAAAGACGAGTGGAAAAAGCTGAAGTGAAAGCCTTTTCTCAGAAGCTCCTAGTCAGGAGAAATGACACTGTAGGGCAGACAACTCTAGAAATAGTAGGATACACAGAAGAAGGGCCAGAGTTCCCAGACATATGTGAACTTGACGTTGTAAATAGAACATGGGTATAAAGAAGACAGAACACTCTAGTGGCTGCTGGCACAAACCCCTGGGTTCTGATTTCCACTGTGGTGATTACTGTGTGGTGACCCTAAACAAGTTAGTCAATCTCAGCTTCCTTGTCTGTAAAAGGGGGATACTAATGGCACAAACTTCACAGAGTTGTTGTGACAATTGAATAGGTTGATCACATAAAGTGCTTGGAATAGCATCTGGCATTTGCAAGTGCTGAATAGGTATTGACTAATATTATTCTAGAGCCATAATCCCAAACCCACAGCAGCTTGCCACCACAGGAGTGTCTCTGACACAACCATTCTTTGAGCAAGGAGAGTAGGGCATTCTTTCTCATAGTTGTTTGCTCCTTTATTGCTATAGGCTGTACTTGGAGTCCAAGACATTAATTAAGCAAACAAGCTTTTGCTTAGAATTCAGTAAAAGCATCATAATCCATTTGCATTTCTACTTTAATACAAGAGTCAATATGAACTGTCATCCATTGATAGTGGAAATTCTCTACAATAGTTTATTAGTGTGTTAGCAGCACAGTGGAAAAAGAAATATATGAGAACCTTGACTGCTTTCCACCTCTTTCTCTTGTAACTCTCAGTATTCCACAATCAATTCCTTCCACACTACCAACGAGAGTTCAAAGAAATCAGTGTCCTGAGATCCACCACTAAAATTAAGCGTTGCTATGGGTGCAACTCAAGTGACGTTGACTTTCCAGGATGTAGGAGCAATTAGAAATATAAAGTGAATAAGAGAAGGTGGACTATTTGATGAGAAGTGATAAGATGGCCACAAGGTGGCACAGGATGACAACCACAGAGCACTCCCTTCCTCCCAAGTGGCTCCATTTTGCCTAAGGGCTCTGTCTCTGCTGCCCTACCCTCTTACAACTTAGCGCCCTTAAAAGCTGTCTTTGCAAACACCCTCACGCCTTTCTTCTCGCACATTCTGTAGTCAGTGGTCCTCTTTCCCTAGTCCCTCTTTTCTTTCAACAGGTCTCAATTCTCGTTGTTTCAGCATGGATTCCCTTTACTCCCAGGTGATCCTGCTTGCTGGTCTTGTACTCAGCAATTCCTCCTTCAGAAAAGTGAGCTCGGCAGGGCATGGTGGCTCATGCCTGTAATCCCAGCACTGTGGGAGACCAAGGCGGGCAGATCACGAGGTCAAGAGATCGAGACCATCTCGGCCAACATGGTGAAACCCCGTCTCTACTAAAAACACAAAAATTAGCTGGGCGTGGTGGCAGGCACCTGTAATCCCAGCTACTTGGGAGACTGAGGCAGGAGAATCACTTGAACCCAGGAGGCAGAAGTTGCAGTAAACCAAGATCGTACCACTGCACTCCAGCCTGGGCAACAGAGTGAGACTCGGTCTCAAAAAAACAACTAAGTAAATAAATAAAATAGAAAAGTGAGCTCCTCCACTGTATCTCCAAGTCACAAATTCACTGGAATCTAAGTGAGGCATGCAGCAGAGTCCACTGGTTTAGCTATTTCACCAGTCAAGTTGGGGTCCAACAGGGCTGAGTAATAGAAGGCTATTGATTGACTTTATGTAATCTTCAAGAGTTTCCTGAGTAGTGTCAGTTTGAGTTTTTTAGACAATATGATCTTCTATAGAGGAAACAGATTAGGGCATTAAACTTGAAAAAGCAGTGTCTGACTGGATGTTAGTTAACGAATTATTACCCAAAGACAAGTGGCCTAGGAGTCAGTAGACTGACCTGGATTTTAATCCCACCCCTAGCACATAGCTTGTATGTTTAGGCCAGTTACTTAATTCTGTGAGTGGCATCCTTTTGTCCATAAAATGAGGGTAATATCCATCTTGTAGGATTTGTAACATGTAAAATATCTGCTTCAATAAATGTTGGTTTCCTCTTTTTCCCTCATATGCAAAATGAAGGGTACTGGGCTAGGTGTTGTGGCTCACACCTATAATTCCAGCACTTTGGGAGGCCAAGGCTGGAGGATAGATTGAGCCCAGGAGTTGGGGATCAACCTGGGCAACAAAGTGAGACCCCCCACCTCTACAAAAAATACAAAATCAAAAAATTAGCTGGATGTGGTAACATGCACCTATGCCTATGGTCCCAGCTACTTGGGAGGCTGAAGCAGGAGGATTGCCTGAGCCCAGGAAGTTCAGGCTGCAGTGAGCCAAGATCATGCCATTGCACTCCAGCCTGGGCAACAGAGTGAGACCCTGTCTCAAAAACAGTCGGGGGAGGAGGGACTGGACTAGATCTTTAAGTCTCTTCCAATGTTAATATTCTATGTTCTATATCTTATTATAATGATGACTCTCATAAATTAATGGAAGTCTGGCAGCAAGTGAATAATAAAGTATCTCCTGATTTTAGGGGAAAAGGTGCCATCAAGAACTAAAATAGGATTGCTTTACACTTCTGTGAGTATTCTCTACAACTCCTTCCTCTCCAGACCTTTTGAAGAGGCAGAACAGTTCCCTGTCCCTCAGTCAAAGGCTACATATAAATAGGGAGTGGACTGGGCATAGTGGCTCATGCCTGTAATCCCAAAACTGTGGGAGGCCAAGGCAGGCTGATCACTTGAGATCAGGAGTTTGAGACCAGCCTGGCCAACATGATGAAACCCCATATCTATTAGAAATACAAAAATTAGCTGGGTGTGGTGATATGCACCTGTATTGCCAGCTACTTGGGAGGCTGAGGCACGAGAATCACGTGAACCCAGGAGGCAGAGGTTGCAGTGAGCCAAGATCACGCCACTTTACTCCAATCTGGGCGACAGAGGGAGACTCTGTCTTTAAAAAAGTAATAATAATAGGGAGTGACCTCAGCCAGAGACATGGCTACTTCAGAGTGGGAAGGGCTCAGCAACCTCCCAAAGCACAGGGTCCCAGCAGAAAGGCTAACCTGTGATCCTTCCCTTAGGAGTGGCTTCCTTCCAATGCCACATTACACCTCTTAGAGCCCAAGACACCACAAATGTCAGTGTCCAGGATGCTCTGGGTAGAAGTTAATGATGACATGAGTCAGCTCTTTCTGCAAACCCTGATGCCTAAGCCTGGTTGCTCCAAATCTGGAAGAGACACTGCATAATCTGTGGAAATTCACTGCAGTTATTGTCTTCATCTCCCATAATCAACTTCAACAACATCCCTCAGTCCTGGGAACTTCCTAGCTGGAGTTTGGTCTCCAGAATAGCTATGGGATATCATAACAACTATGAAGGAATAGAATCATTTGTGACTTTAACCTATTAGCCCTCTAGTACTGGCCTTAAACAGAGAGATAGGTTTAAAAAACAAAGCCCGTGACTCAAGTTAAGGACTCCAGAGCCTGGAAACTCTCTCTCAGGATTCATACCTCAGTTGTTTTTTCAGGACTTAATGTTAGGAACATGGGTTCTCTATACTGGGGGAGTATTATACAGTGAATTGTGTCTCCACAAAATTCATATGCTGAAGTCCTAACCTCAGAATGTGATTGTATTTGGAGTGAGGGCCTCTATAATATAGTTAAGGTAAAATGAGGTCATATGGATGGGCCCTAATCCAATATGACTGGTGTCTTTTAAGGAGAAGAGATTAGGACACAGATATACCAAAGGTAGATCATGTAAAGATACCAGAAGCGAATGGCCATCTACAAGCCAAAAAACAAAAAACAAAAAACAAAAACAAACAAACAAAAAAAAATGGTCTTCGAAGATACCAACCCTGCCAACACCTTAATCTCAGCCTCCAGAATTATGAGAAAATTAATTTCTGTTGTTTAAGGCACCCAGCTGGGGTACTTTGCTATGTAATTCCAGAAAACGAATATCAGGAGAGTTATTAAGACATGCCTCATATTTCTGCCCCTTCCTAATGCCTCTAACCAGATTGTATCTGCTTCCCTGTGTCTACTTGCTGGCTTGGAACTTATTAAGATTGGACCCTTCCTGGAAGAAATTTGCTGATGGAGGCAGAAGGACACTCAGAATTGAAACTGTGTGAGCTTTAGTGCCTGGGATCCTTACTTGCCCATACTTAATTCAAATACTCAATGGATATTAATTATGTCCTAGGGTTATAAGAATGTAAGAAAAAGACCCCTAAGACTAGGGAAGAAAGCTTCAAAGAGATGGTCATTTAGACCATTTTTAAAGGATGAGAGGAATTGTTGGAGAAGACTGGCATGGGAGAAGAGAATTGAAGCAGAGGGAACAGCATGTACAAAGGTACGAAGATGTGAAACAGAATGACCCGCTGGAGGAACTACATCCTACTGACTAGAATATAGTGTCCATGTGGGCCTGTGGCACAAGGAGAGATAGGAACCTAAATCCAGTTGGAAAATACAACCTGGGAGGCAGCTGTGGGGTGTGGAGGAGCCTCGGGTAATTCTCCAGTATCTACGGCATGCCCAGATAGAGTGGTTTCAGCAGTCAGAGTGCCCTCAGGTAAAGAATAGCAGCTGCTGGCAGTTGGAAATTGTAATCCATGGAAATGGTTATAGCTGAGATGTGGGTGATTGCCCCCAGCATCTCCTAGATCAGCCATACATTTATGTGAGCCATTTGGTTTTCTCTAGTAGGTCTTGATTTAAGTTCCTGAACTCTGCCCACCACCACCAGTAGCCGTGACTTCTTGGCAAGACTCCAAACCCCTCTGTACCTTCACTTTTTAGATAAGTTGTTTAAAGATGCTGTGCCTCCTTGGGAATTTCGTTGATTTCCATGTTCCATTCTGCCTGTTCAGCCTCTGCCAACCACTGTCCTGGACTCTCTGGCAGTCTGTGCCTTCCTGGTTCTTGTAGGTTACTGGTTGCTTACTGTTTGCAGCACTATACCTGTTCTTGAGCCCCAACTATTGACCCTGTCCTAGGTTTAGTTTACTAATATGGTCTAAATTCTAGTACAGTGATAACTTGAAGAAGCTCAGGTCTAACTTACTAACCATAATATCTTACCATTTTGGAAATGAGCTTTTCCCAAAGAGTACCTCCAGTGTCTTCACTCCATCAAGATCAGTCAATCCTTCTACCCTCACACAACTATCTATAGCCCTAAAGGACCACTGATCATGGCAAGTTAAGGCAATTCTCAATAAGGAAGAACAATGACAAAGTATTAGAAGAGGTTAAGTTAAAACTTTGTATTGCTGAATTTGAAATAGAGAAGTATCAATATTAACTTGTAAGGTATTTTATCTTTTAAAAATTCCCTTGCTCTGTCCACTGAAAAGCCAAGAAATAATGATCAACCTAGTATCAATGAATATCTCTAGTGCCAATATCGTGATTCTGAAATCTATTTTCCATTAAAAGAAATCATGGCTGATTCCAGATCTAGGGCAGGAAAGGTACAAGATGAGTCTGGAACATCTCATAATAGAAAGGAAGGAAGGAAGCTACACATGATCATTAGGTGTAGGGTCCAGCTCTTACGGGGCTTAGCAGATGTTCTCCCCATGTGCAGAGATGAGATATTGTAAGAAATAAAGACACAAGACAAAGAGATAAAGAGAAAACAGCTGGGCCCGGGGGACCACTATCACCAAGATGCGAAGACCGGTAGTGGCCCCGAATGGCTGGGCGCGCTGATATTTATTGCATACAAGACAAGGGGGGCAGGGTAAGGAGGGCGAGTCTCCCAAGTGACTAATAAGGTCAAGCAAGTCACGTGATCATGGGACAGTGGGCCCTTACCTTTTAGGTAGCCGAAGCAGAGAGGGAAGGCAGTATATGTCAGCGTTTTCTTCTATGCACTTACATGAAAGATCAAAGACTTTAATACTTTCACCATTTCTTCTACTGCTATCTACCATGAACTTCAAAGAGGAACCAGGAGTATGGAAGGAACATGAAAGTGGACAAGACGCGTGACCATTGAAGCACAGCATCACAGGGAGGGGTTTAGGCCTCCGGGTGACTGCGGGCAGGCCTGGATAATATCCAGCGTCCCACAAGAAGCTGGTGGAACAGAGTGTTCCCTGACTCCTCTGAGGAAAGGAAGACTCCCTTTCGCAGTCTGCTAAGTAAGGGTGCCTTCCCAGGCACTGGTGTTACTGCTTGACCACGAAGCCCTCAAGCGGCCCTTATGCGGGCGTGACAGAGGGCTCACCTCTTGCCTTCTAGGCCACTTCTCACAATGTCCCTTCAGTACCTGACCCTATGGCCACTGGTTATTCCTAGATTATATTAGTAATGCAACAAACAGTAATATTAAAACCTAATGATTAATAATGTTTATATAATGATTGATAATTGTCCATGATCATCTCTATATCTAATTTGTATTTTTTTTTTATTCTAACTATTTTCTTTATTATACCGCTACAGTTTGTGCCTTCAGTCTCCTGCCTCGGCACCTGGGTAATCCTTTGCCCACAATTAGGGCCATGTTAAAGGAACTCAGGAGTCAATTATTAGCAAAGACAGAATAATTGAAGCACAAGCATCAAGAAGAATAAAAACTGAAATCATTTGAAATGCACCAAATTATGTTTAAATCCATGGGTTTAAAATGTTACTTTTTAAAAAACTCTATTTGATCACCTATGGAGTATGATAAGGAAGCAACTTAACTATTTTGAGAACTTTTAAATAAAGGGAAAGAACCAGACACTTGTTCTGCCTTTCGTATATGAACCGAATCATTCGGTAGCCAAATAGTCAGGGGAGGGGTCTTTTAATATACATATTAAAGCTAATAAATTAAGAAAGAGTGGTTGAATTAGAATATCATTTGAAACCCTTAATATGTTAATAGAACTAGGCAATTAGCATCAATGGCTGCTAACATACACACTCACACACACACACACACATCACGCACACATACATGACATTATTGCCATCTGGCAAAAGGACACAACACAATATCATCTCCAAAGTAGTCTTGTCAAAAAAGAAAAAACCTATCTAATCAAAGCTCTAAATCCAACTACTAATTTACAGAAAATACAAATGAGAGGGAACATGCTAAACTACATCATACAATGTAATTAACAAAATCCATACTATGGGAATCTATTAATGAAGCAATTTAGTTTATTCAGCAAATAAAGTGCAAGGTGAAAGAAGAATACAGTGAATTGTAGATTAAAAGACATTTAAAAGACATCATTTTTTAAACATAAAATAGTGTTTAGGGATGCACACTGGAGTGAGAAGCATTTTTTAAAAGCAAAGAAGCCTAGTGCATTATAAGAATTACTAAAGGACTGGAAGAGTCTGGGTTTTTATTTTGTAATATTTCTAAAACTGAGTCCCTTGAATGCAAATCCCCCCAAAAAATAGGAGGGATTTTTTTTTTTTTTTTTTTTTTTTTTTTTTTTTTTTGAGAAAGAGTTTTGCTCTTGTTGCCCAGGCTGGAGTCCAATGGCGCAATCTTAACTCACTGCAACCTCTGCCTCCCGAGTTCAAGGGATTCTCATGCCTCAGCCTCCCGAGTATCTGGGATTACAGGCACCTGCCACCACACCAGGCTAATTTTTATATTTTTAGTAGAGTAGCTTGGATTACAGGCACCTGCCACCACACCCGGCAAATTTTTTATATTTTTAGTAGAGATGGGGTTTCACCATGTTGGCCAGGCTGATCTCGAACTCCTGACCTTCAGGTGATCCACCCATCTCGGCCTCCCAAAGTGCTGAGATTACAGGCATGAGCCACTGTGCGTGGCCAGAAGGGATCTTGACAGAAGAGATTTTAACAATGACAACACAAGCAAATTTCAACATTTATAACATGGCCTAGTAATTTGTTTTTCAAATTTAATTTAAAGTGATCATTGTAAAATATGCCTCTTATATCATGACTCAGTATACATGTATGTAGTCTAGCTCAGGATTTTCCAAATTATAGGTCTAAAATAAATTTAGTGGGTTGTTATCAGCATTAGAAAATATCAAATAGGCAGCTTAGGAGGCTGAGGTGGACAGATTGCTTTGAGTTTAGGAGTTCAAGACCAGCCTGGGCAACATAGCAAAACTCCGTATCTACAAAAAATATAAAAATTATCCAGGCCTAGAGGTTTATGGCTATAGTCCCAGCTACTCGAGAGGCTGAGGCTGGAGGATTGGTTGAGCCCAGGCAGGAGAGGCTGTAGTGAGAGGTTGCACACCAGCCTGGGTGACAGAGTGAGATCCTGTTTCAAAAAAAAAAAAAAAAATCAAATAGGATGAATAAGTACTGAGGACTTAATGAACAACATATAGTGACTACAGTTAATAACAGTGTATTGCATACTTGAAATGTGCTAGGTGAGTACATCTCAAGTGTCCTCGCCACAAAAAATAAATGGGAACTGTGTGAGGAGAGGATATGTTAATCAGCTTGATTGTGGGAGTCATTTCACAATACATACATACATATAACATCACATCATTCAGCCTAAATATATGCAATTTTAATTTGTCAATCAGATGCTTCCAGCTCATAAAGCTGAAAAAAAAAATCAAATCAGAAAGAATTAAAAAGAAAATTGAGAGCCAGGTAGGCATGGTGGCCCAAGCCAGCACTTTGGGACACTGAGTTGGGAGGATCACTTGAGCTCAGGAGTTTGAGACCACCCTGGGCAACATAATGAGACCACCTCTCTATAAAAAAGTAAATAAAACAAAATTAGCTGGGTGTGGTGGTGCATGCCCGTAGTCCCAGCTACTCAGGAGGCTGAGGTGGGAGGATCACCTGAGTCCAGGGAGGTTGAGTCTGTAGTGAGCCAAGAATGCACCACTGCACTCCAGT
The DNA here is from genome assembly GCF_024542745.1 of Macaca thibetana thibetana. Lineage (NCBI taxonomy): Eukaryota > Metazoa > Chordata > Mammalia > Primates > Cercopithecidae > Macaca > Macaca thibetana. The sequence goes on along the minus strand of NC_065578.1, from coordinate 197,440,958 downwards.
CTGGGCAACAGAGCAAGACCGTCTCAAAAAATAAAAAATAATCATGCCTGTAGTTCCAGCTACTAGGGAGGCTGAGGTGGGAGGATTGCTTGAGCCCAGGAGGTCAAGGCTGCTGTGAGCTGTGTTCGCGCCATTGCACTCCAGCCTAGGCAAGATTGAGACCCTGTCTCAAAAAATAAAAATAAACATAAAAATATGGCCAGATTTACACCTGTATTCCCAGCACTTTGGGAGCACGAGGCAGGCAGATCCCTGGCACCCAGAAGTTTGAGACCCCATATTTACAAAAACATACAAAAATTAGCAAGGTGTGATGGTGCCCTTCTGTAGTCCCAGCTATTTGGGAAGCTGAGGTGGGAGGATCCCTTGACCCTGGGAGATTGAGGTTGCAGTAAACCAAGATCACGCCACTGCATTCCAGCCTGGGTGAAGGCATGAGATCCTGTCTCAAAAAAAAAAAAAAAGAAAGAAAGAAAGAAAGAAAGAAAAGAGGCCGGGCGCGGTGGCTCAAGCCTGTAATCCCAGCACTTTGGGAGGCCGAGACGGGCGGATCACGAGGTCAGGAGATCGAGACCATCCTGGCTAATGCGGTGAAACCCCGTCTCTACTAAAAAAAAAAAAAATACAAAAAACTAGCCGGGCGAGGTGGCAGGCGCCTGTAGTCCCAGCTACTCGGGAGGCTGAGGCAGGAGAATGGTGCGGCGGAGCTTGCAGTGAGCTGAGATCCGGCCACTGCACTCCAGCCTGGGCGACGGAGCGAGACTCCGTCTCAAAAAAAAAAAAAAAGAAAGAAAAGAAAAGAAAAAGAAAAAGATATACATATATAATAACAGTAAAAAATAAAGAAAATTGAGTCCATCTCATGTGATTAAAGGAAGTATTATTTTATGGAAATAATGGAAGTATTATTTAAAGTATTATTATTTAAAAGAAGTATTATTTATTTCCAATGTATATATGAATGTGTGAATTTTTATGAATGTATATACTGGCTTGCAACATGAAATCGATTTCTTACTGTGATACAATGCCCCCCCACCCGCAATTGGAAAATGTAGCCCTCACTGATTTCACGAATTGAGCTTCATTAGTCTTGATTACATATATGACTGCGAAGTTGGGACCTGGAGCAAAAAACAGCCTGGATCAGAGCAGGGTAGACCTGCCGCACTGCAGACCGCTCTTCTCGAAACACAGTCAGTTGTACCTTTCCCAGCTTGTCTACATTGCAACCTCTGGTGTAAAAAATGTTATGAAAACTAGATACTGTCACTGGATGAGAAGAGTTTCAAGTTTTAAAGTCTGCTTTCAGAAGGGGCATCCCGTGGACATTCAATATACATGCGAAAATAGCATGAGCTCCTTTCATCTGGCTGGCTCTTCACCTCAGGACATGTTTGTACCGGAAGATGCACGTTTTCCTCGAGAGTCCTGCAAGGCACCCAGACTCTCTTTTAATTCAACTCTCCCTTGGTGCTCTCGTTCTGAAGTCCTCAGACTGATATGTCAGAAAATGTTTTTCATAATTCTTGGCTATATTTTTAAATGTATATTTATGGCAGGTAGCAGAGGCTTAGAATTCAAGACATACAAAAGTGGGAAGCCTCCTCTTTCACTCCTGTCTTGGCACCACTCAGTTTCCTCTCCAGAGACAATAAGCATTACTAGTTTTTTATTTGTTTCGTTTTGCTGAGGCCACAAATTCTAAGTGCCAACCACCACCATAATTTGAAGCAGAGCCTGGAAACAACGTTCCTGAAAACTGGTTTTGCAACCTTTGCACTTTCACCACCTGAAGGATGAAAATTTGGAGAAAGAGTTGGAGATGCATAGATTAGGAGGGAGCTGCTAGGGTGCCTGGAGACCCACTGCACGCTAAAAGCATCTTTATAGAGCATTTAATACTTGTATTGTCCTTATTTGTTTTGCGTGTGTGGTTTTCTTAGTTTGCTTGTTTTTTGTTTTTGAGACAGGGTCTTGCTCTGTTGCCCAAGCTAGAGTGCAGTGGCCCAATCTTGGTTCACTACATCCTTGACCTTCTGGGCTCAGATGATTCTCCTGCCGCTTGGCTCACTGCATCCTCGACCCTCTGGGCTGAGATGATTCTCCTGCCTCAGCCTCCCTCCCGGGTAACTGGGACTATGCCCGTCACGCCACCCGACTAATTTTTTTTTTTTTTTTTTTGGTAGAGAGGGGTTTTCGCCATGTTACTCAGGCTGGTCTCGAACTCCTGGGCTCAAACAATCCTCCTGCCTCAGCCTCCCAAAGTGCTGGAACCACAGGCATGAGCCATGGCACCCAGTCTGTTATTCGTTTACATGTCTCTCTCCTCTCCTGAACTGTAAGCCCCTTGAAGGCAGTGTGGGTGCTACCTCTGGCCCTATGACAGCACCACCTTCTTCTGACCCTCATAACTGAACAAATCTTTGGAGAGTTGACTGTGTTCTTAGAACAGAGAACAGATGTTATCAACCTTGATATGTAAAAGTAAAAACATAGTTGAAAAATGTAGAGAAATGGAAAGGAGAAGGAAGGGGAGAATAAACTGTAAGCACAAAGGACAAAAGTGGAAGAGTCAAGGGATGGTGCCTCGAGCCCATGGAAAAAGCAATAGAAGGCAGGGCGCAGTGGCTCACCCCTGTAATCCCAGCACTTTCGGAGACAGAGGAGGGTGGATCACTTGAGGTCAGGAGTTCAAGACCAACCTGGTCAATATGACGAAACCTCGTTTCTACTAAAAATACAAAAACTCAGCCAGGCATCATGGCAGGCACCTGTAATCCCAGCTGTTCAGGAGGCTCAGGCAGGAGAATCGCTTGAACCCAGGAGGCGGAGGTTGCAGTGAGCTTAGATCATGCCATTGCACTCCAGCCTGGGCAACAAGAGTGAAACTCCGTCTCAAAAAAAAAAAGAAAGAAAGAAAAAAGAAAAAACGTAGAGGAATGAGTAATTGACAGTGCATGGGCAATCATGGAAGAAGAGAGGAAGGTGATGTAACTGCATAGGCTGGGGTAGGTGTGGGTACAGGGCAGCAAACACCAACTATCATAGCATACATAGCATACGGGCAAAATAGAATGTCTAAAGATGACATATCAAGAAGTAGTATGCAGAGGACATATACAAGTAAGGAGGAAACCACCAGAAAAATCAAACACAGAAAGAAATAAAATGTAGTTGCTCCAGTATACCAGGAGTATGTAAGACTGAGGAGTGTTGTTTTGCTGTGCTACCTGATTTATTCACAATTGTGCCTGATCTATATTAATGAAAATTTTAGAAATATGAGAGGGATGATTGTGATGCATCTAAGAAGTTTATCCATTCAAAATAGTAACTATAAAGTATGCTGTATTATTTAAAGGCCTTCGTCTTTTTAGAAAACGGAGCCATTTCTTGGGGATATAAGACAGTCAGAAATTTACTACACCAGTTCTCCTTCCTATCTGAAGTAGGCCACTGTTCATCTCCTTTTTATAGCCACTAAACACCAGCTTGATTGCACTGTAACTCCTTAAACAAAGAACAACAAAGAACAGTACTAGATACACTACTATTTTGAATGAAACTAGACTTTGCCCCAAGATATCGGCACTAATATATATTGCTTGCCTAACTTTACATTGCTATGTTTATACAGATCATTTCTTCCCATTAAGAATCCACAAGAAGATTATACCTATGTACCCCTGGCCCCAACAATCCATTATCCTGTGCACCAGATGGCCACACATTAATCCGTCTCCCACAGCCCCTTGCTAAGGTGTGCTTCCAGTGCTTGCATTCTTTGTGCCTACATATGGCTTTGACTTTCTGATTGAGGAAAAAAAAAAAAAAGTTTTTGCTTTTTTAAATCCAAGTAGTAAGCAAAACGTAAAACAGTTCCTACAGAAAAAATAGATATCAGTAAAACAAAGTGGAGAGCCCAAAATTAAACCAAATGCCTAGAGCATTTAAGTTCACGGTAAAGGTTACATTTTAAACAAAGAGGATAAACATGAATTCATTGGCAAATTGTTAAGGGGAAAGGCTAGATTCCTCCTGCATTCTGTACTTTTCATGCCTCAAAAACTTAAACATACACCAGGTGTGGGAGCTCACGCCTTGTAATCCCAGCACTTTAGGAGGCTAAGGATTGCTTGAGCCCAGGAGCAACATAGCAATACCCCACCTCTAAAAAAAAATTTTTTTTTAATGAGTCAAGTATGGTGGTGTGCACCTGTAGTCCCAGCTACTCTGGAGGCTAAGACAGGAGGATCACTTGAGTCCAGGAATTTGAGGCTGCAGTGAGTAAGTTATAATACATCACTGCATTCCAGCTTGGGCAACAGAGTGAGACCCTGTCTCTAAAAAGACCCAAAGATTTAAACTTAAATTATCAAAGATTTAACATATATTAAGGAGTTGAACATAAAATAAACCATAAAATTTCAAAAAGAAAGCATGAGTGAAGATGAAAAGCCTTACTAAGAAGGATGTAAAATCTAAAGATCATAAAGTAAAAAACTGGTAAATGTGAATACACAAAATTTTTTCAGTATGAAATGAAAGTAGCCTAAACAAAGTCTAAAAACCAGTGTCAAATTTTAAAAAGATATTTGCAGTATATATGATAGCAAAAGGCTAATTTCCTTAATTTATAAAAAGCCTGTATAAGTTAATAAGAAGAAAATGACAACCCAATATAAAAATGGATAAAAGATAAAAACTGGCATTTTCGAAAAAAGTTATAGTCATGAAAAATAAATAAACTTAGATAAGTACAAATCAAGACAAAACGTGAAATATCTATGAGATTAGCAAACATTTTAAAGTTTGATGCTAGCCAATGTTGTTGACAACATGAGGAAGTAGGCTTTTGGGAATATACACTGATTGAATCTTGGGGAAGAACATTTGGCAGTGGTTATCATATTTACAGCACCTTTGGCCCAGCTTTCCCACTAAAAGGGAGATATACTATGGATAGATTTATAGAAGTTTGCCAAGCAGCCATAAAAAAGGACGAGATTATGTCCTTTGCAGCAACATGGATAGAGCTGAAGGCCATTATCCTAAGTGAACTAATAATGCAGGAATAGAAAATCAAATACCACATGCTCTCACTTGTAAGCAGGAGCTAAACAATAGGTACACATGGACATAAAGATGGAAATAATAGACACTGAGGATTCCAAAAGGGGGGAGGGGAAGGGAAGAGAGGGTTGAGAAATTTCCTATTGAATACGATATTCCCTATTTGGGTCATGGGTACACTAGAAGCCCACCAGTATGCAATATATTCATGTAATAAACATGCACATGTACTCCCCGAATCTAAAATAAAATTTTAAAACAATTTAAGTTTGCCAAGATAATCTATGAGGTCAGTTTCATTACAGTTTTTGTAATTGCAAAAACTTTTAAGACAGAAAAAACTCTAAACTGACCATTAGCAGGAAACTTATAAAAATATATATTTTTTATTTCAATAGGTTTTGGGAGAACAGGTGGTGTTTGGTTACATGAAAATGTACTTTAGTGGTGATTTCTGGGATTTTAGTGCACCCATCACCTGAGCAGTGTACACTGTACCCAATGTGTAATCTTTTATCCCTCACCCCGCTCCTATGCTTCCCCTCAGGTCCGCAAAGTCAATTGTATTACATTATTCTTATGCCTTTGTGGCCTCCTAGCTTAGCTCCCACTTGTAAGTGAGAACATACAATGTTTGGTTTTTCATTTCTGAGTTACTTCACTTAGAATAATGGTCTGCAACTCCATCCAGGTTGCTGCAAATGCCATTATTTTATTCCTTTTTATGGTTGAGTAGTATTCCATGGTATATATATACCACATTTTCTTTATTCACTTGTTGGTTGATGGGCATTTGGACTGGTTTCATATTTTTGCAATTGTGAATTGTGCTGCTTTAAACATGCATGTTCAAGTGTCTTTTTCATAAAATGACTTCTATTCCTCTGGGTAGATACCCAGTAGTGGGATTGCTGGATCAAATACTAGATCTACTTTTAATTCTTTAAAAAAAATCTCCACACTGTTTTCCACAGTGGTTGTACTAGTTTATATTCCCACCAGTAGCATAAAAGTGTTGCCTTTTCACAATATCCACACTAACATCTTTTTTCTATTTTTTAAATTACGGCCATTCTTGCAGGAGTAAGATAATATCACATTGTGGCTTTGGTTTGCATTTTCCTGATAATTAGTGATGGTGAGCATTTTTTCATGTTTGTTGGCCATTTGTATATAAAATAAATTTGTATGTAATTATTTTGAGAATTGTGTATTCATGTCCTTTAGCCCACTTTTGGAAGAAATTGTTTTTCTTTTTCTTGCTAATTTGTTTGAGTTTCTTGTAGATTTTGGATATTAGTCCTCTGTCAGATGAATAAATCGTGAAGATTTTCTCCTACTCTATGGGTTGTCTGTTTACTCTGCTGATTTTTTTTTCTGTGCAGAAGCTTTTTAGTTTAATTAAGTTCCATCTATTTATCTTTGTTTTAATTGCATTGCTTTTGGGTTCTTGGTGATGAAGTCTTTGCCTAAGCCAATGTCTAGAAGGGTCTTTCTGATGTTATCTTCTAGAATCTTTATGGTTTCAGGTCTTAGATTTCAAGTCTTTGATTCATCTTGAGTTAGTTTTTGTATAAGGTGAGAGATGAGGATCCAGTTTCATTCTTTTACATGTGGCTTGCCAGTTATCCCAGCACCATTTGTTGAATAGGGTGTCCTTTCCCCATTTTATGTTTTTGTTTGCTTTGTCGAAGATCAGTTGACTGTAAGTATTTGGCTTTATTTCTGGGTTCTCTATTCTGTTTCCTTGGTCTATGTGCCTAGTTTCATACAAGTACCATGCTGTTTTGGTGACTATAGCCTTATAGTATAGTTTGAAGTCAGATAATGTGATGCCTCCAGATTTGTTCTTTTTGCTTAGTCTTACTTTAGCTATGCAGGCTCTTTTTTGGGTCCATAAAAATTTTAGGATTGTTTTTTTCTAGTTCTGTGAAGAATAATGGTCACTGTTGGTATATAGCAGTGCTACTGATTTGTGTACATTGATTTGTGTACATTGATATCCTGAAACCTTACTGAATTCATTTATCCGTTTTAGAAACTTTTTGGATGAGTCTTTAGGGTTTTCTAAGTATGTAATCATATCAATAGCAAATGACAGTTTGACATTCTCTTTACCAATTTAGATGCCCTTTTTTTCCTTCTCTTGTCTGATTGTTCTGGCTAGGACTTCCAGTATTACATTAAATAGAAGTAGTGAAAGTGGGCATCCTTGTCTTGTTCCAGTTCTCAGGAGGAATGCTTTCAACTTTTCTCCACTTAGTATAATGGTAGCTGTGGGTCTGTCAGAGATGGCCTTTATTACCTTAAGGTGTGTCCCTTCTATGCCAATTTTGTTGACAGTTTTAATCATAAAGGGATGCTGGATTTTGTCAAATGCTTTTTCTGCATTTATTGAGATGATCATGTGATTTTTTTTTTTAAATTCTGTTTATGTGGTGTATCACATTTATTGACTTGCATATGTTAAACCATCCCTGCATCCCTGGTAGGAAACCTTTTCTTATTATTATGGATTACCTTTTAGATAAGCTGTTGGATCCAGTTAGCTGGTATTTTGTTGAGGATTTTTGCATCTAGGCTCATCAGGGATATTGGTCTATAGTTTTCTTTTTTGATTATGTCCTTTGCTGGTTTTGGTATAATATTAAGGTAATACTGGCTTCATAGAATAATTTAGGGAAGATTCCCTCTTTTTCTGTCTTTTGCAACAGTGTCAATAGGATTGGTACTGATTCTTCTTTGAATATCTGATAGAATTCAGGCTGTGAATTTATCTGATCCAGGACTTTTTTTGTTGGTAATTTTATTACTATTTCAATCTTGCTGCATGTTATTAATCTGTTAAGAGTTTCTATTTCTTCCTAATATAATCTAGGGGGGTTGTATATTTCCAAGCATGTAGTGCTGGCTTGGTAATGGTGAATTCTCTGAGCATTTGTTTGTCTGAAAAAGACTTTATCTTTCTTTCATTTCTGAAGCTTAGTTTCACTGGATACAAAATTCTTGGCTGGTCATTGTTTTGTTTAAGGAGGCTAAAGATAGGACCCTAATCCCTTCTAGCTTGTAGAGTTTCTGCTGAGAAATCTGCTGTTAATCTGATATATTTTCCTTTATAGGTAACCTGATGCTTTTGTCTTACAGCCATTAAGATTCTTAATCTTGACTTCAGATAACCTGATGACTATATGCCTAGGTGATGATCTTTCTGTGATAAATTTCCTGGTGTTCTTTGAGCTTCTTGTATTAGGATGTCTAGATCTCTAGCAAGGCCAGGGAAGTTTTCCTTGATTATTTCCTAAAATAAGTTTTTCAAACTTCTAGATTTCTCTTCTAACTTGGGAACACTAATCATTCTCAGGTTTAGTCATTTAACATAATCCCAAACTTTTTGGAGGCTTTGATCATTTTTTAAAATTCTTTTTTCTTTTTCTTCGTTGGATTGGGTTAATTCAAAAGCCTGTCTTTGAGCTCTTTCTTCCACTTGTTCAATTCTATTATTGTAACTTTCCAGTGTATTTTGCATTTCTCTAAATGTGCCTTTCATTTTCAGAAGTTGTGACTGTTGTTTATTTATGCTATCTATTTTTCTGGTGATGTTTTTTGTCCATATCCTGTGATATGGTTTGTCTCTGTGTCCCCACCCAAATCTCATCTCAAATTGTAATCCCCACATGTCAAGGAAAGGACCTGGTGGGAGGTGATTGGAGCATGGGGGTGGTTTCCTCCATGCTGTTCTCATGATAGTGAGGGAGTTCTCACGAGATTTTGTTGTTTGATAAGTGTCTGGCATTTCTGTTGTGTGTTCTATCTCTACTCCCACCTTGTGAAAAAGGTGCTTGCTTCTCCCTTGCCTTCTGCCATGATTGTAAGTTTCCTGAGGCCTCCCTAGCCATATGTAACTGTGCCAATTAAACCTCTTTTATTTATAAATTACCCAATCTCTGTAGTATCTTGATAGCAGGGTGAAAATGGACTAACACAACCAGTATTTTTTAAAACTTTTCTTTGTTTTTCACCTTTCTCTGGTGCCTCCTTGAGTAGCTTAATAATCGACCTTCTGAATTCTTTTTCTGGCAATTCAGAGATTTCTTCTTGGTTTGGATTCATTGCTGGTGAGCTAGTGTGATCTTTTGGGGGTGTTAAAGAACCTTGTTTTGTCATATTACCAGAATCGTTTTTCTGCTTCCTTCTCATTTGGGTAGACTATGACAGAAGAAGGATATGGGGCTCAAGGTCTGCTTTCAAATTCCTTTGTCCTATGGGGTGCTCCCTTGATGTGGTGATCTCCCCCTTCCCCCAGGGATGGGGCCTCCTGAGAGCCGGACTGCAGTGACTGTTATTGCACTTCAGGGTCTAGACACCCAGTGGAGCTACCAGGCTCCAGGCTGGTACTGGGGAGTGTCTACAAAAAATCTTGTGATGTGATCCATCTTCAGATGTCTCAGTTGTGGACACCAGCACCAGTGGAGTTGACAGGAGAGTAAAATGCACTCTATGAGGGTCGTTGGTTATAGTTTTGTTTAGTACATTGGTTTTCTCAAATGCTGGTTGTGCTAGCAGTGAAGTTATCATGTGGACAGACGCAGGACCTCCAGTTAGCCAGGGTGTTTCAGGCGGTGAAATTAGCTGTTATTTTCTCCTTTCTTGGAGCAGCGTTGTTCTTTTATGAGTTGCTGTATTGGCCTGAGTTAGTTGTCCATCAGCCAGGAGGTGGCGCTTTCAAGAAAGCATCAGCTGCGGTAGCATGGGGGGATACAAACTTGACCTAAGGTCTCTTGGATAAACATTCAGGTTTCTCAGGTGATGGGCGAGGCCATAGAGCTCCCAAGAGATTACGTCTTTTGTCTTTGGCTACCAGGGCACGTAGAGAAAGACCTTCAGGTGGGGCAGCGCTGGGCATGTCTGAGCTCAGAGTCTCCTTAGGCAGGGTTTGCTGCCGCCCTTGCTGAGTGGATGGGGTGTAGTTCTCAGGCCAATGGAATTACGTTCTCAAGAAGATTATGGCTGCCTCTGCTGCTTTGTACAGGTCACCAGGGAAGTGGGGGAGAGCCAGTAGTGACAGACCTCATCCAGCTCCCACACAGCCAGCAAGGCCAGTCTCACTCCCATTGTGCCCCACCGACAGCACCAAGTTTATATCCAGGCAGCCGATAAGCAGGGTTGAGATCTTGCCCAGGCTACAAGCCTTCCAGCTGAGAAAGTAAGCAGGGCTTTCAGGCTTCTCCATCTCCCCACCCACCACAGCGGCTTCTGTGCTCATATCTGCACTTCCCATTTGCCCCCCCAACCCCTGGATTCTGTCCTGGAAAATTTGCACTTAGTCGAATTTATTACAAAATCCATCTGGAAGTTTTCTTCTCCCTGAGGTCCTTACCCAATGTCACTGGCAGCCCTCCCCAGGACTTCTGTGAGATCAAGTCCCAGATGACTTCCCCGGGGACCGGGAGTGCCTACAGGTCTCTTCCCACTGCTTCTTCTACTTTTATATTTTTCTCAGCTCTCTAAGTTTGTTTCAGCTCTAGGTAACGTTAAATCCTTCTCCCATGATAGGGATTTTCAGTTTCCCGAGTGAGGATGTGTATTCAGAGGTGGGCTTTCTCCCTCTCACACTTCGGGCACTCACAGTTTTTCAGCTGTCTCATGGAGTTTGCAGCAGCAAGCTACAAGGGGTCAGTGATCTCTTTCAGTTTTCCTGGTACGTTCCTAAGGTAGTTCTTGAAGCGAAAGTTTATGATGTTGTAACCACCCAACGGGTTCACCTTGCTTGCTGCCTAGACAGAACCGATGTATTAAGACAGGGGAATTGCAATGGACAAAGAGTAATTCATGCAGAGCGAGCTGTGCGGGAGACCGGAGTTTCATTATTACTCAAATCAGTCTCCCTGAGCATTCAGGGATCAGAGTTTTTAAAGATGCTTTGGTGGGTAGGGGCTTGGAAAGTGAGGAGTGCTGATTGGTCAGGTTAGAAATGGAATCATAGGGGGTCGAAGATAAGTTTTCTGAATGTATTCTGTTCCTGAGTGGGATGGCAGAACTGGTTGGGCCAGATTACCGGTCTGGGCGGTGTCAGCTGATCCATCGAGTTCAGGGTCTGCAAAATATCTTAAGCAATGATGTTAGGTTTCACAATAGTGATGTTACCCCCAGGAGCAATTTGGGGAGGTTCGGACCCTTGGAGCCAGAGGCTGCATGACCCCTAAACTGTAATTTCTAATCTTATAGCTAATTTGTTAGTCCTGCAAAGGCAGACTGGACCCCAGGTAAGAAGGGGGTCTTTTCAGGAAAGGGGTGTTATCAATTTTGTTTCAGAGTCAAACCATGAACTGACTTCCTTCCCCAAGTTGGTTCAGCCTATGCCCAGGAATGGACAAGAACAGCTGAAGGGTTAGAAGCAAGATAGAGTCAGTCAGGACTAATTTATTTCACTGTCATAATTTCTTCAGTTATAATTTTGCAAATAAGGTTTCAATGTGAGTCTTCTCACATTTTTCTGTCTGTCCAAGTGGGAGCTGCAAGTCAGTCCTGACTCCTACCCGTCATTTTTTCTTTTTTTCTTTATTTTATTTATTTATTTATTTATTTATTTATTTATTTATTTATTTTTGAGATGGAGTTTCGGTCTTGTTGCTCAGGCTGGAGTACAATGGCGGGATCTTGGCTCACTGCAACCTCAGCCTCCCGGGTTTAAGTGATTCTCCTGCCTCAGCCTCCTGAGTAGCTGGGATTACAGGCATGCATCACCACACCTGGCTAATTTATTGTATTTTTCTTTTTTTTTTTTTAGTAGAGACGGGGTTTCACCATGTTGGCCAGGCTGGTCTCGAACTCCTGACCTCAGATGATCCACCTGCCTCGGCATCCCAAAGTGCTGGGATTACAGGCGTGAGCCACCATGCCAGGTCCATTTTTTCTAACCTAAAAAATAATTTAAACAGGCATGGTGGTTATGCTTGTAATCCCAGAACTTTGGGAGGCCAAAGTGGGAGGATCACTTGAGACCAGGAATTTGAGACCAGCCTAGGCAACACAGCACAGACCCCCTTCTGTACAAAAAAAAATTAAAAATGAGCCAGGCATGGTGGTATGCACCTGTAGTCCCAGCAACTCAGGAGGCTGAAATGGGAGGATCCCTTGAGCCCAGAAGTTCAAGGACGCAGTGGACTATGATCATGCCACTGTACTCCAGCCTGGGTGACAGAGCATGATCCTGTCTCTAAAAAATAGAAAATCTAAAAAATAATTGAATAACTTGACAACACCAATTGTTGGTAAAGTTGCTGAGCAATGGGAAGTCTCCTCCATTGCTTGCTGTGTGGATGGGGGTTGATGGGTACCAATCTTTAGAAACAGTTTGATACCACCTAGGAAGTTGACATACATATGACCTAACAAACCCAGGCCTAAGAATACATCTTTTTTTTTTTTTTTTTTTTAACTCTTGTTTCCCAGGCTGGAGTGCAATGGTGCAATCTTGGCTCACTTCAACCTCTGCCTTCTGGGTTCAAGCAATTCTCCTGCCTCAGTCTCCCAAGTAACTGGAATTACAGGCACCCATCACCGCATCCGGCTAATTTTTTGTATTTTTAGTAGAGACGGGGTTTCACCATGTTGGCCAGACTGGTCTCGAACTCCTGACCTCAGATGATCCACTCGCCTCGGCCTCGCAAAGTGCTGGGATTACAGGTGTAATTACACCATGCGCGGCCAGAATATGTCTTTGAGAAATGGTGTACATTGTGTTAATTGTGCTCACTCAAAGGAAAAAAGAATGGTGCACACCAGCACCAAAATACATCTATAAGTATGTATGTTCATAAAAGCATTTTCCGCAATAGGCCCAAACTAGAAACAACCCAAATGTCCACCAATATTAGAACTGATTTTTCCAAGTGTGATTTAGTCCTATAATGGAATACTTTACAGTAATGAAAATGAACAAACTCAGCTATGTGCCACAATTTGGATGACTCCCATAAATATAACATTGAGCAAAAGAAGAAACAACAAAATTCATAAAGTATGACTTCATTCAAATAGTGTTCATAAATAGGAAAATAAACTATCTTATTTGGAAATGTATCCACAGATGATAAAATTTTTTTAAATGCAAATAAACTGTTACAAAAGTCAGAATGAATGACTTCTAATAGGTAGGGAGGCAGCAGTAATTAAGTATGTGAAAGGAAAATAAATCTTGGGACCCCAAAATCACTAAACTAAAGGGAAAAGTCAAGCTGAGAACTGCTTAGGGAAAAACCTGCCTCCCATTCTATTCCAAGTCATCCTCCTGCTCACTGAGACAAATGCATATCTGATTGCTTCCTTTGGAAAGGCTAATCAGAAACTCAAAAAAATGCAATCCTTTTTCTCTTATCTACCTATGACCTGGAAGCCCCCTCCCTGCTTAGAGTTGTCCCATGATTCTGGACTGAACCAATATATATCTTTTTTTTTTTTTTTTTTTTTTTTTTTGAGACGGAGTCTCGCTCTGTCACCCAGGCTGGAGTGCAGTAGCCGGATCTCAGCTCACTACAAGCTCCGCCTCCTGGGTTTACGCCATTCTCCTGCCTCAGCCTCCTGAGTAGCTGGGACTACAGGCGCCCGCCACCTCGCCCGGCTAGTTTTTTGTATTTTAGTAGAGATGGGGTTTCACCGTGTTGGCCAGGATGGTCTCGATCTCCTGACCGCGTGATCTACCCGTCTCGGCCTCCCAAAGTGCTGGGATTACAGGCTTGAGCCACCACGCCCGGCCTATACATCTTACATATATTGATTGATGTGTCACATCTCTCTAAATTATATAAAATCAAGCTATACCCTGACCACCTTAGGCACATATTGTCAGAACGTCCTGAGGCTGTGTCAGGGTTGTGTATCCTTAATTTTGGCAAAATAAACTTCCTAAATTGACTGAGACCTATCTCAGATATTTGGGGTTCACAAGTAGAAGCCCCCACTTTTGCCCTTTGGGTGGTAGCAATGTTCTGTTTCTTGACCTAGGCAGTACTGAAATGATTGGGGGTGTGTGTGTGTGTGTGTGTTTTAGCACTTTAGGTACATTGTATAGCACAATAAAAGAAGAACAAAAGAAATAGGGCCAGATGCCGTGGTTCACACTTGCAATCGCAGCACTTTGGGAGGCTGAGGCGGGCAAATCACTTGAGGTCAGCAGTTTGTGACCAGCTGGCCAACATGGTGAAACCCCATCTCTACTAAAAATACAAATATTAGCTGGACATGGTGGCGGGTGCCTGTAGTCCCAGCTATTTGGAGGCTAAAGCACAAGAATCACGTGAACCCGGGAGTCAGAGGTTGCAGTGAGCCAAGATTGTGCCACTGCACTCCAGCCTGGGAGACAGAGTGATAGTCTATTAAAAAAAAAAAAAAAAGGTAAAAAGATCTATTTCTTAAATTAGAATATAAATAAAGCACAGCCATACTTGACTTAGAAAAATAATAGAGCACAGGCAGTCATTGTGCTCTTTTAATTTTTTAATTTACAGCTTTTAACCTGAAGTGCTTAAACAGGAAGGTCCTAGAGAGCTTTTTATCTGAACAGCTGTGTGAAGTGTTTGGCCCTGCCATCTTTTCCCTTGCCATCCATGCCTTTTGCTCCGGGACCAGGGAATTTGACAGGAGAATGTCAGTGGATGGTCAGGGTCAGAGCTGAGGAGACACTGGACATAAGGTGTGCTCATAACACTACCTGAGCAAACAGCTCAGCATGAGAGGAGGCCGAAGTGAGCTAAGACTCCACTCATTCACAAAGGTGAAGCCAAATCAAACAGCTTGGCAAATCACAGCAGCTTGCTCAGATACTTGTTCTTTCCTTTATTAAACAAATATTTATTGGACACTTATCGGATGTTAAATTTGCCATAGGCCCTGGGAATATAAAGGTGAAGTTTTTTTCCTGGAGGGATATTACTTTATAACGGAGGAATGACACAGTAAGTGAATACATTATAACAAAAGGTTAGATAGTAAGTGGTCTGAAGAGAAATAAAGGCAAGGAGATAGTGACCAGTTGCTCGCCTATTTTAGATGGACTGATCAGGAAAGACCTCTCTGAGATGGTGGCATTTGGGCAGAGACTTGTATGAAGAGAGGCAACAGAGATGCGAGGTAGAAAAAGCAAGCACGAAGGCCCTGAGGTCAGAGCAAGCTTGGTGTGTTCAAGGATCAGCTAGAGATCCACTGTGGCCAGAGCAAAGTAATGAAGGGAAGGTGAAATTAGAGAGGCCAGCAGTGGTCAAATCCAGTAGGATCTTGTGAGCTATGGATTTTATTCTCTGTGTGCCACTGGAGTGCCAGCCAGGCTCTAACTTGCTTGATCGTGTTGAGAACTGCTATCAGCTCTCTGGGCTTTCCAGGTGTTTGATGCAGACTCATTGTCTCCTGAAGTACTTTGGGAAGTTCTTTGGAGGCACCTCCCTATGCACCACATCTTCCCCCAACTGGAGATATCTCGCCTGTATCTCCCTTGGTGTAGGTTAGTACTCCTGACTGCTCCCTTCTCCCAGAGCTTCTCAGTATCCCTCCTGCCTCTTTCACCTGAGCTCACCTCTCCATGCAGTGCTCCCTTGATCTCTCTGTTCTTTTCTTTTCTCTCTCTTTCTCTCTTTCTCGCGCGCACGCACATTTCTGCATGTGTACACACTCTCTCACTCACCATCCTTATCTGGGTCACAGCAATTGTTCAGCATCCTCTATCAGCAGATGGAGATGGCTCCCTATTCAGCACCTTCGCCTCTCTCCTCCACTAGAACAGAGAACCAGCCCCAGCCTCTAAATATGGGTGCCCCTGCATCCACCAACTGCAAAAGACATTTAACCAGCTCACAGAGAGACTAAAAAGCCCCTTTCCTTGAGCCAATGTTTCTCAGCTCAACAATATTGACATTTGGGGCATTTATTTTGTTATTGCAGGGGACTATCACATGCATTTGAGGATGTTTAGCAGCACTGTGGTCTGAATGTTGGTGTCCGCCCAAAATTCGTATGTTGGAACCTAATACCCAATGTTTAGTACTAAGAGTGGGGTCTTTGAGAAGTGATTAGGTCGTGAGGGCTCTACCCTTATGAATGGGATTCATGCCTTTATAAAAGAGGCTTGAGGGAGCATGCTTGTCCCTTTCACCACATGAGGATGCAGCAGCAAGGCACCAACTCTGAGGCATAGAGCAGTCCTCACCAGACACCAAACCTGCCAGCACCTTGATCTCGGACTTTCCAGCCTCCAGAACTGTGAACAGTAAATTTCTGGTTTTTAGAAATTACCCATTTCGGCCAGGCGTGGTGGCTCAAGCCTGTAATCCCAGCACTTTGGGAGGCCGAGGTGGGCGGATCACGAGGTCAGGGGATCGAGACCATCTTGGCTAACACGGTGAAACCCCGTCTCTACTAAAAATACAAAAAATTAGCCGAGCGTGGTGGCAGGAGCCTGTAGTCCCAGTTACTCGGGAGGCTGAGGCAGGAGAATGGCGTGAACCCGGGAGGCGGAGCTTGCAGTGAGCCGAGATCGCGCCACTGCACTCCAGCCTGGGTGACAGAGCGAGACTCCGTCTCAAAAAAAAAAAAAAAAAAAAAAGAAATTACCCATTTCAAGATATTTTGTTGCAGCAGCCCAAACAGACTAAGACAAGCAGGATTTCTGGCCATTAGCCAATAGATGCCAGCAGCAGCCCCCGAGCTGGGACAACCCAAAATGTCTCCAGACATTGCCAACTGTCCCCTGTGAGGCAAAAAAAAAATCACCTTAATGGACAAGTCACTTCAGCCCTGGGCTGAAAGTGAGGGAAATCCTGCTTCCCTGTAGGAATGGGGTATGGAGCTCAAAGCTCAAGGCAACAGCTTCCTCCTCATCAATCTCTAATTCCACCTTGGGCTTTCCAACATCTTTTATACCCTCACGTGGCAAAGGCTCAAGGGTTGCAATACCTGCTTTCAAAAGCCCTTTTTCCAATACTAGAACAGACCCCTGCCATCTCCGTGGGAAACATGAGAGTATTTGGAACCTGGAGTTCTGGCACCTCAATCAAAACTGAGACATAAATTATCCCATTCTCTCATCTATTATGCTATCATTTTTTGTGAAAGAGAAACAGGGGCATACATACATATCACATATGTATTTGCTAGTACAGTCTCTGCATAGAGCATCTTTGGGAAGACTCACAAAAGTCTTGAATGATAATATTTGTTTTTTTTTTTTTTCTGAGGTATTTTTTTCTAGGTGACTGGACAAGCAAAGATAGACTTTTCACTTTTATAACTTTTGAATTTGAAACCATTTTACCTTTAAAAGATAAAAAGAGCCAATAATTCAAAAAAATAAAAGAAAGAAGGAAAGAAACCCCAGTTTTAGGACCTTGTAAGGAGGGGCAGGATTGCATACGAAAAAAGCCCATATGGGCTTTATTTATTATTAGAAGGCAAGAAGGTCCAGCTGCTCTGTGGCCCAAGACTGTCCTGGGGTTAAAAACTGAAGCAGATAAAAACAATTTGTGTAATTGTTATACAGATACCTCAGGTCTGTGAGATTCTGCCTCTGAAGAATCGATTTAAAAACTGATTATTCCTACCTGACAGCTACAAAATCAATGTCCTCCCTCCCTCCTTCCCTTCCTTTCTTGCTTCCTTCCCTCCTTCCCTCCCTCCCTCCCTCCTTCCTTCACCTCCTTCCCTCTCTCCCTGCCTCTCTCTCTCTTTCCCTCCCTCCCTCCCTTCATTCCTTCCTTCCTTTCTCTCTCTCTCTTTCTCTCTCTGTCTCTGTCTCTCTCTCTCTTTCAGTATTCAAATGCGCACTATGTGCCAAGCACTGTCCCAGGAGCTGAGGATACAGCAGTGACCAAAACAAAACCCCTGGCCTTCACACATTCCAATGCAGGGAGAGGACAGAAAATGCAGAATAAGTAAATTACACAGTGAGAGAGTGAGAAATGCTAAATAGAAAAATAAAATAAGAAGAATAAAAAATAAGAAGGTGACTGTTGAACAAACTCCTGAAGGTGCTGAGGATTTTCGGACTTGCACACAGGGCCTCATACTCAGAAGAGACCTACACTTGGTTTGATTCTTTGCTGTCACCATCTTGACATTCCTAATGATTTTTTAACAAGAAGCCCCACATTTTCACTATACACTGGGTCCTGCATATTCTGTAGCCGGCCCTGATTTCTGATAACTCAGGGATGAGCCTTTCAGGCAAAAGGAACAGCGTGAACATACCTGTTGGTGGGGTTAGGACAGTAAGGCGGGTGATGTGCACACAGCATAAGGCCATCCTCAGGCTGGGCTTCCCTGGGTGAGATGCAAAACAAGCTGTGAAAACAGGAGTGATCCTACATATGTTTTAAAAGGACCACTCTGGATTTTTCTTGAGAATAGGCTCCAGGTGGGGAAGAATGAAATCAAGGAAATCAATTAAGAGGCTGATGAAATAATCCAAATGAGACCTGGCTCAGCCCCAGGTGTTGAGTGAAGGCAATGAGAGGTGGTCAAATTCTGGATGCAATCAGAAGGCACGGTTGACACGATTTGCCAGATTCTTCTATAGGCTAAGAGAGATTCTTCTATAGGCTAAGAGAGTAAAAGAAGAGTCAAGGATGGCTCTAATGTTGGCCTGAGGAACTGATAGGCGCGAGTTGCTATTTTGAAACGCAGAAGACTGTGAGAGAAGGAAGTTTTTCAGCGAAGATGAGAAATTTATTTTTGAATTTTTAAGTTTAAGATAAACTATTTCACCTCTAAGAGGAGATGTCCAATAAGTAATTGAGAATCTGTGTCATGAGTTTGTGGGGGAAGTCTGTATTGACAATACGTATATAGGGGTCATTAGCTCACACAGATGATATCTAAAGTCATGGCAGTAAATGAATCATCATGCAAGTATGTAGACAGAAAAGAAGGTCAAGGTCTGAGTTCTGAGATACACCATAGTAGAGGATGAACATGGGGGGGACCAGCAAGGGAAGGCTCCAAAGGTATGCTTTATATAGAAAAGTTACCATCCTAATGTAGACTAATTGAGAACATTTTTTGATATATTGAAAAATAAGAGACATACAGCACTACAAACGCATACAGTTTTGACATCAGCCCAGGCTTTGGTCAGAGCTCCCAATTCGAACAACTCATTAGCAGATCTTGTAACTGGCTAGCAGAAGAGCAATGAAGCCCAAGCCATGAAAATTGTGATGATATGATGATGATGATGATGATGATGATGATGATTAATTTTTTTATAACAGAGAGAAAGGCTAGACTTATGGGGTGACCAACAATGCTGGTTTATCCCAGAAGGGGATTCCTAGGACGCAGGGCTGTCAGTGATAAACCAGGTAAGGCATAGGCAAACTGGAATGAGTTGGTCAATCCAATTTAATGTCAGTCCTTCACTCAAATCTAGCCCTCTCAGTTAATTAACTTGTATTTTCTCATCCATAAAAGTAGGAGTGACACAGAGTTGTTATTAAAATAAAATAAAGGGGCCAGGCGCGGTGGCTCAAGCCTGTAATCCCAGCACTTTGGGAGGCCGAGACGGGCAGATCACGAGGTCAGGAGATCGAGACCATCCTGGCTAACACGGTGAAACCCCGTCTCTACTAAAATACAAAAAAAACTAGCCGGGCGAGGTGGTGGTCACCTGTAGTCCCAGCCACTCGGGAGGCTGAGGCAGGAGAATGGCGTGAACCCGGGAGGCGGGGCTTGCAGTGAGCTGAGATCCGGCCACTACACTCCAGCCTGGGCAACAGAGTGAGACTCCGTCTAAAAAATAAAATAAAATAAAATAAAATAAAGAAAGAAAATTGCCCATCAGAATGCCTGACACTTACTTAGTAGGTGCTCAATAAATTATGGCTATTATTAGAAGAAAAGTACTCTGTGTACCTCGGTACACCCTATGGACACCATTGGATTATGGCAAGCAAAATATTGGCCTGGCACAGTGTCTCACACCGGTAATCCCAGCATAGGCTAGGAGGCCAAGGCAGGCAGATCACTGGAGGTCAGGAGTTCAAGACCAGCCTGGCCAACATGGTGAAACCCCGTCTCTACTAAAAATACAAAAATTAGCCAGGCATGGTAGCATGCGCCTATAGTTCCAGCTACTCAGCAGCCTGAGGCAAGAGAATTGCTTGAACCCAGGAGGCAGAGGTTGCAGTGAGCAGAGATGATGGCGCCACTGCACTCCAGCTTGGGCAACACAGTGAGACTCCATCTCAAAAACAAAAAAATTAGAGTTCACAATTATGATCTTGAGTTACTAAAGAACATTAAACTATGACTGTTATATTCCTGTATAGCAATATTATCCATTAAGATGTGTGGGAGTCATGATATTAGGCATGAAATAAGGAGAGGAAGCTCAACACAATATTTGGTCCTACTATAAATAGTATTTACACTGCAACAATAGCTACACTAGTTATTGAATTACAAGTTATAGAATTGAATTATAGACAAATTATGGAGAAATTAACAATAGTTTCAGAACATAGTGTAAATATTATTAATCTGTATATTGTGAAAGTACAGCTATAGTTGACAGAGGTAGCAAAGTGGAAATGGGATAAAGAAGGACAAAAACAGTAGAAGCATCAAGAGCCAACATGGGGAATTAAGAAATGCAGTCTCTTGTTCGCGGAATAAGAAGTTGAAGTTGAATTGTGTTGCTTAAAGATGCCCTAATTCCAAGTGGAGAAACTGAGAAGGGTAATAGAACCATTTTGGAGGGTGGGAAAATCAGATGAGAGAGACACAGAGAGAGAGAGAGAGAGAAAGAGAGAGAGAGAGAGAAAGGGGAGAAAGGGAGGGAGAGGGAGGGATGGAGAGACATCACATCTCCCTCCCTTTCTCTCTCCTTGTCTCTCTCTCATCTGATTTTAAACATATGCATTAATTCTATTTATGAAATTGTAAAAATAAAAACAGAAAGGATGTGAAAGTGACTGCAAATTCAAAATAATTAAAAGAAAGAATATTTGGATGCATAAAGGCATTTGGCTTTTCAGAAAACGGAGTTATTACATACCCACTCCTTGAGTATGTAAGAACACCGAGATCTTAATCCACCCAGTTTCCCTTTCACTCTGAAGCTGAACCACTCTTTATAGACACTGAAAATTGGATTCCTGTACCTCAATTGCACTTTATTTACATAAAGAGTAGGTACTCAATCAACCCCTAAGTACACCACCATTTTTTATGAAATCAGGCTTCCACCTGGGATAATAGCTCTAAGA
This sequence comes from Macaca thibetana thibetana, assembly GCF_024542745.1. Classification (NCBI taxonomy): domain Eukaryota; kingdom Metazoa; phylum Chordata; class Mammalia; order Primates; family Cercopithecidae; genus Macaca; species Macaca thibetana. The sequence goes on along the minus strand of NC_065578.1, from coordinate 197,419,632 downwards.
TATTTATTGCCTAACTTTCAAAGCTGTGCATTATTCTATATACAGGGTGTTCCTGTCCAACTTGGCTTCCATAAGAACTTCAATCAAATTAACAGACCACATTCAAATTTGTCAATTGTCCTAATAGCTATTATAGGTTCAGGATCATACATAATGTATAGTTGTCAGCTCTCTTTAGTTTCCTTCAACCTGGACCAGTTCCTGAGTCTTACCTTATTTCTATGATCTTGATATTTTTAAAAAGAGCAGGTTACTCACTTTGTAGAAAGTCCATCAATTTGGGTTTGTTTAGTATTTCTTCATAATTACATTTAAGTTATACAATTTTTGGCAGAAATACCCCAAAAGTGATGCTATGTTCTAATGCCATCCTATTAGGACATACACAATATCCATTTATGCTGTGATGTTTTAACTTTTATAAGATAGTGTCTGACTCCTCTATTGTAAAATTAACTATTAAGTTTTCGTATTAATATGTAGTCTGTGGAGATAACTTTGGAATTACGTAAATATTCTATTCCTTATCAAATGTTCACCTACGAGTTTTAGGATCCACTGGTGAGTCTTTCTTGAATCAGTTTTTACTATAATGATTGCAAAATGATCCTAGCTCTATCATTTCTTCCATGCTTATTAGTTGGCATCTCACTACAAGGTAGAGTTTTCCGTGCTGCCCCAGTTATTTATTTATTCATGCATTTATTCATATCAGCATGGACTTGTGGATTTCTATTTTATTCAGTGGATTGTATCTGTTATTAGCATTATTTGTTTTGATCTTAAATTATCCCAGATTTGGTCAGTGGAAACTTCATTAAGTTGGTTTCTGTGTTCTTATGAATAAAAGGAATAATAATACCCCTTATTATTCTTCAAGCAATTTTTACTTTCTGGCACTAAAAATATCCTTCAGGCTCATCTTGTACTTGTTTGTTCCATATCTGGAATCAGCAATTTATTCAAGGATCCTTGGCTCCTTTTAGTAGAAAATAGTATTTAGAAACCAAGATCTGGGCACTACACATGCTCATGGCTACTGGGATATTATTGCTTCTAGGCCTTCACAAGAGACAGAACTAGAAATATATGAACACACACACAGCCTAGATTTTTTTTTATGTCAGTCTGTCAAAGCCATTTTCAAAACCATGAGCTCACACCAATATTTCCAATCCTTAACTAACACTCCAGGGTTTTTTCCAGCCTTTGCTTTTTCATGTTTGTAATCCTTTCTCAGATGGTGAGAAATCTGGATTCCTTTTACTCTCAATATATTTACTTTTTCAGTCAATCCTCTAGTATGTAACTAACCTCTTGGCCTCTCAGCGTGTCCCTTTAGCTAACCCCAATTATACTGGCTGCACCATCAGCCCCAATCCCACCAAACACACTAACTCAACAGTTCAATCCTCAGCCCAGCAGTCCTGGCCACACTGGCTGATTCTGTGGCACTGGAGCCACCAATCATGCCAGCTGAAGGCTCAGCCCCAACTCTGCTGACCATGTTGACTGCACCAATCCAAAAACTAGGTTTTTAAAACCCAAATAGTATTGCCATAATTAAAATAGTCTATTACAAAAGAAGGAAAAGACATCAGTGGAACAGAATAGAGAATCCAGAAATAGACCTAAATATGCATGGCATTTCAGTTCATAATAAAGGCACCATTTCCAACCAGTGGATTTATATGTAATCTAATCGGTGGGGTAAATAAAATAGTGTGGGGTTAACTGAAAGATTGTTAGGGAAAGAAAAGATGAATGCGTAGCACTATTTACACTGAAATTAATTATAATTGTATCAAAAATTTTGTATAAAATAAATCCATACAATTTCTGAATAAAGCATGAATTAATTTATTTAAGATTCTGCAATGAAAAAGGCCTTTCCAAGAAGAACACCAAGACAGAAATTTGACACATTGAATTACACAAAATTTATTTTCTCTTTGACCAAAAATAAATCAATAAAGCCAAAAAATCATCGACAAATTGGAGAAAGACATTTTCAGTACAGGAAAGCAAACAACTAATGTCCGTAATTTACACAAAGTTTTATACTGGTAAACCAAGTAACAGATAAACTCAAATAACAAATGCAAAATGCCAGTAAACTTCTGTTCCTTATAAATTACACAGTCTGGTCAGGCACAGTGGCTTATGCCGATAATCCCAGCACTTTGGAAGGCCGAGGCAGGCAGATCACTTGAGGCTAGGAGTTTGAGACCAGCCTGGCCAATGTAGCAAAAACCCCATCTCTACTAAAAACACAAAAATTAGCCAGGCATGGTGGCTCATGCCTGTAGTCTCAGCTACTCAGGAGGCTGAGGCAGGAGACTCGCTTAAGCCCAGGAGGCGGAGGTTGCAGTAAGCCAAGATCGTACCACTGCACTCCAGCCTGGGTGATGGAGTGAAACTGTCTCAACAACAACAAAAATAAATAAAATTAAAAAATAAATTACACAGTCTAAGGTATTACATTATAGCAGCACAAAACAGGCTGAAAGAGTCACAATCTGTGATAATCTTATTGTTTTTATTGACAGGCTCCCTTGTTAAAATATAAGTTATATTAGTACCTGGCACCCAAGAGCACTTAAAAAATGTTTATTAAATTAATGTTAAATGAGAGGATCCTGGAAAAGTAGTTTGAGGCTAGACTAGTAAGGATCTTGAAATGCCATTATTTGAGAGTTTGGACTTCATTCTAAAGGCATTGGTCACAGTCATCAAAGAAGATATCTGCTCTAGAAAAATAACTGTAATGGTGGTTGGTGATGAATTTTAAAGGGAGAGCCAGTTAAAAGGTTACTGTGGCCAGGCATGGTGGCTCATGTCTGTCGTCCCAGCACTTTGGGAGGCTGAGGCAGGTGGATTGCTTGAGCCCAGGAGTTAAGAGACCAGCCTGCCCAACGTGGTAAGACCCAATCTCTACAAAAATTAACATTTAAAAAACTAGCGAAATGTGGTGGCACACAACTATAGTCCCGGCTACTCAGGAAGCTGATGCAGGATGATCACTTCAGCCTGGGAGGTCAAAGCTTCAGTGAGCCATGATCACATCACTGCACTCCAACCTGGGCAACAGAGCAAGACCCTGTCTCGAAAAAAAAAAAAAGTTTTGGTAATTGCTCAGGTCAGAGGAGACTTCAGCCTGAACTAGGGCAAAGGGACTAGAAGAGAAACTGTTTTGATGTGCTATCAACACAAACTGGTAATAACTAAAACCTCTATTTATTAAGTGCCTATAGTAGGCCCAGACTCTGTACTATCTTCACAATGGCCAAGTAAGATTGGTGTTAATATACCAATTTTGCAAATAAAAAGGCAAAACAAGTTGCAGAGAACTTAAGTTCCCCCAAAGTCACACAGCTAAGTAAGTGGCTCTTCTGGATTCCACTGCAGGGCTATCTCATTACCAAGTCCAGGGAATGAAGGAAAAGGAGTGATGCTAAGTTTCCAGCTAATGTAATTACTCAGATTATTTCCTTCACTGAAATATGTAAAGGTTTTATTGGAATTGTAATGAATGTGGCTTTGGACATGCTGTGTATGAGAATCCTGTAATACAGTAGGTGTTTCTGCATGAAACAGAAACTGACTCTGGCTACCTTGCGGAATAGGATAACTCTTGGAAGGCTATCAGGGCTCACACAGTCAGTCAGGCTGGAGGTAGAGGCTTCATAAAAAGGCCAAGAAGTCAGAGAGTTCCAGATGGCTAGGCAACGGAAAGAAGTCACATATGTATTCATTTCACAAATAGCTACTGAGTGTCTGTGATGGTTAATACCGAGTGTCAACTTGACTGGATTGAAGGATGCAATATTGATCCTGGGTGTGCCTGTGAGGGTGTTGCCAAAAGAGATGAACATTTGAGTCTGTGGGCTGGGGAAGGCAGACCTACCCTTAATCAGGTGGGCACCATCTAATCAGCTGCCAGAGAATATGAAGTAGGCAGAAAAACGTGAAGAGAGGAGACAGGCCTAGCCTCCCAGCCTACATCTTTCTCCCGTGCTGGATGCTTCCTGCCCTTGAACACTGGACTCCAAGTTCTTCAGTTTTGGGACTCGGACTGGCTCTCCTCTCCTTGCTCCTCAGCTTGCAGACAGCCTATTGAGGGACCTTGTGATGGTGTAAATTAATACTTAATAAACTCCCCTAGTTCTGTCCTTCTAAGAGAACCCTGACTAATACAGTGTCTACTGTATGCCAGGCATTTAAGAGCAATAGGGATACAGTAATAAACACTATATCTCCATCTTCATGTAACTTACTATTGAATAGGAAAGCCAGATAATAAAACAAATAAATTAAATAAAAAATACAAAATAGTAGTAAATTTTACTTATTACCAAAAATGGTAGTAAATAAAACAAGGAAGGGGAATAAAGAGTACCTTGAGAAGAGGGAGGCTGTAATTTTTAATGGAGTAATCAGAAAAGACTCTGAGAGGGATCTGGTCTTCCCACTGCTGCCACCATAATGAATGGAGATCTCCAAATGTCCCCATGTTGCTGTTAATTCTCTCAAGAATCTGAGTGAGTCCTGGGAGCAAGCATCTGACTGGCAAAGCTGAAGGCACATGCCCACCCCCTTAGTTCCTCTGAAGTGAAGGAGAGGGAGAACTAGCCCTTTAACTTTTTTACAGTAGGTACCTACTTTCAAACAACATATTTTAAAATAAGAGATTTTCCTAAAAACAGAAGGACATTTGGACTCTAGACAACCAAAACAATCACGTAAATGGGGGAAATCATTAAGGGAGAGTCAAAGAAAAGACTCATAGAAGAATGAGGGGGAAAAAATAGAGGCTAGGACTCTGGAGAGCCTTGAAAACATTTTAAGAGGCAGGGAGGCAAAAAGGGACCAGCAAAGAAGGCAAGAAAGAAAACAATCAGGACATAGCAACGTCTGAGAATCCAAGGATAGAAAGCGTTTACAAGGCAAATGGTGACCTTTGAGAGAGCAGTGTGAGATGACGTGTGGAAGCACAAGCCAGATTGTAAATGGAAAAGGAATTAATGGTGAGTGAAGTTAAGTACAGAGTAATTTCTGAGCCAGTGTTACACATCCATAACTTATATTGTTGTAATAGTGTTGCGGAATCAGGAGGACCAGAGAGAGACCTTGGGGTGTATACAAGAGGATATCTACGTGCATTCAGACCCAGCGGACTTAACATCCAAAGATTGGGCCCAGAACAAAGACAGCACTTGACTTTTATACACACTTCAGAAAGGGGTGGGCTAGCTTGAAGCAGGCTTACAGTGGTGTGAAAGCAGGGATACAGAGGCAGGACAAAGACAGTTAATCAAATTTTAACAGGTTCATAACTCAGGATTACACATGACCATGGCTATGCAACCCAGATGTCCATTATCTAAGTTTGCCTAGTGCCTAGCACAGCTTATTCCATGGCCTTCACTATGGCATCCAGGAGATCTGCTCAGTTTATGAACTTCACTCCACTGATTAGATAAAACAGAAGACTTGAAGTCACCAGTTACAGAGAACAGGAATTTATAAACTCATATCATAAAACAAAGGAAAATTTGTTTTTCTTCTCCCTGCATGGAGGGAGTGCTGGGAGAGTTTCCAGAGCACATTCCTTTGTGTCCTGGCTCCTTAGATAGTATTACCAAGACTTTACCTGGGTCTGGGCTGTGCCTGTTGCTGCCTCTAGAACAAGTCAGCCTAATGCAGGCAAGCTTATTTCTCTTTTTAATTTTATTTTTCTTTCTTTAATTTCCCGCCTCAATAGGACTTGCAAAATATATTATCCTGAGACAAAAGGGCAGGACTTTTGTGTAGCACTTTGTCCTCACTTCAACTTCACAATAACTTTGTGAGAAAGGTCTTATTCCCACTTAGTGAGATAGAGGAAAATGATATCCAATATTCAGTGTGGGAGACGACTGTAACTCTCTTCCTGGAATGCATCTTGTTGATAGAGATCAAAACCTAGAAATTCCTCTGCAAAGGAATTCAGTGAAAGAAAAAAAAAGTCATAAGCATGTACACATATTTATCTACAAGGTTGTACACTGCAATAGGAAAGAAGTGAAAGCAAGCTAACTCCAACAAGAGAGGATTGGTGCATCCATGCTATGAAAAGACACGCACTGATTGCCAAATAATGTTGCAGCATGAACCATTCAAGAAATGAAAAGCGTCCTATGTGAAAAAAATACAGAGTGGATGACAGGAGCTTTCTAGTCCACAACATATTTAGGTTTCCAGTTGCAAATCAATGAAAGTGACATTCTGGTCTATGTATTAAAAAAAAAAAAAAAAAAACCGAAAAGAAATGAAAAGCAAAAAAATGGTTTACATTTTACGAAGTAAACAGACCACAAAACAGAATATACAGTATGATTCCATTGTGTGTTTGCAATTTTTTTTGTGGGCTTTTCTGTATTTCAAAAAATTCTAATATAAAGGAATACTGCTTTTGTAATAAGATTTCTAAAAGAAGGTCCTGAGTGATTAAATACTTGTCTGTGGTCCGAGATAACTGGCAAAGGAGACGCCAAATTCTTTTTTTTTTTTTTTTGAGATTGCAGTCTTTGGTGTAAAATGAGGGTGCAAGGTGCATCCCCGCTCCTGGTTTTTGAATCATCCCTTCCGCCACTTCGGAATGACTTTTCTTACGTAGAACAGCCAGCAAGTGGAGAAACTTACCTCAGTAATGCCAAACTGTCTCCCTAACTTACTTCCTTTCAATGTTCAAGCAAAACCAAACCCTCTCTACATCCAACATGACAGAAACCTTTCTTGTATTTAAGAAGAAAGTATGAGAATGGTTGGAAATTGCTGAAACAGCAACAGTAAAGATTTAATGAGCTCTCAAAGTACTTCTAGATGTGCAAATATGACAACCCAATACAAAGAAACACACACACAACCTAGCCTTCAAAAATCTAGATTTCTGCCTTTCCACACCTAAACTTGGAATCATTCGGGTGGGTTCCTAAGCACACTCTCTTGGAGGTGACGAATCCTCCAAAGAGGAGATAGGGGAGGGACAGGTGTGGCAATCTTCGGAAGGATGAGGGATGTCCAGAGGAGAGGTGGCCGGAGGGCGCACTTAAGACGCGCGGAAACTGGAACCGTGCCTTCTGCAGTCAGTTCCTTCGCTTTTCCGGCATTCAGAAGCAAGTTCTACTCCTTCAGCCCGACTGTATCTGCAGGTCTCACGCAAGCCCAAGACCCCTACCCCTCCTCCCCCGGCCTCGAGCCCCGCCCCGGACGCTGGACCCGAGGGCGTATCACATCAAAGGTCTGGGTCGCGAAGGCAGAGACTCCATGTGCCGCAGAAAAAAACTCTACGTAGACAATTGGGAGACTCCCTTTAAAAAAACAAAACTCCGGGACCACGCTACTCCGCGCGCAGGGGGCGTGGGTACGGCCCACCACGCGGGCAGGGCTCGGTCCCAGCTCTCTGCAAAACTAACAATATCTGTTAGGCCCTAAACAAAAAGGCCCTAACAGCGGTACATCCATTCACGTCGGGAGTGTTGCAACCTGGGACACTCAGCGTCTCCCACGCCCCAGCTACGCGCCTCCGGGACACACCAATTGGGGCGCGGCTACTTTCGCGCACGCGCCATGCATGGCCGTGCTTCGCCCTTACCGCAGAGAGCCTAAAACCGCTACGGTGGCTCTGCTGGGGATAAATTATTCACGTCCCACTGTTGTGCAAACCCAATCCGGGAGGTATGACCTGGCTGGGACAGTGTAGGAAGACGGCCACGAAGGCACTGGGGATAGTGGATATATGTATTTGAGAATGGGAGGAGTAAATCTCTGGGCCACCATGAGCAGGAAGAAAATGCAACGTCCACCTCCCAACCAGTGGCCCGAAGTCGGCAACTTAGAGAGCGCGCGCCAGCGCTGGGAGCCCCGCCTTGGGGGCGTGGCCGCGCGCTGGCCAGCTGGGGCGGGACCTGCTTCTGGCCCCATCTAGCGCCGCCCCAGGCGAGGGCGCCGCACCCACACTGCGCTGCGCAGTTTTGGTCTGCACCAGCCGTTCGAAGGTGATCCAGGTGAGTGCTAGCACCTGCGGGCAGCTACGAGCACTGGGCCGCCGGCGGTGTTTCAGCCTTTGCGCAGGGCACTCCCATTTCAGCCTCTCCGAGCTGAATAGAGACCCGCTGTCTCTAACCTCCCCCCACCCTTATCAGTAGATTAGCGATCTGAATTTCCACCCCCTTTGCTCTCCTCTTGCCTTGCATCTTCTCCCTGGTGGAGTGGGTTGGGAGCTTCTAAGCGAGGCCCGACCTATTTATCTGTAACTCAGGAAAATTCTCAAGGTCATCCCTTCCTCAATTCCTTCCTTTCCTCTCCCCGGGCTGTGCAGTCTGAGAGCCCCTTCTTTCTACCTTCCGGAGACCACCCGACCTTGCCCTCTGCTGCTCCGGCGCAGAAGATAAGCGAGCGGGACACTGCAGGGGGAGTGGTTGTGCAGGCCTGATCAGTAACACTGGTTTCAGAAGTGGCCTGTGAGCGCTGCACCCGCTGCGGATGGGGATGTGTTGCTAGGGACGGTCGGGAGAGCCTCTGAGGGAATTGTGTTTGTTTTCCTCCTGCCTCTTAGAATCGTCTGTCCATTTGTATTGGAAAGGGGGTCATTTCCTACCGCTGACTTAGAGCAAGAGACGCCTCTGGGCGGGTGGGGGACTCTTCAGGTTCTTCCTTGGATTTCAGAAAATGCCCCTCCTTATCTGGGTTGGCAGCACGGAGCCTCAGGGCTGCAGTAGTGGGGCAGTTGCAGGGCGGTGGAGACTCCTTAGTGAGTCATTCCCCGAAGTTGTGGCTTCTGCTGATACTTTCCTTGAGAGTCACGAGTTTACAAGCTACATTGTAGCGTCGGGGGCAAGTGAGTGTGGGAAAGGAGGTAAAGGAAAAGCAGAGATTAGGATGAGTAGGAGAGGCAGGGGTTAGAACTTTAATTCCTTCACTGGGGACAGGAGGTGCCCTGGAGGGGAAGGCGCTTCCGGCTTTGCAGATATGTGCTGTGGGCCTAGGTGTGGTCCTGCGGAATTGCTGCAGATTTTAGATTGCTCACGGGTAGGAGCTGCAGCCGGGGCTTGTCTTGGGAAATCTGTAGATCACCTGCAGCCTGCAGTTCTGGGTGGCACCCAAGGTTATTGGCCAGAGTTACAGGCTATATTTTATTTCAGTGAATTCAGAGAGCACCTTGAGTCAGATCAAGAATGCTTATTTCCCTAGGAGATGAATTTAAGGAGTTAAAACTAACATATAAAATAGAAACAAATACTTTCATCCCGGGAAGACTTTCCGTTAAGCTTCCCTCCTGACACAATGTTACGGAAATAGAAAACTTTGTCAAGTGATTTTTTTTTAAACCAATGTTACTATATATAAATCGGCAGGGAGACTGTCGCCAACCATAGAAACTGCGCTACAGGGGCCTCCTTAGATTAAGGAACAAAACTGGAGAAGGGCAGCCTTCCCCTTTATTTAGATTTCCTCCTGTTGGCTTAGAGTTCTGAAAAGACACAATCCTGGAAGAGAACCTACCTCCTCGCCTGGAGGTTAGCCCTGAGAAGGAACGTACAGGAAAGAAAGGCTGTACCCACTATTCAGAGAAAAGCTGAAAAGCCCCTGGAGCAGTCTGGAATGAGGTGGATGTCAAATCAATCTGTCAAAAGCAATTTAGTGCCTACTGCACATCTATCTGTAGTTAAACATATTGTGCCCTATGTTTATACTTAAATCTTCTGAATCTATATTTAGAACACCGTTACCGACCACAATTGACCACGAACCATTTAGCATTTTAAAGCAATATTTGTTTCGAAGAATATACTGCTACTGTTTTTGCAACTCAATTTATTAATGCTACTGAAAGCTTACCATCTTCCTGAATAAAAAGAATTTAGCAGTTAGCAGCAGGTAGATTATCGCTATGTAAAATAAAATTCCTGAGTTTCCCTCACTCTCTCTTACAGTACTTACCTACCTACCTGTCTCTGAGGAGAAACACTAATTAGGCAACAGGAAAATTGTACTATCTTTCAAATGCATTTGCAAATGCCTGTAAGGATTTTATTCTTTAGAATCATAGATCTTGCTGTTCCCCTCTGACTTCTTTCTAGCGTTGATCTGTTCATTAACTGGAACTTGCGTTCTAAGATTTAGTTGTCTTATTCCACCCTTTAAAAATAAGTGAAATTTTATTTTATAAATAAATAAATAAGCAAGCAATGTGAGCGGTTGTACCACAGCTTCATTCTAAGTGTAGACAGGCCTGAAATGGTCGAACCCCTGTTTCAGGCAAAAGCCAGCAGCCTAGGTGGTTCCTTCCTTTGGAGTGGTTGGTACCCTAACAGGCATTCAGCAGCTGCTACAAATTAACTACAGTCTGCCTGCATTTCTTGTCATAGAAAATTACCAAGTGGTGTCAATGTGACTCATTCGAGATGTTTTTTTCCTTCTGGAAGCCATAGCTTAGTTTCTCAATGACTCTTGGTTCCTGTGTAATGCCAGTTAAGGGACAGCTATATGGGAATCATGATATATAAATGAAGTGCCAGTTTCTGTGTTACTTTGCTCTTGCAAACCTATATGCCTGAAAGATTGGGGGACTTTTTTTCCTTCCCGTAATCTCTACTTCTTTTGTCATACTGCGGTGCTGACACTCATTAAAAAGAAAATGTTCCTTGTTTGTACCTTTCCCAAAGTTTTTTTTTTTTTTCTCTTTCCAATTAGAAACATCTCGGGCTTTAATCAGTGGCAAAATTGAAGTTAATTATTTGCTCTCTCTTCCTGTTAATGTATTTTGTACTCAGGAGAGGGTCTGGGGAGGTAGAAATGATTCAGAAGATGTCAGGTGTGGTCAAGCATGCTTTTCAACCTCACTGAGAGACAATAGAGCAAAAGGCTGAGAGCACAAATGAGCCAGACTGCTTGGGGGTGTGGGGATCTGACTGTGCTCTGTGTTCACTGTGTGACCTTGAGCAGGTCACTTCATCTTTCTGATACTGAGTTTCTTCATGTGCAAAATGGGAGTAATATAGGGATGCTGTGAGGATCTAAATGAGTTAATATTGATGAACTGCTTACAACAGGGTTTGCCCCATACTAAATAATGTGCATGGTGGTAATAAGTAATAATAATTGATTTCTCGCACTTTTCTTCCTTGAGTCTATATCACTACCCTTCAGACACACTGGACTCCTTTCTCTTCTTCATACAAGTCAAACCTTTTTCTGTCTCAAAGTCTCTGCTCTTGCTGTTTTCTTTACCTGTGTTCTCTCTCACGTATCACTTTTTCCTCTTCAGATCCTTTATCACAATGTTACCCTCATGTTTTATGGTCCTCCTGTGTTTTTGTCTTCCCTGACCACATGCTCACTGGCGTTCTCAATCATGCACTCTCTCTCTCCCTCCCTCCCTCCCTCCCACTTTCAACTGTGTATTCTAGACTCAGGACCTTCCTTCTCAGTCTTGATCATCCTCTTAGTAGCCCTGCCCCTTGAGTGGTACATGGCATTTAGTAAAGGATGAATAAGGGAAGGAATCATTCTGAGAAAATACTGAAGATGATAGCTATGGACTTGAGGCAAGCATCCCATTTATGTAAAATGCTTTGTCCTACATTGAATTTATCATGTCAGCTTCATTTAATGCATTATGAGATGTTGTCTTTATTTTTCTTTCTGTATCCCATGGCTTCTCCCCATTCCCCTCCCTGCCCTCTGAAGTTGCTGCCTGCAGACCATGGGAAACATCCAGTGGACTGTCCCTGGGATCATATCTCTTGGGAAGCTCAGCTCCAAAGGGTCTAGCAAACCAGGGCTTATAGGTTAGGTGTCTCCCATAGAACCTTCTGTGTCAAGAATCTGGGAAAGTTTGTCCTCACACCTGCAGGGGAACCTGGGATTTATTCTGTCTTGTTATAAATCTGGTATTCTTAGATTCCTGAAGAACAGAATTACCAGTTTTTTTCTCAGAGGAGATTTCAGTTCCATTCAAGCGTGTGTGTTTAGTACCTTATTACACAGAAGGCACACTGCAGAGAAGAAGAAAGCAGGTAATTTGCTTATTTGGCTTTAACAGAGTTTTAACAGTTTGTATGAGTGCAAGCTTGTGCTCTATAACCAGGAACCATTCACTGGAACTTGAGCGTACTGCTGATCTTCCCTCCCCCACTCCCAGCCAGTGCAGCCATGTATTAAGCAATTGTTTTCAGTACCAACAGTTTACCAAAGTGTTGGACTAAAAATGACATCTGAAACTTGAATATTTTATATGGTCAAACTCCGGCTATTTAACTATACAGTTGAATATATTTGGATTATAACACATTTATCTCTTAAAGGGACAGATCTTCCATCCACCTAACATAGAGTTAGCTTCCACTCTCCAAATATTCCACCAGCAACATTGATGAATATTGAAGACCATGGACTATGAGGTGCTGGGAAAGACCCAGTCTATGACTCGCTTGCTGCTATTTGCCTCACTTGAACCAGAAATCAAGTGCTGGATAAATAATATGATTTCTGTTCAAGTTTTTTTTAGCCCTTAGGGAACAATCTACTGAATATGCAATGCAATTGTGGGGGGATAGTTACTTTTCATCACCTAGGTTTCTGTTCCTTCTTTTAAGTGTAATTTAATCTGGCTGTCATGTGAAGGTTTGATGCTGAAACAGATTTTAGCATCTGTCTAATGTAGAAGTGAACTGGAACTAGCATTCTGAAAATGTAGTCTGAACCCAAAGAAATCCCATGACTCTCCTTTTCTCTCCTATCATAGAAACAGATCATTACATTTTTAAAATTCTTGTGTGTGGGTGTGTGTGTTGTCATTTTGAGGTGGGGTTTCGCCATGTTGCCCAGGCTAGTCTCAAACTCCTGGGCTGAAGCAGCCCTCCCACCTGAGCCTGCCAAGTAGCTGGGATTACAGGCATGCACTACTGCACCCAGCTTAAGTTTTACTTTGTTTCTAATAGACATATAATATCGGACATATTCATGAGGTACAGTGTGATGTTTTAGCATGTATATACATTGTGTAATGATCAAGAGGATTGCTTTTGTGGGCCAGGCGTGGTGGCTTATGCCTGTAATCCCAGCACTTTGAGAAGCCAAGGTGGGTAGGATCACCTAAGGTCAGGAGTTCGAGAGCAGTCTGGTCAACATTGTACAAACAAACCCATCTCTACTAAAAATACAAAAATTAACCGGGGCGTGGTAGCACACACCTGTAGTTCCAGCTACTTGGGAGGCTGAGGCAGGAGAATCATTTGAACCTGGGAGGCAGAGGTTGCAGTGAGTTGAGGTGGCACCACTGAACTCCAGCCTGGGCAACAGAGTGAGACTCCGTCTCAAAAAAAAAAAAAAAAAAAAAAAAAAAAAAAAAAGAGTTTTTATGTTACTTCCCTCTAGGCTCTTTAATTTCTCCACTGAGCATTGTATGAGCTCCATTGAGCATTGTGTGGAGGGTCAGCTGCCCTGGCTGGAGATCATTTTGAGGCCTGTTCCTTCGTGGAAACATCTGGTGCAGAAGTTAGGCTGGACAACTAGCCAGGGGAGCTTTAAGTGAGCCAAGTGGACCCTCAGTACCACCTCAGAGTGTTCCAAGCTACCGTCTGGTGTTTGGGACTCAGGGAAGTCCATTTGGTATGATCAGACTAGCCCTTTATGTGACCATCCTTGTGTGTTACTCTCATCAAAATGTTGATTTTTGCTGTGTAAGGAAGATTGGAATAGCACAGGCAGCCAAATAAGGATTTGAATGAAACGTTGAAGAATGGCTTCAAGTTAATCTGTGAATGCTTTGTCATTGTCCCATCCCTGGATACATTAAAAAGAAAAAAAAAGAGCAGTTGAGAAATTGCAGTACAGTTTGAGGAGAGCAATATCATACACAGAAGTAGGGACTACCATTGTCGAAGCTGGATTTTATTTATTTGGGAGCAAAGAGAGAGAGCTGAAAGACATAATCTTCTCTCCCTTAAGAATCTCATTGTCATTTAGTAAAATAAAAGGTAGTGTCACTTCATGGCTCAGAAGTGGTAAATTATTTGAGGCAAGTACCCAAATCCATAAAACGTGCCTTTTGTTTGTGGAATACTGATTGTATGCTGGGGAATTTCTGGTGGGCAGCCAAGAGGAATTTGGAGAGTAGTGAAGGAGAACTTTACCCCAGGAGTGTTCTATTGGATGTAGTTCAGGAAGCTTTCTGGGTAAGCCTTGTAACCAAAGGAACCCTGCCCCAGTAAGATACGGCAAATGGTGGCAGAAGCAAGAATTAGAGGAAAGGTTGAGCAAAGTTTTGGTCTTAGAATAGCTATGTTTCCAGGAAACTCTGTCAGTAAAATTTCTAGAGCTAAGTATCTTAGCCAGATGTCATAATGAACCCCTGTGTTGCTAACTCAAATGCTGGAATGGAGCATATGTTTTAGGAGTTAGACCAACACTGCCTCATCTTAAGCCCAAGTTTGAGCACTCCTAAACTGAAACTTCAAGAGTGTGTTGTAGCTTACTTAAAACCCATTGGGCATCTACTGACTCTGGCTACACTGAAAAGTTTTTGCCCTGAGTGCTATTCTACCACCCACAGACCTCGGGGCCCTGCTGCTTACCAGGGCATATTAGTTTCCTAATCTACCCCTGAAAACCCACCATGGCCTGGGGCTTTTCTGCTGCCCCCCATGTCCTATACCCTGCTTGCTTCAAAATACTATTCCTACTTTTCTTCCCCTAACTTGATAATGTCCTCCAAAACAATCATGTTTGGCAAGTAATACACTGATAAATTTAAAAGTTACAAATAAAGTGCTGCTGTGTTTTTAAAACATTATAGGACCAGGAACAGTGGCTCATGCCTATTATCCCAGCACTTTGGGAGGCTGAGGCAGGCAAATTGCTTGAGCTCAGGAGTTCGAGACCAGCCTAGCCAACATAGTGAAACCCCGTCTGTACTAAAAATACAAAAAATTAGCTGGGCATGGTGGCACACACCTGTAATCTCAGCTACTTTGAGGCAGGAGGATTGCTTGAGTCCATAGGTCAAGGCTGCAGTGAGCCCTGATTGTGCCACTTCCACTCCAGCCCAGATGACAGAGGGGGACCCTGTCTCAAAACACAAAACAAAAACCCAGCCAGGCACAGTGGCTCATGCCTGTAATCCCAGCACTTTGGGAGGCCAAGGAGCGTGGATCACCTGAGGTCAGGAGTTCAAGACCAGCCTGGCCAACATGGCGAAACCCCATCTCTACTAAAATACAAAAATTAGCTGGACGTGGTGGTGCATGCCTGTAATCTCAGCTACTTAGGAGGCTGAGGCAGGAGAATCACTTGAACGCGGGAGGTGGAGGTTGCAGTGAGCCAAGATCGTGCCACTGCACTCCAGCCTGTGGGACAGAGAGATACTCTGTCTCAAAAAAAAAAAAAAAAAAAGCCCACATTAGAGAAATAAATTAGGTTTCTAAAGTGTTCTTAAAAAGGGCATCTGTGGAAACCACCCACTAATAACATACTTTAAGGTGAGACACAAATACTTCCCCCTAAGCTGAGGAACAAGGCAAGGATGTCGGCACTTGACACTGGTATTCAACATTGCATTGCCCCTAACCCGGGCAATCAGTCAAGAAAAAAAATGAAAGACATCCACATTGGAAAGGAAGAAGTAAAACTGTCTCTCTTTGCAGATGGTATGATCCTATATGTAAAGTATTCCAAAGATAGTGGATCTGTCTCTCCCTCCCCTAAGCTTTTGTGCCCTGACTCTGTTTCTTTCCCTTTGCTCCTAGAGTAGAAGCCCAGGGTGCTGCAGGATTCAATTGCCTTCCATTGAACGTTGCGGAGGGCTTACCCTCAGTGCTTCCCATGCTGAGGGAAGAGGTGATTTAACTTCTGAGTAAGGGACAAACCCAGCAGTGTGTTTGTTGCAACAAGCATGGACACTGGCATCAGTCTGCCTGCATTCAGACCCCAGCTGTGCACTCACCAGCTGTGGGACCTTAGGCAAATTGTTGACCTTCTCTTTGCCTCAGTTTCCTCATCTGTAGAATGGGGATGATAATAGTAACTACCATATGGGATTGTGTAAGGATGGAAAGCGTTAATTTATCTAAACTCTATTGCAGTGCCTGCCGTAAAAGAAGCACTCTAGGCCTGGCACAGTAGCCCATGCCTGTAATCCCAGCACTTTGGGAGGCTGAGGCAGGTGGACTGCTTGAGGTCAGGAGTTCGAGACCAGCCTGGCCAATGTGGCAAAACCCCATCTCTATTAAAAATACAAAAATTAGCCAGGTGTGGTGACATGAGCTTGTGATCTCAGCTACTCTGGAGGTTGACGCATGAGAATTGCTTGAACCCGGGAGGCAGAGGCTGCAGTGAGCTGAGATCATGCCGCTGCACACCAGCCTGGGTGACAGAGTGAGACCCTGTCTCAAAAAAAAAAAAAAAAAAGAAAAGAAAAAACAAAAAAAGCAGCACTCCATGGGTACCAGGTCTTATAGTTAGGTGTTACATATGCAGCAGTGATATTTTCAGTTTTGCTATTTCTGCCAGATGGGATGAAATATTCCTTGAGAAGTTGGTTGCAAGTCCCACTGATTCATTAAATAGGCCTTTCATTTAAAGTCGTGTTTCTGATCGTTCAGAAGTTGAGGTGTGCCTGATCCATGGTATTAGAAGTGATGATCCCAGAGAGGTCATTCTGTAGCATAATGAGCATTACTTTTGAAAGATGGAGAACCTAGAACTCTGACTTAAATATTTGACTATGGGAAAATCTGATCTGGTGAGTGACCATGACCATGAAGTGAGATCTGGGAACCCAGTGGTGGTCACAGGATAGAGACTCTGAAGATACTGAGCTGGCTTACATACTTGCTTTGTTGTCTCGAGCCTCTGTTAAAGCTGAAAGAAGAAATCAGTCTTCTGCTGGGCACACTGTTAGTGTGTAATTGTGAAGAGCTT
Organism: Macaca thibetana thibetana; assembly: GCF_024542745.1. NCBI lineage: Eukaryota > Metazoa > Chordata > Mammalia > Primates > Cercopithecidae > Macaca > Macaca thibetana. The sequence continues at coordinate 197,402,667 of NC_065578.1, read as the reverse complement.
AGCTGGAGCTCGCTCTTCACAACAGCCTCTGATCTCATCGTCTCGTTCTGCTCTCAGGGGTGGCACAGAAGGAGCACCTCAGGAGCCTCCAAAGATAGTGGTAGAATATAGACCACCAAGAGAAAACTATGGCTGTGGTTTTGAATCAGATAGAGTCACCACCTCCTGCAGATTTTGTTTTTGCTCAGAACAGTGGTTCTTAAAATGTGGTCCTTGACCAGCATCATCAGCATCACCTAGGAACTAGTTAGATATGAAAATACACAGGCCCCACCTAACATGACTGAACCAGAAACTCTGGGACCGAGGTATGGTTTAACAAACTCTCCAGGTGATTTTAATGCCACTGAAGTTTGAGAACCACTGATCTAGGATATAGAACAGCAGCACTCTATTGAGTTTCTGTCTTCATGCAAGTTGCTATAAAAAATATAAGCAAGGAGACGTGCTCTCTGTCCTCAAAGAACACACAGCCCATTTGGAGAGGTATACTATATTCATTGCCACACAAAGGAGGCCTTCCCAGCCGGGATCCTGATGAAACAACCCTGCCCAGTCTCTACGCCATTGCCGTGTGTTTTCCCCAGAAGAGTTCCCACTCTTGGCCAGGTGCCTGTAATCCTAGCACTTTGGGAGGCTGAGGCGGGTGGATCACCTGAGGTCAGGAGTTCGAGACCAGCCTGGCCTATGTGGTGAAACCCTGTCTCTACTAAAAATACAAAAATTAGCCAGGCGTGTTGGTGGGCGCCTGTAATCCCTGCTACTCAGGAGACTGAGGAAGGAAAATCACTTGAACCCAGGGGGCGGAGGTTGCAGTGAGCCAAGATCATGCCACTTCACTCCAGCCTGGGCAAAAGAGCAAAACTTTGTCTCAAAACAAAAAAAGAATTCCTGGCCGGGCGCGGTGGTTCATGCCTGTAATCCCAGCACTTTGGGAGGCTGAGGTGGGTGGATCACGAGGTCAGGAGTTCAAGACCAGCCTGGCCAAGATGGTGAAACCCCGTCTCTACTAAAAATACAAAAAAATTAGCCAGGCATGGTGGCACACGCCTGTAATCCCAGCTACTCAGGAGGCTGAGGCAGAGAATTGCTTAAACCTGGAGGGGCAGAGGTTGCAGTGAGCCAAGATCACGCCACTGCACTCCAGCCTGGGCGACAGAGCGAGACTCCGTCTCAAAAAAAAAAGAATTCCTACTCTCTGAAGCTGTCTTTTGTTTGCATGTTTGTTGTCAGTCTCCTGTCATCATTCGAAGGTCAGGGCCTTGAGGGCAGGACCCTTTCTTGTTCACTGCTGCATCCCCACCCCTCAGCAGTTCCTGGCATAGATAGCAAGTGCATGATGTTCTGGTTGAACAAATGAATTAAGTGTTCTTTGATTCATTATGCTGTCTATGGTAGGAAACTGTTTTGCAATCTGATTAGACCAGCCTTTTGCCAAATTTGAATTATTTTAAACAAAATCAGAACAAATGTGTAAGAGCATACAACTGATTTGTAGAAAAACCAGTATCTCCTCATTCAGGAACTGTTACATACAAGTGGACAGACATGTACACTTACCAGTATTTATTTCTTCATATTTGGACCAACATTTATTGTTTATACCAGGTACATATCTAGTTTATCTAATTTAATTCTGCAAACCACACTGTGATATAAGTGGGTAGTATTTTCCCTGTTTTGTAGAGAAATTAGATACATCCTAAAGCTTGCAGAGGTGATGTATGAGTACAGGTCTGTCTGACTCCTCAATTCCTCCTATCTCTAGTCTTGTAGATTTCCCAAGGAAAAGATGAATCATAAAACAGTATTGAAGTCCACTAGGAGTAAAAACATTTAGGATTTCTACTCTTAAATAAGTGACAAAAACTTTCTAATTAAAAAAAATAGATAATTCAAATTCCTTTTAAATCTTTAATGTTCTATTGACTGATCTATTTTGACTTAAGACTGCCAACAAACAGTTAACTAGGAGTGGCTACCTCTGTAATTGCTAATAAGGAAAGTGAGAATAGAAACTCTTTCATCCCATTTCTGTCTTTCCCTACCCATTTATTTTGTTTTTGTTTATTGTGTTATACCTAGTTGGTGATCATTGCTAGGTAGGGAAAAACCTGGAATTGGGTACTTGTTTACTTATTTGCCTGTGTCCCCTGCTAGAAAATGAGTGTCATAAAGAACCAACCTCTGCCCTGTTGGTCTCCAGCAGTAGCCCAGTGAGTGGCGCATAGTGGGCACTCAGTAACCCTGAATAAGTAAATGAATGCACAGTCACCCTCATGCAGTGCTGAGCAGTGTCTGGCCGCAGCAAGGGTTTGAATGACTGCAGTTTCCGGATGTCCATAGTCAGTGCTAAAATCCTGCTTCCTTCTGGCTGCTTCTGCCTTTCCCATAATAGTATATATTTTGACATGGCTGGCTGCTGAGAGTTCAGAAAAGGAGGAGGATATATGTGGTTCTAAGCTTTGCTATTTTAAAATGGCAGTTGTAAATTATAAAATGTATATTCATTATCATTTAGCCAAACATCTCCATTGAGCAGGTCAAAGACAGTTAACCAAACATTAACATATGTAACGTAACATAATATATAACATTTACTGAGTCCTTCCTATATGTCAGGCATCATGATGAATGTTTATAGACAGTATGTCCATCTGATCCTCTCACCAACCTTTCAAGGTTATATTATTATCTCCATTTAACAAGTGAGGAAACTGAGGCTGCTGAAAGGTGTTGAGTAATATTCCCAAGGACACTTAGCTAGGAAATATGAGAAGCAGGTTCTGAATGCAGACAGTTTGATTCCAAAACTGTATTCAACTGCAAAGCCATCTCGTGAACTGCACTTCGCAGATAAGTGGCGGAACTCAAGCCAGAAGTCAGGTCTGATCTTTCGGTTCCATCATTCCATACTGCCTGTTCCTCTGTCTTCTCAATGAATAATTATTGTCAAGCCACTCCTTATATAATTTTTAAAAATACGTATTTGCTCATTTTGAAAATTACAGAAAATTACAAAGAAAATCTATAATCTAGCCATCTAGAAATAACTATGCTTATGATTTTTAAACTTCTTAATTTTTTTCCGTTATTAAGAAAACCAAGATTATTCTACGTAGACTTTTCTTTTTTCCCCACTTAACCTGCTGTATATTGAGCCTGTTTTAACCTCTTTAATATTTGTACACACCACTTGTAACAGTTGTATAATGTTCTGTTTAACAGGTATATTATTTATTTACCTGGCCCTCTGTTATTGGACATATGTAGTATTTCTGGTTTTGCCATCATAAATATTGCTGAAGTAAGTATCTTTGAACCAAATTTGTTTGCATTTCTGATTGTTACCTCAGGATAGATTTCTAGTAGGATTAATGGGCCAAAGAATATGAATATTAAAAAGAATATTACTGGCCAAGTGCTGTGGCTCATGCCTGTATTCCCAGCATTCTGGGAGGCTGAGATGGGAGGATCACTTGAGCCCAGGAGTTCGAGACCAGCCTAAGCAACATAGGAAGATCCTATCTCTTAAAAAAAAAAAAAAATAAAAAGAAAGAAAAAATATATATAGGCTGGGCCTGATGGCTCACATCTGTAATCCCAGCACTTTGAGAGGCTGAGGCAGCCGTATCACTTGAGGCCAGGAGTTTGAGACCAGCCTGGCCAACACGGCAAAACCTCCGTCTCCACTAAAAAATAAAAAAATTAGCCAGGTGTGGTGGCAGGTGCCTGTGATCCCAACTATTTGGGAGGATGAGGCATGAGAATTGATTGAATCTGGGACGCAGAGATTGCAGTTAGCTGAGATTGCGCCACTGCACTTCAACCTGGGCGACACAGCGAGACTGTCTCAAATAAATAAAATTAAAATAAAATAAAATAAAATTTAAAAATACAGAAATTAGCTGGGCATGTCAATTTGTGCCTGTAGCTCCAGCTACTTGGGAGGCTGAGTTGGGAGGATCACCTGAGCCCAGAAGATCAAGGCTGCAGTGAGCTGTGATAGCACCACCACACTCCAGCCTTGGCAACACAGACCCTGTCTTAAAAAAAAAAAAAAAAAAATTTACCTATTGCCAGGCTATCCTCTAGATGGTTCTATCTTATGCTTCCCCCAACAGTGTAGAAGAGGAAAGCTAAGTACTTTTAACTACAGTTATGTGTTCACTCATGATGGAGATATGTTCTGAGAAAGATGATTTTGTCATTGTGGGAACGTCGTACAGTGTATTCACACAGACCTAGACAGTATAACCTACTACACACCCAGGCTATATAGTATGGCCTATTGCTCCTAGGCTGCAAACCTGTAATGTTACTATACTGAATACCATAGGCGATTGTAACATAGTGGTATGGATTTGTTTGTCTAAACATATCTAAAAACTTCGAAAAGATCCAGTAACAATATGGTATAAAAGACAAAAAGTGGTACACCTGTAGAAGGCACTTACCATGAATGGAGCCTGCAAGACTGGAAGTGGCTCTGGATGAGTCAGTGAGTGAGTGGTGAGTGTGAAGGCCTAGGGCACTTCTCTACACTACTGCAGACCTTGCCTACACTGTATACTTAGGCTACACTACCTTCATTTTTTAATACTTTTTTCTTCCATAAGTTAACCTTAGCTTACTGAAGCTTTTTTACTATAATTTTTAAACTTTTGAATCTTTTGTGACAACACTTAGATTAAAACACAAACACATTGTAACTGCATAAAAATTGTTTCTTTGTTTTTTGTTTTGTTATGTTTTTTTCTTGAGACAAGAGTCTCGCTGGGTCTCCCAGGCTGGAGTGCAGTGGTGCAGTCTCGGCTCACTGCAACCTCCACCTCCCGGATTCAAGCAATTCTCCTGCCTCAGCCTCCCAACTAGCTGGGATTACAGGCACTCACCACCTTGCCTGGCTAATTTTTTTATATTTTTGGTAGAGACGGGGTTTCACCATGTTGGCCAGGCTGGTTTTGAACTCCTGACCTCAAGTGATCTGCCCGCCCTGGCCTCCCAAAGTGCTAGGATTACAGGCATGAGCCACCATGCCTGGCCAAAAATTGTTTCTTCATATCCTTATTCTATAAGATTTTTTTTCTATGTTTTAAATACTTTTTTTATTTTTAAAGAAGCAACACCATTCAGTTCAGAACACCTGTACTGACTTTGAGCTGATGGCCTCTGTCTGTAGGTTTCTAATTGGAAGTGAAATTTTTTCTATTTTTAAAACTTTTTATTTCATAGTTACTTTTTAAGCTTTTTTGTTAAAAATTAAGACACAAACACACACATTAGCCTAGGCCTATACAGGGTCAGGATCATCAGTATCCATATTCTGCCTCCACATCTTGCCCAGTGGAAGGTCACATGGACATACCTGCCATGTGTGGAGCTGTCCTCTCCTATGGTCACAAGGCCTTCTGGAATGCCTCAGGGAGGACCTGCCTGCACCTGTTTGACAGTTAACATTTTTTTTTTTTTGTAATAAGTAGAAGGAATAGATTATAATGCTAAAAAGCATAGTATAGTAACTACATAAACCAGTAACTGTTATTTATGATCATTATCAAATATTAAGTGCTGTACATAATTATACATGCTCTACTTTTATATGACTGGCAGCGCAGTAGGTTTGTTTACACCAGCATCACCACAAACATGTGAATGATGCAGTGTACTATGATGTTACAATGGCACAGTGGCTATGATGTCACTAAGCAACAGGAATTTTTTAGCTCCTTTACAGTCTTGTGGGGCCATTGTTAAATATGCAGTCCATCACTGAAACCCATGGCTGTGTGTGGTAGAAGGTTTCAGTTCATAAATACCAATTTATACTGCTGGTTTATGACTAATCCAGGAAACTGCATAATGATTAACAAATGCTACGATATAACCAATTGAATTGCAAAGTCATCTACACCTGTATTAAAATTCAACTCAGAAAGGACTGTTGGACTGTGTCTATAGCCCTATGTAGAAGAGAAAGCCAAAGGCAAAGTTCCCACTCTCAAGAACCTTCTCTTGTTAGGTCCATAAAAGGGTTTCTGGTGACACAGAGCAGATATATAATCAGCAAAATGTGGTGTGCAGTTCAAATGAGTGCTCGTGCCAGAGATGAGTGGGGTGCCAGCTATCAGTTCTTCCACCCTGTCCCTGGAAGCAATCTGCTACCTCTGGGGCTGGCACAACCCAGGGTGTGGCTGCGGCTGCCTAGGGTGTGGCCACTGTGAACTGAGCTGCATCCCCTTCCTGGTGCACACCCACACACTCACAAGCTACTCTCTAAGGAATGGGAATATCTACCTCTTCGCCTTGGTATCTTCAGAAAATAATGATTTAGCAAATGATGGTTTTTTTGAATGTTGATTTAATTCAGCTGATTCTTTCCTTGAACAAGAAGATTTAACAATTTTTCAGCAACTATGACAGAGTTTTCTCTGTGTTCTGAATTCCTCTTTCTTAAGATTTCTCTTTCTGGATTAGTCATAAGCCAGTCTTTCCTAAATACATTCAGTTTCTCCCGTGGTTTCAGCAGATACTTTTGAGGGAAGACATGGAAACTTAAATTGGTCAGGTGCGTACTTTATACCAGACACTGTGCCAGATGATAGAGATGATCTCAGGTGTGTGCTCAGGGGAGGGGGCGTGTGCTGGTGGTCATTCTGAAAGACACCTGGAGTTGCAGCTCAAATCATTTATTCCGTAAGTATCTACGAGCGTGCACACTGTGCTTGGCATGGAAGATGCAGACAAACATGGTCCTGCTCTGTTTTAAGTGAAGGTTGTTATGGCGTATAAAGCAGGACACCTCACTTGGTAGGATTGCAAGGCAGTGTCAGGGAGGGCCGCTGCTGCCCTTCACGCAGGCAGCTTTTCAGGCATTGCTCCTGCACCTATGCAGATGTGTCTGTGGCTCGTGCGGGGGACCCTCAAGGGAGAACAGGCACGCTGCTGCCCCAGGCACTTACACTGTCCCTGTGACTGAGTATGCATCCTCTGCAAACCATTGCTGTAGCTGGGTACCCTTACTGTGAATTCATTGCCTTTCCAAGGTCCTAACTGTTCCCGGCTCTGCTTGTCCTCGTCCAGATTCATACGCCATACCTACCTTAACAAAGTCTGAGGAGAGTAACTTTCACTAGGGTGCAAAGGCCCATCAGGTTTAACCTCACAGATGGCATTTATACTTTAAAAGAGGGGCTCAGTAGTAAATACTGATTTCTAATTGTAGATTCTAACTGTAGATTGTAGAGCAGTCGCTTTGCTAGGAGGCACTTCTCTATCTTGCCGCCTACCTACCTTAACCTCTTAAAATTAAGAAAAATAGAAGTCAGTGACTAAGCCACCACATTTGAACGTGTTGCCTGGGCTAGCTGGAGTGTTTTGGGGGAGAATTCTAAAACCTGCTCTGGTCTTAGCTCTGCCCTCATTTAATGAGCCTCTATTTCCTTTTCTATAAAGTGGAGCAAACAGGATTTTTGTGAAGAGTAAAAGTGAGCTGAAAAGTGCTGGGCTGACACAAGGTAGCCCTGCACGTAGCCAGGGAGCCCCGCATCCTGTCCAGAGATTAGAGTCTGAAAGTTGACTCTGTTGATTTGCAAACTTTGACCTAAAGCAAATATGCTTAATTTTATTGTCCTTAAATTGTATTGCTTCTGACAGAGGCACCTATTCTTTTAAGGCAGGGTCTTGCTCTATTGCCCCATGCTTCAATGCAGTGGTGCAATCATAGCTAACTGCAGCCTCAGCCTCCTGGGCTCGGGCGATCCTCCCACCTCAGCCTCCTGAGTAGACATGAGAGTCTCCCTGTGTGGCCCAGGCTGGTCTCAAACTCCTGGCCTCAAGTGTTCCTTCCACCTTGGCCTCCCAAATTGTTGGGATTACAGGTGTGATCCACCGTGCCCAGGTGGCAGCTTTATTTTAAATGACCTGTTTGCCCCAAATGTGTTGAATTTAAGGGTAGGCTGGAGGTTCAGTCATTTTTATTTATTTTCAAAGAGGTGTTCGGAATTCACACTCTGTATTTCTTTTACTAACTACTGTGGCTTCCTCCTCATGCTGACTTTCTACACTTGGGAAGAGAATGTGGACAAGGAAGCTTGGAGGGAAGCCAGAGACTCCTTGCTCTGTGCAGCTGCCCAGACAGGCCAGGATCTGCTGACCTGTGGAGCCAGCCCGCTGCAGTGAGTGCCCCCAGCCCCGGGAGGAGCAGCAGGCCTGCCTCAGAGAGCAGCTCAGAGTGAAGACTGTAGGAGGGGAAAACTGATGAGAATTATTGTGAACCATGGTGAGGAGGAGGGGTTTTTAGAAGTTAGGCCTGTTAGGCTGGGTGCGGTGGCTCACACCTGTAATCCCAGCATTTTGGGAGGCCGAGGTGGGTGGATCATCTGAGCTCAGGAGTTCAAGAATAGCCTGGCCAACATGGCGAAACCCTGTCTCTACTAAAAATACAAAAATTAGGTGGGTGTGGTGGCGCGCGTCTGTAATCCCAGCTATTCGGGAGGCTGAGGCAGGAGAATCACTTGAATTCGGGAGATGGCGGTTGCAGTGAGTTGAGATCATGCCACTGCACTCCCGCCTGGATGACAAGAGCGAAACTCTATCTCAAAAAAAAAAAAAAAAAAAAAAGGAAGTTAGGCCTATTTTGCTGAGCTAAGAGAAACTTACTTTTAATGAACTGAGCTGCATGCCTACCCAAATTCTGTTTTAAGGAAGATGCTCTGACCACAGTGTCAGTTTGGCTCTAAATTTTCAAGTGATACTGAAAGGGAATATTGGAACCAAATGAATCTGAATGGGGGTCCCAGGTCTGTCACTGTCTGTTTTATACCTTGGAAACATTACTTAACCTCTTTTGAAAATAAGGATTTACCATCTTGTTGGTTGGTTTGCTAGGACGATTAGATACATTCCAGAGCAGGGTAACCCTCCTAAGTTAAAAGCAGGGATTGAAGCCAGGCAGTTACCAGGGATGGAAATTGTAGAGCTGAAGGCAGAACACACACCGGAGCTGCGGGCTCGTGGAGGCCTTGCCCACCATAGGCAGCCCACGAGCGATCCCTTGAAACATGCTCCCCGCTCCTTTGGGCCCCGTCATGCTCTGGCCCTTCTTCCATCTGGTGGTCAGAGCTCAGAGCGGTTGGAGGGGCAGCACCAATTTACCATGGGATTGTTTTCACTCCCACCTGCCAAGTTCTGTTCTTGCTGCCCAGTCCCTTTCTTTCTTTCTCTCCTTTCCTCCAGGGGCAGGACAATAACTTAGCTAAAAACGCTGAACAATGGGAAATGAGCTGGGATTAGCTTTTTCTCCAAACATTTTACCATGAAACATTTCAAACATACAGAAAAGTTGAAAGAATCGGACATTGACTGTCCGTATAGCTAACACCTAGAATCTACAACTGATACTTTGCTGTATGGATTTGCATCATCCTTTTAAAATGCATTTCAAAATCAGTCGCAGCCATCAGAACTCTACATGGGGCTAGTTTTGAAGTGATGATTTGTTGGGCAATCTGAGTTCTTAGGAGCTATCCAAAGCCTCATAGGCTCAGGAGCCATGCTCTGCTTTCAAAGTACTCAGCCTGGGCCTTCCCCTACCTGTGTGAGATGTCTGCTGCTGCACCTGCACATGCCCCAGGGTCGAAGGGAGGCCTTGGGGGTCCTGCCCTCACAGTGTCCCCCATGCCTGAAGGCAAAAACCTTGGAATCACTTATGCATATACTATTTTGGATGCTTGGTTTCTTGCTTTCTTTTTCTCTCTCTCTCCCCCCCTCCACTTTTCCCCTTCCCTCTCTCTCTCTCCCCTCCCTCTCTTTCCTTCTCCATCCCTCTTCCCCACCAAGCTCTGCTCCCCTCACTCCCTCCCTCCCCCTCCCAATGTAATGTACACTTTAGCATTTTACCATGTTAAATATTTCTTCAATCATGTGATTTTTGTTGGCTATATTTTTCTACAGCAATGACTACTGCAGTGATGTAGATAAATCTCATAATGTTGATCAGAATCTCCCAGGCACAAAAGAGAAAAAAAGATACATGATTGTATACTTTTCTGTGTATAGACTGCATAGTTGAGTAATTTTTAAATTATTTTATATAGTACTGTCTCTGATGACTTCTTAGAAACATCAGATTGACTCACACCTTTTTTTTGGTCTCTATTTATGCATTTCCCATTAATAAAGCATCCTGCTCCCTAAGGCTTCACACCATGAAATAGCCACAGTGCTGGGGGCTGTCCCAACATGTTCTTTCTTCCACAGACGCAAGATGGCTGTCCTCTCTAAGGAATATGGTTTTGTGCTTCTAACTGGTGCTGCCAGCTTTATAATGGTGGCCCACCTAGCCATCAATGTTTCCAAGGCCCGCAAGAAGTACAAAGTGGAGGTAAGTGGGAACACAAGCTGGTACCCTTGTAGGTTTGTCTGGGGGCCACAGGCTTAGCCAAGAACTTGTTTTCAGCCATGGAGGGAGAGGCAAGGAGTTAGTTGTGAAAAGTGGCAGTTTCAGGACTGGATCTATGAGCGATTCTGCTTCTTCGTGGTGGGAAAGAGGCAAGAAATATGGGGCCCTGCTAGGGAGTAGTTCCCATCTTGTTTGACTTTGTCTCTTCTGTCGAAAGACCAGGTATGCTGGGATTCCAATAGTACACTTTGGGCTGGAGCTATTTGCTAGGAAGAGTCACTGTATTTTCTACAGTGGGCTAAATAGCAACATTGTTTCATGGTGTGCCACTTTAAAAATGATGTTGTAAGATGATTTTCCTGTTTTCCAAGTAGAAAAGAGGTATGTGGTGTTGAGATTAGCCTGGACTTAGACATAGGAAGGTGGTCTATTAAATACTTCCTTTAGTTTTAGGTGATGTACAAGGGATAATTACTAAGGTTGTCCCTGGTGAGCAATTTTAAATGTCTGTTTCTGTTTAGCAACTTAATAATTAAACTCCCTTACTAGAGCTTCTTTTACGTTTTTATATTTACTTTTTTTTTTTTTTTTTCCAATGGACACTTCCATTAAGATTCTCACACACTCAATTTCTGTTCTTCTATTAAGGGAAATCTTAAAAGGATGTGGTATTTGATGACTCTTAGGAGGGCTCTATTTCCCTACGGTATCTTTGTAAATGCATCTGAAATCCACCGTTGATGCTTAACGTCAATGAAAAGCAGAGTTTGGCACAAAGCTGCCTCTTTCCCTTGTGCAGCTACAGCGCAGACATACATTCTTATTCCTGGATATTTAATAGAAACATTGAGTCTGCGTCTGAGAATTGAGACCCTTGTCACTGTAAATATTGAAGCAGAAATCGAATGGTCATCTATCAAGGGTGTGAAAGAAGATACTTTGGAATATATTATTTTTAAGGTTGATTTTAACTTTCAACACTGAATGCTACTCTTGACCATCTAATCAGTATGTGCTTTGTTGTGACAGTATCCTACCATGTACAGCACGGACCCTGAAAATGGGCACCTCTTCAACTGCATTCAGCGAGCCCACCAGAACACGTGAGTGTCGGCCCTGCTGGGCACCAAACACATCTGCAGAGCGGGTGTTTTCCGTCTAACACCTCAGCCCTTAGTGCGCTGTATCTGCTGAGTCATAGTGACGGTGATAATCATGGGCACCTCATTAAAAGTCTTCAAAAATTATGTATGTGAACACATTGACTATTAAGCAAACTGAAGAGTGGTTGGAATGGTGGGATTTCTGGATATTCTTTTCAAAAAGTGTCTTCATGGTTGCATTACCTGCTACAGTTTTGCAGCATGACCCATCTAAACTGATGTTGACTCTCCCAGGGGAGTAAAGAGGTTTTGAGTCCTGTAAGGAAACCCACTGTGACTCACCAGGACCTTCCACTTCCATTGGTTAGATGTGAGGTCCTTTTACTCAGCATGTTCCAAGTGACCTCTAATCCCATCCAGAGCAAAGGAGGGTGGATGTTAGTGACCAGGTCTTCTCCCTGCAGTCAATGTTTATTTTTACCCCAAGCTTCTAACTTGGCAAGGAAGATATAAAGATTCATAGTGCTGGCCGGGTGAGGTGGGCTCACATCTGTAATCCCAGCACTTTGGGAGGCTGAGGTGGGTGGATCACTTGAGGTCAGGAGTTGGAGACCAGCTTGGCCAGCATGGCAAAACCCCATCTCTACAAAACTTAGCCAGGCGTGGTGGCAGGCACTTGTAATCCCGGCTACTCAGGAAGCTGAGGCACGAGAATCACTTGAACCCGGGAGGCAGAGGTTGCAGTGAGCCAAGATTGCGCCACTGCACTCCAGCCTGGGCGACAGAGAGACTCCGTCTTTTCTAAACAAACAAAAAAAAAGATTCACAATTCTACACAGGCATACTTAAAAAGGGCACTTTTTAAAAGTTTCTTTCTGTCAATTCCAGGTTGGAAGTGTATCCTCCGTTCTTATTTTTTCTAGCTGTTGGAGGTGTTTACCACCCGGTAAGTTTTCCAGGAGGTGTCCATCTGTTTGGATGTAGTTCACTGAGCTATTATCGGGGACAGAAGGAGGAAATAAACATGCAATGAATATCTTCAGTGTCTAGGCACCATATATTTAAAAGGATTTTATTCAATTATTTCTTACAGAGTTCTTTAAAGTAGGTGGGATTTTCCTCATATTTTACAGATAAGGTAAAGCCTCTCAGATACTATTTAAACTTCACGAGGTCAAAGAGCTACAGAGTAGAAGGATTAGAATTTGAACCCAGGTCTGTCTGGTTCTAAGTTTCATGTCTGTAAGAGTTCATTTGTTATATTAATTCATTCACACAGCAAACTGTCACTCACCACCTGGGGTAAAGCAGTGATCAAAGGAGACAAAGACCCCTGGTTTCGTAGAGCTTGCCTTTTTGTTGTAGGGAATGGGGTGGTCGCAGACAAAAAGCAAAACCTAAGTAAATGACATCATGTGTTAGGAGGTGGTGAGTGCAGAGAAGAAAACAAAGTAGCAAAGGTGGAAAGGGGGTGTGGGGTGGGATAATTTTGAATAGGGTGGTCAGGGAGGGGGGCTTTGCTGAGATGATAGTTAAGCAAGTGTAAAAGGAGGTGAGGGAGCAGGTGCTGCACGTGTCTCCCAACCTCCAGCCAGAAGACAAGCAAGGCCCGAGGCAGGCACCTGTCTGGTTTGTTTGGTGAGCAGTGAGAAGCCAGTGGAGCCAGGAGAGGGTCAGCAACAGAGGGCAGAGGGGTGAGGAGGCAGATCACCAGGGCCTTGCAGGCCTCTGCGGTATAGATGGCCCTGTGGGCTGGAGATGTAGTCTGCACTTAAACATATCCAAATAAAGCACGTTTATCTGCCTCTAATTAATTGTCATTTGGGTCTTGTCTTGGACAGAAGTGTTCCCTTTTCCGAGGCCAGATTATCTCCTGAAATTGAGTCCTGACCAGAGTGGTGGCCCTTCAGACTTGTGGTGCTAAGCCTTTCCTAACCATCTGGTCCATACCTGAATGCCTGGTACTTTTGTTAAAAAGCTCCCAGAGTGGCACATCTACTGCTCATGACCTTGAAGGCCTGCATTTTTTTTCAAAGAAACATCTACTGCTCTTGTGTCTTAGGAAAGGGTATCTTTCTGGTGCCTCTCAAGACCCCCATTCCTAGCAAGTGACTAGACTAGCTGATCTGAATAGCCCAGGTCTCTAGATTAGGCCTCATTTGGTGTCCCCACTCCATCCCCATTCCTAGCTCACATCCCTGGACCCCATTCCTTGTGGGTCGTTCTGAAAAATAAGAGCTAGTCTGGGGACAAGCACCTAACAATTGTTCCTAGGTTGCCAGTCATTAGGCAACATTATAGTAAAGAAGGGCCCGGCAGAGGCTAGAGCTGCTACATCGTGACTTGAGGGACTGGCGTTTGTTTTCATTTGTTTCACCCTCCTGTTGATATTTAACGTTACCCAAAGTCAACTCAAACAAACAAAGACCCGGATGCAGTAACCTTTTCCCTACCAGTAGTAGCACTGCTGAGTGGGAAAGACACTGGGGAAGGCGGCCTTCTCACACGCTCTCTTCTGTGTTCTCTCCTTGCTTTTCTTAACCAAAGAAGTCACCCCAGCATGGCAGCCAAAGGGATGGATTTTTCTTCTAAGTTTTTATTCTCTTTGCTCAAGGGCATTGGAAACAGGAAGACTTTTCTCTCAAAGACCATGTATTCTGGGGTTCACAATACAAGAAGCTCTCCCCCTCTTTCTAGTGGAGCTACACCCCTAGTGTAGCCTGCAGAACCAGCTGTACCCATCCCTGCCAGTGACTGACTTTACATAGAACAGCAGCTGAGTCTTCAGTCAGTCTCATGCTCAGAGGCCCATTTGAGAAAACGGCATTTCCCCTAGTCCTGACTTTGGGGCAGTTCCCTTTTCTGGCTTGCCCTGAGACCGCCTGGCCCACATGTCCTTCTCTTGCTCTAGCACAAGTTCCCCAAGATGCCCAGGGCAAGTGGGGGGATTCCTTCCATCCCACCTGTCTAGGAGAAGGCCAGTACTCATCTCTGAGGTCCACAAGCCAAGCCAGTCATAGAAGAATCACAGATATTTTATTTTCCTGACTGAAACTAAGTTAATTCTACCTAGTTTGGGTGGGGAGTGGTTAGTCAAACCATGAAATTACTAACTTTTTGCTAACGTATTGTGTAATCAACCCTAGATGTTAATAAAGGTTTGCTTGTTTGTTTCATGCAAATACTAATGTAGCCCTTTTTTCTTAGCGTATAGCTTCCGGCCTGGGCTTGGCCTGGATTGTTGGACGAGTTCTTTATGCTTATGGCTATTACACAGGAGGTTAGTATATATTGACATTTGCCAAGGAAACAAATTTTAAATTTTAAATCCTATGCTGGCCAGGCACAGTGGCTTACACCTGTAATCCCAGCACTTTGGGAGGCCAAGGCAGGCAGATTGTTTGAGCTCAGGAGTTGGGTACCAGCCTCTGCAATGTGGTGAAACCCTGTCTCTACAAAAAATACAAAAATTAGCCGGATCTGGTGTTGCACACCTGTAGTCCCAGCTATTTGGGAGACTGAGATGGAATGATTGCTTCAGCCCAGAAGTTTCAGGCTGCTGTGAGCCATGATTACACTACTATACTCCAGCCTGGGAGACAGAGCAAGATCCTGTCTCAAAAAAATAAAATAAAATCTTATGCTACTGTATTTTTCTTCTTGAGAATTCGAGAAAAGGGGAAGTCACTTGATATTTAGGTAAAAGGTCTGTTTTCTTTTTTTTTTTTTTTTTCTTTTTATTAATCTTTCAATTGTAACAAAACTTACTTTTATTGAGCATTTTCTATGTGCCAACCACTATAAGAACTTTGCATATGTTATTTAACCTTACAACAATTCTGTAATATAGATACTGCATTTTACAAATTAGGAAACTGGGACTCAGCATGATTAAAGCTGTAGGTCACAGAGCTACTAAGCATAAACTAGTAAACTAGGAATCAAATCCATGCAGTTCAACTCCAGAGCCTCATCATTACTATACCTGCTATATCTGAGTAAGGAGGAGGAAAAGCCATTTTTGGCTGTATTTCTTTGAAACAGAGGCAACTCCTTCCAAAGGTCCTGGAGCAAAGTTGCTGTAATTATTATCCCATAATTTTCTAAGATCCAGGCAATACTACTGTGGCACATTACTTGGCATGTGGTATCTGACTTGCCAACAGCTTCAGGCTAAAGAGTTAGTTAACCTCCTAAGGCCAGTTTGTCTAATGTACAACCTCAGATGCCATGACAGAATGACTTGAGAATGTTGAAAGCGTCGTAATTCTGGAGCACTCCTGGTAACTTGTTCTTTCTTCTTTTTCAGAACCCAGCAAACGTAGTCGAGGAGCCCTGGGGTCCATCGCCCTCCTGGGCTTGGTGGGCACAACCGTGTGCTCTGCTTTCCAGCATCTTGGTTGGGTTAAAAGTGGCTTGGGCAGTGGATCCAAATGCTGCCATTAAAGAATTTTAGGGGTTTAAAAACTCTTATTCATTTTAAATGACTTACCTTTATTTCCAGTTACATTTTTTTTTTCTAAATATAATAAAAACTTACCTGGCGTCAGCCTCATACCTAAAACTCCTGACTCTTACCACTCATTTCCGTTTGAGTCTGTATCTGAAATCAGTAGCTAGTTCTACTAGATGAGAGAGGAGCCACAAGCAGTGCACCCTCTCCTCATCCTTCCAGCACATGTTTCTGTAGTATGTGAGGTTGAGAAAAAGTCTGATTGTAGTGATGTATGTATAGTCATGCCACAGTGGTGAAAAATTAAAGAAAAATATTTTAGCTCTCAGGATATGCTGTTATCACTTGCTACAGATACTTAGGATAACAGTAAAGATCTTTTTAAAAAAATCTCAGCTGTGACAGTGGCTCACTTCTGCAATCCCAGCACTTTGAAAGGAGGCGGAGGCCAAAGGAACGCTTGAGCCCAAAAGTTCAAGATCAGCCTGGGCAACATGGCAAAACCTCAGCTCTACAAAAAAAAAAAAAAAAAAAAAAAAGAGTTAGGCAGGCATGATGGCACATGTCTGTAGTCCCAGCTACTTGGGAGGCTAAGGTGGGAGGATCACTTGAGCCCAGGATGTCAAGGCTATAGTGAGTTATGATCACACTGCTACACTCCAGCATGGGTGACAGAGCAAGACCCTGTCTCAAATAAATACAAATTAAGTTTCTATTAAAGATTGTTTCTGTTGCTTAAAAACTAAAGCAGTAGACTAAGATGAAACTTAACAGAGATGAATGTAACTTTCTACATTTAGAAATAAAGATCTGACTGCCTAGGTACAAATGAGGAAGACTTAGAAGATTTCAGCTGGTTTAGAGAACACTGCCAAGTTGGCAGTATAAGATAGTTACTCCAAAACACTGATGTGGCCATAAACTACCTTAAAAGGAAATATAGTGTCTAGACCTGCGCTGCCCAATTGGCCACATGTGGCCACCTAAATTTAAATTGATAAAATGTAAATAAAAGAGCAGTTCTTCAGTTGCACTAGCGCTTTTTCAAATGCTCAATAGCCTTTGAGGATGAGAGACGGTATTTGAACCCAGTCCTGACTCTAAAATCCATGCATTTTCCATTGTACCAGTCTATTGCATAAGCTCCAAAGATGAAGCATTTAAGGATGGAATGCCATGGCCAGTCATTGAAGATGGTCAGCCTTGGCCAAATGGCCACCTGGAGCCCTTGGGGCATTTGATGAGGAGGCTGGACCAGACCAGCACACACTCCAGTGTTAGTTCATGAGAAAGTTTCACCAGTGGAGTAAAATAAGGAAAATGAGGACTGTTTTTCGTAAAGCTTTTACTTGTATTTTTTACATTAAAATGTTCTTTATGAAATGATGGTGATGATGAATGGTAGGGATTTTTGGTCCTGGCTTGAAAAAATGATGTAATTGAGTATTTACAATAAGACAGGGTTTTGGTTTTTGCTTCGTAAGAAACACATTTAGAGAGGTCAGAGAACTTGCCAAGGTTTCCTTTCTCACTGCACAAAGAACAGCAGGCATCAGTGAAGCAGGGCAGGGAAGATCTGGAGATGAAGCTGGCTTTTTACCTTTAAAAGTCTTAACAGGGTATAATTTTCAAACTACAGATGGTCCCCAACTTCTGACAGTTCGACTTAACAATTTTTTAATATTATGATGGTGCAAAAGCAAGACTCAGGCTGGGCATGATGGCTCATGCCTGTAATTCCAACTCTTTGGGAGGCCAAGGTGGGCAGATCACCTGAGGTCAGGAGTTCGAGACCAGCCTGGCCAAAATGATGAAACCCCATCTCTACTAAAGATACAAAAATTAGCCAGGTGTGATGGTGCGTGCCTGTTATCTCAGCAACTTGGGAGGCTGAGACAGGAGAATCACTTGAACCCAGGAGGCAGAATGTGCAGTGAGCCGAGATCACACCACTGCACTCCAGCATGAGTGACAGAGCAAGACTGTCTCAAAAAAAAAAAAAAAAAAAAAAAAAAAAAAGCAACACTCATTCAGTAGAAATCATACTTTGAGTACCAATACATTCTGTTTTTGACTTTCAGTATCCAATAAGTTATATGAGATATTCAACACTTCATTATAAAAGAGGCTTTGTGTCAGATGATTTTGCTCAACTGTTGGCTAATGTAAGAGTTCAGAGCATGTTTAAGGTCACTAGACTAAGCTACGATGTTCAGTAGGTTAGGTGTATTAAATGCAATTTCAACTTACAATATTTGCAACGTGTGTTGGGTTTCTCAGGATGTAGCCCCATCATAAGTCGAGGAGCATCTGTAATGTGATCCCAGTTTG
The DNA here is from genome assembly GCF_024542745.1 of Macaca thibetana thibetana. Classification (NCBI taxonomy): domain Eukaryota; kingdom Metazoa; phylum Chordata; class Mammalia; order Primates; family Cercopithecidae; genus Macaca; species Macaca thibetana. The sequence continues at coordinate 197,384,378 of NC_065578.1, read as the reverse complement.
TCATTTTGCTGTTGCACACTGGACTCGGATGGAGTTTTGTAAGGAAGCTCAGTACATAAAGGGCGCTGTGGTTGAAGTGCAGAACTGAGAGCTCTGCCTTTCAGTGCCCTACTTCCCCACTCACTGCACTTCCAGGAAACCCTAGGGCTTGGCAGAATTCAGTTGGTAAAGACTGCTTAGAGAATAACTCTTACAAGCTAGTCCCTTGTCTTGTGGGGAAAAACTTGGCATAAGTATTTCTACCATTAACTACTAATCTATTGGCAGTGTACATTCCAAACAGTCCATTTATGTGTATAAGGGAAACACATGCTGAGTTTTGCTAGATGAAAATCAGACAGCCATGCCAGCCTATAAATGCCTAATTGAGCCATAGTGAACCTTAAGTATTCCCACCTTCAGGTGCCTGTGTGCCCTTGGGCAAGCTTATTAGCCTCCCTAAGCCTCAGCTTACACAGCTGTAAGTTGGAGATAATGAAAATACTTATATAAAGTTCGTGAGGATCAAACGGTAATGCATGCACAGTGCCTACCAGGGGTCTTGTAGCCACGCAAATTGTGGTAGGAAGCACGAGAGCCACCTGCTGGTGTAGCTCGTTCAGCAAAAGTCAGCAACCAGGTTATCTTTATGTTCTAAGGACCCACAGAGTTTGCCCAGTTTTCTGTTTCATCCCTAGTAACACTCGCCTCCAAAGATGCTCTCCTAACTTAATAAAAAACTGAGTAGTCTCTCAGTTCCTTTCCTCTTAAACAGCACTATCCAACAGAGCCTTCTGACATGATGGAAATATTCTGTCGGCACTGTCCAATAAAGTGTAACCCCTACCCATGTGTGGCTGAGCTCAGTGTGGCTAGAGCAACTGATGAGTTGAATTTTTAGATTTAAGTAGATGCATATGGCTAAGGCTACTATACTTGGATAGTACAGCTCTTAAAGCAGCACTTTTCAACCTTGGCTACCTGTTAAGCTCATCTGGGTGCCTTTTAAGAATCCAGGCCAGGCGTGGTGGCTCATGCCTGTAATCTCAGCACTTTGGGAGGCCGAGGCAGGTGGATCACCTGAGGTTGGGAGTTTGAGACCAGCCTGACCAACTTAGAAAAACCCCGTCTCTACTAAAAATACAAAATTAGCCAGGTGTGGTGGCGCATGCCTGTAATCCCAGCTATCAGGAGGCTGAGACAGGAAAATTGCTTGAATCCAGGCTTGAATCCAGGAGGCGGAGGTTGCAGTGAGCCGCGATCGTGCCGTTGCACTCCAGCCTGGGCAACAAGAGCGAAAGGAGTGAAACTTCATCTCAAAAAAAAAAAAAAAAAAAAAAAAAAAAAAAAAATCCAGATGCCCAGATCAATTAAATGAGATTCTTGGTATTTTCAGAGCTCTCACTGGGCAATTCTAATGTGCAGTGAAAGTGGAGAACCATTGCTCTAAAAGCAGTACTTGGCAGACTCGTGCTTATGAGTCACCCGAGGATCTTGTTAAAATGCAGATTCCGATTCATAGGTCTGAAGAGGGAAATGAGAGTCTTCATTTCTGTTTTTGGAGACAGGGTCTCACCCTGTTGCCCAAGCTGAGTGCAGTCGGGCATGATCCTAGCTCACTGCAACTCAAACTCCTGGGCTCAAGTGTTCCTCCTGCCTCAGCCTCCCACGTAGTTGTGACTACACATTTGGGCTGCCACACTCCTTTTTAAAAAATTTATTTGTAGAGATGGGGTCTTACTATGTTGCCCAGGCTGGTCTCAAACTCCTACCCTCAAACAATTCTCCCACCTTGGCCTCCCAAACTGTTGCGATTATAGGCGTGGGCCCTAAATGTCCTTTAAGTGTTCTTCTAAGAGGGAGGCAAAGGGAAGTTTGACTACACAGGGAAGAAGGCAGCAAGGGCAGGGAGAGATTCTGAAGATGCTAAGCTGCTGGCATCTAAGAGGAGGGGGATACGAGCCAAGGAATGCAAGGAGTGCCGCTCTAGAAGCTGGAAAAGGATTCTCTCCTATGGCCTCTTCAAGGAGTGTGGCCCTGACAACTTCTTGGTTTTGGCCACGTGAAACCATTTTGGGATTTCTGACTTCCAGAACTGCAAGATAATAAATTTGTGTTTTTTTAAGCTGCTAAGTTGGCGGTAATTTGTTATAGCAAGCATAGGAAACATATACTGGGTTCAGTTCTAGGAAACAGAGAGGGTAGCAGAAAGCACAGGAATTGGAGACTCACACCTGGCTTGAAGTTGCCAACTTCCAGACTTGCTGATGTGGAAGACAAACGGTTTTTCCTCTGCTCTCATACAACAATCAACACAGAAGACTTCTGTGACCAAATGTTGGAGTTTTCTGTTCACACACCAAGCAGGCAAATCAGTTCTGCAGTGACACCAGCTGGGCATCCTCCAATTCAATTCTCACTATCTACCTGGAGATAGCATCAGATCCCACAGGTTGAGGGCTCAGTCCAAGACTGCCCCTGACTCCAACCAGCTGCAAGTCCAAGCTTCTGGAACTCGACTGACTGGCTTCAAGTTGAGGTTCGATTAATTTGCTACAGTGGCTCACAGAACTCAGAAATGCATTTACTAGTTTATTACAAAGAATATCCTAGGCCAGGTGCAGTGGCTCATGCCCATAATCCCAGCGCTTTGGGAGGCCGAGGTTGGACAATCACTTGAGCCCAGGTGTTCAAGACCAGCCTGGGCAACATGGTGAAACCCTTTCTCTACAGAAAATAGAAAAATTAGCTAGGCCTGGTGGCACACACCTTTAGTCCCAGCTACTGGGGAGGCTGAGAGGTGGGAGGTTCACTTGAACCCAGGAAGGTCGAGGCTGCAGTGAGCTATGATCACACCACTGTACTTTCATTCGGTGACGTGACAGAGTGAGACCCCGGGTGATGGAGTGAGACCCTGTTTCTGGGAAAAAAAAATGTATTTTAAAGGACACAAATAAACAACTAAATGAAGGGATACATACAGCCAGGTCTGGAAGGCTCCCAAGCACAGGAGCCTCTGTTCCCGTGGAGTTGGGGTGCACCACTTTCCTGGCACATGCACGTGTTCTTATTCACCTTCCTGTAAGCCCCCACATGTTCAGCTCTCCAGAAGCTCCCTGAAGCCTGTCCTCTTGGGCCTCTTACACTTCATTAGAGAGGCATGACTGAAACACGGACACCATGTAGAAATGTGACTGGATAAAGGGGTATGATATAATACAAAGGAGGCTGAGTGGGGAAACCCAGCAAGGCCTGTCTTCAGATTCCTGGCTTCTCTGTGTGGCATTTTTTCCTGCAGGACAGCAGGCAGGACCCCTTCTGAAATGGGAGTGTTAGGACCCGTAATCAGAAAAGTGGTGGAAGATTGGAGCCCTGCCTTGGGCAGGTGAAAAGGAGGACAGAAGGTCAGAGAGGGACATTCTGTTTTCTGAGGCCTGAAGTGCCCCAACATTATAACAAAAAACTATACCAAGGGAGTTATGAGCCAGGAACCATGGATGAAAAGATACATAATTTTATATAGAGGCATAAAATATCACACTTGCCTGGGACCAAGATGTCTCCAAATCTGTTTCTTCATTTGAAAATCACGGATAATCCCTTTCTTAGGCTTAGTGTGAGTAATAAATGAGGAGTGTAGCAGTAGGAACACAGTGAGTACTTAAATATTGCTTCCCTTTCCCCTGCTGTTTTCTCTTGCAGAGGTGTCTAATCATTTGGCTTCCCTGGGCCACACTGGAAGAAAAATTGTCTTGGGCCACACATAAAATACACTAACGATAGTCGATGAGCTAAAAGAAAAAAAAAAAAAATCGCAAAAAAAAAATCTCATGTTTTAAGAAAGTTTACAAATTTGTGTTTGGCTGCATTCAAAGCTGTCCTGGGCTGCATATGGACCGTGGGCTGCAGACTGGAAAAGCTTGCTTTAGAGGGACTATCAGAAACTTATCTTCTTCCAGGCAGCTCCTACTGCTTAAGGTGCACAGGATCCCCTCGGACACAGGGTAAGATAACGCTATTGGCTTTGTCCAGTATCACATATGTATCCTCTGTGCAAAGAAACACCAAGAAAGGCTGATTTGGTTGTTCTTATGCTCTAAAACTACAGTACTTGCTCATCATAATACATAACTAGATCCAGGCCCAGTGACAACAAGCATCCCTTATCTCTGACTACTAAATTAGCTATGATTTATAAACTCTTCTCCTGAAAGGAAGAGAAGGGGGCAGAGTGAGGCATGACTGCAATAGTCTGAAAAGCCACAGTGATCTGACAACTCTTCAGGGACAGGCACTGCTTATCCAGGTGAGAATGCACATGGAGCCTGAATGCTTACCTGGACCATAAAAAGTTCATCACTGCAACCAAACCTGTCCTTTTGTTCTTACTGCAAAGATCAAATCCCCCTGCCTTGTGCTTTTAACATCAGCCCTATCCTCTGTCCTCCTATAACCTCAAGATATGTTTAGTTTCAAAACACGAAAGCAAAAGAATTAGCAGTGTGATTTATTTTAATTTCACCATATTACATTAGCGTACAAATAATTTGTACATTTAAAGGGTAGCTCTGCTGGTGTAAGACAGCAGGCTGTAGTTCAAGGACCCAAGATAGGGAGATAGGTTTCCTCTATTGCAGTAGTGAACAGAGACAAAGTGCTTACTAGGCAAGTTAACATTCACACAGAATTTGACCCCGTCTATTATCTAATCCCCTCCCTATCCTGGTTATCAGCTTTCTCAATGAAATGACAAGGGGATACAGCTTAAAAGAAAGTCAATGAGCTGAAATAATCTCTATTGATTCTACCAGGAACCTACAAAGGAACAAGGTGTTTTTTTGTTGTTGTTGTTGTTGTTGTTTTTTTCAAGACTAGTCAAGTGAAGCAGTGGGAATGGAGAAGGAACAAAGAAATCTAGAAACTGGTTGTGATCAATTAGTTGTAAATACCACTGCACTTGGATCAGCCAGGAACAAGTTCTTTGAAATACGCCAGAGAATTAACATTGTCAGTGGGCCAAATGTGTGGAAGATGTATTATCCCAGTCCCGTTTCCTGCTCTCTAGAAGTATGTTACTGGCTCTTAAAAGATTTCACAAAAATATACTTTGAGGAGAATGCCAACTTTCTTGATTAGTATCTACAAGGCACTTAATGCACATTTTCAGTGACGAAGCTGATGGAGAAAGAGTAACATGAACCATTCTCTTATCCTGAATGCCAAAATTCTGAATTTAAAAATAACATTCAGTTGTACTGCCTCTGTAAACAGGGCCAATTCGCATCATTCCATAGCCTGGCCATGTCAGTAGGTTTCACTGCAGGTTTTCAAAAAGCAGATTCCACATCACCCATCTCCACACACACAGTCTTCAGTTGTGAATAATATTCAATTGTCACACGGCCGTTCTCTCTGCCAAATCCTGAAAGGAGGAGAAGCGGTCAGGTTGAGCCATCACTACAATAGTCTGAACAGTCACAATGATCTTCAAAGATGAGCACTGCTAATCAGGGCTAAGGAAGAATATAGAACCTAAATGTTTTGGAATAAAGTCCTCAATCCACATATTAGTTATGAATGGAGTTAGGCATGGGGAAAATGACCCACTGGCCTTTGGGGATTGGGACAGGGAAATATACAGGTCTTCCTTCTTACCAATATGAATCTTAATTTCAGGTATCTACTGTTCTGGGTTGAGGTCTGAAAAATGCTCAGATTTTGTATCAAGTGTTAAACGCAATCTCTACAACAATCAACCTGACACCCTTGAAAACTGATGCTAATTTAAAACTTAACTCTACACAATAGGCTTATTCACCATTTCTTATATACCTGTAAGAGCAAACTACTAACTTAACCTACCCACTCATGTTGGGGAGGGGGCACTGAAGGTCCCTCTGATTACTCAGAGTCCAAGACACTGCCCAATTACTAGTGGATGAAGTTACTGTGCTAAAAGGGTAGTATCCCACCCTTGGCCCTGCCTGTACACCCTGCGCTAGACTTAGGCAGGCTCTGCCTTCTAAGGGCAAGGCTGAGGTCCCAAATATGTGCATTTCCAGGAAGCACCACTCAAATGGTTATCACACGCAAAGGTCCTGGGAAGACCTCACTCTGTGTTTTGTTGCTTTCCACATCCCCTCAGCACACAGCTGGTCAGGCCTGTTGGGCCAGGTGCTGCTCTGCACGTCTGGTCATCTTTCTCGCTCTCTCATTCGACATAGCATGGTCTGGTCCAAAGGAAAGGGAAAGTTAGCAGGCCCTCCAAAGGCCTAAGCTGCTGATTCCAAACAAATAATTCCCTGCACTGAGGGACTATCAGAAACTTAACATGTAACATTGTATGTTACATGTTGTTAAGATGGCACCTTGGTTCCCACCTGCACTTGTGCCTGTATGTACGACGTACCCCACGGGGACAAATAAGACTGTCAAATTAACACCCACCATCTCATCAGTGTTCATCAGGGTTTATATATTTGCCAACACTGTGATGGCTGTAAATATTTCCCACAGAAACTAGAGGTCAGACTCTTAGAATGATGCCTCAACAAAGCCCAAACCAATTTTCACTCTAGAAGAACAGCATGATAAATATGTAAATGAATATTTACAGGCAACAAACTCCAAAGGTTCTGGCTATACTCCTCCTGATGCCTCAAACCCTCTCCTGATATACCAGACTTATAAATTTGTATGTTGTGGTAACATATGTCTGACTATAGAATAAACGAAATGAATGAGCAGTAGCTAAGGAAACACACTCCCGTATGCCATCGAGGGTAATGAAAACGATAATAATTGATTGCTTAATGATAAATTTAAAGATTTTAATTTGATATAACAGAGGAAACAAAGTTACTGAGATATTACTTTAGAGACACTTTACCTAAATGGAATCTAAAACCTCCACAGTGGATGATGATGGACATCCTGATACGGAACCCCTAAGGGAGTGATTTTATTTTATGCTTACAGCAATCACAGGCTGTGCAGAAAGAGTATTCTACCCACCAGACAAACCTTTTTGAGATATCTATCAGCAGTTCACAAGCCAGGCTATATGTCAGAACCCTCTGGAAAGATTTAGGGAGTGTTGGGTAGGGGAAGATGCTTGACTTCCATTCCCAGAGACTGCCACAGTGGATCTGGGAAAGGACCAGGAACCTGTATTCCTCAGGTGATTCTTATCTGCAGACAGGTTTAGGAATACTGGTTTGTAAGGTCTGCATTACGACCTATCTCTAGAGACCTGGTTTGCATTCACACCTCCCAGCTCCTCACCTGACTTCTTATATCCACCAAAGGGCAACTCCACTGGGCTGACATTATAGTTGTTAATGAAGCACGTTCCAGCCTGAAGCTCAGCTACCACTCTATGAGCCCGCTGGATGTCCCTATGAAGAAAAAAAGAATGTGTGCATTATTCAAAGTTTCTTAGTCTACTACTTTAACAGGAAAAGTTACACGGCCAGTTCTAGGGTTCTCAAATCTTACTAAATTCTCATTTCTTCAAAATGTTTTAAAATCGTTGATCATCCAGGCAAAACAGACATGGATTGGATTTTATAATCCCAAGCACAAGGCATCTTTAAAATAAGTAACAGCAACAAGGGTGCCCAAAATTCAATGGGAGAAAAACAGTCTTTTCAACAAATGGTGCTGAAACAAGTGGATGTCTACATGCAAAAAATAACAGTGGAGCCCTTTCTTACACCATACACAAAAATTAACTTAAACGCATCACAGACCTAAAAATGTCAGACTGAGAACTATAAAACTCTTTGAAGAAAACAGAGGAATAAATCTTCATGACCGTGGGTCAGGGAAAGATTTCTTAGATTATGACACCAAAAGTAACTGACCAAAAAAAACAGAATTGGAATTGGTCAAAATTTAAAATTTTGTGCTACAAATAAGACTATCAAGAAAGTGAAAAGAAAACCCACAGAAATGCAAATAAAAACCACAATGAGATACTACTTCACACCCACAAGGATGGCTAAAATCAGAAGGACAGACAATAACAAGGGCTGGTGAGGATGTGGACAAATTAGAACCTTCATACGTCGTTGGGAGGAATGTAAAATGGCGCTGCCAATTTGGAAGAGTTTAGCAGTTCCTCAAAAAGTTAAACATGAAGTTACCATGTTACCCAGCAATTCACTATTAGATATACATCCAACAGAAATGAAAATATATGTCCACACAAAGGCCTGTACACATATGTTCACAGCATGATTATTCGTAATAGCCAAAAAGTGAAAACCACCCAAATGCCTGTAACAGATGAATGGATGGACAAAAAGTGGTCCATATCCATACCATGGAATATTATTTGGGAATAAAGTACTGATAAATGCCACAACACAAATGAACCTTGAAAACATTATGCTAAGTGAAAGAAGCCAGTCACAAAAGAATACATACTGTATGATTCTATTTACATAAAATGTTCAGAATGGGCAAATCCATGGAGAAAGAAAGCAGTTTAGTGGATGCCAAGGGCTGGGGGTGGGGAGTAGGAATGAAAAGCAACTGTTAAGAGGCACAAGGTTTCTTCTTGAGATGAAAGCGTCCTAAACATAGACTATGGTGATGGTTGCACAATTCCATGAATAAACTAAAAACCACTGAATTGTACACTTTAAGTGGGTTAATTGTACAGTATGTGCATTATCCCAGTAAAGCTGGTAAGAAAAAAGAACAGCACATTGGAGTTACCCACCTTTCTAACTGGAATTTATATGAGGGTGGAAAAGTAAAGTAAGAGCACTTAACCTGCTCAGTACTCAAATCAAAAGAGCAGCTCCTCAATCTTTCCTTCAAAGCTCAAAGGGAAGCAATTACATCAGGTCCTCAAGTGAGACTCGGGCTTTCTTCCCAAGTTCCTGACCACAAAGTTATAAAAAAAAAAAAAAAAAAAAAAAACTGGAACTTTATGTATCACCAAAGAAATAGCATAATTCCAGTGTAAAGCAGCTTTAGCAAACTGCCTTCTACTGCCAAAGACAAATCAAAGTTTGTATAAAACTAAGCAATCTGCAATTGGTTTCAAAGAAATTGCACTCCCAAAGCATTTTCACAAAAAGTGAAAACAACACTTGGGTTGTTCTCACTTTTTGGCTATTATGAATAATCATGCTGTGAACATATGTGTACAGGCCTTTGTGTGGACATATATTTTCATTTCTGTTGGGTGTATATCTAGTAATGAATTGCTGGGTAACATGGTAACTTTAGGTTTAACTTTTTGAGGAACTGCTAAACTCTTCCAAATTGGCAGTGCCATTTTACATTACAGTAGAGGGTAAGTTTATGCACAAAGATATTGATCACATTACTGTAATATTTAAAACTGGAAACAATATCCTAAATATCCAACCACAGAAGAAATGGCCACATAAGTTATAATGCATTCCAACTAGGAACTACTATAATGCCATTAAAAATTATGTTTTTGAAGAATACTGCCCACAATTTATATACTTACAGGTTTCTAAATTCCTTGACATGTGTGTTTTCAAAAGACATCTAACCCAATGCTTTACACAGATCAGAATCTTAAGTGTTTATTAAACGAGCTCAATTTAAAACTCAATAGCAGGGTTCTCTGGCCATTTACAGCAAACTACAAAATGCTGCTTTCGTGTCTTCTGACTTAACCTGAAGCAAATAGAAAGTGCTGATGGCTCCTATGAGGGCAAACTAAAGTGAGAGAATAACATCAATTACATATCTAAGCAGATACCGCAGCCCCACTCCTTCAAAACTGCTCTCAGTGTCCCACTCCATATACCTGGTAAAGACGCCAGCTGCTAGTCCAAAAGTGGTATCATTGGCTCTTTCTAGAACCTCAGCTTCAGTGTCAAATGATAAAATGGACATAACAGGCCCAAAGATCTCTTCTTTCACACAGGTCATGTCATCTCTGCAATTAGCTGCAAACATTAAAATAAAACCTCCTGAGTAGCTGGGACCACAGTGTGCACCACTACCCCCAGCTAATTTTTTGAAGATGGGGTTTCACTATGTTGCCCAGTCTGGTCTCAAACTCCTGGGCTCAAGCGATCCTCCTGCCTCAGCCTCCCAAAGTGCTGGGATTACAGGAGTGATCCACCACACCTGGCCCCAATATTTTAAATTTAACAATGTATTGTAGGCCGGGCGCGGTGGCTCAAGCTTGTAATCCCAGCACTTTGGGAGGCCGAGACAGGTGGATCACGAGGTCAGGAGATCGAGACCATCCTGGCTAACATGGTGAAACCCCGTCTCTACTAAAAAATACAAAAAAAAACTAGCCGGGCGTGGTGGCAGGCACCTGCAGCCCCAGCTACTCAGGAGGCTGAGGCAGGAGAATGGTGTAAACCCAGGAGGCGGAGCTTGCAGTGAGCTGAGCTCGCACCACTGCACTCCAGCCTGGGCGACAGAGCGAGACTCCGTCTCAAACAAAAAAACAAACAAAAAAAACAATGTATTGTAAGCTTTTCCTATTTATTAAATATTCATGTAATAACTGCAACCTAATTCATGGGATGGACATTAGGTTTTCAGCTTTTAAACATCAGTGGTCCTTTTTAGGGGGGTTAAAGGTTATATACTGCATCAAATATGAAGTGGTTAAAAACTGACACCACTATCAACCTTAGGGGCAAAAACCAGCTTAATTTATCTTCAAATAAGATGTAAGGAATTATACAACATGGTTCAACCTATATATAATTGTCTAAAGCCTACAAAACTACCAACATTTTTGTAGGGGATACTAATACACATTATAAAATGATAGAGAAAAGCATAAGAATGATAAAACAACATTGAGAATAGCAGTTATCTCTGAAGTAGGAGGGAAGTTGATGGGTGGGAGTAGGACGACCACATACACCTTGATTGTCAAAACTAGATTTCTAAGACTGAATGGAGGTACTAAAAATTATTAAACTATGTAATTTCTAAAAAGATTAGTATATTATCTGACAAACTGGTTTTATTATATTGATGACTGGTACAGTTTGGATGTTTTTCCCCTCCGAATCTCATGCTGAAGTATGATCCCCACTGTTGGGAGGTGGGGCTTAGTGGGAGGTGTTTGGGTCACAGGGGCAAATCCCTCATGAATGGCTTGATGTCCTTCCCATGGTAATGAGTGCATTCTTGTTCTGTGAGTTCACACAGAGCTGGCTGTTTAAAAGAGCCTGGCGCCTCTCTTGCTTTCTCTCTCACCATGTGACTTGTCTGCTCCCCTTTCACCTTCCAGCATGACTGAAAGCTTCCTGACACCTCACCAGGAGCAGATGATGGTGCCATGCTTCCTGTACAGTCTGCAGAACCATGAGCCAAACAAACATCTTTTCTACTTACCCAGTCTTAGATATTCCTTCATAGCAATGCACAATGTCTAACACAATGATCTACAGGTCACATGAAAAACATTCTTTATTTTCTCAAGGAATTAAATTTATTATTTCATTTTTTTAAATCAAATAGGCACTTTCACATTTTGAGCTCCTTGCTTCCAGAACAATAGTTGTGGTCCTGGATAAACTAATACATATGGGTGCCCTAAAGGAGGGGCACACAGAAGGCTTCGAAGATAATGGAGTAGTTCTACTTCTTAAACTTGGGTAGTAGGACCACATAATTTGCCAGCCTTTGCTTTACACCATGTACATATTTTATAAATATTCATCTCTATCTATTCGGTATTTAATTCAAATCATCTAAAAGCAAACAAAAAGAGGACATACTTAATACACAAGGTGTCATGTAATATCCATCCTTTAATTTGGGATCTTCAGGTACATATATATCTCCACCACATAACACTTTAGCACCCTGCCGAAAAGGAAAAAAATATTTTGCATTACAAATACAACCCCAAAATGCATTCCTGAAATGTTAATTGTATCCCAAACAAACTCGTACTTAGTCTTCCCAGTGCAGGTACAAAGCAGAACACAGCCAGGGATGCTAATAGTCAAATGAATATTAACATGAAAAGGGCACAAAGCAAGTGATTTAGGAGCAGTATAATCTTCCCCAACCCCACCCTACTGCCAATTATTTCTCACCTGCTCCTTTGCCACTTTAACAAACCCAAGAACTCGCTCCAGGTGTGGTCGGTTGATGAGTGGACCCATCCTTGTATCTTCCAGAAGGGGATCTCCAATTTTAATCCTTTGGGTCTGTTTCACCACTTCCTCTGTAAATTTATCAAGAATTTCTTTCTGCACAAATACTCTTGTGCCATTACAGCAAACCTAAAGGACAAACACAAGACATTAATTTCTATGTGTGTAAGGAGAAAAAAGGCAAAAGGAAAAAGGAACACAATCTAAAAACTTTAAACCGAAAAGAGACACTATACATTTTTTTAAAGGGTATTTCCATTTCTAAAAATTGTCTCCATACTGGATAAGAAGGATCACACACGTAATTGTGGACATACCACTCCATAAGCAAAATCTGCCCTTTGAGGTAAAAGTTAGTTCTTATTTTGTTTGTTTAAATTTTGTTAAGGCCATTACTAGATACATATAACCCACAGCAGCTCTCCTACTTCCTTGTATCAGGGTTCAACCTGGCTGTATATTTTAAGAATGGAAGGGAACTGAAGAGTAAAACTGTATCAAGAACTGTGGTCTTAAATCTAATTGTTAAAAAAATTTGTCTCTGTAATCACTATTTAGACCCTCCTATAGAAAGGAACATAAACACTATTCAAATGCTATAAGAACACAGAACAGAAAAGTCCAAAAACAGATCCAAGTGCTCATGGAAATCTAGTCTATGATAAAGGCAAAAGCTAAACCATTAGGACAGAGATGGACTAAATAAATGGTGCTAGAACAAATCATCAGTAATGTGGAAAACATTAAATAAGATACATATCTTACATCATACATAAACTCCAAACGTATCAGGAATCAAAATATAAAATAAGAAATCAGGGCACAGTGGCTCACACCTGTAATCCCAGCACTTTGGGAGGACAAGGTGGGCGGATCACTTGAGCTCAGGAGTCCAAAATCAGCTGGGGCAACATGGCGAAACCCCATCTCTACAAAAAGTACAAAAATTAGTCGGGTGTGGTGACATGCACCTGTAGTCCCAGCTACTTGGGAGGCTAGGGTGGCAGGGTCACTTGAGCCCAAGAGGTCAAGAATACATACGGTGAACCATGACTGCGTCACTGCACTCCAGCCTGGATGAGAGAGCGAGACTTTAAAAAAAAAAAGAGAGAGAGAGAGAGAGACAATACTGGTAATTCCTCTAGGTGTAGAAAACCTAGGTGTAGAAAAAGGTTTTCTATTATCTAAAATCTAGACACAGTTAAAGAAAAAAAACTGGTAAATTTGACTACAGAAAAACAAAAACTTTATGTATGGCAAATACCTTAAACTAAGCCAAGACCATTAAAAAATTGGAATAAAATTACTTGCAACATTTATCTCAGATAAAAGGCTATTATCACTAATTTTAAAAATCTCTTAAAAATTAATGGAAAATCATATTTCATAGTATAACACACCAAAAATGTGAATTATATGTGAATTTTGAAAAAGATGTTCAATGTCATTCATAATTGTAAAAACTGAAATTAGGTTGGGCATGGTGGCTCAGGCCTGTAATCCCAGCACTTTAGGAGGCTGAGGCAGGCGGATCACTAGAGGTCAGTAGTTCAAGACCAGCCTGGCCAACATGGCAAGACCTCATCTCTACTAAAAATACAAAAAAAGTGGCTGGGTGTGGTGGTGCATACCTGTAGTCCCAGCTACTCGGGAGGCTAAGGTGGGAGAGCTACTTGAACCTGGGAGACGGAGGTTGCAGTGAGCCGAGATCGTCCCACTGTACTCCAGCCTGGGTGACAGGGCAAGACTCTGTCTCAAAAATAATAAATAAATAAATAAATAAACAAACAAACTGAAATTAAAACTATACTGAGATACCACTTCTCATCTATCTGATAAAAATTTAAAATTGTGACTATATATGCTGTTAAGAAAGGCTATGAGGAAATAGGTACTCGTGCATCGTTAGTCAGAATGTTCCTTTTGCTGCCTGACAGCTGCCATCATGGGTTGCATGTACGCTTCCGGGAAGGGCCAGTCCCAGTCGGCTTTGCCCTATCACTGCAGCGTCCCCACTTGGCTGAAGCTGACATCTGACAACACGAAGGAGCAGATTTAAAAACTGGCCAAGAAGGGTCTGACTCCTTCACAAATCGGTGGGATCCTGAGAGATTCACATGATGCTGCACAAGTAAGCTTCTTGAGAGGAAGAGAAGGGATAAGGATGCTAAATTCCATCTGATTATGATAGAAAACCAGATGCACTGTGTGGCTCGATATTATAAGACCAAGTGAGTCCTCTCTCCCAACTGGAAATATGAATCATCTACAGCCTGTGCCCTGGTTACATAAATTTGTCTATGTACTTGAGCAATAAAATAATTGCTTAACTAAAAAAAAAAAAAAGAATGCAACATTTCCTTTTAGAGAGGGATTTGGCAATGTCTTATAAAATTACATATGCAGTCAACATCACTAATCATTAGGGAAATGCAAATCAAAAGCACAATGAGATACCACTTCATACCCATTAGGATGACTATTATCAAAAACAAAGCAAGCAAAAAAATAAGAAAATACATGTGTTGGCAAGGATACTGAGAAATTGGAAACTCTCCGCATTGATTATAGAAATGTAAAATGGTGCTGCCATTGTAGAGCACAGTACAGTGGTTCCTCAAAAAATTAAACACTGAATTATCATGTGATCCACTTATTTCACTTCTGGGTATACACGCAAAAGAACTGAAAGCAGACACTTCCACTATAGATATCTGTACATCAATGTTCACAGCAACATTTTCACAATAGCCAAAAGGTGGAAACAACCTAAGTGTCCACAAATAAAAAAATGGATAAACGAAATGTGGTATGTATGTGTGTGCATGTGTGTGTGTGTGCTGTGTGTGTATACATATATACAATGGAATATTATTTAGCCTTAAAAAGGAAAGAAAATTTTGACACATGCTACAACATGGATGAACCTGAAGATATTACACTAAGTGAAACGAGCCAGACATGAAATAATAAATATTATATGATTCCACTTATAAGAGGTACCTAGAATAGTCAAATTCATAGAGACAGGAATTAGACTAGTGGTTACCAGAAGCTGAGGGGAAAGAGAAACAGACTTATTATTTAATGAGGTACAGAGTTTTCAATGTGGGGTGATGAAAAAGTTCTACAGATGAATAATGATGATAGTTGTACACAATGTAAACGTATTAAATGTCACTGAACTCTACACTTAAAAATGGTTCCAAAAGGCCAGGAGTGGTGGCTCACGCCTGTAGTCCTAGCAGTTTGGGAGGCTGAGGCAGGAGAATTGCTTGAGCTCAGAAGTTCAAGACCAGCATGGGCAACATGGCAAAATCTCATCTCTACAAAAAATACAAACATCAGCCAGGCGTGGTGCCACATGCCTACAATCCCAGCTACCCAGGAGGCTGAAGTGGAAATATCACTTGGGTTTGGGAGGTCGAGGCTGCAGTGAGCTGGGATGATGTCACTGTACTCCAGCTTGAGCAACAGAGTAAGATGCTGTCTCCAAAAAATAAAAAAATTTAAAAAATACACACACACGGTTAAATTGGTAAATTTTATGTTATGCTTTACCATACACACAAAAAAATCATCACAATATATAAGGAACTCACACTATTTAATTGCAAAAAAAAGAAAAGAAAAAACCTCTGATTACAAATGGGCAAAAGACCTGGATAGACATATTTCCAGAAACATACAAATGGCCAAGAAGTTTATGGAAAGATCCTCCACATCACTAATCATCAGGAAAATGAAAATCAAAATCACAATGAGGTATCACCTCACATCTGTTAGCATGGTTATTATCAAAAAGATAAAAGATAACAAGTGTTGGTGAGGATGTGGAGAAAAGGGAATCTTGGTATACTGCTGGTGAGAATATAAATTAGTATAGGCTGCTCTGCCTATGGAGTAGCCATTCTTTATTCCTTTACTTTCTTAATAAACTTACTTTCACTTTACTCTATGGATTTGTCCTGAATTCTTTCTTGCACAAGATCCAAGAACCCTCTCTTGGGGTCTGATCAGGGCCCCTTTCCAGTAACACCTTTCTGGCAAACCATGGAAGGGACAATACTGAGGAGACCCTCCCAACCCAAAAGAAACAGACTGCAGCACTGACTGGCCAACTTCGGATATCACCTTTTGTTGGAACTCAGAGTTATAAGCGACTCTCACCCTGACACTTTCTGACTGAGCTCTTCTCTACCCTGAATACAAGAGACCCTAATAATTAGGCAGGAATATCATCGCCCCTATTCAGCATGAAGTTTACAGAAGATGGATCTTTGTCCCTCTGCAACCCTCAGGATTAAGGGTTCTTTTATAAAAGGGAAGGGGGAAATGTCAGAGGTGTTTGAACGAGAGCAACTTCATCTTAAGTAGGGGCTGGGTAAAATAAGGCTGAGACCTACTGGGCTGCATTCCCAGGAGGTTAGACATTCAAAGTCACAGGATAAGATAGGAGGTCAGCACAAGATACAGGTCATAAAGATCTTGCTGATAAAACAGGCTGTGGTAAAGAAGCCAGCTAAGACCCACCAAAACCAAGATGGCGATGAGAGTGACCACTGGTTGTCTTTGCTGCTAATTATACACTAATTATAATGCATCAACATGCTAAAAGACACACCCATCAGCACCATGACAGTTTACAAATGCCATAGCAATGTCATTTTACCTTATATAGTCTAAAATGAGGAGGCATGAATAACCCACCCCTTATTTAGCATATGATAAAAAAATAACCACAAAAAGGGGCAAACAGTAGCCCTTGGGGCAGCTCTGCCTACGGAATAACCATTCTTTAGTCCTTTACTTTATTAATAAACTTCCTTTCAAAAAAAAAAAAAAAAAGAATGTTAGTAGTATAGCCATGAAGGAAAACAGGATAGAGGCTCCTTAAAAAATTAAAACTTGGCTGGGCACAGTGGCTCACACCTGCAATCCCAGCACTTTGGAGGCCGAGGTGGGCAAAACACCTGAGGTCAGGAGTTCGAGACCAGCCTGGCCAACATGGAGAAACCCCGTCTCTACTAAAAAACAAAATTAATCAGGCGTGGTAGTGCATGCCTGTAATCCCAGCTACTCAGGAGGCTGAGGCAGGAAAATCACTTGAACCCGGGAGGCAGAAGTTGCAGTGAGCTGAGATCGCGCCATTGTACTGCAGCCTGGGTGACTAAGTGAGACTCCAAATCAAAAAAAAAAAAAAAAAAAATTAAAAATAGAACCATCCTATGATTCAGCAATTCCTCTTCTGGGTATATACCAAAGGAAATGAAATCAGTACCTTAAAGACACATCTGCACTCACGTGCTCAGTGCAGCATTATTCACAATAACCGAGATAAGGAAATAACCCCATTGACAGATGAATGGATAAATTGTGATACATATTTAAAATCATGGCAGGCATGGTGGCTCATACAGGGCGCGGTGGCTCATGTCTGTAACCCTAGCACTTTGGAAGGCCGAGGCAGATGGATCACCTGAGCTCAGGAGTTCAAGACCAGCCTGGCCAACATGGTGAAACCCTGTCTCTACTAAAAATACAAAAAAATTAACCGGGTGTGGTAGGGCATGCTTCTAGTCCCAGCTACTTGGGAGGGTGAGGCAGGAGAATTGCTTGAGTTCCAGGGGTAAAGATTGCAGTGAGCCGAGATGGCATCACTGCACTCCAATTTGGGCTACAGAGTGAGACTCCATCTCAAAAAAATAATAATAAAATAAAATCACAATTACATCACAATTATTTTTAGTGTTCTCTCTATATCTGTACAAAGAATATATACATAGTACAGACTATGTAGAATATTGTATATATTTATTCTACATATGCTATACTATATGTATTCTTTGTGTGCATGTATATATTCATCCACACACACACATAGCAAAGAAAGCAAAGTACAAAAGAGTACCTCTAATGTGCTACCTTTTGTGTGTGAAAGAAGAGTAAGAAATATACAAGTACCTATTCATTTGTGCAAAAAGAACCACAGGAAGAAAAACCAGAAACAAATCAGACTAGCTACCCAAAGGAGATGGATAAAACTGGGTGGGGAGGTGGTACTGGAAACAGAGCAGACAGGATGGGGAGGAGTAACACTTCTAAGTGTCTGTTTTTGTAAAATTCTGATGTTTAGAACTATGTTTGTGTTTCGCCTAATGAAAATAAAATTTTAAAATCAGCAAGGATGGGGAAAATAAAACCTAAATGAATACAAACACAAACAAATGAATCTGTTATTTTAAATGAATATCATAACCACACTGAAGGAGGGGGAAGGAAGGGTAGAACTGACCCAAGTAACTTTTGAACATAGTATTTTGACTATACCCTCTGGCTACATATAAAAAGAACTGTAAAAAAATTCTGAGCTCTAATTAGAAGGTTTATTTTCCACAGAGGTATGGATTTACAAATCTGAAACTGCTATTATTAGAATACTACGTGTATTCTATGATGAGCAATTACATAAACATATTGTGGATAATGGGAGTCCAATTTCTTACTGTCAGAGAAGAAATACAAATATGGAAAGGGAGAAGGCAGAAATGAACCCTGTGGTATTCGACTGCAATTAAAAGTATCTGGATGAACTTATTTTTATGTAGATAGACAGATACAGAAATAGATATGTGCAGAGACATATACACAAATATGTATTTCCCAGCACTGGACTCTGAGAGGGCCTAGAAGCAATGATACCACAGTAGCAATAAGCACACCTGGCACTGAGATCTTGGTTTCTAAATACCATTCACCACTAAATGGAACCAGCACTTTTGGTCAGTACTGCCATCTTCCAGTAATTCACCAAAATGAAAAACACAGGGAAAGAGAAAAAGTACCCAGTATATGTTCTCCAGGCCTTTTAGAAAACATGGAGTTGTTCCTTGGGCCACATGCATGCAAATCAATAAGAAAGGCAATATTGTAGACATCAAGGGATGGGTACTATTCAAAAAGGAATGCCCCACAAGCATTACCAGGGCAAAACTGGAAGAGTCTACAATGCTACCCATGTTGCTGGCATTGTTGTAAACAAATTAAGGGCAAAATTCTTGCCAAGATAATTAATATGCACATTGAGCACATTAAGCACTCTGAGACCCAAGATAGCTTCTGAAATGCATGAAAGAAGATGATCAGAAAAAGAAGCAAGCTAAAGAAAAAGGTACCTAGGTTCAGCTGAAGCAACAGCCTACTCCACCAGGGAAGCACACTGTGTGAGAACCAATGGGAAGGAGCCTGAGCTGCTGGAACCTATTCCCTATGAATTCATGGTATGATAGGTGTGAAAAAATAAAAGACCTCTGGACTGCAAAATTGTTTCTCTTTATTGAGTAGAGAAGTGTGGTGTCCTCTCCCCTCAAAAAAATATTTAAAGCACATTTTAATTGTGTCCCAACTCACTGTGTAATTTCTTTACTGTTCAGAGTTAGCGTTTTTCTTGCTGAAAGATGTGAGGTGGCTTATTGTGCAACAAATTACTCAACTGGTTACAAAACAACAAGATATTATTTATGAAATACTTGTACTGGTTTGAAGGTAGTCCTTCTAAATAATCATAAAATAATTTACAAAAAATAAAAAAACAGGCCAAGCATGGTGGCACATGCCTGCAATCCCAGCACTTTGGGAGGCCGACGCACGTGGATCACTCGAGCCCAGGAGTTCAAGATCAGCCTGGCCAACACAGTGAAACCCCGTCTCTACAAAAAACACAAAAATTAGCTGAATGTGGTGGCATGCTACATCAGAGACTGAGGTGGGAGGATTGCTTGACCTGGGGGGGCCGAGCTTGCAGTGAGCCAAGAAGGCACCACTGCACTCTGGCTTGGGCAATAGAGCAGGACTATCTCAAAAATTAATAATAAACAGATAAACAATAATGGAACCAGGGCTCCTTCAGAGAAATGGCTGATTCCAGAGTGCAGCCAGGGGAAGTATGAGATGAGTCTGGAACACTTTGCTATGCCAGAAAGTAATGAAGTATTCAAAGAATAATGAGGACATATCAAAAGGTCACAGAAAGGGATTCCTACTGGCCATTTGCAATTATCTTAGCATCAAAATAAATAATGAGGCTGGGTACAGTAGCTCATGCCTGTAATCCCAGCACTTTGGGAGGCCAAGGTGGGCAGATCACCTGAGGTCAGGAGTTCAAGACCAAACTGGCCAATATGGCGAAATCCCGTCTCTACTAAAAATACAAAAAAATCAGCTGGCTGAGGCCAGGTGTGGTGGCTCACGCCTGTAATCCCAGCACTTTGGGAGGCCGAGGCAGGCAGATCACGAGGTCAAGAGATCCAGACCATCCTGGCTAATACAGTAAAACCTAGTCTCTATAAAAAACACAAAACATTAACCTGGCGTGGTGGCGGGTGCCTGTAGTCTCAGCTACTCCGGAGGCTGAGGCAGGAGAATGGCATGAACCCAGGAGACAAAGCTTGCAGTGAGCCAAGATCACGCCACTGTACTCCAGCCTGGGTAACACAGCGAGACTCTGTCTCAAAAAAAAAAAAAAAAAAAAAAAATTAACCGGCTGTGGTGGCACACACCTGTAGCCCCAGCTATTTGGGAGGCTGAAACAGGAGAATCACTTGAACCCAGGCGGCGGAGGCTGTGGTGAGCCGAGATCGCACCACTGCACTCCAGCCTGGGTGACAGAGTGAGACTCCGTCTCAATAAAAAAATAAAATAAAGGCCGGGTACAGTGGCTTACACTTGTAATCCCAGCACTTTAGGAGGCCAAAGCGGGTGGATCATGAGGTCAGGAGTTTGAGACCAGCCTGGCAAACACAATGAAACTCCGTCTCTATTAAAAATACAAAAATTAGCTGGGCGTGGTGGTGGGCGCCTATAATCCCAGCTACTCAGGAGGCCGAGGCAGGAGAATCACTTAAACCTGGGAGGCAGAGGTTGCAGTGAGCCGAGACCATGTCAGTGCACTACAGCCTGGGCAACAGAGCTAGACTCTGTCTCAAAAAACAAATAAATAAAAATAAAAATAATACAT
Source organism: Macaca thibetana thibetana (assembly GCF_024542745.1). Classification (NCBI taxonomy): domain Eukaryota; kingdom Metazoa; phylum Chordata; class Mammalia; order Primates; family Cercopithecidae; genus Macaca; species Macaca thibetana. Next base: position 197,363,252 of record NC_065578.1, on the reverse strand, counting down.
AAAAATGATAGTACTGGATTATAACCTATAGAATGAAATAAGAATCCATGGGTCCATACTGATATAAATAAATGAATGGAAAACAAACAGGGGTAAAGGGCAAGTTCTTTCTTACAGTAGAAGGTGAACAAATATAGAAGAAATGATGGAACTGGAAAATCACCATCTGCAACCACCATAATAAAAACTGTTTTCAGCAAGGATCATCAGTGGTGACAGAAGTATTTACTGCATGAAACTTTGATGAGGAACAGGATAGCCTCAAAATACCTCCTACAAGTTCTTATTAACCACAAAGTAAAAAACAGTAACTTTACAGTGAAGACTTACCTTAAAGCAAGTGATCAAAGTTAAATCACCACTGAGTAGGATATGACATCATGTTTGTGGTATTTTTGCCAAAAATTCACAATATGAATCTAACAGGAATATCAGACAGACCCAAACTAAGGAACATTCTACAAAATGAATGGCCTGTTCTCCCAAAATGTCAGTGTCCTGAAAGACAAGAATAACTGAAGGACTGTTCTCAACTAAAGGAGATTAAAGACAACTAAAGGCAATGCATCATCCTTGACTGGATCGTGGACCAGGAAAAAAAAAAAAAAAAAAAAAAAAAAAAACATTTTTGTTCTATTTTGCTATGAGGACATTAGTCAAACAAGTGGCAAAATTTGAATAAGGGCTGTAGATTGAGTAAGGGCTATAGATTCAGTAACGCAGTACTATACCAATGTTAATTTTTTAATTTTACTAAGTGTACCATGCTTACGTAAAAGAATGCACTTGTTTTTAGGAACTTTATATTTAGAGGTTAGGGGCCTTATGTCTACAATTTACTCTCAAGGTTCAGAAAAACTTAATATGCCTATGTATGTACAGGCAGATAAGAAGATAAAGTAAATGTGTTAAAATGTTAATATTTGAGAAATCTGGTTCAAAGGTACATGGGAATTATTTGTACTATTTGTGCAACTTTTCTGTAAGTCTGAAAGTATTGCAAAACAAAAAGCTTTAAAACATGCTGTTGGATGAGGGGGTGGAGATTCCTTTTACACCTCTTCCAGGGACAGGTACATACCTGGCCTTGTGTGAGAAAGTTGGCCATCAGCGCCCCCTTCACAGCATTGTTCATATCACAGTCTGAGAAGATGATGAGTGGAGATTTGCCTCCAAGTTCCAAGGTAACAGGTTTGATTCCTTTAGCGGACATCTCCATGATCTTACAGAACAGGAACAAGGTATTCAGAACTTTAACACAAATTATATTGCATGCTAGGTCAACTAGACCCTGAACCTATAAAATCAGCTTAAACTGTGTGTGACCTGTAGCCTTATTCTTGTTAATATCCTTTGCCTTTTGTCTATTAAAATTTCTATTCCAGAAAACTGAAGAGAATCCACACAGTTGCACTGACATTGGAAGAGGGAGCTCATTTAAAAAATATTGTCCCAGCCTGGGCAACATAGCAAGACCCTATCTCTACAGAAAAATAAGAAACTTAGCCAGGCGCAGTGGCACATGACTGTAGTCTCAGCTTCTTAGGAGGCTGAAGCAGGAGGACCGCCTGAGCCCAGGAGTTCAAGGCTGTAGTGAGCTGTGATTACACCACTATAATCCACCCTGGGCAACAGGGTGAGACCCTGTCTCAAAACAATAAAAATAAAAAATACTGTCAATTCACAGGACTGTCATAGCCAGAAATTATTCTGTGTTATTGTTACTGTGTTTAAGGCTGACAGAGTTCAGAACACAAATTCATGTCAAAATAATGAATCTGAAATAGCCTGAGTAAAAATCCTTCCTTCTATACAAGAAATTAAGTCACCAAACAATACAAGTGGCAGCCCAGGCCCCTGTCCACTCAGACACATCCTCTCCTTAGGCTGGAGCTGTTAATTTCCACCCCAACCTGGCCTAACACAAATCACCCCATGTGTACTCCCTTTCTCCCTTCATACTTTTATAGGAAACTTCACACCTCTGCCTAATAAAATCTCCTTCTCATTCCCAATTCAGGCTAGGTAAAATCAAAAGAGAAGCCTCCAAAAATACTCTGGGTAGGACCAACTTTGCCATATCCAAATGCCATGTGTGTTGACCAATACTGGTTTCATCCTCACCTTCATGCCAGTGGGCACACTTCCAGTGAAGGAGACTTTGGCCACATCGTGATGCTGACACAGAAACTGGCCTGTGGCAGCCCCTCCCTGCACCACATTGAAGAGCCCAGGAGGCACACCAGCCTCAGTGTAGATTTCAGCCAGTAGCAATGCAGAAACAGGTGTAAAGGGAGAAGGTTTAAAGACCATGGCATTACCTGCATAAACCCAAGACACAAACATAAAAAGACTTTCTAAGACCAGTGATCCCCTGAAAACAGGACTAGAGGACAATTCAAGAACGATTCCAATTGTTTTCTCTTCCCCAACCAAATACTAGACCAAAAATGTTATTAATAACCATATTAGTTTGTTTTCATGCTGTTGATAAAGACATACCTGAAACTGGGAACAGAAAGAGGCTGAATTGGACTTAACAGTTCCACATGGCTGGGGAGGCCTCAGAATCATGGTGGGAGGTGAAAGTCACTTCTTACATTGGTGGCAGGAGAAAAATGAAGCAGCAGCAAAAGCGGAAACCCCTGATAAACCCATCAGATCTCGTGAGACTTATTCACTATCACGAGAATAGCATGGGAAAAACCAGCCCCCCTGATCCAATTACCTCCCCCTGGGTCCCTCCCACAACACATGGGAATTCTGGGAGATACAATTCAAGTTGAGATTTGGATGGGGACACAGCCAAACCATATCAGTAAGTAAACAAATCTTGCCCTTTTCATCTTGGTTTCTCTCATTAAACAGATCTCAAACCCTACAGTTGCCCAGTCTCATATTTGCGTTTCTAGGCCTTTTCATATATATTATCTCATTTAACACTTTCAACAGCAGTATGAAGTAGGTATCAGTAGCCCCATTCTATAAAAGTTGACATTGAAGACCAGAAAGGTTCACTTGATGAAAGTCCCCAAAGCTAATGACTTAATGCTGGGCCTATTTTTCCTCTTTCACAGCTGTCTCTCAAAGAGAAACAGGCTAAAACAAGAACACGCAATGGCAACAGGACAAAAGCTGCATTTCAGTATAACGTCCTAATAGTAATGCTTTTTAACATTATAGTTTTTTTCTAAGATATAATTAGTCTTCTTTCCTCAAAGATTCGTCTCCTTAAATACTGTAAGAAAACTATTTTATGTTAATCAACCAGAGCTCCTCTTTGATAAGGAGCTTATCAAAGCCTTGCTTATTATTTCTCTTAAGACCCAAATGAAGAAAGGAGTTTATCTTCTGCTTTGCAAATGAAGTCAAACTCCTAAGTGCTAACTCCTACATTAAAATTCTTGTCCAGAAAGGAAGAGAATTTATAAGTAGCACAAATCTAGTTCAATTTAATAAGAAAAAGTTAAGTTTCTTCCTTTTCATATACAAAATTAAATAAATAAAACCTGGGAATATCTAGACATGATTGTGTACCACCTAAACTATAAGCTCCTTGAGGGGCAAGACAGGGCAGGAGCCAGCCATGTCCTCTGAGGCTTTGAACATCCCAGAGCAGGCCCCTTCCGATTTAAAGTGTGTGTTTACAGAGAGGTGAAGGGTAGAGAATGGGGAGAGAACGAATGAGAGAATGAACAAATGGCTCTCAAATGGAGGGATAATTCGTTCTTACCACAGGCTAACGCTGGAGCTGACTTCCAAGAGGCGATCTGAAAGGGGTAGTTCCATGCTCCTATTCCCACACATACCCCAAGTGGTTCTCTTCTGGTATAACCAAAGGATCCGCCTGGGAGCTGGATATGCTCACCTACGGGGAAAACAGGAGTAAAACAGGATGCAGGTCTGTGTTCCCTAAGATTTCACCAACATCTGTACCAGTCTGACTTGTATTCTAGTCAACACAGCCTCCCCACTGCTCCCAACACACCAGGCTCAACCTGTCTCCATTCTTCTATTTCTTCCAGTCATTCTTCCACTGGCTCCACATATTCTCTCCACATAGAGAATCCTGCCTATCCTTCAAACACATGTTCATCCAATTTGATTTAAGAACGCTCTAAGAATTTACTGAGCCTTTATTAGATAGTTTAGATGAAACAAAATGGAAATGAGAGGAACACTCAACAGCAGGGGAAGCATGTGAGCTCCCTGCAACCTTCCTAGGCCCTACCAACCATCCAATATCAGTTGTCGAAAACTTTATACACTGTCAAAAAAAGTTTGCTAAATAGATAAAACTGGTAAATATGACAAACTGATTCTTGTGAAAACTGGTTTTTCAGCAATTTGGTCTAAAGCTCAGGTATCATGCTAGGTGCTTTACATGCACTATCTCATTTAATCCTTAACCCAAGAAGGTAGGAATTATTATCTACAGTTTAGATTAGGAAACATAAAGTAATTCCCAGGCCACCCAAGTAGAAAGTGACAAACCCAAGACTTTCACCCAGTTCTGTCTTAATTCCAAAATCTTTGCCCTTCACCACTAGGCCCTGCTCTTCTGCCTCACTATCAGCTGGTCACAGACACCAGGTGAGGACTTACCAGCCATGGATGCAGCCAAGCCCGCATAATACTCCAGGCACTGCCAGGAAGTGTCAATGTCCAAGCGGGCCTCAAAGATGGACTTGCCATTGTTGATGCATTCCACAGTGGCAATTTCATCCTCTCGTTCCTTTGGGTAAAGCAGGAGACTAGATTTAAGACATATTCCAATATGTCTTGATGTAATTAATGCTTAAATAGAATACATTGCTCAATTTTTAAAACTAAAAACAGTTTTCACTTTAAATGAAAAGAAATGGCAGTGTTACATTTAGAAGAGAGATAAAAGCTTATAGCTGAACAGCAGCAGCCCTGTTCTTCCCTTGTGAATTAACTGACAAACATTTAAGACCACAACTTTATTTCAAGATCAGTCAGTAAAACAAGGGCAAGACCAGGCAGGAATGAACCCATGCCCTCTGAGGCTCTGAAAGTCGCAGGGCAGGCCCATTCTGATTTGAAGTGTATATTTATTGAAGAGGTGAGGGGTAGAAAATGGAGAGAAAATGGATGGCTCATAAGTGGAGGAATAATTCATTTTGGAAAATGAACGTAATACGTATATGTACATAAATATCTACATATGTTTGCTCATATATGGTAAGAGAAAACAGTTCTTAGGGAAATTATACAAAATATTCTAACACACAATTGCATTTAAGAGGTTGTAATATACATCACTTTAATTCACCCAAAGAATTGCGGCATATTCTCTTCCAATACTTTCTAATACTTAGCATTCAATCAACAGTATTTTCAAATACTGTTTCTAGTTCTGGGCTCCACAACTTACTAAGGATAAAGATATTCAACAGATGGTCCAGGGATGAGCTTAAAGGTTTAGGAAATTAGACCTAAAAAAGAACGCTAAATAATGCCTTTCTTTGGTCTAAAGATGATAAAAGAATTGAATATGTAAGAAATAGGCAGTTGCTATTATGGGTCCAATTTAAAATAAATAATAGGGTGAATATCAGAACATACATAAAACATGAATCAAGCAACTGACAAGAAGGAACATTCTCTTTATAATAAACTGATAAGCAGTAAGGCTGGCCAGAAGCAAAATGGAGTGCAACAGAAACTAACTCAACCATCTAACCACAGTACAAAGCTCAGAAAAGATGAAAGTAGGAATATGAAAACCAATATGAAATACAAGACAGGACAGTTGGATAGTGAGATTTGGACATGCTGTATTTCTATAAAGACCAGAGGTATAAAGTGCTTTGACTCATTCATTCTACATTCATTACTAGGGAAAAGAGTATCAGTCCTGTCTATCCCTTTAAGAGCTTACTTCTAAAATGGCAAGTTTGTACATTTTAAATAAATATTGGAATTATTGAATAGACATGTTCCTTCAGAAAGGATAACGTGTTTATAATCAAACCTGGTCTAAATTAAACTCTCTTTTAAACCAACAATTTACCTTCTCCCTTCCTGATTCTATACTCAACAAAACAATCTTTTGACAATTAACTTGCTCCCCAGTATGCTGACACTAGAAAGACGTTACCCTAGGAGGACAACACACATCAGTTCTTACACCAAGCATAAATTATTCCCCACTCTTAAGTTTCTTGAGTACAATTAACACGAAAGCTTTCCAAAGGTATAATCAACCATAAGTAGCTTAAATTTTGTTTCTTGAATTCAAGAGGAAACTAGGCCCTAGAGAGGCTAGTGCATTAATTGGTTGAATAAAGTGATGAATCAGTACAAAACATTTCAAATACAGGGAAGAGATATTACACTGGCAATAGTGAAACACAGTTCTGCTTACACTTCAGTGTAAGAGTGAACAAAAAGGAAGTAATCTGTGATTCTATGGCTGCTAAGTCCTGGAACATTTACTAAGAGAATAGAAACTTACTCTTGAGATTTTTTTCTCTTTTAAAATAATGGATAGGAAAGCAGTTTTGGTGACTCTTTTGGGGTTTCAACTCTCAGAGAAAATTCAGTTTACTAGATGGCCTTGGGAAATTTTTTCTGTGTTATTCTATTATTCTCCATCCTTACAAAAAAAAAAGTTATCTACTAAGGAGCAGTAGGAGATCTTCTGATATAATATTAAGGATCATCAAAGATGTCTCTGACAAAAATTTCTGCCACCAGCTACTATTGCAAGAACAACCGTAAGATAAAACTGTTCACCGTAACAACATACTGCTACAAGTATTTCTTAGGAAATACATGTGTTGTTCCCAACCCTGTTCCTCTTCTATATCACCTTGCTTTACAATATGAACTTGACCAGGTGTCCACTGGGATAGAAGCCAAGGGTAGGTCCCTCACTTCTCCCTTTCACTTCGAACCCCTCAGCAGGCCTTAATGTCTAGCTTTAAAGCCCAACAGACTAGCTCTTATATTTACTAGTTATATGACCTAAGACAAGCTATTTAGCCTTTCTGAGCATTTTCTCATTTCTCAAATGGTAAAATAGCTATATACATCCTAAGATGTTTTTGATAATACAATTATGTACAAAAATCACCTTGCTCAGAAGGAAAAAACTGGAGGAAAGGAGAGATAAATTATAGTACAGTCCGCTAAATGCTAAACATGTAAGCACAAGACGCAAGAAAAACAAAGGAACAGCACCAAACTCAGCGTCACAGCACTGCAAAAGCATGAGGTGTGAGAGTATACACATGGTAAAGGAAGAAGGACCAGTAGTGCAAGAGAGCTGGGTCTTACAGTGTGTGAAGAGAAAAGACAAGGCTGAAGAAACAGGGCCTGAGGGCCATGTTAAGGAGGGGGACCATGTCCAGTTTTACCCAGGGATGTACCATGATCAAATGTGCATCTGTAGGAGGAACACTCTGGTGGCGCTGTACAAGACAAACCAACCTGGGCCTGGACTTGAGGCAAGCAGATAACCTACACACACACTCTCTTCTCTATTTAGATAGTTTTGTCATCATTTTAAGTAACATTCTCCTTCTCCTTTTAATCCAAATGATAGCTACTTCACAAGGGGTCTCCAACTGAAAAATGACTGGGACTCACAGACAAGATCTGTACAATCTGGTAAAAGTACCAAAGGATCCAAAGTAAAAATGAGAAGATATGGAAAAAAATGTTCATTTCCACTAGGAATCAATGAGCGTCCAGCCAAAATGGAGTAACAGGGACCAGATTCACTCTCCCACTTTAAACAACTAAAAACATCACATAAAATACATGAACCATTTTCAGACATCAGACATTAGGCAACTCAAGGCAGTGGTCCCTGGAGGAGGGAACCAATGAGATGAGCCCTACAATTGCTGCAGCCTTCTGCCTAGAGAAAGTTTTCAGGCCACAGAGCAGGGAGGAGGAAGCTAAGTGGTGCCCAGCAGACACAGGAGTTGAGAAGATAGGTTGGGAGTTTAGGGAACACTGAGTGGCTACAGTTCTTCAAGGCTGAGTATGGAAGGGAAAAGAGCTGCACAGATAGAGAACTCCAGAAATCTGCAGATTCCCCTTTAAGTACCAGTGTGAGAAAACTACCCAAGACTGGGAAAGGGACTACCCAAGAAGAAAAGGTTAAAAAAAAAAAAAAAAAAAAAAAAAGCCCCAGAACTCACACAGGGCCAGGTATAGTTCATGTTCTGACCAGCCACAGTGAGAAAACCTCCTTAACACCCAGATTACAGGGTTAAGCAGTCAGAAGGGTATTGAATAACAGGGCAAAATTTGCTGATCTAAAAGCAAGCCTTCCAAGGATCAAACTGATTCCAAGTAACTTCACTGTGCCCCAGAACAAAGCTCAAGAATATTTTTTAAAGTACAAGACTATCCAGCACCCAGCAATATAATATGCACTAGTGATTCACTAGAAATCATATGTCTAGTGATCAAAAACTACCAGGCGTGCAAAAAGCAGAAAACCGCAACATTTAACCAGGAAGCGAAACTAACCAATAAAAACACATTCAGAAATAACACAACAGAACTAGTAGACAAGAACATTAAGTTATGATAGCTATACTCTGTATGTTCAAGAAGGCACAGAAAAACATAAGCATGTTAAGGAGAGCCATAGAACACATATATAAAAGACTTAAATCAATCTAGAGATGAAAAATACACTGGATGAGATGAACAGCAGATAAAACACTACACAAGACCAATGAACTTGAGTCACAACAATAGAAATTACCTGAAAACAAAACATGCACACACAGGGGGTGGGAGGGAAGGCTCAGAAGGAGAAAAAAACCCATAAACACACCCAAAAACTGGAAAATGAACTGAGCATCAGTGACGTGGGATAGCTTCAGGCCGCACAATATATTTGTAATTGGAGGCCCTGAAGGAGAAGAGATGGAAGAGGGGGCAGGAAAAAAAAAATCTAAAGAAATGATGGCCAAATTTTTTTTTCCAAATGAAACAAATTTACAGATCCAAGAAGGTCAATAAACCTCAAGGAAAATACATAAGAAAAAAATTGCACCAAAAGACATCATAATCAATTGCTTAAAACCAGTGATAAGGAGAAGAATTTTAAAACAGCCAGGGGTAGGTGGAGTACATTACAAAGATACAAAAATGAAAACGACGTAAATTTCTCTTCTGAAACAATACAAATTAGAAGACAGTGGAGCAACATCTTTAAAGTACTGAAAGAAAAAAACTATATACCTACAATTCATTCAAAAATTAATGCAAAAAAAAAAAGACTTTTTTAGACATACAGAACCTGAAAGAGTACCAACAGACCTGCACTATAAGAAATGCTAGGCTGGCGGAGCGCAGTGGCTCACACCTACAATCCCAGCACTTTGGGAAGCCGAGGTGGGCGGATCACTGGTGGTCAGCAGCTCGAGACCAGCCTGGGCAACATGGTGAAACCCCATCTCTACTAAAAATACAAAAATTAGCCGGGCATGGTGGCACGCATCTGTAATCCCAGCTACTCGGGAGGCTGAGGCAGGAGAATCACTTGAACCGGGAGAGGAGGTTGCGACGAGCCGAGATCATGCCACTGCACTCCAGCCTGGGTGACAGAGTGAGACTCCGTCTCAAAAGAAAAAAAAAAGAGAGAGAAAAAGAAAGAAATTCTAGGCTGGGCACAGTGGCGCACACCTTTAGTCCCAGCATTTTGAGAAACTGAGGCAGGAAGATGACTTGTGCCCAGGAGATCAAGACCATCCTGGGCAACATGAATAAACCCACTCTCTACAAAAAATATAAAAATTAGCCAAGTGTGGTGACATGTGTCCGTAGTCCCAGCTCCTCAGGACGCTGAGGTGGGAGGATCATTTGAGCCCAGACAGTCAAGGCTACAGTGAGCTATGATTCCACCACTGTGCTTCAGCTGATGAGACAGAGCGAGACCTTGTCTCAAAAAACAAAACAAAACAGAAAAGAAATGCTGAAGAAATTCCTTCTAGCAGAAGAAAAAATGATAGCAGACAGATATCTGGGTCTACACAAAGGACTGATGAGCATCAGAAATGGTAACTATGTGGACAAATGTAAAATATTTTACGTTATTCTTAAAATATTTTAAAAAATAATTGTTTACAGCAATAATTTTTAAAAAATTCCAGCCTGGGAAACATGGCGTAATCCTATCTCTACAAAAAATAGAAACAAAAATTTGCCAGGTATGGTGGTGCGCACCTACAGGAGGCTGAGGCAAGAGGATCCCCTGAGTCCAGGAAGTTGAGGCTGCAGTGAGCCATGATTGTGCCACTGCACTCCAGCCTGGGTGACAGAGTGAGACCCTGTCAAAAAAGAAAAGAGCAAAGAACTGCAGATCTTGATTAACTAGAAAAATCACTTAAAAGAAAACTGAGGGCTAATATGATTGTAGGTGTGGTCACAGAGTGGGATCTATTCAGTTATGGAACAAATTGGGGTGAAGGCAGGTCCAGAGCATGATCATCAGACAAGAGCTTTAAAGAAAGGTATGTTTTTGATTAATAAAACACCACACAGGTATCAAAGGAAATGCAAAGGGGAGGGTAAAGTAAAAAGAAATGAAAATTAGTATCAGACAACAGATTTCAGAGCAAAAAATATTATTAGATATTACCCAAGATCAATAAAAGTCATTTCTTAACAATAAAGGAGCCAATTCTTTTTTTCTTTTTTTTTTTGAGACGGAGTCTCACTCTGTCCCCCTTGCTGGAGTGCAGTGGCCGGATCTCAGCTCACTGCAAGCTCCGCCTCCCGGGTTCAGGTCATTCTCCTGCCTCAGCCTCCCGAGTAGCTGGGACTACAGGCGCCCGCCACCTCGCCCGGCTAGTTTTTTTGTATTTTTTAGTAGAGACGGGGTTTCACTGTGTTAGCCAGGATGGTCTCGATCTCCTGACCTCGTGATCCACCCGTCTCGGCCTCCCAAAGTGCTGGGATTACAGGCTTGAGTCACCGCGCCCGGCCAGGAGCCAATTCTTAACAGTCCTACAATACTGCTCATTCACAGGAAAAAAAAAAAATGGACAAATGAAAATAATAAATTATCTGCTTTGAGTTATCTTTGGTTTATTGAATTAAAAATAAATTTTTAATAATGGGAAAATACTTCACTGGGAGAAAATTCTAAATGAGTATTTTGATATTTCTTCATGGTCAGGGCTTTCCGAGCAAAGGACACTGACAGGTTGATTGAATAGCAAAGGCCTTGAAAGGCAGAGACAGTATCTCCCTAAAGACAGAAAAATCTGGAGAATTTTGGAATTTACTTCCTGTTCCTGGAAACATCTGCTTATACTCCAGGATAATAAACTTAGCGATACCCTCCCTCTCAACCCTAGAGATTTGCTTAATAAGTAATCTCAATCTCTCTCACTCTCTCCCCAAAGAAGAGGACGGGCAGATGCGCCAGTAGCCTCTATTTAAATGAATCTCAGAAGTTTAGTTCTTCTCCTTTGGTGCAACTTCCTGCATGCACAGGGATCTCACCTGGTTCTCATCCCATTCCCTCTCCCACCATAGTAACTGGCTTTGAAAACAAAACTAGGTTGGGCGCGGTGGCTCATGTCTGTAATCTCAGCACTTTGGAAGGCCAAGGTGGGAGGATCACCTAAGGTCAGGAGTTCGAGATGTGCCTGGCCAACATGGGGAAACCCTGTCTCTACTAAAAATACAAAAAATAGCCGGGTGTGGTAGCATGTGCCTATAATCCCGGCTATTCAGGAGTCTGAGGCAAGAGAATTGCTTGAACCCAGGAGGCAGAGGTTGCAGTAAGCCAAGATTGTGCCATTGCACTCCAGTCTGGGTGACAGAGTAAGACTCCATCAAAAAAAAAAAGAGAGAGAAAGAAAGAAGAAAAAAGAAACTAGTGCTAAGGTATTGCTATGGCTGCTGCATTTTGCTGTAATAAACTATCCTTTTCTGTGATCCAAAAAGCCTCATGTCTCTTGCCAGAATATATATATGTATATACTATACATATATTATACATAATTGTATAATTTACAAATATAATATAGATTATACATATTATATAAATTATATACAATTATGTGTATATCGTAGCTTATATGTGTATAATTATGTATACATGCATTATATGTGTTTTATATGTATATGTATGTAATATATACACATATATACACACACTCTTGAAAGTAGGGGAACTCTCAGACCCTTCAGTTTCTGACTTAACATACTTATGATGAAAACTCACCACAGACCTACCACTCAGATATCCATGATTCTTATTTTGATGCATTTTCTTCTGAGTTTTCTTTCCATAATGAGCATCTGGTACTTCTGATCTTTAAGACTATAAAAAGTTTAACTATCGGGGTCCAGAACCAAGATGGCCGAATACGAACAGCTCCAAACTGCAGCTCCCAGCAGGATCGATGCAGAAGACGGGTGATTTCTGCATTTCCAACTGAGGTATCGGGTTCATCTCATTGGGACTGGCTGGACAGTGGGTGCAGCCCACGGAGGGTAGCCAAAGCAGGGCAGGGCATCGCCTCATCCAGGAAGCACAAGGGGTCCGGGAATTCCCTCTCCTAGCCAAGGGAAGCTGTGACAGATGGTACCTGGAAAATCAGAACACTCTTGCCCTAATACTGCGCTTTTCCAACAGTCTTAGCAAACAGCACACCAGGAGATTATACCAGACACCTGGCTTGGTGGGTCCCATGCCCACGGAGCCTTGCTCATTGCTAGCACAGCAGTCCAAGATGGAACTGCGAGGTGGCGGTGAAGCTGGGGGAGGGGTGTCTGCCATTGCTGAGGCTTGACTAGTTAAAACAAAGCATGCGGGAAACTGGAACTGGGTGGAGCCCACTGCAGCTCAAGGAAGCCTGCCTGCCTCTGCAGACTGCACCTCTGGGGGCAGGGCATACCTGAACAAAAGGCAGCATAAACTTCTGCAGACTTAAAAGTCCCTGTCTGACAGCTTCGAAGAGAGTAGTGGTTCTCCCAGCATGGAGTCTGAGACTGAGAATGGACAGACTGCCTCCTCAAGTGGGTCCCTGGCCCCCAAGTAGCCAAACTGGGAGACACCTCCCAGTAGGGGCCAACTGACACCTTGTATAGGCGGGTGCCCTTCTGGGACAAAGTTTCCAGAGGAAGGATCAGGAAGTAACATTTGTTGTTCTGCAATATTTGCTGTTCTGCAGCCTCCACTGGTGATACCCAGTCAAACAGGGTCTGGAGTGGACCTCCAGCAAACTCCAAACAGACCTGCAGCTGAGGGTCCCGACTATTAGAAGGAAAACAAACAAACAGAAAGGAATAGCATCAACATCAACAAAAAGGACATCCACACCAAAACTCGATCTGTAGGTCACCATCATCAAAAACCAAAGGTAGGTAAAACCACAAAGATGGGGAGAAACAAGAACAGAAAAGCTGAAAATTCTAAAAATCCGAGTGCCTCTTCTCCAAAGGATTGCAGCTCCTCGCCAGCAACAGAACAAAGCTGGACGGAGAATGACTTTGACAAGTGACAGAAGTAGGCTTCAGAAGATTAGTAATAAATTTCTCTGAGCTAAAGGAGGATGTTCAAACCCATTGCAAAGAAGCTAAAAACCTTGAAAAAAGATTAGACAAATGGCTCACTAGAATCAACAGTGTAGAGAAGACCTTAAATGACCTGATGGAGCTCAAAATCATGGCATGAGAACTATGTGATGCATGCACAAGCTTCAGTAGCCGATTCGACCAACTGGAAGAAAGGGTATCAGTGACTGAAGAGCAAATGAATGAAATGAAGCAAGAAGAGAAGTTTAGAGAAAAAAAGAGTAAAAAGAAACGAACAAAGCCTCCAAGAAATACGGGACTATGTGAAAAGACCAAATCTGCGTTTGATTGGTGTACCTGAAAGTCATGGGGAGAACGGAACCAAGTCAGAAAACACTCTTCAGGATATTATCCAGGAGAACTTCCCCAATCTAGCACGGCAGGCCAACATTCTAATTCAGGAAATACAGAGAACACCAAAAAGATACTCCTTGAGAAGAGCAACCCCAAGACACATAATTTTCAGATTCACCAAGGTTGAAATGAAGGAAAAAATGTTAAGGGCAGCCAGAGAGAAAGGTTGGGCTACCCACAAAGGGAAACCCATCAGACTAACAGCGGATCTCTCAGCAGAAACTCTACGAGCCAGAAGAGAGTGGGGGCCAATATTCAACATTCTTAAAAAAAAGAATTTTCACCCACAATTTCATATCCAGTCAAACTAAGCTTCTTAACTGAAGGATAAATAAAATTGTTTACAGAGAAGCAAATGCTGAGAGATTTTTTTGCCACCAGGCCTACCTTACAAGAGCTCCTGAAGTAAGCACTAAACATGGAAAGGAACAACCGGTTAACAGTCACTGCAAAAACATGCCAAATGGTAAAGACCATCGATGCTAGGAAGAAACTGCATCAACTAACGAGCAAAATAACCAGCTAACATCATAATGACAGGATCACATTCACACATAACAATATTAATCTTAAATGTAAATGGGCTAAATGCCCCACACAGACTGGCAAACTGGATAAAGAGTCAAGACCTATCAGTGTGCTATATTCAGGAGACCCATCTCATGTGCAGAGACACACATAGCCTCAAAATAAAGGGACGGAGGAAGAACTACCAAGCAAATGGAAAACAACAACAACAAAAAAATCAGGGGTTGCAATCCTAGTCTCTGATAAAACATACTTTAAACCAACAAAGATCAAAACAAAGAAGGCCATTACATAATGCTAAAGGGATCAATGCAACAAGAAGAGCTAACTATCCTAAATGTATATGCACCCAATACAGGAGCACCCAGATTCATAAAGCAAGTCCTTAGAAACCTACAAAGAGACCTAGACTCCCACACAATAATAATGGGAGAACTTTAACACCCCACTGTCAACATTAGATCAACGAGACTGAATGTTAACAAGGATATTCAGGACTTGAACTCAGCTCTGCACCAAGCGGACCTAATAGACATCTATAGAACTCTCCACCCCGAATCAACAGAATATACATTCTTCTCAGCACTACATTGCACTTATTCCAAAACTGACCACATAGTTGGAAGTAAAGCACTCTTCAGCAAATACAAAAGAACAGAAATTGTAACGAACTCTCGGACCGCAGTGCATCAAATTAGAACTCAGGATTAAGAAACTCACTCAAAACCACACAACGACATGGAAACTGAACAACCTGCTCCTGAATGACTACTGGATAAATAACGAAATGAAGGCAGAAATAAAGATGTTCTTTGAAACCAACGAAAACAAAGTCACAACATACCAGAAACTCTGGGACACATTGAAAGCAGTGTGTAGAGGGAAACTTTTTTTTTTTTTTTGAGGCGGAGTCTCGCTCTGTCACCCAGGCTGGAGTGCAGTGGCGCGATCTCGGCTCACTGCAAGCTCCGCCTCCCGGGTTCCCGCCATTCTCCTGCCTCAGCCTCCCGAGTAGCTGGGACTACAGGCGCCGCCACCACGCCCGGCTAATTTTTTTGTATTTTTTTTTAGTGGAGACGGGGTTTCATTGTGTTAGCCAGGATGGTCTCGATCTCCTGACCTCGTGATCCGCCCGTCTCGGCCTCCCAAAGTGCTGGGATTACAGGCTTGAGCCACCGCGCCCGGCCGTGTAGAGGGAAACTTATAGCACTAAATGCCCACAAGAGAAAGCAGGAAAGATCTAAAATCAACACCCTAACATCACAATTAAAAGAACTAGAGAAGCAAGAACAAACACATTCAAAAGCTAGCAGAAGGCAAGAAATAACTAAGATCAGAGCAGAACTGAAGGAGATAGAGACACAAAAAAAAAACCCTTCAAAAAAATCAATGAATCCAGGAGCTGGTTTTTTGAAAAGATCAACAAAATTGATAGACTACCAGCAAGACTAAAAAAGAAGAAAAGAGAGAAGAATCAAATAGACGCAATAAAAAATGATAAAGGGGTATCACCACCAATCTCACAGAAATACAAACTACCATCAGAGAATACTATAAACACCTCTATGCAAATAAACTAGAAAATCTAGAAGAAATGGATACATTCCTGGACACATACACCCTCCCAAGACTAAACCAGGAAGAAGTTGAATCCCTGAATAGACCAGTAACAGATTCTAAAATTGAAGCAATAATTAATAGCCTACCAACCAAAAAAGTCCAGGACCAGATAGATTCACAGCCAAATTCTACTAGAGGCACAGAGATGAGCTGGTACTATTCCTTCTGAAACTATTCCAATCATTAGAAAAAGAGGGAATCCTCCCTAACTCATTTTATGAGGCCAACATCATCCTGATACCAAAGCCTGGCAGAGACATACCAAAAAAAAAAAAGAGATTTTTAGACCAATATCCCTGATGAACATCAATGCAAAAATCCTCAATAAAATACTGGCAAACCGAATCCAGCAGCACATCAGAAAGCTTATCCACTACGATCAAGTTTGCTTCATCTCTGGGATGCAAGACTGGTTCAACATACACAAATCAATAAACATAATCCATCATATAAACAGAACCAAAGACAAAAACCACATGATTATCTCAATAGATGCAAAAAGGCCTTCGACAAAATTCAACAGTGCTTCATGATAAAAACTCTCAATAAACTAGGTATTGATGGAACGTATCTCAAAATAATAAGAGCTATTTATGACAAACCCACAGCCAATATCATACTGAATAGGCAAAAACTGGAAGCATTCCCTTTGAAAACTGGCACAAGACAGGGATGCCCTCTCTCACCACTCCCATTCAACATAGTGTTGGAAGTTGTGGCCAGGGCAATCAGGCAGGAGAAAAAACTAATGGGTATTCAATTAAGAGGAAGTCAAATTGTCCCTGTTTGCAGATGACATGATCGCATATTTAGAAAACCCCATTGTCTCAGCCCAAAATCTCCTTAAGCTGATAAGCAACTTCAGCAGAGTCTCAGTATACAAAATCAATGTGCAAAAATCACAAGCATTCCTATACACCAATAACAGACAGAGAGCCAAATCATGAGTGAACTCCCATTCACAATTGCTACAAAGAGAATAAAATACCTAGGAATCCAACTTACAAGGGATGTGAAGGACCTCTTCAAGGAGAAGTACACACTACTGCTCAACGAAATAAAAGAGGACACAAACAAATGGAAGAACATTCCATGCTCATGGATAGGAAGAATCAATATCATGAAAATGGCCATACTGCCCAAGGTAATTTATAGATTCAATGCCATCCCCATCAAGCTACCAATGATTTTCTTCACAGAATTGGAAAAAACTACTTTAAAGTTCATATGGAACCATAAAAGAGCCTGCATTGCCAAGACAATCCTAAGCAAAAAGAACAAAGCTGGAGGCATCACACTACCTGACTTCAAACTATACTAAAAAGCTACGCTAACCAAAACAGCATGGTACTGGTACCAAAACAGAGATACAGACCAATGGAACAGAACAGAGGCCTCAGAAATAATACCACACATCTACAACCATCTGATCTTTGACAAACCTGACAAAAACAAGAAATGGGGAAAGGATTCCCTATTTAATAAATGGTGCTGGGAAAACTGGCTAGCCATATGTAGAAGGCTGAAACTGGATCCCTTCCTTACACCTTATACAAAAATTAATTCAAGATGGATTAAAGACTTAAATGTTAGACCTAAAACCATAAAAACTCTAGAAGAAAACCTAGGCAATACCATTCAGGACATAGGCATGGGCAAGGACTTCACGACAAAAAACACCAAAAGCAATGGCAACAAAAGCCAAAATAGACAAATGGGATCTAATTGAACTAAAGAACTTCTGCACAGCAAAGGAAACTACCATCAGAGTGAACAGGCAACCTACAGAATGGGAGAAAATTTTTGCAATCTACCCATCTGACAAAGGGTTAATATCCAGAACCTACAAAGAACGTAAACAAATTTACAAGAAAAAATCAAACAACCCCATCGAAAAGTGGGCAAAGGATATGAACAGACACTTCTCAAAAGAAGACATTTATGCAGCCAACAGACACATGAAAAAATACTCATCATCACTTGCCATCAGAGAAATGCAAATCAAAACCACAATGAGATACCATCTCACACCAGTGAAAATGGCAATCATTAAAAAGTCAGGAAACAACAGGTGCTGGAGAGGATGTGGAGAAATAGGAACACTTTTATACTGTTGGTGGGATTGTAAACTAGTTCAACCATTGTGGAAAACAGTGTGGCGATTCTTTAAAGATCTAGAACTACAAATACCATTTGACCCAGTGATCCCATTACTGGGTATATACCCAAAGGATTATAAATCACGCTACTATAAAGACACATGCACACGTATGTTTACTGTGGCACTATTCACAATAGCAAAGACTTGGAATCAACCCAAATGTCCATCAGTGACAGACTAGATTAACAAAATGTGACACATATACACCATGGAATACTATGCAGTCATAAAAATGGATGAGTTCATGTCCTTTGTAGGGACATTGATGAAGCTGGAAACCATCATTCTGAGCAAACTATCACAAGGACAGAAAACCAAACACTGTATGTTCTCACCCATAAGTGGGAATTGAAAAGTGAGAACACACGGACACAGGGTGTGGAACATCACACACTGGGGCCTGTTGTGGGGTTGGGGATGGGGGAGGGATAGCATTAGGAAAAATACCTAATAAAAATGATGAGTTAAGGGTGCAGCACACAAACATGGCACATGTATACATATGTAACAAACCTGCATGTTGCACACATGTCCTTTAGAACTTAAAAAACCACAGGCACACGTATGTTTATTGCGGCACTATTCACAATAGCAAAGACTTGGAACCAACCTAAATGTCCATCAATGATAGACTGGATTAAGCAAATGTGGCACATATACAGCATGGAATACTATGCAGCCATAAAGAAGGATGAGTTCATGTCCTTTGCAGGGACATGGATGAAGCTGGAAACTATCATTCTGAGCAAACTATCACAAGGACAAAAAACCAAACACTGCCTGTTCTCATTCATAGGTGGGAATTGAACAATGAGATCACTTGGACACAGGGTGGGGAACATCACATGCTGGGGCCTGTCGGGGTGTGGTGGGCTGGAGGAGGGATAGCATTAGGAGAAATACCTAATGTAAATGATGAGTTGATGGGTGCAGCAAACCAACATGGTACCTGTATACCTATTTATCAAACCTGCACATTGTGTACATGTACCCTAGAACTTAAAGTATTAAAAAAAAAAAAAAAAAAAAAAAGAGGCAGGATTATCACTTGTTCCTTGCAGCTCTGGACTCCCAGGAAGAAGAGGCCTGGTCAGATTCTGGGAGACAAAAGAAACCTTTTGTTTCCACTGGGTTTCAAATAGAGGACCTTCCATGTGTTAGGCCAGCGTAGTAACTACTACACCACAGAAACCCTTTGCATTGCAGGCTTTTTATATTTTGAGATGAGCATTTAATACTTGTTTTTACAATTATTTTTTAGTTGACAAAAATTGTATATATTTATGATGAAAAAAGAAAAAAGTTTAACTTTCTTTTTTCAAAGGGAACATCTACAAATCTTCCCAATTAAAGTAACAATACCTAAAACCCTATCTGAAAACAAATCTGAAAAAGAAAGGTAGACTTGAGAGTCATCAAAACAAAGAATAAAAAAGAAACAAGTAAACAACATGGTTTAAAAAGAAAAGGAAGGCTGGGCACCGTGGCTCACCCCTGTAATCCCAGAACTTTGTGAGGCCAACATGGGTGGATCACTTGAGGTCAGGAGTTCAAGACCAGCCTGGCCAACATGGTGAACTCCATCTCTACTAAAAATACAAAAATTAGCCAGGCGTGGTGGCACGTACCTGTAGTCCCAGCTACTTGGGAGGCTGAGGCAGGAGAACTGCTTGAGCCCGGGAGGCGAAGGTTGCAGTGAGCTGAGATCACTCCACTGCACTCCAGCCTGGGCAACAGAGCAAGACTCCGTCTCAAAAAATAATAAGAAAAAAGAAAAAAGAAAAGGAAGATGAGCTATAAAGAGTGCATTACAATTCAACACAAAGCTTTACAAACATGAAAACCTGCCAAAGGAGATGTCCAAGAGCCAAAATCCAGATGGGAAGCATTGAACAAAAACTTGTTTTATATACTAAGGTGAGCATGTGGAAATGTTTTTCCATTTTATAAAAACGTTATGGGCTGGGCGCGGTGGCTCAAGCCTGTAATCCCAGCACTTTGGGAGGCCAAGACGGGCGGATCACGAGGTCAGTAGATCGAGACCATCCTGGCTAACACGGTGAAACCCCGTCTCTACTAAAAAAATACAAAAAACTAGCTGGGCGGGGTGGCGGGCGCCTGTAGTCCCAGCTACTCAGGAGGCTGAGGCAGGAGAATGGCGTGAACCCGGGAGGCGGAGCTTGCAGTGAGCCGAGATCCCGCCACTGCACTCCAGCCTGGGCGACAGAGCGAGACTCCGTCTCAAAAACAAAAAAACAAAAAAACAAAAAAAAACACGTTATGGCCTAATGTTGCATCAAAGTCGAACTGCAAACAGCACAAAGAACCCTCAGAGCAATGGCTGAGTTTTCTGGAAGGGAATAAATTGAAACATACCCTTATTATCCTGGCAGCCTCCAAAAGGATTCGGCAACGCTCCATGCCAGATTTTTTACTCCATATTTTAAAAGCAGCTTTTGCATTTTGAACAGCCAAATTTACTTCCTTTTCTCCTGAACATGTGAAAGTCGCTATCACTCGGCCTATAAAGAAGGGAAACATCAGTTTTATCTCGAATTGTTGCCACATATTTAAATAAAATATTATCTATAGGCCGGGCGCGGTGGCTCAAGCCTGTAATCCCAGCACTTTGGGAGGCCGAGACGGGTGGATCACGAGGTCGGGAGATCGAGACCATCCTGGCTAACACGGTGACACCCCGTCTCTACTAAAAAATACAAAAAACTAGCCGGGCTAGGTGGTGGGCGCCTGTAGTCCCAGCTACTCGAGAGGCTGAGGCAGGAGAATGGCGTAAACCTGGGAGGCGGAGCTTGCAGTGAGCTGAGATCCGACCACTGCACTCCAGCCTGGGCAGCAGAGCGAGACTCCGTCTCAAAAAAAAAAAAAAAAAAAATTATCTATCAATATTCTCTTAGTAGTATTCCCTTCTTGTTTTTTGTTTCTTTGAGATGAAGTCTTGCTCTGTCGCCCAGGTTGGAGTGCAGTGGCGCGCAGTCTCGGTTCACTGCAATCTCCGCCTCCTTAATTCAAGCGATGCCCCTGCCTCAGCCTCCTGAATAGCTGGGACTACCAGTGCACAGTACACGCCACTACGCCCGGCTAATTTTTTGTATGTTTTAGTAGAGATCGGGTTTCACCATGTTGACCAGGATGGTCTCGATTTCCTGACTTCATGATCCGCCCGCCTCAGCCTCCCAAAGTGCCGGAATTACAGGCGTGAGCTACCGTCCCTTCTTGTTTTTAAGTATGGTTTGATTTAGTGACCATCTCTGTACTAGCAGGGGTTTTTTTTGTTTTGTTTGTTTGTTTTTAAGACAGAGACTCGCTCTTGTCGCCCAAGCTGGAGTGCAATGGCGCGATCTTGGCTCACTGCAACTTTCCCCTCCCGGGTTCCAGCAATTCTCCTGCCTCAGCCTTCCCAGTAGCTGGGATTACATGGGATTACTGGCACATACCACCACATTCAGCTAATTTCTGTATTTTTAGTAGAGACGGGGTTTCATCATGTTGGTCAGGCTGGTCTTGTACTCCTGACCTCAAGTGATTCACCTACCTCTGCCTCCCAAAGTGCTGGGATTACAGGTGTAAGCCACCACACCCAGCCTAGCAGTTCTTAATTATATTTTGCGGTCACTGACATGTTTTAGGAGTCTGATAAAAGTTGCAGACTTCTCTCCAGAAAAATGTACTTAAACATATAACAGAATTACAGGAATGTCATGTCCCCTGCCCTAAACTCATCATGGATTTAGGGTTAAGAACCCCTGCTCTCCACTATTCTACAGTTGAGTTTACTAACATTAACTTCTATTAAGTTTTGCAACACTCCTAAACATTATCTCAGAACGTCAGAGGTCTCGTAAAATGAAAGTCAAAAGTAATCGGTCTACTGGATTATAAACTCTGACTGTAAATCCCTCGTCTATATTCTATGTAGGTTATATCATACTACTGATACTTGATAAATATAGTTAATAAGCAGTAATATCAGGAAAGGCATTCCTAAAGAACATATTTTTTCTCAAAAAATCCAGTATTTCCTTTTCTTATTCCACCTTTATTCCCTCTCCCTATTCTGATGCAAATTATGAAACACAATCAGTTTTTCTAGACCCATGCCCCAAGGACTGTACTGCCTCTACCAACAAGCATTCTTTAAGCTTGTCAACTCAGCAAATCCTCTTCACAAGAACTCCTGGAACTCTTTCCAGGGAGACTTCACAAATCTGCAATTTCTGTTACAAACTTGAACAGCCAGCTGGTAAAGGCAGTGGCTGAGGGTCACACACACTATAGGCAATTAAAACAACAAAGAGCAATTTTTCTTTCTTCTGTATCAAGATGAGGTCGGGGTAGAGAAGCTGTTTCCTCCTACATAAAGAAGAGATGCGGTAACACCTTCTGGGTCTGCCAAGTCACTGCTCTGTGGTTTAGTGTGGATGGTCAAATGCTAAATTCTCCAGTCCCCTGCAAATCAGTTTGATTGCTCTGGCTACATTTTACACAAAATATTTACATTTTTCTCCCCACATATATTCCCTAAAACCCAGCAAAATAAACACAACACAAAACCAAAACAAAAAGCCTCTTCTTCCTTATCTCTGTTACCTTCAGAGTTCGCAGAGTAAATCCAGTGCCTAGCACAGTGCTTAGCACACATTATCCACTGGATGAAAAAGTTTTATTTCAGCAAGATGAATAAATTGTGGAGAGTTCATGTAGACCATGGTGACTATGGTTACCAATACTGCATCATATACTTGAAATTTGCTAATAGACCTTAAATATTTCACTATCCAAAAAAAGCTGTAACTATGTAGAAGCAATGGGTAATTAGATTGACTGTGGTAATCATTTTGTAAGGTATACATACATTACATCATGTTTTACACTTAAGTATATACAATTTTTATTTGTTAATTATACTTCCATAAAGCTGGGGAAGAAAGTACTGAATAAAGGTGGGGTTTTTTCCTTTCCCAATTCTGATTAATGTGCAGAAATATTTTAATATTAGCATGTGGTGACAAAGTCCTCATTCGTAGTCATTAGAAACGATCTGTGAGCGCTCCTTCATTCCCAGCACAAATAATTATCTTCCCCACAACCCCGCCCCGTTCTTTTAGAATTCCTCTCCTATGCACACATTTGAAGATAATAATACATCAGTCCTAGTGTTAAAAGGGGAACAGCTGGCTGGGCACGGTGGCTCACACCTGCAATCCCAGCACTTTGGGAGGCCGAAGCGGGAGGATCACCTACGCTCAGGAGTTGGGAGACCAGCTGAAACCCCGTCTCTACTAAAAATACAAAAATTAGTCGGACGTGGTTGGGAGCCTATAATCCCAGCTACCAGGGAGGCTGAGGCGGGAGAAGCACTTGAGTCCGGAAGGTCGAGGGCGCAGTGAGCTGAGCTCGTGCCTCTGCACTTCAGCCTGGGCAACAGAGTGAAACTCTGTCTCAAAAAAAAAAAAAAAAAAAAAAAAAAAGGAAGTTAACAGACGTACGACTTTCCCCACACCAGGACTTTGCGAACTCTGTTCTGGCCCCGGTAAAACTCCTCACGATCCTCCCATCAGCTTTTCCTTTTCCTCCCTTCCCATCCCTGCCCAGAGGCACTCGCGTTGCCCCAGAATCGCTAGCTGCCTACACACACAACCTTAGACTCTCCACTGTCACTGTCTGTGCTCAAGTCAACCCTGCAGAACACAGGAAACGGGGGCTGGCCGGGAAATCCGCGCACCCGGCCCCGCGGCGCCCCAGTCTCCCGGGCTCGGTGCAGTTACCGGTTGCCGGCTCGAAAGCTTTCTCGGTGCCGGAGGCGTCAGCCGGCTCCACGCGGGCCCCGCCGCGGTAATTGAGCGGCTGCGACACGACGAAGGTGCCAGTGCTCATGGCGGCGACAGGAGAGGGCTGAAGACTGCGAACAAGCGGAGAGAGCGCGGCCCGGCCTGCTCGGAGAAACATGAGGGGCGGGCGCGGCTCCGGGGCAGAGACTGAGAGGCCGCGGGAGGGGCGGGGCCACGGGGATCGGTTCTAGATTTTTGAGGCAGTCACTCGATTCCTCCGCGGTCCAGGTTAGGCCCTTGCGTCGTCAGGAGGGTGGAGCAAGACACCAGATTCCCACCCACCACCTCGCCTTACCCCACACAGTCTCCAGGCGGGAAGAGGACTTCCTTCTTCGTGATCAATATTTGTGAAGCACTTTACAAGCGTTTTCGGGTTCATCATTGCATGTAAGCATCCTAGGATCCCATTCTTAATCCTATCGCCTGAAGAAGGCAGAGGATTGGCAGGCCGAGAGTTTTTGGTGGTTACTTCACTGTTAAACCACCGTTTCTTTATCTGTGTAATGCTTTTTAAAGGGTTACAGTAAAAAGCAAGGGGACTGTGAACGAGATAGATGATATTGTGATCTGAAACTGCTTTTTAAATTCTTAGAGAGGCTGGGCGCTGTGGCTCACCAAGGCTGGAGGGTCGCTTGAGCCCAGGAGTTTGAGGGCAACATAAGAGAGACCCTGTGTCTACAAAAAAAAAAATAAAAATAATACAAATTGGGCCAGGCGCGGTGGCTCACGCCTGTAATCCCAGCACTTAGGGAGGCCGAGGCGGGCGGATCACCTGAGGTCAGGAGTGTCATGCGTGTGTGTCTGTGTGAAGAGACCATTAAACAGGCTTTGTGTGAGCAATAAAGCTTTTTAATCACCTGGGTGCAGGCGGGCTGAGTCCCAAAAGAGAGTCAGTGAAGGGAGATAAGGGTGGGGCCGTTTTATAGGATTTTGGTAGGTAAAGGAAAATTACAGTCAAAGGGGGTTTGTTCTCTGGCGGGCAGGAGTGGGAATCAGAAGGTGCTCAGTGGGGGAGCTTTTTGAGCCAGGATGAGCCAGGAAAAGGACTTTCACAAGGTAATGTCATCACTTAAGGCAAGGACCGGCCATTTTCACTTTTTCTGTGGTGGAATGTCATCAGTTAAGGCGAAGCAGGGCATTTGCACTTGTTTTGTGATTCTTCAGTTACTTCAGGCTATCTGCGCGCATATGTGCAAGTCACAGGGGATGTGATGGCTTGGCTTGGGCTCAGAGGCCTGACGTTCCTGACTTCTTATATTAATAAGAAAAATAAAACAAAATAGTGAAGTGTTGGGGTGGCGAAAATTTTCGGGGGGTCGTATGGAGAGAGAATGGGTGATGTTTCTTAGGGCGGCTTCAAGCGGGATTAGGGGTGGCATGGGAACCTAGAGTGGGAGAGATTAAGCTGAAGGGAGAGCTTGTGGTAAGAGACAATATTGTGGGGTTGTTAGAAGAAGCACTTGTCGTATAGAATGATTGGTGATGGCCTGGATATGGTTTTGTATGAATTGAAAAACTAAACAGAAGACACAAGGTCTGAATAAGAGAAGGAGAGAAAACAGGTATTAAAGGACTAAGAATTGGGAGGACCTAGGACATTTAATTACAGAGTGCCTAAGGAGGCTCAGAATAGCCTTGCCAGCAAAGATTATTTACTTTAAGAGGGAATTTAGAGTGGCGGTTTGGGATAGCACCAGGAGATATCAGCTGTGATGGCTTGGAGAAACAGTGTAAACTAGCAGTGTAAACATGAGCAGGGCATTTATGAGTAGTTGAGAAGGGTGAATAGGAGTATGACTAGCCAGAAGATAGTAGGGATGACAAGTGTTTTGGGGTGCAGTCCAAGTTGGTCTGGTGTCTGGAATGAGATGGGACCTAATAAAAAGGAGTGTCCACCTAGGAACTCAAATGGGCTGGAACCTGTAGCATTCTGAGGACAGGCCTGAATTCTGAGAAGGGAACGTGGTAAAAGTATTGTCTAGTCCTTTTTATGTTGGTGACTGAGCTTGGTGAGGTGTGTTTTTAAAAGACCATTAGTCCATTCTGCCTTTCCTGAAGATTGAGGATGGTAAAGGATATAAAGTTTCACTGAATACTAAGTGTCTGAGAAACTGCTTGCGTGATTTGACTATTAAAGGCTGGTCCGTTATCAGACTGTATAGAGAGGTGTGAAGGCCAAACTGAGGAATTATGTCTGACAGAAGGGAAGAAATGACTGCGGTGGCCTTCTCAGGCCCTGTGGGAAAGGCCTCTACCCATCCAGTGAAAGTGTCTACCTAGACTAAGAGATATTTTACTTTTCTGACTCGGGGCATGTGAGTAAAGTCAATTTGCCAGTCCTGGGCAGGGGCAAATCCCCCAGCTTGATGTGTAGGAAATGGAGGGGGCCTGAACAATCCCTGAGGGGTAGTAGAATAGCAGATGGAACACTGAGAAGTGATTTTCTTGAGAATAGATTTCTAGGATGGAAAGGAAATGAGAGGTTCTAAGAGACAGGCTAGCGGCTTGTAACTTAGATGGAAGAGGTTATGAAATGACAACAGAATAGAATGGGCCTGTGAGGCTGGAAGGAGATCTTTTCCTTGGTCTAAGAACCATTTGCCTTGTGTGGGAAGAGATTGATAGGTGGAAGTTTCAGTGGGGGAGTAGGTGAGAGTGACTGATGTGAAGGAGGAAAACTGCCATGAGGGATAGAAGTTGGAACACTGGCTGCTTTTCTAGCCACCTTATCAGCGTAAGCGTTACCTAGAGCAATGGTGGGGGGAAGAAAATAGATTTTGGAAGTTATGAGAACTGTAGAGAGTGAGTTGAGCATAGTTTGTGATTTTTAGGGCCTCTAAAAGTATTAAAGCAGTGGCAGGCACTGCACGCAGACATGAGGGCTAGGCTAAAACAGTAAGATCAAGTTGTTTGGACAGAAAGTCTACAGGACGCGGTCCTGGCTCTTGTGTAAGAATTTTGTCTGCACTAACCATGCCTAGGAAGGAAAGAAGGAGTTGTTTTATAAAAGGGATTTGGGTTTGGGAGATTAGCCGGACACGATCAGCAGGGAGAGTAAGTGTGTATTTATGAGAATTATGCTGGGATAGGTAACAGATGAGGAAGAAATTTGGGCTTGACTGAAGTAATGGGGGCTGTCCGTAAAGCCGTGCAGCAGTACAGCCCAGGTAATTTGCTGAGCCTGATGGGTGTCAGGGTCAGTCCAAGTGAAAGCAAAGAGAGGCTGGGATGAAGGGTGTAAAGGTATAGTAAAGAATGTTATGTATGAGTTCCAGAACAGAATAATGGGTTGTGGAGGGAGGTATTGAAGATAGGAGAGGATATGGGTTGGGCACTACAGGGTGAACAGGCAAAACAATTTCGTTGATAAGGCGCAGATCTTGAACTAACCTGTAAGCGTTGTCTGGTTTTATGACAGGTAAAATGGGGGAATTGTAAGGGGCATTTACAGGCTTTAAAAGGCCATGCTGTAGCAGGCGAGTGATAACAGGCTTTAATCCTTTTAAAGCGTGCTGTGGGATGGGATATTGGCGTGGAGTAGGGTAAGGGTGATTAGGTTTTAATGAGATGGTAAGGGGCGCATGATCAGTCACTAAGGAGGGAGTCGAGGTATCCTATACTTGTGGGTTAAGGTGGGGGGACACGAGGGGAGGATGTGAAGGAGGCTTTGAACTGGGGGAAAAGGCGGCAATGAGGTATGGCTGTAGCCTAGGAATAGTCAGGGAAACAGATAATTTAGTTAAAATGTCTTGACTTAATAAGGGAGCTGGACAGGTGGGGATAACTAAAAAGGAGTGTATAAAAGAATGTTGTCCAAGTTGGCACCAGAGTGGGGGAGTTTTAAGAGGTTTAGAAGCCTGGCAGTCAATACTTACAACAGTTATGGAGACAAGGGAAACAGGCCCTTGAAAAGAAGGTAATGTGGAGTGGGTAGCCTCCATATTGATTAAGAAGGGGACAGACTTACCCTCCACTGTTAAGAGTTACCCAAAGTGTCTGTGATGGTCCAGGAAGCTTCCAAGGAGATGGGACAGCGTCAATCTTCAGCCACTAAGCCGAGAAGGTCTGGAAAGGAGTCAATCAGAGCCTTGGGCCAGAGCTCCAGGGACTCTGGGAGTGGCTGCCAGGCGAGTTGGACAGTCCGATTTCCAGTGGGGTCCCACACGGATGAGACACGGCTTAGGAGGAATCCCGGGCTGCGGGCATTCCTTGAACCAGTGGCCAGATTTCCGGCACTTGTAGCAAGCTCCTGGGGGAGGAAGTTCTGGAGGAACCTCTGGCAGCTATGGTTCAGGCATTTGGAGTTGTGTGCTGGAGATGTGGCTGGGGTTTGTCTTACAGTGGAGGCAAGGAATTGCAACTCAGAAATAAGTTGCTACTTGGCTGCCTCTACTCTATTATTGTACACCTTGAAGACGAGGTTCATTAAGTCCTGTTGTGGGGTTTGAGGGCTGGAATTTAATTTTTGGGGTTTTATTTAATGTCAGGAGCAGATTGGGTAATAAAATAAAATGCATATTGAGAATAAGTCGGCCTTCTGACCTTTCAGGGTCTAGGGCTGAAAAGCGTCTCAGAGTTGCTGCTAAACGGGCCATGAATTGGGCTGGGTTTTTTATATTTGATGAAAAAGAGCCTAAACGCTAACTGATTTGGGAGAGGTCGGATAAAGAAAAAGGAACATTAACCTTGACTATGCCTTTAGTTCTAGCTACTTTTTTAAGAGGAAATTGCTGGGTAGGTGGGGGAGGGCTAGTCGAGGAACGAAACTGTAAGCCAGACGGGGTGTGAGGAGGGGAGGTGATAAAAGGATTACAGGGTGGGGAGCGGAGGCTGAGGAAAAATTGGGACCTAGCTCGGCCTGGCGAGGAGGGGAGAGGTCAGATGGGTCTGTAGAAAAGGAAGACCAGAAAGACTCATCGATGCTTGGGGTTGGGACTGAGGGGACAGGCGGGAGGGAAAGAAGGAAGATTTGGGACGAGTTGCATTGGGAACAGAGACTAGGGAGGGACTTATGTGTGAAAGAATGCCTGGACGTCAGGCACCTCAGACCGTTTGCCCATTTTATGACAATAATTATCTAGATCTTGTAGGATGGAAAAATCGAAAGTGCCGTTTTCTGGCTATTTGTAACTACTGTCAAGTTTGTGTTGGCACTAAGCGGCATTGTAGAAGAAAATAAGGCATTTAGGTTTTAGATCAGGTGTGAGTTGAAGAGGTTTTAAGTTCTTGAGAACACAGGCTAAGGAGAAGAAAGAGGAATGGAGGGTGGAAGGTTGCCCATAGTGAAAATAAGAGGTCAGGGCATGGAAATAAGGGGTTGGGGCACAAAAATAAGAGGTTGGGGCGTGGAAATAAGGGGTCAGGGCACAAAAATAAGAGGTTGAGGTTCTTGCCCTTCCCCCAGAAAAGCAGAGAAGGGGTAGAGACAGGGAGAGAAGAGGTCGGGGTTCTTGCCCCTCACCCAGAAAAGCGGGACTTGCCGCTAAGGGTGAAGGACCAAGGCAGGCGTCCCTGCAGTGTGGTCAGACACCTCTAAATCAGAGAGGCGTCCCTGCAGTGATTAAACACCAAGGGAAGGCTGCCTTCCCGAATCCGTGACCAGCGCCGGAGTTTTGGGTCCACGGATGAAACGTGTCTCCTTTGTCTCTACCAGAAAATGAAAGGAACTGAAATTAAGAGAAGGGAGAGATTGAAGAGTGGTGCTAAGATTAAAAGGAGAAACACGTTGAGGGATAGTGAGAGAGGTTGGAGAAGAGAGTAAAAAGGGGCCACTTACCCGATTTAAAATTGGTAAGATGTTCCTTGGGCTGGTTGGTCTGAGGACCAGAGGTTGTAGGTGGATCTTTATCACGGAGCAAAGAGCAGGAGGACAGGGAATTGATCTCCCAAGGGAGGTCCCCCTATCCGATCACAGCACCAAAATGTCCTGTGCATCCGTGTGAAGAGACCACTGAACAGGCTTTGTGTGAGCAATAAAGCTTTTTAATTACCTGGGTGTAGGCAGGCTGAGTCCGAAAAGAGAGTCAGCAAAGGGAGATAAGGGTGGGGCCGTTTTATTGGATTTGGGTAGGTAAAGGAAAATTACAGTCAAAGGGGGTTGTTCTCTGGCTGGCAGGAGTGGGAGTCACAAGGTGCTCAGTGGGGGAGCTTTTTGAGCCAGGATGAGCCAGGAAAAGGACTTTCACAAGATAACGTCATCATTTAAGGCAAGGACCGGCCATTTTCAGTTCTTTTGTGGTGGAATGTCATCAGTTAAGGTGGGGCAGGGCATTTTCACTTCTTTTGTGATTCTTCAGTTACTTCAAGCCATCTGGGCGTATACGTGCAAGTCACAGGGGATGTGATAGCTTGGCTTGGGCTCAGAGGCCTGACAAGGAGTTTGAGACCTACCTGGCCAACATGGTGAAACCCCATTTCTACTAAAAATATAAAAATTAGCTGGGTGTGGTGGCGGGCGCCTGCAATCCCAGCTACTTGGGAGGCTGAGGCGGGAAAATTGCTTCAACCTGGGAGACAGTGGTTGCAGTGAGCCGAGACCATGCCATTGCACTCCAGTCTGGGTGACAAGAGTGAAACTCAAAACAAAACAAAACAAAAAGCAAAAATTATCCAGGTGTGGTGGTACATGCCTGTGGTCCCAGGTACTTGGAAGGCTAAGGTGGGAGGATCCCCTGAGTCCAGGGGTCCAAACTGCAGTGAGCCATAATCGTGCCACTGCACTCAGGCCTGGGCAACAGAGTGAGATCCTGTCTCAAAATAAATAAATTCTGAAGGAGCAATGTAAAATGCTATTAATGACAAATATTGATAGAAACAGAAGCCTAGCATACAGAATACGAAGAGCAAAGGCCACAGGAAAAGGTGTCAGGAAACAGAATGCCTTCTGTAAGACAAAGCAGCCACCCGGAGGCTCTCACAGGTCTGTCAGCTGAGGGATCTTGCACAAAGGTTCATTCTTCTCACCAAACTTCCAAGCACCTCCAGTAGAGACTTTGACAAACAGAAAGTAATTGGCAATTTGGACATTTCTTTTAGGATTGTTTCTCTTCTAGGGGCTGCTGTCTTTCTCAATGTTTTTTCCTTTACCGGCCAGCACACCAACAGAATATTAGGGAGTGTGGTTTTCAGGTTTAGAGTATATATAAAGTATTCTGATCAAATTTTCTGGCACTCTATACCAGTTTGTTAACTTTTTCAATGCCACTGAGATGTGTAGGTCTTGGTCCTCAGATGGAAACAGCAGTGTCCAAATTCAGAATACCTGAGGCCACACTCACATATTATTTTATTATTGTCCATTGCAAACAGAATTGAAACGTATCAGGAGTTGGTGATGAGCAGCACTATAGATTTCCAAGATCAATGAATGTTCATTTAGGTACAGAAACTATACGTCTCAAATTTTATGGGACAATTTCTATTTAAAAGATTCTGTCCCCAACTAATGCATTTTGACTTGTCACATCATAATTCCTGATGTTTGCTTTGGAAATGTGGTCGTGATGTCTATTGAATTAATTCCTAGATTATAAGACTGGCAAACCTCTATCCAGGCACAGGACTCACACCTATAATCTCAATACTTTGGGAGACTGAGGCAGGAGGATCGCTTGAGGCCAGGAGTTCAAGACCAGCCTGGGCAACATAGTGAGACCCTGTCTCTAGAAAATATTTTAAAAATTAGCTGCATGGTGGCAGAAGCATGTAGTCCTGACTATTCGAGAGAATGAGGTGGATTGCTTGAGGCCAGGAGTTCAAGATCGCAGTGAGTTATCATGGTACTACGGCTCCAGTCTGGACAACAGAGTAAGACTCTTCCCCAAAGAAAACAGATCTCCTCCAAAATATCTAGCTGTTAAATATCTAGCTGTTCCTCTTACCTATTTGTGCTTTTGTTTTTAACTTTTAGGTTCAGGGGTACATGTGAAGATTTGTTATGTAGGTAAATTTGTGTCATGGGGGTTTGTTGTATAGATTATTTCATCACCCAGGTATTAAGCCTAGTACCCATTAGTTATTTTTTCTGATCCTCTGCCTCCTTCCACTCTTATTATTAGATTATTAATGTATTATTTTTCATTAGCAAAATCCAACATGTAGAAAGAGATTTGTAGGTTACAGAGCTCTTTCACATTTAATTTCTCACACGATGCTCATAATAACCCTACAAAAGAAAAGGAAACTAACACAGATTGAGCTAGGAGGTAGTATGTGGCACTTTGTCAGATATCTCAGTGACAATCATGCAAGATAGGTTTTATCATCCACATTGTATAGATGAGGAAACTAATAGAAAGGTCGTAGAGCTTCCCCATAGAGGAGTTAAGGCTGGAGTCCAGCTCTGTGCAAGTCCAAAGTAAATTTCTTCTTACTACACCAGGTTGAGATGTTGACCCCATGAAGGTTGCTATCAAAATTCACTCTTATGTTGATGAATATTTATCAGAAACCCAGAAATCTGGTCCTAGGGAGAAGATTTAAAGGACATGTAAATTTCTTAGGATGTTTGTCAGCACTACCCAGTAAGCAGCCCAGAAGCCACAGAGGATGCTGGCCCGTTTACAAGTTCAGGGTGAAATTCAAAGGCACAAAGATGCCACAAGGAGCAGAAGGAATGCCAAAAGAGAAGCACCCTTCTGTGTTGGAGGGCAGATTTGGGGGTAGAAAGAAATAGAAAAGGAGTGGAATCATTGCTAAAGGGGTAGAAGATCCAAGGAGGAAACTGCCTACCTCACAACTTGCTGAAAGCCAAACTTGGGTGCCCCTAAAGCCCCCTCCATTTCCACATTTCCTTCCCCAGACAACCAGTGGAGGAAAAGAAAAGCATCTGGATCCCCTTCGCCCGTCTCCAGGTCTCCCAAAGGAAGAAGTCCTTGGGAACCCATACTGTGTGATCCAGGGTCCTTCACTGGCCTCTCCCTCAGGTCATCCAGTTGCCAATTTGTTGCTTTGGCTTAGTTTCACCATTAGCAGTACTCTTCTTGGACACAACCTCCAGAGTAAAAGAAAATGCCGGACATGACGGCTCACAGCTGTAATCCCAGCACTTTGGGAGGCGGAAGTGAGTGGATTGCCTGAACACAGGAGTTCCAGACTACCCTGGGCAACATGGTGAGACCCCAGTCTCTACTAAAACTACAAAAAACTACAAAAAAAGCTAAGTGTGGTGGCGCACACCTCTAGTCCCAGCTACTGGGGGGTTGAAGCATGAGGATCACTTGAACCCAGGGGCAGAGGCTGCAGTGAGCCGAGATTACAACATTGCACTCCAGCCTGGGCGACAGAGCAAGACTCCATCTCCAAAAACAAAAAAAAAAAAAAAAAGAAGAAGAAAGAAAGAGAGAGTGAGAGAGAGAAGGAAATAGGGAAAGAAGGAAGGAAGGAGGGAGGGAGGGAAGGAGGGAGGGAGGGAAGGAAGGAAGGAAGGAAGGAAGGAAGGAAGGAAGGAAGGAAGGAAGGAAGGAAGGAGGGAGGGAGGGAGGGAGGGAGGGAGGGAGGGAGGGAGGGCGGGCGGGCGGGCGGGCAAGAAAGAGAAAAGATCTTTAGGGAGTACCAGCTCTTAGTCTGTCCTCTAGAACTATTAATACATCAAACACACACACACACACACACCACATTTATTTTTCTTTCCTGAACAATAGTATGTTTACTAATCTTGTAACTCCTTCAGTGGGGAGCCAGAAAACCATCCACACAAAAAGAAAGGAAAAAATTATTCAGAATCCTGTTCCTGCCCGTTTTAACGGGGCCTTTCACTTAACAATAATTTATAGATTGTATTTTATTTGAAGCCTGAGTGTCCTCACATTCTTCATATACAGAATATAATTTTCTCACTGAAGACCTAACAGGTTTCCTAATCTAGGCAGCCTGACACTAGAATTAGGTCCTTAATGAATATTTGTTGAATGAACACGAGTCAGGTGTTACAAACCAGGACTTTGAAATTGCCATGCTGATGAGGATGTCCCCTAATGCTAGTTAGGCATCTCTGCTTGGATAATCTAGTCTTTTTGATTGTTAACAACTTTTTAGGCTATAATACTCATATTTTCAAAAATAGGTTTAATTTATAAACCTGAGGTAATACGAAAGAGTATGTGAAAGTGGTCTAAAAATTAGAAAGCACTATACAGTTGCTATTATAATAAAAACGTTCATAGTTTGTAGTGCCTTCCTGTTTTTCTCAAATGAAATTCAGGGTCATTGACTCTGGAATTTGTTCTTGGAGTTGATAATTAGCTAGAGACTAAAGGGTACTGACCTTACAGAAAAACTTAGAATCTGTCTGTTATCTGAGACAGTAGCATTATATAGAAATTATTCCAACTCTTCCAAATGTATAAGATATAAAAATGAGAGATTCAGAAGGTTTTTTTTAAAAAAAAAAGGATATGATTTTTGTGTTCTAGGAAAGGGTCTCACTCTGTCATCCAGGCTGGAGTGCAGTGGTGTGATCACTGCTAACTGCAGCCTCAAGCTCCTGGGATCAATCAATCCTCCCGCTTCAGCCTCCTGAGTAGTTGGGAAGACAGGTATGTACCAGGATGCCTAATTTTTCTTATTTTCTTTTTTTTAAAGACAGGGTCTCACCATCTTGCCCAGGCTGGTCTCGAACTTCTGAGCTTAAGCAATCCTCCTGCTTCAGCCTCCCAAAGTGTTGAGATTACAGGTGTGAGCCATCGCCTGTATATACTGATATGTATATCAGTGGTTGTGTCAGTGTTTTTTCTGGGCACACACCTATAGTCCCAGCTACTCAGGAGGCTGAGGTGAGAGGATCTAAGGGGGAAGGATTGCTTGAGCCTAGGAATTTGAGACCAGCCTGGGCAACACAGTGAGACCCCAATTCTAAAAAAACTCAAAACTTTAAAAACTCAAACAAAGAGGCCAGGTCCAGTGGCTTACACCTGTAATCCCAATACTTTGGGAAGCCAAGGTGGGAGGATCACTTGAGGCCAGGAGTTCGAAACCAGCCTGGGCAAATAACAAAACCCTGTATCTACACGAAGTAAACAATAAAAAAGTACCCAGGTGTGGTGGTGCGTAACTGTGGTCCCAGCTACTTGGGAGGCTGAGGTGGGAGGATAGCTTGAGCCTGGGAGGTCGAGGCTGCAGTGAGTCATGATCACACCACTGCACTCCAGCTTGGATGACAGAACAAGACACTGGCTCAAAAAAAAAAAAAAAACCACACAAGCAAAAACCCAAGCCATTCTGGCATACCATTTAAGTTAAAGGCGTTTGAAAAATAACAGGGATGCTGAAGTGAGAGTATCACTTGAGCTCAGGAGGTTGAGGCTACAGTGAGCCATGATGGTGCCACTTCACTCCAGCCTGAACAACAGAGTGAGACCCTGACTCAAAAAAAGAAAAAAAGAAAAACAGCAGGTGCAAAAAGATCACTCTAACCTTTGTGCTGTTTCTTTTCCTTTCTTTTCTTTTCTTTTCTTTTTTTTTTTTTTTTTTTTTTTTTTTTTTGAGATAGGGTCTTACTCTTTTGCCCAGGCTGGAGTGCAGTGGCACTATCACAGCTCACTGCAGCCTCAACCTTCTGGACTCAAGCGATCCTCCCACCTCAGCCTCCCAAGTAGCTGGGACTACAGGCATGTGCCACCACACCCAGCTAATATTTGTGTTTTTTGTAGAGACAGGATCTTGCCATGTTGCCTAGGCTGGTCTTGAACACCTGGGCTCAAGTCATCTGCCCACATCGGCCTCCCATAGTGCTGAGATTACAGGCATAAGCCCGGCCTTGTGCTGTTTCTTAAATGCAAAAAATGAAATTCCCATGTGAAAGAAGCAGCATCCTTATTTTTAAGGACAAGAAGTCAAGACCAAGAGAATTCTGTACAGAACTTGTTAAAATAACTCTTACCTTTTAAGTCCTCCCACATAATTTAGTTGCTTCATCATAACTTACCACTCTTTGTCCAATTCAGTATATAAGGAACTGACTCGAACTGCTTCTTTTCTTGTGTGCCACCTAAAACTTGCATTAAATATATTTGTGCCAGGTGCGGTGGCTCATACCTGTAATCCCAGAACTTTGGGAGGCCCAGGCAGGCAGATCACCTCAGGTCGGGAGTTCAAGACCAGCCTGGTAAATATGGTGAAATCCTGTCTCTACTAAAAATACAAAAATTAGCCAGGCATGGCAGTGTGCACCTGTGATCCCAGCTACTTGGCAGGCTAAGGCAGGAGAATCGCTTGAACCCAGGAGGCAGAGGTTTCAGTGAGCCAAGATCGAGCCACCACACTCCAGCCTGGGTGACAGAGTAAGACTCTGTACAAAAAAAAAAAAAGGAAAAAGAAAAAAGAAAAGAAACAGGACACACACACACACACACACAATTTGGATGCTTTCTCCTGTTAATCTGTTTTATGTCATTTTCATTCTCTAGCCCAATCAGGAGTCTTAAGAGAGCAGAGGTGGAGTTTTGCTGTACCTACAAGCTGAATTTGCCCATATGGCTTGTTTTCTTAGGACAGAATCCTAGACGTGGAATTGCTAGGTCTAAAGATATAATTATTTTTAAACTTTTTGATACCAATTTGCAAGCAGCCTTAAAAAAAAAAAAAAAAAAAAAAGGGCCAGGTGTAATGGCTCATGCCTGTAATCCCAGCACATTGGGAGGTCGAAGCGGGCGGATCACCTGAGGTCGGGAGTTGGAGACCAGCCTGGCCAATATGGTGAAACCCCATCTCTACTAAAAATACAATAAATTAGCCGAGCATGGTGGTGGGCACCTGTAATCCCAGCTACTTGGAGGCCGAGGCAGGAGAATCGCTTGAACCCAGGAGACAGAGTTTGCAGTGAGCTGAGGTCGCGCCACTGCCCTCCAGCTTGGGCACGACAGAGCGAGACTCCATTTCTTTAAAAAAAAAAAAAGAAAGAAAGAAAAAAGAAAAAAAAAAGTCTTGTCCAACAGAGCAGGCAGCCTTTGGCTAGAGGTATTGAGGTATTGTTTACAATTAATAAAATGTACTCATATTAAGGGAACAGTGCAATAAATTTTGACAAAGGTATGTAATTACTTCATTCATGATAT
Organism: Macaca thibetana thibetana; assembly: GCF_024542745.1. Lineage (NCBI taxonomy): Eukaryota > Metazoa > Chordata > Mammalia > Primates > Cercopithecidae > Macaca > Macaca thibetana. The sequence continues at coordinate 197,326,104 of NC_065578.1, read as the reverse complement.
GCAGGGAGTTTTTTTATTATATGACTCTGTAAATATTAATCACCATTAAGCCAAGTAGTCTATTTTAATTATATTTCCTTTTTTGCACAAATTTTTTTATTTTTCCAGTTCACAATTGCTTCTGATTTTCTTATGAATACTTGACTAAGTCCTTCCACACCCTCCAACAGCTCTGTAAAACAAAGTCAATATATAATTTCTATATGGTCAAACCTATTAATTTATGTGGCTTTTTGTTTTGTTTTCCTTGAAGATACCTGTACTGGAGTTTTCCGACCTCCTCATCTACTCTGGATTGCTTGTTCTCTCCACCTGCTCCCCCACAGTTGCCCTGGGACTTGTCTTTGCTGTCATCCTAAGCATTCCCTTTGCTCTCTGCCCTGCCAATACCCTGTTTCTGGTCTTCCATGTCTTCCTCTTTCTTGGTATACTCTTTTTTTTTTTTTTTTTTTACCTTTTGTATCTGAAATTTAATGGCATTTTATTATTATTATTATTATACTTTAAGTTCTAGGGTACATGTGTACAACGTGCAGGTTTGTTACATATGTATACTTGTGCCATGTTGGTGTGCTGCACCCATCAACTCATCAGCACCCATCAACTCGTCATTTACATCAGGTATAACTCCCAATGCCATCCCTTCCCCCTCCCCCCTCCCCATAATAGGCCCTGGTGTGTGATCTTCCCCTTCCCGAGTCCAAGTGATCTCATTGTTCAGTTCCCACCTATGAGTGAGAACGTGCAGTGTTTGGTTTTCTGTTCTTGCGATAGTTTGCTGAGAATGATGGTTTCCAACTGCATCCATGTCCCTACAAAGGACACAAACTCATCCTTTTTTATGGCTGCATAGTATTCCATGGTGTATATGCGCCACATTTTCTTAATCCAGTCTGTCACTGATGGACATTTGGGTTGATTCCAAGTCTTTGCTATTGTGAATAGTGCCGCAATAAACATACGTGTACATGTGTCTTTATAGCAGCATGATTTATAATCCTTTGTGTATATACCCAGTAATGGGATGGCTGGGTCATATGGTACTTCTAGTTCTAGATCCTTGAGGAATCGCCATACTGTTTTCCATAATGGTTGAACTAGTTACAATCCCACCAACAGTGTAAAAGTGTTCCTATTTCTCCACATCCTCTCCAGCACCTGTTGTTTCCTGACTTTTTAATGATTGCCATTCTAACTGGTGTGAGATGGTATCTCATTGTGGTTTTGATTTGCATTTCTCTGATGGCCAGTGATGATGAGCATTTTTTCATGTGTCGGCTGTATGAATGTCTTCTTTTGAGAAATGTCTGTTCATATCCTTTGCCCACTTTTTAATGGGGTTGTTTTTTTCTTATAAATTTGTTTGAGTTCTTTGTAGGTTCTGGATATTAGCCCTTTGTCAGATGAGTAGATTACAAAAATTTTCTCCCATTCTGTGAGACATCTTCTAGTAGGAGCTTCCTGAGAAAGGGCACAAGGAAGGTAAATCATGTGAGACTGCCCAAATGAAAAATAGTTGTTCTCTCACATATGATTGATGATCTAGGTATGCATAGATAATTATAGTATTCAAGTTGAAAACAACATTCTTTTAGAATTTTGAATGTAGTATTCCATTATCTTCTAGTTTACAATTGCTATTGAGAAATCTAATGTGTAGGCAGTTTTTTATCTGCCTTTCCAATGTTTTTTGAGAACCCATTCTGCACCAGGCATTCAATTAGATGTTAGGAGTATACAAACCTGAATACTCCTGAATACAAACCCGAATGGTAAGAACTTAATAAGTAGCTATTGTATTATGTAGCCAGTTTCTTTCTTTTTTTTTTTTTTTTTTTTTACCTTGAGTCACAGAAAAACACAATAGAGAAATCAGAAGTTTAATGAAAGTGCTTTGGACAATTTCTAACATAAATTACAATGCAGAACTTTTAAAAAATCCCAACCTAGCCAATCTCTAAATGTCCCATATCCAATCCATTATCAAGTGTTAACATTTTTACCTTTAAAATAGATCTTCTTAAAGTATAATTAAAAAAAAATAGATCTTGATTCAGCTAAGCTATGAGGACGCAAAGACATACAGAGTGATATAATGGACTTTGGGGACTCAAGGGGAGGGTTGGGAGAAGGGTGAGGGATAAAAGGCTACACGTTGGGTACAGTGTACACTGCTTGGGTGATGGGTGCACTAAAATCTCAGAATTCACCGCTATAGAACTCATCCATGTAACCAAAAACCACTTGTACCTTAAAAGATATTGAAATTTAAAAAAAGAAGAAAAGAAGAAAGACCTTATCTTTTTACCTTAAATAGGAAGAAATCACAACAAAGAAATCCATGCTTTATTATAAAAAACAGAACAGAGATTGCGCACCATGATTAGTCAGAAAGTAGGTTCTCTTTTTATCTCTGAATTAATTAGTTTTCAGATCAGCTGCATTATCAAAGGCAAAAATAGCAACGGCATATACAGGAAGTAAATGTATTTTCTATTATATAACGGTCTAGTCCAGGGATAATATGGTGGCCCCCAAAGTATTAGGGACCGAGGCACCCTCTGTGTTCTTGTTCTGACATCCTCACATGTTAACTTCTCCATGTTCCTTGAAAGGGTGTTCTTTTTCGGCTTCTGGCAGAAGAGCTTCTGACATAGCAAGACGTGGTGATTAGTTTTCGTATCAATAATCAACATCCAAAGTGATTCTGATGCAAGTGTCCTTGGACCACATTCAAAACAATTAAGCATTGTTTCCCATGTTATGACTCTCAGAACACTAATTTTGCAAGATGCTCCGTATAAAAAGGATTCTGTTGATAAATAAGTTTGGAAAACAGTACTTAACATATCCCCGTTTTGGAAATCACAATGATTATTAGGATATTTTGAACGTAAATAAGTGCTGCAGTAAAGAAATCTGCTCAATGGCCGGGCGCGGTGGCTCAAGCCTGTAATCCCAGCACTTTGGGAGGCCAAGACGGGCGGATCACGAGGTCAGGAGATCCAGACCATCCTGGCTAACACAGTGAAACCCCGTCTCCACTAAAAAATACAAAAAAAAAAAAAAAAAAAAAAACAACTAGCCGGGCCAGGTGGCGGGCGCCTGTAGTCCCAGCTACTCGGGAGGCTGAGGCAGGAGAATGGAGAATGGCGTGAACCCGGGAGGCGGAGGTTGTAGTGAGCCGAGATCCGAACACTGCACTCCAGCCCGGGCAGCAGAGCGAGACTCCGTCTCAAAAAAAAAAAAAAAAGAAAGCTGCTCAATGTTATACAACCCAATGTTTCTCAATCTTATTTGAACTCAGCATTGTTTTTTCAGGTGACTTATTAAACTCTGTAGGAAATGCTGTTTAAGAATCAGACTGGGGACCCTTTCGGCTTTCCGCTCGGAGGAGGCCAAGGTGCAACTTTCTTTGGTCATTCCGAATCTGGGTTCATCCGACACCAGCCGCCTCCACCATGCCGCCAAAGTTCGACCCCAGCGAGATCAAAGTCGTATACCTGAGGTGCACCGGAGGTGAAGTCGGTGCCACTTCTGCGCTGGCTCCCAAGATCGGCCCCCTGGGTCTGTCTCCGAAAAAGGTTGGTGATGACATTGCCAAGGCAACAGGTGACTGGAAGGGCCTGAGGATTACAGTGAAACTGACCATTCAGAACAGACAGACCCAGATTGAGGTGGTGCCTTCTGCCTCTGCCCTGATCATCAAAGCCCTCAAGGAACCACCAAGAGACAGAAACAGAAAAACATTAAACACAGTGGGAATATCACTTTTGATGAGATCGTCAACATTGCTGGACAGATGTGGCACTGATCCTTAGCCAGAGAACTCTCTGGAATCATTAAAGAGATCCTGGGGACTGCCCAGTCTATGGGTCTATGGGCTGTAATGTTGATGGCCGCCACCCTCATGACATCATAGATGACATCAACAGTGGTGCTGTGGAATGCCCAGCCAGTTAAGCACAAAGGAAAATATTTCAATAAAGGATCATTTGACAAAAAAAAATCAGATTGGGTAAAATTGGGAAGAAATCATTAAAGTTAGCAAGTAAAGGATGTTTAGTATCTTTAAATAGAGCAATTTCAGTTGAAGGGTGAGAAGAAGGCAGACGATAATAAGTTATGGAATGAACCAGAGGTGCAGTGCATACATTGAATGTACAACTATATTTTCCAAAAGGATAGTGAAAGAAAGAAAGGTGCAACACAGCTTCACGAAGAAAAAAGTAGCCAGGAAGAGGGAGAACTTGCAAATCCAAGAGAAATAAGAACTAACTGGGTCATCAAGTGGAATGGAGACTGCAGAGGGAGATGAAGAGGAAGGGCTGAGAGAAGCCGCAAGAGACTTGTTCTGGGGACCCAGAAACCCATAAGACCCTCCTGAAAATCAAATCCCTTGGAAATGCACAGAGACACAGAGATAGCAACAAAAAAAGGGGTAAATACACTCAACATGAGGAACTCACCTCTCTCTCTGCCTCTCTCCCCATCTCTCTGTCTGTCTGCCCTAGTCTTCTAGTCTCCAAACTCCCAGTCCCCTGTGCCCCTTCCTGGGATACCATGATGTTCTTCATCATCTTGCTAGAGGTGATTTGGATCCTGGCTGCAGATGAGGGTCAACACTGGACATATGAGTGCCCACATGGTCAGGACCACTGGCCAGCCTCTTACTCTGAAGTGTGGAAACAATACACAGTCCCCCTTCAATATCCAGACAGTGCGACGATTGACCCTTAGATGACTGCTCTGCAGCTCCATGGATATGACTGGCCTGGCACTGAGCCTTTAGACCTGCACAAGAATAGCTACACAATGCAACTGTCTCTGCCCTCTACCCTGTATCTAAGTGGACTTTCCAGAAAATATGTAGCTCCCCAGCTCCACCTGCACTGGGGCCAGGATGATCCCCAGGGGGCTCAGAACACCAGATCAACAGTGAAGCCACAGTTACTGAGCTCCGCATCATGCATTATGACTCTGATTCCTGTGATAGCTTGAGTGAAGCCGCTCAGAGGCCTCAGGGCCTGACTGTCCTAGGCATCCTAATTGAGGTGAGTGAGACTAAGAATATAGCTTATGCCAGCCTGGCCAACATGCTGAAACCCCATCTCTATTAAAAATACAAAAATTAGCCAGGTGTGGTAGTGGGCACCTGTAATCCCAGCTTACCTGGGAGACTGAGGTAGGAGGAGAATCGCTTGAACCCGGGAGGCAGAGGTTGCAGTGAGCTAAGATTGCACCATGTACTCCAGCCTGGGAAACAGAGCGAGACTCAAAAAACAAAAAACAAACAAACAAAAAGGATATAGCTTATGAACACATTCTGGGTCACTTGCATGAAATCAAGCATAAAGATCAGAAGACCTCAGTGAGACAGCTGCTCCCCCGACAGCTAGGGCAGTTCTTCCTTTACAATAGCTCACTCACAACTTCCCCTTGCTAGTAGTGTGCCCTGGACAGTTTTCAGTCCAAGGGCCCGGATATCAATGGAATAGCTGGAAAAGCTTCAGGAGACATTGTTCTCCACAGAAGAGGGGCCCTCCAAGTCCTGGTACAGAACTACTGAGCCCCTCAGCCTCTCAATCAGCAATGACCTTTGCTTTTTTCATCCAGGTGGGATCCTTGTATCCTACAGGTGAAATGCTGAGCCTCGGTGTAGGAATCTTGGTTGGCTCTGTCTGACTTCTGCTGGCCGTTTTTTTCATGGCTAGAAGGATCCAGAAGAAGAGGCTGGAAAATCAGAAGAGTGTGGTCATCACCTCAGTATGAGCCACCACTGAGGCATAAACTCCCTCTCAGATACCTTGGCTATGGATGCCTTCCTCTTGTGCCTCCAGGGGTGCTTTCCCCTCATGTCTCACCACCCCGCAGGGAACCTCTAAAATGGGGTGCAGGGATTGGCCAGGATCACTGTAGGAGTAGTAGGCACTCCTTCCTCTGGACATCCCCTATAGAGAAGTATGGACCCAGGCTCTCATTCCAGGAAGAACAGCAGAGCCTTCAGCCCCTCAAAACATGTAGAAGGAGATCAGGGGATCCCTGTGTTGTTAGTGCAGAGAATAAACTATTTAATTTTAGGGGAAGTTTGAGATGTACCCCCAAAGTCCTCCACCCCCTCACCTTTATGTCCCTTTCCCTAGATATATTGCAGGATCTACCCTTAGGAGAAAGAGTTGCTGTTGGGGTTGTATATTTTTGCTCAACATATTTGGAAACTAAAGTTTCTGGAGAAAAAAAAAAGAGAGAGAGAAGAAATAACTGATGAAAAGTCCCAAAGGCAGCAAGAAAGAGGTGGGGTCAAGAGGGCAAGTAAAAATGTAAAGAGAAGAAATACTGTTTTCGTTTCCTCAAAAAAGAGAAAAGGTGAAAATATGAGTACAGATATATGTTTGGAAGTGAAGGAGCAGGGCTGGAAGAGAGCTGGTTTTCTCTGTGAAGTAGGAAGGAAAATCACCTGCTGAAAGTAAGGAGAAAAGAAAAAGGAAGATAAAGTTTTGGAACAGCACTTCTGGGAAATAACAAACTTTGCTAAGAATTAGTAAAAAGGTTGTTGAGCAATACTCAATGCTGAGTTGAATATTGAGTACATTTTTTTTCCATCCTCGCTCAGTGATCCAGTAGGAGAACAAGCAGGTGCTTGGATTCATCTAGGGTTGAGGATTAATGGGGTAATGGGGCAGAGAAAGAGGAACAAAGGACCTGAAGGCCCTTGTGACATTGAATGATAACTTAGTTTTCAATAAAAGAAAAAAAGGCCGGCGCAGTGACTCACACATGTAATCCCAGCACTTTGGGAGGGGTGGATCACCTGAGGTCAAGAGTTCGAGACCAGTGTGACCAACATGGTGAAACCCTGTCTCTAAATACAAAAAATTAGCCAGATGTGGTGGCACATGCCTGTAATCCCAGCTACTTGGGAGCCTGAGGCAGGAGAATCACTTGAACCCGGGAGGTGGAGGTTGCAGTGAGCCAAGATTGTGCCACTGCACTCCAGCCTGGGCAACAAGAGCGAAACTCTGTCTCAAAAAGAAAGAAAAGGAGAAGAATGGGGAAAAGCTAAGGTTGGAAGCATCTAAGATATGTGTGTTCAAAGAGATTGTTCAATATTTCAAAGCTTTAGGTGGTGATTACATTAATTCTTGGGAATGAATTGTTGGAGTGAAGTGGAGGGGAAGTCTGCTGCAGTAAAGGATGTCTAGGAATTGCAAAGCTAGTTTAACAAGGTATATGATGAGCAATGGCTACTTTTAAATCTTGGCTCTGTCCCTTAACAACAAATGAATTTGAACAAGTTGCTAAACCGCTAAAACTTCTGTGTCTGTTTTCTTATTTTTTTTAAAAAAGGAGCAAATTATAACTAACTGGTAGGAGCAATGTAAGAAGACAACGTATGTAGACTGGGCATGGTGGCTCATGCCTTTATTCGCAGCACTTTGGGAGGCTGAGGCAGATAGATCACTTGAGGTCAGGAGTTCGAGACCAGCCTGGCCAACATGGTGAAACCCTGGCTCTAGTAAAAATAAAAAGATTAGCCGGGAGTGGTGGCGGGTGCCTGTAATCCCAGCTACCCCAGAGGCTGAGGCAGGAGAATTGATTGAACCTGGAAGGCGGAGGTTGCAGTGAGCCAAGATTGCCTCACTGTACTCCAGCCTGGGTGACAGAGCAAGACTCATCTCAAAAAAAAAAAAAAAAAAAAAAAAAAAAAAACAACATAGGTAAAATATCTGGCACAGTAGGCTCAATAAGTAGGAGCTGCTATTACTGGACTGGTCGACTATAAGGATGTCATAGACACCTGGAATTATGGCAGAAAAGAGAACAGAAAGGAGCTGGGCATGGTTACAAGCACCAGTAATCCCAGCTGCTCAGGGGGCTAAGGCAGGAGGATCACTTGAGCCCAGGAGTTTGATGCCAGCCTTGGCAACATAGTGAGGCCCTGTCTCAAAAAAAAAAAAAATAATTTTTTTAAAAAGAAAAAAGAATATAAAGGAAAAGATTAAGCTGTGTGTTTAAGTCCTCAACAAATCTGAGGGTCCGCCTTGTAAGTTGCTAAAGGGGAGTATGGAGATTTGAGAGAACCCAGGCGATGTTAAGTCCCTGGCGGTGCCTTCTGGGAAGTACTCTCTTCTCTATCCTCCGGATTCTCATCTTAAGTGGGTATTGAAACTTCTGCTTCCAACCATGATGAAATAACTGGAACCACACTTTCCTTCCTGCCTTAAACAACTAGAAAACTGGACAAAATATGGGAAACAATGATTTATAAACATTGGACAACAGGTAGCATAAGTGGTCATCTTTGAGAGAAGGGAAACAAAGTAAGCTCTTCAAGTTTCCCAGCTCTCTACCTAAAAACAGGAAAAACAAATAGAACACAGGTGTTTCAGAGTTTAGGAAGATCAAAGCAGCTAGAATTTGTGGGGCAGCGCCAGAAAGAAGGGAACTATTGGCCGGGCGCGGTGGCTCACGCCTGTAATCCCAGCACTTTGGGAGGCTTAGGCAGGTGGATCACAAGGTCAGGAGATCGAGACCATCTTGGCTAACACGGTGAAACCCCGTCTCTATTAAAAATACAAAAAATTAGCCGGGCGTGGTGGGGGGCGCCTATAGTCCCAGCTACCCGGGAGGCTGAGGCAGGAGAATGGCGTGAACCCGGGAGGCGGAGCTTGAAGTGACCCGAGATCACACCACTGCACCCCAACCTGAGCAACAGAGCAAGACTCTGTCTCAAAAAAAAAGAAGGGAACTATTAAAAAGAGAATTTTGGATATTTGAAGAGATTCCTCCCTCTATTCTCCCTCTATTTCCCCCAGCTTTATTGAAGTATAACTGACAAGTAAAAACTGTATGTATGTAAGGTGTACATTGTGATGTTTTGATATACATATATATATTGTAAAATGATTACCATGATCAAGCTAATTAACATATCGATTACCTCACATGGTTACCATTTTCTTGTGTGTGTGGTAAGAACATTTAAGATCTACTCTCCTAGCAAATGTCAAGTATGCAATACCGTATTGTTAACTATGGGAACCATACTATACAATTAGAGCTCCAGAATTTATTCATCCTGCATAACTGGAACTTTGTACTTTATGACCAACATCTCCCCATTTCCCTCCCTCTCAGCTCCTGGAAACATCATTCTACTTGTAGAATAGGCTGAGTACTGATCTGCAGTGTTCAGCAATGAGGAAACTACCCAGGGCAAGGGGAAAAACCACCAGAAAGAAGTAGGCAGGAAAATCCCTTGACCTCATATAGGACTGGGAATAGTTTGGGTTCCCAGCAGCCAGCGTGGACAGATCTTATAATATAGGGTATTGTGTAGGGTCCTCAGAAGGCTATTGCCTCAATAATGGGGTCAAATTAGCGCTAGGCTAGTGGCTGCTCTGGGCCGCCATAACAAAGCTTAAAAGCAAGCCTCTTGTGCCTCTGCACTCCAGCCTGGGCGACAGAGCGAGACTCCATCTCAAGAAAAATAAATAAAATAAATAAAAGCAAGCCTCAGAAGAATCAAACCAATTCCAAATAACTTATCTTGTCCCAGAACAAAACTCTTGAAATATTCAAAGTAATACAACAAAGTCTATCACCTAGTAAAGTAAAATCCACAATGTCCAGGAGCCAATAAAAAATTATCAGGCATGCAAAGAAGCAGGAAAAGATAAGCCATGATCAAGAGGAAAACCAGTCAAAAGAAACAGACCCAGAAAACACACAGATGATGGAATTATTAGACAAAGATGTTAAAACAGTTGTTGTACATATACTTCCTATGCTTAAAAGCTAAAGTGTAAACATGATGAATAGGAAAATGGAAGATACATAAAAGATCCATATCGAGATGGGTCTAGAGATGAAAAATTTAGTATCTGAAATTAAAAATAAACTGAATGACATGAACAGGTAGATACTACAGAAGAAAATATTAGTGAATGTGAAGACATAGCAGTAATTTTAAAGAAACTACAGATGAAACACAGATTAAAAAAAGACTGAGAAAAAGTGAATTGAATTAGTGGGCTTTGGGGTAATATCTAGTGACTGAACAGATATGTAATTAGAGTCTCAGACGATATAGCAGTTGGGAGGTAGAAAGAAAAAATGCTGGAAGAAATAATGGTCAAAATTTTTTCCACATTCAGCCAGGCATGGTGGCTCATGACTATAATTCCAACACTTTGTGAGGCCGAGGCAAGAAGATCGCTTGAACCCAGGAGTTTGTTACCAGCCTGGGTAACATTAGTGAGACCTCCTGTCTCTAAAAGTAAAAATAAATTTAAAAATTTAAAATATATTTTCCAAATTTGATGGAAACTACAAGCTTACTGGCCCAAGAAGTTCAATGAACTTCAAGCAAAATAAACATTAAGGAAATGACACTGGGCCGGGCACAGTGGCTCACACCTGTAATCCCAGCACTTTGAGAAGCCGAGGCAGGTGGATCGCCTGAGGTCAGAGGTTCGAGACCAGCCTGGCCAACATGGTGAAACTCTGTCTCTACTAAAAATACAAAAATTAGCCAAGTGTGATGGCACATGCTTGTAATACCAGCTACTACTCAGGAGCCTGAGGCAGGAGAATCGCTTGAACCCGGGAGGCGGAAGTTGTAGTGAGCCAAAACTGCGCCACTGTACTCCAGCTTGGGTGACAGAGCGAGACTCCATCTCAAAAAAAAAGAAAGAAAGAAAGAGAGAAAGAGAGGAAGGAAGGAAGGAGGGAGGGAGGGAGGGAGGGAAGGAAGGAAGGAAGGAAGGAAGGAAGGAAGGAAGAAGGAAGGAAGGAAGGAAGGGCGGACACATCCTAATCAAAAGACCAAAAAGCTGTGAAAAGAAAAAAATTCTAAAGGAGGTGGTGAAGAATACGCCTTCTTCAAAGATTATTCAACTTTTACAGCCTGATTTCTGCAAGTTTGGGAGAACAAGATTTGCTTTATTTTAACAAAAACTTTTTAGGCCAAACTTCCTGACGTTTCTTCAGCAATACTTATATTTCAAAAGCTTACAAGACAGCCAGGCGCCATGGTTCATGCCTGTAATCCCAGCACTTTGGGAGGCCGAGGCGGGCAGATCAGAAGGTCAGGAGTTTGAGACCAGCCTGACCAATATTGTGATACCCTGTCTCTACTAAAAATACAAAAAGTAGCCGAGCCTGGTGGCGGGCGCCTGTACAGAGTCCCAGCTACTCGGGAGGGTGAGGCAGGAGAATTGCTTGAACCTGGGAGGCGGAGATTGCAGTGAGCCGAGATTGTGCCACTGCACTCCAGCCTGGGCAACAGAGTGAGATTCTGTCTCAAAAAAAAAAAAAAAAAAAAAAGCTTACAAGACATTTAATCTGTTTGCTTCTTCTATTCAGTACCATGTGCCAATCAATAGCCACAGCCAGGATTCCTTTCTAGAGAGAGTACTTAAGCCTATTTCGTTTATCTCTTTTCTTTCCTGCCCCAAACCCTCTTTTCTCAATTTAGTGTCAGTTGTCTTGAAACTATCTGAAACAATTGGGCATGATTGAAAGAAGATCTTTGCCTGACTGAAATGTCTCAGTGACAGTCCTCTGAGCTACAAGTCTTGTCTCGGCTATTACAGTACTGAAGCAGTTGGCTTTTAGAAATCTTTAAGTCCCCTGGACTCTATTCCCTTCCTTTGCTTGCAAACCAGTAGATTCTGGTGTGAGCTCATCTCTTTTTTGAACATACCTAGCCACAAACAGCCAGCAGCAGCCAACTCACAGTTACATTCTGGCTCATTCCATCTACCTTCCTAGAAGTACCAGTACCATAAGAATTGTGTCTGCTTGTCAAGTTACCACAGCAACAGTTTTACCAAATATTTTGCCATGGCATAGGAAGAGGCTCCGTCTTTCAGTCAATGATATCAGTTCCTAACCTCCTGCTTTGCATCTACTAAGCCAATCCCTATGTTTTAGGTGTTGGATTTCTAAATTAGGGTAAGTTAAGCTAGTTTATTAAACAGATCCAAAATGTAATAGTTTACACACAATAGAAATTTTTTTTGCAATTTACCTAACAGTTCAGAGACATCTAAGTAAAATGTTCAAAATCTGTAGGAGCAGGGTTGGGGAAGAGGGGACTCAGCTCCACATGGTTACTGAAAGACTCAGGCTGCCATCTTCAACACATGGTTTCCAAGGAGGCTCCCAGCATGACCCTCCCAGTCATCCAGAGAAGAAAAACAGCAAGAAGTTTTCATTGGTAAGGCATGAAATGGTTCACATCACTTCTCTTCCCATTCCAGCAGAGATAACTTAGTTGAATGCCACAAAGAACTGCAAGGGAAACTAACTATGAGAGTGAAGAATGGATTTGGCGAGCCCGAGGGCCATCTCCATCATTAGTACAGGCACTGTATCAGAGTTCTCCAGAGAAAAAGAAACAATAGGACAAAAAGACAGGGAGAGAGATTTTAAGGATCTGGCTCATGTGATTGTGGGGGCTGGCGAGTCTGAAATTAGTAGGGCTGGCTAGCAGGCTGGAGATTCAGGATAAGAGTTGAAGTTGCAGTCTTGAGTCAAATTCCACAGGGCAGCAATTTGGAAACTAAGTTAAGGTTTCTACATTGCAATCTTGAGAATTCCTTCTGCTTTAGGAGACCTCAGTCTTTGCTTGTGAGGCCTTCAGTTGATTGGATGAGGTCCATACATGTTATGAAACGTAATATGTGTTACTCAAAGTCTACTGATTGTAAATGTTTATCACATCTAAAAAATAACAGCACAGCAACATCTGGGCTGGTGTTTGACCAAATAACTGGGTCCTATAGCCTAGCTAAGTTGACACAAAGTTAACCATCATGTGACCATCACAGATAACCAAATATTGACAATGGTTACCTTTTAGAATCCAAAGTAAGGGAAGGTGCTTGAGGACAGCATAGGGAAGGAAGAGAGGCACAGATTTTTGCTTTTCATTTTATACCTTCACAGATACTTGTATTTGTACCAAATGTGTATATTGCTTTCCTTTTTAAAATTGTTATTTTTAATAAGAAAGACAGAATTTTGTGGATTGAACATGTGAGACTGAAAAGAAAAAAGGCCTTTTTTTTTTTTTTTTTTTTTTGAGACAGTCTCACTTGCTCAGGGTAGTGTGCAGTGGTGCAATCTCGGCTCACTGCAACCTCTGCCACATGGGTTCAAGCGATTCTTTTGTCTCGGCCTCCCAAGTAGCTGGGATTACAGGCACACGCCACCACACCCAGCTAATTTTTGTATTTTTAGTAGAGATAGGGTTTCGCCATGTTGGCCAGGCTAGTCTCAGACTCCTGACCTCAGGTGATCCACCCTCCTTGGCCTCTCAAAGTGCTGAGATTACAGGCATGAGCCACAGCACCCGGCCAAAAAAAGGTTTTTTGAAAAAGAGGATGAAGCAATGGGTAGCTAGGAGCACATTGACCCTGCCTCTTGGTCCTCAGACAGAGGAGCAGAGAAACAGCAGCGTCTGCTCAACAGGGCTGTGAATTATCATGGATTATCAGATATATTTGTGTAATTACATTGACATTTCCCTCATAATAAGTTTAGGTTTTTAGTTCAAGTGGTGGGAGTATTCTATGATAAAATGGAAAATCTAGCAAGTCTCAGCAAAGAACAGGGGCTGCAGAGAACACATTGAAAATTAAACAGAGCAAAGGTGAGCCAGGAAGGAGGAAGGCTTCAGCTGACTGGAGACATGTGATAAGAAAGACAATGGTCCCAGGAGAATAGGGACAAGGGGGTCAAAAGGCATGCCAGAGAGACCCTCCCGGATGTACCTGCTCTCTTTCTCTACTATTTTTAAGATTTCTCACCTTGTCGAGGGGGAAACAAAGCCTTTTATTGTTTTTTGTTGTTTTGTTTTTACATGGAAGTATATTGAGAGGCTTGAGGAGTGGCAGAAGGAGAGTCTAGGAATAAAAAGATATAATAATGCTTGCTGTGCATTTACCAGGTCTGTGTCGTCATGCTCAACCACAGGGAGCCTCCTGTTGGCCCCATTAGGGCACCCATTCTTATTTATTTATTTTTGAGACAGGTTCTCATTATCTCCCAGGCTGGAGTGCAGTGGCACAGTCTCAGCTCACTGCAGCCTCGACCTCCCTGGGCTCAGGTGATCCACCTCAGCCTCCTGAGTAGGTGGAGCTATAGGCACCTACCACCATACCTGGCTAATTTTTGTATTTTTTGTAGAGACGAGGTTTCACAATATTGCCCAGGCTGGTCTCAAACTCCTGGGCTCAAGCAGTCTGCCCACCTCGGTCTCCCAAAGTTCTAGGATTACAGGTGTGAGCTACCGCACTCAGCCCAGGGGACCCATTTTGAAGTTTCCTCAGTGTGTGATCTGCTCTACCTGTCTCCCTTCCCCTGAACCGTGGATACAAAACACTTCATTTCCCTAAAAAGCAGGCAGGGCCAATTTTCGTCACTAGGTGGCATGCGCATATAAGCAGTGAGCTGAGTTGCAAAAAAGATGAAGGAAAACTAGAAAAAGTGAACTCATTCAACAACAAAGAAGGAACTTCAAGAATGAGGTAAACGTATTTCAATTTCCTTTTTGAAATCTTTATCACCAACTTGCTTTTTTTGGTGCCCCACAACTTCAGGCTGGGTACTTGGTAGTGATAGAACTATCCCTGAACCAGGTGGCAGCAAAAAGCAAAATATGGACTAAGAAAAGCCAACAAACCAAAGGAACTAAGGGCTTAATCACCCTTTCGGGCAGCCCACTTCTATCTTGAATGGCCCCTCTAAATCATTGTGCATATTCTTCAGTATTTTTATATTATCCAAAAGTCATTCCCCCCAGTTTTTTTTTCTTTTTGAGACAGAGTTTTCTCTGTCGCCCAGGCTGGAGTGCAGTGAGGTGATCCCGGCTCACTGCAACCTCTACCTCCCGGGTTCAAGCGATTCTACTACCTCAGCCTCTCAGGTAGCTGGGATTATAGGTGCGCGCCGCCACACCCGGCTAATTTTTGTATTTTTAGTATTGACGGGGTTTCACCATGTTAGCCAGGCTGGTCTCAAACTCCTGACCTCACATAACCCGTCCACCTCGGCCTCCCAAACCGCTGGGATTACAGGCATGAGCCACTGCGCCTCACCCATTTTTTCCCTTTTCCCAGGTTTGTACAGCCCCTAATTTGTCCCAGTGTTTATCCCACATGACTAGAGCAAATCATGACTGGACGAAGGTCATATTCCCTCACAGTAATTATTTTGAACACTTACTTTTTGTAATTAGGTATTCGTTTGAGATTTATTTCTCTCCACCAGATTGGAACTCCATGAAGGTGTGATTATGCATATTTTTGGTGACCACAGTATCCCCTGGCATACCGTAGGCACCTAACATTGACCAAAAGCCTCCTAGCCTTTGCAAAGGCTTGCCTTTTTCTAATCTATGTCCATCCTGCCACCAGAGTGATCTTAAAAGGTAAATCTAGTTATACCACTTCCTGCTTGTAGTCAATGGCTTCTCAGAGATTTCAAACTAAACCCTTTTACTTATCCTGAACTGGCCTCACTACTTGCCACCTCCCCACGTGTCCCCCATGCTCCACCCATCCTAAATTACTGTTTCCTGCCTCTTTACTTTTGTGTACATTATTCGTTCTGTCTCAAATGCTTTTCCTTCAGCTTTTTTTTTTTTTTTTTTTTTTTTTTTTCCCACCCAACTTCAATAAAGCCTTCAGAACTTGGTTTTTGTCACCTCTTTCAGAAACCCTTCCTGGACCTGAGTTAGATATCCTCTTCTATGCTCCTATAACACACTGTTCATCTCTACTTACCATACTTTGTTGGTTCATTCAAAAGCCATCCTATCTATACTCTAAGACGCTTGAAAGCAAGGGTTTTATATTGCAAACTTTTGCTGACACAGTACCCAAAGTCTTCACCAAATATAATCAATGGTTTCCTTCTTTCTACCTACCTCATCATAATCATTAATGTTTATTTCCCTTCCTCCTAGAGGAAACAGACTATGTGTTATTATTAATCCCTTCACCTACCCTGGTCCTGTTGAGTTGCTCTGACATAGCTGAGAAGAATCACAATGGGGAGGTGATATTCACATCGATAGGGTGTTTAAGGATTGCGGCATATCATTTATAGAGATTATGATCCCTGTACCTATAGTCCTGTCATTTTTTAGTAGACATGAGTACTTTGTGTTATTTGAAGTCTTCTGAATGTTTTAATTTTTATTGTGCATTAATAAATCCTATCTAGTGAGATAAGCAGGAAATGGGTTTTATTTATTTTTTATTGGAGGAGAAGGTTTAAAATTAAATGGTATACCTTAAATTATCCAGTGAACATGAAGCACAACCAAGACTAGAAGAAAATGAAATGTGTTCATCCACAAGTCTAGTGCTTTATCAGCAAGATTTTACTTGATAAAGCTTTCAGACAAATGAAAATAATCTTAAGCAAAATCATCTAATTCCAATCTAGAGTCATTATAAATTAATGATTACAGGGGAAAAGAGAAAAACAAATTGTCAAATGGTTTCTTAGTGTATATAGAAAGGATATGAATCTAAATTTTTTGAACACTTCACTAATCAACTGTTTTTAGTAACGTTTCCTTATAATTTACAAAGGATCTTTACATATATTATTTTCATTTCATTTTTGTAACAGTTTTATGAGTATGCAGGCCATTGCAGGAATTATTGTTCTCTTTTGTGGAAACCGACACTCACAGTAGCTACCAGTTGTAAGATTTCTGAGCAGATTTCTACTCAGCTCACCTTTGTGTCCACAACGCCCGTAGCACAGGGTCTTGCACAGAGGTCATGCTTTAAATGTGCTTGGTGAATGGGTGAACGAATGTATGCAATTATATCATGATACAAATGTCAGGTTCTTACACTTTCTGGTCTTCCAGAAAGTATATTTGAGAAGTCATACTCTTTGCTAATGCCTTTCTGGAAAATTGGTTGTTCTTGATTATTTTCACCAAGTTATTCATTACTACAATATAGTCAAAATCTTAGATAAGTACACCACATCTAATTTAAAGTGGTCTTTGGTGCTTCAAACTTGACTTCACCCAAATTTCCTTATTCTTCAAGTTCCAAAGAGAACTTTTATTTTATTTTTTTCCAATGGGTTGCTGCCTGCTGCAACCCATTAGTGAGTGGTAAAATTAGTGGATTATGACCAAATTTTTCGAAGAATGAAATAAAATATCAAAGTGCATATAAGAGGTAAGTATTGTTTCATGGGACTTCTATATCTGGAATGCAATAATAAAAATGTATTTCTTACTGTGGGGTTGTGGTCAAAAAAGTTTGAAGACCACTGTACTAAAGTATTGCCCCATTTTGCTTAAAAATGTAAAATTTTCTCTAGAATGGAACAATTTGTCACCAGATCAAGCTTTCAGACTTTTTCTACTTTCTTGGTATGTATGACCTGTTTAAGATCCAATTGACCGTTCAGCAAATGGCTGAAATAGCTATAAACCCAAAAATCACTTTTGTATTTTAAAAAAATTATATTTAAGGATTCCTGAGAAGCCAGATGAATTTTGGAGCCAAATATAAGTTTCTGGGTTTTAAAATGTGCTTAGCCTCCATCTGCAGAAGGCCACTTGAAACTTGAAATATCATCTCTTAGTAGATTTAAGTAGACTTACTTAAGAAGTTTATCCTCTTCCCAATTCATCTGGTAACGGTGGAATAATTTTTAAGTTTCTTCTAAGATTCAAAAAGTCTTGTTAAAATATACTATTTAGACAATGAGAGTAATGTGGGAAAGCTTTGTCAAAAAATGGAATAGAGACAGTGATAATCATCTAAATGATACTCTGAAGACCCCGACTCGTCTTATGTAAAGACATTTTGAAGATCTTTTGCATGTAGGGTAACAGGTCCAGATAGGATTCAAGTTAAGCAGTTTTACATTGTAGCCCCAGTGGAGACAGCCCTACTGGGTGCTGCAGTAGAAAGAGTGTGGACCCTGAAAACTAAGGATCTGGGTTCTTCCTGGTTCTGTTACTTACTGGTGTATGATCTTGGATAAATCATGATTTGTCACCATAAAGTGGAAATAATAAAAAGATATCCTATCTCCCTCATAGGATTCCTGTGTTTGAAGAGCAAATGCCTTCAACATGCCAGGCATAGTATCAATTGCTTTACAGAATCCATCAAGAACACTATGAGGTAAAAACCTATTTATCTGACATGATTAGAACCAGTAATTTGTAGGTTAATCTAAAAAGTTAATTACAGTTATGAAAAAATACATATACACATACTTTAGACATGTTTATTTTAACTTAAAACATACAAATATATACTTGTTCACTGTTGATGTAGGGCCAAGGCCTTTTCCTTGAGTATGAGTCTACTGATTGAAATACTGTTTTTTTTTCTGCATAAACCAAAACGAAACCCATCACCTCTGATTTCCAGTTTTGGTTTCTTTAAAGTGGAGCATGAATTAAAACACTAAGAAGTAATGCTGAATCTTTCTAAATTTTTTGTTACTTTTATTAGTCTTTGTATTTCTCCAATGGCAATTATTTTTAGCAACTTTTTTTATTGTTATTCCAAGTCATTCAGCTTAATTTTCACAGAATTAATCCTTCTTTTGTATTCATATTTCATAACTTCACATATTTAGTCCATGTATTTAATTACAATAAGTAGGATAAATTATGTTACACAATTGACAGCTTATTTTTTGTATTTTTCGTAGAGATGGGGTTTCACTATGTTGGCCAGGCTGGTCTCACTGTGTTGGCCAAGCATGGTTGACAGCGTTCAGTGTGATGTGGATGCTGGTCATCAAGCTTTTCACAGGGAACTGGGAGGATCCATCTGAAGACTCAGATAAGTGGAAATCAGATAAGGGAGCTTTGACTGAGTTATTAACTCTATTTTCCAGATGAGGCTATTGAAGCTTAGAAAGTTAATTGTCCATTTTTAAATGAATGACTCATATATGAAAGGCTCTAACAGAAATACAGGGAGGAGAAATCTAACTCAACCATGTAAAAGGTGATGCTAAGTAGGAAAAGTAGGAGAAGAAAATCAGGCAAATAAGAGAAAGTACATTTCAGTCTGAGAAAACAAAGGTAGTAAAGTCCAAAAAGAACATGAAAGGCTGAGCACTGTGGCTCACGCCTGTAATCCTACCACTTTGGGAGGCTGAGGTGGGAGGATCACTTGAGCCCAGGAGTTCAAGACCATCCTGGGCAACATAGTGAGACCTCATCTCTATTTTAATAAAAATAAAAAGAACATGAAAAATGCAGAATTTAAGAAATCTGCTTAGCTAGAGGACAAGATATAGTGGGGCAGGCAGGCGCGGTGGCTTATACCTGTAATCTCAGCACTTTGGGAGGTGAAGGCGGGCAGATCATGAGGTCAGGAGATCGAGACCATCCTGACTATCATGGTGAAACCCCGTTTCTACTAGAAATACAAAAATTAGCTGGGCATGGTGGCGGCCGCCTGTAGTCCCAGCTACTCGGGAGGCTGAGGCAGGCGAATCACTTGAACCCGGGAGGCGGAGGTTGCAGTGAGCCGAGATCACCTCACTGCACTCCAGCCTGGGTGACAGGGTGAGCCTCTGTCTCAAAAAAAAAAAAAAAAAAATCATTCCCACAGCAAGATGGAGGGTGAATTGGAGTCAGGAGAACTAGAATAAAGGAGACTACCTGGTAGGCTATTGCAGAAAAATTAAGGGGACAGTGATAAGGATCTGAGTCAGTGTTGGTGACATCCCCACATGGTATTCTCTTCCCAGTAGGTCTCCTCCCTTTAGCCAACAAGTGTGAAGTGTTAAGGGGGCAATGTCACTGCAGAGCATGTCCCTGCCAGCTTCACTATTAGCTAAAAATTAAATTGTTTCTGGTAACAATTTTACCTGCCCATCTTTTCACAAATTATGGGGCTTATGACTGGTGTTAAACCCATAAGAAAACTGTTAATCTCTGCTTTATAGCTTAAATATGCTTTTTTGTGCAAAGCCTAGAAACCCATCAAAATGCTATATAAAGTAAAAGAGAAATCTCTAAAAGTTGGAAATAAAACAAATGTATGTAAATGTATATTCTGCTGGCAATAATCTTAATCATTCCAGATAACTTGAAATCTCAGTATTTGGACTGTGAACTCATAGTGTGATATACCTTACACAATCCTCCCTGTCCTCTATCCCACAAAAACAAAACTTAACCTATTTTTATTAACTATGTTGTTGGTAATGTTTATGTTAATATTCTGAGACTTCTGAGTGTATATTCTTAGCTTATACTAATGAATAATTGTGTAATATTCTAATTATATCAGCCAGGTGCTGCAAATTGGAATTCTCAGTATAGTTTGATAAAGAAGACACAGACCAAAGAAATTAAGTAAAAATTCTTTTTTACTTAAAAAAAAGTATCAGTATAACTTCATGCTGTATTTTATATTAAAACAACAACAAATAATATCGATGTTAGTCCACAGAAAGGCCTAGAAACCTAAAAACCCAGTCTCAACATTCCTAGTGCTCTGATCGCAATCGCCAAATGCCATTTTCCAGTAAAGAGGAAACAAGCCTCTTTGGAGAAACTGTTTTCTTTTTTTTTTTTTTTTGGTATATAAAATGGCTCAAATCTTTATTATTTTTAAATAGTTTAAAACATTAAGCAGTTATTATGTGCCAGGCATTGTTGTAGGCACTTGAACAACAGTATTTTTTTAATTCTCAAAATAATTCTGTGATGAAAATGTTATCTCCAACATACATGTAAAAACCAAAAAAACAGGGTAGAAAATATTAAAGTAATTTTCTCACCATCATTTACTTACTAAGTAAATCAAACCTAGGTTCATCTGACTCTAAAGCCTTTTCTGTTGATGATTATGCTCTTCTAGTGCTTAAAAACAGCATTTTTTTCCTTTAAGAAGATAAAAATCCTTTTATGTGAAGGATTAGAAAGTTTGCTAGTAGAGAACTGGAGTGGACATTCTAGGGACTAGCTTGAGCAGAGGCATGGAAGCGTGACAGGTTACAGAGAATGCTAAGTCTAATAAACCAGCCCAGCTCTATAGCATAATGAGTTTTGGGAATTATAGTCAAGTATTATTAACTCATACTTCACTATTTCCAAATGTGTTGATTATCATCCTCTCATACTAAGCTGAATTTGTCATGGCATTATCTAAATGAGTTTGCAAAGCAAAAGAAAAAAAAATTGGAGAAACTGTTTTCAAGTCATGCAGGAAATACACAAGATGAGCCTTAGAACATCTTGTTATATCACTTAGCAAGGATGCTACCAACGACAACGAGGGGCATGCAAATAGACTCAGGAGCCAAATGAAAGAGGCTCTCACTGGCCAAAAATGGGCCAATTTGAGCATTCATAAGAGAAATAACTTCAGTGGACTGAAGTACATCAAATATATTTAAATGCACGAATAGATAATGACATACACATTAATTATTCACTATTGGAGGATATTAATAAACAGCTCATTATTTTGAAGACCAAGGAGTTAAGCATTTATTCTTAATTTTCTCCCAAAAAGTAGATGAGGGGAAGTTTCTATCTAGAGGCATTTTAGATCATAAATGAAGGAATACTAGAATTAGAATACCATCATTTTTAATACCTCATTAATTAATAGATCAAAAACTCCTCACATTACAGAGACAACCAAGAGTATGAAAAAACTAGCATGCAATCACCAAAATCCAAACTAAGAAAAACTCTACAAGGTGAACAACACTTCTTCAACAAATATTGTAAGAGGGCAGAGAGATGCTGATAAACCAATAGGTGAGTGAACCCAAACCTGCAGCTTCAGCATCACCTGGGAATTTGGTAGAGATGCAAATTCCCAGACTCCACAGCAGGACTTACAGATCACCAACTCTGGAGTGGCGCCCAGCAGTTTGTGTTTGAACAAGGCTCTAGTGATTCTGATACACTCTAGTTTGAGGACCACAACAATAGAAGAAATTTAGGATGCGTATCAGCCAGCTGCAATATTCAGTACCTTATTTGGTTCCTTATTCCAAAAAACTGCCAAAACTTTTTACATCTATAGACAACATATAATATTAAGAAACTGTCCATTTTCTTAGGTGTAAAAATGGTATTAAGATTATACATATTTTTTAAAGCCCTAAAATATTTACAGATGATAAGATTTGCTTCCAAATAATACAGGAAGGGCAAAAGCAGGTGGGGTTACAGATGACACAAATTAGCTAGGAGCCAATAATTGTCAAAGGTGGAGGATGGGTTACCTAGGTGTTCTTTATTCATTCATTCTCTCCCTCTCTCTCTCTCTCTCTCTCTCTCTCTATATATATATATGTATATATAATAGTATATTTTTGAGATTTTTTTATTCTAAAATTTTTTTTAAACTCAAACTAGAATAAATTAAAACAAAAGATTATGACTTAAGCAGAATTAATCCAAAAGAAGAGAAAGTATATAGTACTTTTACTTAAAGGGCAGTATTGAAATACATAAAATAAGTATAAATAGTCTGAAAAAAACCTACTCCATACTAGTTGTGGCAAAATGCTTTTGTTTAAGAAGTAAGCGAGATCTAGATGCTCTATCAATTGTCTGATGTCATTTTAAGTAACTGGCCCCATTGGAGAAAATGACTTACCTGGGAAGAAAGAGGTCCAGTCTGGTCAAGGGCATATGAATACCTACACATATTTGTTTTCCAATTTCCAAACTAGCTTAGCTTTTAGAATGTAACCTGTTAATAAACTCAGGTTTACCATCATTTTTAAAAGTTTACCACTTTAGCATATTATGATTGCAACCTGAGTAGACTAATGCAGGTATTATTAACGGCTGTTTTTTTTTCCCTAGACAGGAGACAATCCATCTCTTACATAGGGAAAATAACCAAATTATGTGTTATGAGAGAGGTTCAGAGGCCTGTCTTGAAATGTCATCTCCAGTGATCTGGTGATGCTGTGGACCTAGAGTGTCATCCAAATAACTAGTCTTGAAATTTCTTCAGGACAAGAAATTTTTAAAAAACTAATTGTGAGGCTGCAGTAGCCCTTAATAACTCCCTGAATTTAATTGTTGTGATAGGTTTACTTCCTCTGTAATATATCTTTGTTATTGTGCTTTTAAGAATAGAGTGAATATACATAAGCAGAATGGTTTAGAAAAAAATTCAAAAGAATTTTTTAATGATATAGGGTGAATAGATATAATCTCTCCTTTTTAACTTCTCCCTCTTATTTATTCTTTAGCATGGAAACATAATTTGTATATGAAAACCTGGTCCATAAGAAATCTGATTAGAAAGCACCAACTTCAAAGCCTCAGGGTATGAGTGATAGAGTGTGCTATACATTCTCACTTTAAAAAGGTGATGGCAGAATTCTGAGGAGGGTTTCATGTTTTACTTTAGATATTTCGTATTTGTCATTATTGTTATTATAAGCATAATTTTCTTCATTATCATTCAAATTATTATTTTGCTTAGAGTGGTCAATGATATGGAGAAAAGACCATTAAAAGTCATCACCATCCATTATCAGACATCACTCTGATAAAAGTAGTCTCAAAATAGGGACTTCTGTTCCCTTTCATCTGCTTTGAGCTCCTGCTGTGTTCCCACCCATGTTGACTACTTTGTAAAAAGGAGAAAAAAAAGACAAAGTCCAACTTTAGAGAGCTCTAGTTGAGGAGATGAGGTGATGAGAAGAGAATCACCACATACCTATGAGGAGGCTGTAATAGAGAGCTTGACAGCCTGGACTGTTCGGCTTTACACTGGTTGAATTCAAATCCTGACTGCCACTCAATAGCTCTGTGATGCGGAGCAAGTTACTAACCTCCCCTGCCCCAGTTTCCTCATCTGGTAAATGAAAGTAAGAACAGTAATTACCTTGTAGAGTTGTCTTGGGATAATCCTTAACTTAGATAATCCATAAAACACTCAAATTTATCCATATATACATCCATATATTTTATTTCTCTGTTGACCACTGTTTCTTGTATCCCATACCTTTGCCTTGGGCAGACTCTTCTTTTTTGTCCTTGAAATATAACCTTTAATAATTCAATTCTCTTAGTTTTATATGTCTAAACATGTCTTTATTTTGCCTCCAATATTGTGCATAAAATTCTAAGTTGACACTTATTTTCCTCAGCACTTTGAAGATATTTTTCCACTGTCTTCTGGACTTTACGGTGCTGATAAGAAAGAAGCTTGCTGTTGGTTTAACAATGATTACTTTGAAAATTATGTGTTTTTTTCTCACTGGTAGAATATTCACATTTAAGTAGACATTTGATGAATGTGCATATTTATTGATAAGACTCCACACAGGACTCCTAATTCCATAGATTATAGGGGAGGATCATGGTACAAACATCCTCCTCCCTTATGAAGGGGCATGGCAGAAACTGAAGGCTATTGTGACTAAAAGGAAGCTCTGCAAGATTAATAACATATAACTATAACCTTGCCTCCGAGGGGGATCTAAGACTGTCCCCACAAGAATCTGAGAGACTGTAAGAGGATATGAAGAGAACAGCTGAGGACCCTTATTTTTATTTATTTATTTATATTTAATTTTTTTTTCAGACATCAGTGTTACTTGCCAAGACCCTCATTTTTAAACTCCCACGAGTTATTACGTTCCTTTCCACTCTTGCTTTCCAATTCCTACACTAGGACAAGTCTGTATTTTGAGTATATGAGTCAAGTATGGCAAAAACTACAGTACTTTAAAAACTTTTATTTTAGTCCTTCCTGGCCCATGCTAAAACTTACATCTAGAAATATGGCAAAACAAAATGAAACAGATCTCTCCTTGTACATAAAATAGCTAAAAATTTGGCCTCTTTATTGATCTTATGTCATATATTTGGCTTGAAATAAAACAACAACAAAACAAACAGTTACAATTAAGGGTTATACAAACTAAATTTTTCTTCTAAATCTCTAAATGCGCTTAGAGAGCAACTCGCAGGGCATACACAGGGCCTTGAGAGTCGGTCCCACAGAAAATACTTATGTAAATGAAACAAGAAGGATGCTATTTGCTTTTCATTACATAAATATCACCTGAACTTAACTAATCAATCCACTTATTTGATAAAAATCATCTAGGACCAAAAGCACTATCAAGTTTGCTGGGTGCCATTTTCACTCTAATCATACCCAAAAGGCCTAGAAATAATTCGAAACTAGAAAGAGGCCCAAGTAGTAAGGCTACCTGTGGCTCTTGCTGAAAAACATTTGCCAGTCTGATGTGCGTGTGTCTAGAAAGAATGATAGAAACTAAAGAGTTCTGCTTGAGTTCAGGAGAACTTCCCAGAAGGAGGTGGTGGGCCAAGAAATCCACCTGCCTGCTTGGTGGCGGCTCGTGAAGGGGCAAGGCCGAGAATCTTCTGAATGTTCTGTGAAGAAAACAGAGTAAGGATAGGGTGTTAATATCAAATATACAGAAGATGTATTTTATGTAGCTCTCAGGCAAAGGAAACTCATATAGATTAAAGGTATCATTATGACCTGCAATAGGATGATTATCACTATGTTAATTTTAAAAAGGCCTACAATGTAATGAAAATCACAGAACAGTAAAAGCCTTCCTTACCTGATGAGACCTTGGTCTACTAATGAAAGTGGTTGATTTTTTTCAAGCAGACAATGATAAAAGGAGATAATCTTTTTAACAAGAAGCATATGAAGAATATTCATTAGCTATTTCTTATGGGCATTTTCTTTGAGTATGGGTCTGCTGGCTGGATTTGTCATTACTGCACTGTCTATAATTTTCAGTTTCGGCCAGGTGTGGTGGCTCACACCTGTAATACCAGCACTTTGGGAGGCCAAGGCAGGTAGATCACTTGAGGCCAGGAGTTCAAGACCAGCTTGGACAGGATGGTAAAACCCCATCTCTACTAAAAATACAAAATAATTAGCTGAGTGTTGTGGCGTACGCCTGTAGTCCCAGCTACTCGGGAGGGTGAGGCATGAGAGTCCCTTGAACCCAGGAGGCAGAGGCTGCATGAGCCAAGATTGCACCACTGTACTCCAGCCTGGGCAGCAGAGTGAGATTCTGTCTAAAAAATCAGTTTCAGTTTCTTTACAGTGTTGAAAGTACTTAGAAACCTGCAAAGCACTCTGAGTTCAGAATTCTCTTAAATTTTCAGCACCCCCCATCTTTTTCCATTGTTTCATCTACATCTAATGCAATTTTTAAAGAAACTCACTTTTATTCAGTTTTTAAAAATGTATTTCGTTCTCATAATAATTTTTTTTTTTTTTTTTTGAGGCGGAGTCTCACTCTGTCATCCAGGCTAGAGTGCAGTGGCGCGATCTCGGCTCACAGTAACCTCTACCTCCTGGGTCAAGCGATTCTCCCTGCCTCAGCCTCCTGAGTAGCTGGGATTACAGGCGCCTGCCACCATGCCCAGCTAATTTTTGTATTTTTTTTTTTTAGTAGAGATGGGGTTTCATCTCTACTAAAAAGTTCAATTGGCCAGGCTGGTCTTGAACTCTTGACCTCAGGTGATCTGCCTGCCTCAGTCTCCTAAAGTGCTGGGATTACAGGCGTGAGCCACCATGCCTGGCCAAAACCCCTCCCCGCCCCCCCTGCTTTTTTTTTTTTAAGATGGTGTCTGGCTCTTGTCGCCCAGGCTGGGGTGCAATGGCATGATCTCAGCTCACTGTGACCTCCGCCTCCCGAGTTCAAGCAATTCTCCTGCCCCAGCCTCCCAAGTAGCTGGGATTACAGGCATGCACCACCACGACCAGCTGATTTTTGTATTTTTAGTAAAGATGAGGTTTCACCATATCAGCCAGGCTGGTCTCAAACTCCTGACCTCAAGTGATCTGCCCGCCTCAGCCTCCCAAAGTGCTGGGATTATGGGCATGAGCCACTGCGTCCAGCCAATGTAGCGTTTTATAAGAGGAAAAAAATCTTAGAGATCCTGATTATTTTTGCCCAATTCCTTCATTTTATATCTGAAGAAACTAAAACTCAGAAAGGTATGATGGACGGCTTATCCAGAATTACAAAGCTAAATTAAGAGCACAGTTAGAATTTAAACCTATTGTGTTTTGACCCTAAATCTAATGGATTCTCTTACACAGTAGTTTCTATGTTAAAGTTTTGCTCTTCAGAACAAACTCCATTCTGTGGTAGGCAGGTTTACATGCACTATTCATCCAGTAGTTACTGAGTACCTACTGGATACTATGAGAATATCCATTCCCAGGCTTCTCTGCAAGCATACACACCCTCAATCCTTCATCATGAAGAATGATGACTATTATGGATAAGAGTGTGTATTGAGGTAACACTGTTAGAATACAACAGAATGTTTAAATATGGAGGATATAACTTTAAGGACTCATCTAAATTATATTTACCATAAAATATTTCAATACATACATTCCACAATACTATAGCTCGTGCTTTAAGAAGACATCTGAAACAGGTGGAGAAAAAAATCAATCGTTAGTACATTAGGATACTTCTCCTTAGTAAAGATGGAAAATGGTGTGACTTTGTATTTCTTTTTCTGAGACGTGGTCTTGCTCTGTCACCGAGGCTGCAGTGCAGTGGTGTGGTCACAGCTCATTGCAACCTCCACTTCCCGAGCTCAAGCATTCTTCCCACCTCAGCCTTCCGAGGAGCTGGGACTACAGGCATGCCACCATATCCAGTTAATTTTTGTATTTTTAGTAGAGTCGGGGTTTTGCCATGTTGGCCACGCTGGTCTCAAACTCTTGGGCTCCAGTGATCCGCTCACCTCAGCCTCCCAAAGTGCTGGGATTATCGGGGTAGGCCACCATGCCCGGTCTACTTTGCATTATCTTTTTTTTTTTTTTTTTTTTTTTTTTTTTTGAGGCAGAGTCTCACTCTGTCGCCAGGCTGGAGTGCAGTGGTGCGATCTTGGCTCACTGCAACCTCTGCCTCCCGGGTTCAAGCGATCCTCCTGCCTCAGCCTCCCAAGTAGCAGGGACTACAGGCGTGCACCACCATGCCCAGCTAATTTTTTGTGTTTTTAGTAGAGACAGGGTTTCACTATGTTGGCCAGGATAGTCTCGATCTCTTGACTTTGTAATCCACCTGTCTCGGCCTCCCAAAGTGCTGGGATTACAGGCGTGAGCCACCATACCCTACATTACTTTTATAATAAAAATAGCTCCTTAAAGCTCACCTCCAAAAAACCCATTACACAAAGCAGTAAAAAGACCAAATGATGTCACTAATTTGCAATTTCTTTAGTTAATTAATAAGTATTTCCTGAGCACCTACAATGTATTTAGCACTAAACTAGGCATTAAGGGAAATTGCTTTAAAGATAAAATTTGAAATAGTAAGACATACAGAATTAGCTGCTGATAAACATATTTGTCTAGTTAACAAATACAGTAATATAGCCTAGAAAAAATACACAAGGGATTCTTGCTCAGTTATTCTGAAGGGTCAAATAGATGAGTCCTTATAACTTTAGAGATTAAAAACCAACATAAAAATGTTGGATGCCCTTTATAGGTTTATTGCGATTTAAAGAAGATGATTAAAAAAATAAAAAATAAATAATATTTTGAAGAAATGAGAAACTGAACTGGTAGTCTGTTGAATTTCATTTACTAACTC
Source organism: Macaca thibetana thibetana (assembly GCF_024542745.1). NCBI lineage: Eukaryota > Metazoa > Chordata > Mammalia > Primates > Cercopithecidae > Macaca > Macaca thibetana. The sequence continues at coordinate 197,297,475 of NC_065578.1, read as the reverse complement.
AAAATATTTACATGACTACTGAGGGTAAGCCACTGCTCTAGACAGGAATATCTCAAATAGCAATAGCAGCAACAAAAAAGTGTTAAAAACGAGACACTTCAGTAGCCACAGTCAAAGTACATGGAAATTCAGGCAACTCTATCCTTTCCTTGTGGCTCTTGCCACAGACCCATTTTGGGAACACTAAATTAAATGTATCAGTGTTACATTACGCAAGTATTTGTATTTTAACACAAACGCTCTGCATTTACTGCATGAAATTTTATCCTTTAGTGAAATTCTAAACTAATCTGTTTAAATTCCTATAGTCTCACGGGTGAAACCTAGGTCTTCTATTTTTCTCAGATATATTTCCCCTGCTTTCCCATCAGTAAAATCTTTGTAGGAACTAAGTGATGGTCTCAAGATGCAAGAGCCACAGGTAAAAGGACCAGAGGTCACTAACATCTCTATAGTAGTAACATCCTACATTTCTACACACTTTAAAGTTTGCAAACAGTTCTAAGGACTAGATAGTAGTCCTTAGTTATCCCTGCTGTTGAGATGAGAAAGTTGATGCAGGGAGAGGTTACAAGTCAGAAAGTGAACTGATACAACTCAAAGTGCAGTTTTCCTTTATTAAGCCACCTCTCTGTAACAGACTGTTACCTTAGGAATAAGAAAGTCACATAAAGAAGTAAAAAATAAAATAAAATATCGTATAACAGGCCTATTTTTTAAAAATCACAATTACGTTGTTAAATGAGCAAATGCTTTCTCTCTCTCTCTCTATATATATACGCACACACACACACATATATACACACACGCATACACACACACATATATATATACCCATGCACATATAAAATATAGTTGCTATGCAAAAAACCCGTGGAATGTACAATGCAAAGAATGGACCCTAATATAAACTATGGATTTGGGGGTAATAATGATATGTCAGCGTAGATTAATCAATAATAACAAACGTACCACTCTGGTGGAGAAAGTTGATAGAGGGGTGTGCTATGCATATGTGGGGGCAAGGCATATATATGAAGTCTCTGTACCTTCCACTCAATTTTGCTGTGAACCTAAAACTGTTCTAAAAAATAAGGTCTATAAAAAGGAATATAAAGTATTTAAGAATATATAGTAAGATAATAGTTGTATTAATAATAGTTGTATACTTTTTCTCATACCTTGCCTTCGCCAACTTTCTGAAATACTGCTAAGTGGAATACTTTTAAAATAAAGAAAAATATTCTTGTGGGTGCTATTTTAAAGTGAAGGTCATAGTATGAAGCGAAAAAAAAGAATAACAACAATAATAATGGTTAACAGTTACTGAGAACTTACACTCTGCAAGGCATTGTTCTAAGCACTTTATGTGTATGTTCTCATTTAAATCCTCACAACTTAATGAAGTGGACATTATTATCCTTGCATGCAGATAAGAAAAATAAGATACCAACTGTCAGGCTATAATTCAATAAATAAACTCACTGAATATCACACTGTATAACAGGCACTTTTGTAAATATTATCTCATTACATCTTTCAACAATCTCATCCATTAAACTTAACCTGACTGCTTTCCTATAATCTCTCAATTTTTCTTTCTTTCTTGAGGTCAAGTCTTCAGGCCTTGTTAATTAGCAAGATTTAGTTTAGAAATATGCATTTAGGCCAGGACTGGTGGCTCACGCCTGTAATCCCAGCACTTTGGGAGGCCGAGGCGGGTGGATCATCTGAGGTCAGGAGTTCGAGACCATGGTGAAACCTATCTCTACATGCGCCTGTAATCCTAGCTACTTGGGAGGCTGACGCAGGGGACTCATTTGAAACCTAGGAGGCAGAGGTTGTAGGAGATCGTGCCGCTGCACTCCAACCTGGGTGACAGAGCAAGACTCCATCTCAAAACAAACAAACAAAAAAAAGAAATATGCATTTAGCTAAAAGTTAGGAGTTTTAATATATAATAAAGATGCTATGAAAGAAAATACAAATGCAAAATATAGTAAGATGCAATCAAGTTTTGGAAAAATGTAAAACAATTATTTTGAATTCCTGTCCAGTCCTGCGTAACAGGGTAACAAATGAAGAGTGTATACGCAGAAGAGAAAAACAAAGGAAAACCATCTTCCTGTAATTGTGTCTTCTATTGGCAGGAAAACCAGAAAAATACCACCACAGGATTTGTGTTCTTTCCTCTTTACAAAGATTAAGAACCAGTGATCAAGAAGAGGAAGTTGTTGGTTGTTAACTGGATATTTTGGGATGACTCAGGTCAATGGCGATAAACACATTCTGTGAAATGTTATTCCTTAGTCATTTAGCTAAAATAACACACCTATGGCAATCTTCAGTTCACTCTGTTAGTTTCTCTCACATCTGGCAACCAGTCTTCACTTCCAATTAATCACAATATCTCATTAATTCCCGTAATACAATCTTTACTGTATCAACAAAGCTCTGTATAAAATCTAATCACCTCAAAACGACCCTTTTCAATATCACCAGGGCTCTCACATTATATCTAACTAGACTATTTCGGAAAAATAATGTAGAGATTAAATATTTACTAAAAAAAAACCCCGACAGTACAAGTTTGATATCACTGAAATATTATTGGGTTAGCAATCAGAAAACTTGGCTTATAGTGCTGACAAACTATACAATAAAACAACAGGAATGATCTTTTAATTTTACCAAGTCTCAATTTCCTTACTGTTAAAAAAAGAGGGTTGATTAGATCAATCATTTTCAGACCCTTAAAGCCTTTAACAATTCTTTTATTTTTTAACTTTTAAAATAAATTTCTATTCTTTTTTTTTTTTTTTTGAGACGAAGTCTCACTCTGTCGTCCAGGCTGGAGTGCAGTGGTGCAATCTTGGCTCACTGCAACCTCCACCTCCCGAGTTCAAGCAATTCTCTTCCTCAGCCTTCCAAGTAGCTGGGATTACAGGCGCCTGCCACCATGCCCAGCTAATTTTGTATTTTTAGTAGAGACAGGGTTTCACCATCTTGGCCAGGCTAGTCTTGAACTTCTGACCTCATGATCCACCTGCCTCGACCTCCCAAAGTGCTGGGATTACAGGTGTGAGCCACCGCACTCGGCCCATCTTTTTTTTTTTTTTTTTTTTTTTTTTTGCACACAAGTCACAGAGATTAAAAGAAGCTTTTTGAAAAATAAAATGTGATGTAAAAAAGCCCAATACAGAAAACAAATAAAATAAGGTAGAAAACTGAAGCTCCCTTCTGGGTCCTTCTTAACACATATATTACAGAGTAGAAATAAACATTCTGAAAGGTAAGCACATCAAATCTGCACTAGAGTAATGTCACTTCCTTTGTAATGATCAATGAATATTTTCTGTTTTAGGTTGACCAAAGGCCCTCTGTAATAGAGGTCTTTTCTGCTGGGGTCAGGGGATTAAATGACAATCTCTTTCTCTCCCTCTCACTTCCTCCTTCCTTTCCTCTTTCTCTTTCTCCCCTATCTTTCCAATGAAAATGTCCCTAGATCTCTTTTAGCTCCTTCTTTGAGGATCAATCAAGGAGAATATTCTGAATTTTAGTTTAGTACAGAGACAAAATGTTTTATTTTTTGAAAATCTCATAATGGAGGGAATAACCCCAGTCGGCACTGTGAAGAGTGTCTAAAACTCAGAATAAACTACAGTCTTACTGGTTCGAAGAACCAAAAAGCAAGGTTCAGGAAAACCACAGCTACTGAAAATAGAGAAAGAATCCTGGAAAACAGAGAGACAATGAAACAGGAGCCTCACATTTTGCGTATAAACTCTGCCCCCAAATCTCTGCTTAATTTTTTTTTTTTTTTAAGACAGAATCTTGCTGTCACCCAGGCTGGAGTGCAGTGGCGCAAACTCAGCTCACTGCAACCTCCGTCTCCCAGTTTCAAGTGATTCTCATGCCTCAGCCTCCTGAGTAGCTGGGATTACAGACGTGTACCACCAAGCACGGCTAATTTTTGTATTTTTGGTAGAGACGGGGTTTCACCATGTTGGCAATGTTGATCTCGAACTCCTGACCTCAAGTGATCTACCCACCTCGGCCTCCCAAAATGCTGGGATTACAGGCATGAGCCACCACACCTGGCTCTGCTTAATTTTTAAACTATGTGCAAGGCAGCCTATAAGCAGCCCAGTTAAGACTAAAATAACTGACCTGAGACTTCAGCTGCCATCTACCACAAAGGAGAGTTTGGAGTTTGAGTGCTGCTATGGTTTGAATGTTCGTGTCCCTTACAAATTCATATGTTGAATCCAAACTACCAAGGTGTTAGAAGGTGGAGCCTTTGGGAGGTGATTAGGTCACAAGGGTTCTGCCCTCTTTAATGGGATTAATGTCCTCTTTAAAAAAAGGTACCAGAGAGCTGCCCTGTGCCTTCCACCATGTGAGGATGCAGACAGAAGGCACTCTCTATGAAGCAGGCAGGAAACAGGCCCTCACCAGACACTGAATTTGCCTTGATTTTGGACTTCCCAGCCTCTGGAAGAGTAAGAAATCAATTTCTATTGTTTGTGGTATTTTGTTACAGTAGCCCTAATGGACTAAGACAAATGCCAGGTTAACTGCCTGCCTAAACAAAAATATCAACACTTCTTCCAAAGAATAAAAGAATCCAGAATCTCTCCAACCTATCATTTACATTATCCAGGATATGATCCAAAATTACTAAATATATCAAGAAACTGGAAAATATACTGTTACTTAAGAGAACAGGCCGGGTGCAGGGGCTCACGCCTGTAATCCCAACACTTTGGGAGGCCAAGGCAGGTGGATCACCTGAGGTCAGGTATTTGACATCAGCCAGCCTGACCAACATGGTAAAACCCGGTCTCCACTAAAATTACAAAATTAGCCTGGCATGGTGGCGGGCACCTGCAATCTCAGCTACTCAGGAGGCTGAGACAGGAGAATCACTTGAACTGGGAGGTCTAGGTTGCAGTGAGCTGAGATCACGCCACTGCACTCCAGCCTGGGAGACAAGAGCAAGACTCCATCTCAAAAAAAAAAAAAAAAAAAAAGAGAACAGGCAATGGAGTCCAAATTCCAAATGCTGGAATTAGCACAGAAGGTGTTTTTGTTTTGTTTTTCAGACAGGGTCTCGCTCTGCTGCCCAGGCATGAATGCAAAGGCGTGATCACAGCTTACCTCAAACCTGACTTCCAGGGCTCAAGCAATCCTCCCACTTAAGCCTCCATAGCCCAGCAGCTGGGACTACAGGTACATGCCACTGTGCCCGGCTAATTTTTGTATTTTTTGTAGAGACGAGATTTTGCCCTGTTATCACTTGGGCTCAAGTGAGCCTCCTGCCTCAGCTTCCTAAATGCTGAACAGGCATGAGCCACCACACCCAGCATAGCAGACAAGGTTTTTAAAGCAGCTAAATAATTATGGACATAAAATATGGCTCATAATATATTAACAAACAAGAAATCTCAGGAAGAATGCCAAATAAAGCAAAAATTCTGAAACTGAAAAATATAATACCTAAAATTCAAAAATCGTTGGATGGGCTTACGGTTAACACAGATTAGAGGAGTCTATGAACTTGAAGACAGATCAACAGAAATTATCCCATCTGAAGAACAGAAAAAAACAAGAGTAAAAAAAATTCAATGTAGCTTCAGTGTTCTGTTGGACAATACCAAAAAAGACTAATATATAAGCAACTGGTGTTCCAGAAGAAGAAGAGAGAGAGAATGAGGCAGAAAATAGTTAAAGAAATAGTGATTGAAATTTCCCTACATTTAATGAAAACCGTTAAGTCTTAGCAGGAAAAACTTTTAAAAAAATACCCTAGGCACATCATAGTCAAATTTCTGAGAACCAATCTCAAAGAGAAAATCTGAAAGTAGCTAGAGAAAAGTGACATTACTTACGAGGACACAAAGATATGAAGAACTTTTCAGAAACGATGGAGGCCAGAAAATAGGAGAAAGGCATTTAAAATGCTTAAAGGTTAAAACAAACAAAAAAGCCAACCCAGAATTCTGTGTCCAGTGAAAATATCCTTCAAGAATGAAGATAAAATAAAGATATTTTCAGATAAATGAAGAGTAAGAGAATTTGTCACCAGCAGACTTGTACTATTAGAAGCACAAGAAAGAAAAATGAAATTGCTTCATGCTATACCGTGAGGTAAAGATTCGGGCAATCCTTCTCAGTGACAAGCTTCACTTCCTGTTACATCTCACCAACAGCTCTAGATTCAGTAGTCCCTAGATCCATTACAAACGTTCATGCCTCCATGTTTCCTATGCCAAGAACACTTAAGAATGGAAAGCTGCCAGGCGCTTAGCACTTTGGGAGGCCCAGGTGGGTGGATCACCTGAGGTCAGGAGTTCAGATCAGCCTAGCCAACATGGCAAAACCCTGTCTCTATTAAAAATGCAAAAATTAGCCAGGTGTGATGGTGGGAGCCTATAATCTCAGCTACTCAGGAGGCTGAGGCAGGAGAATCACTTGAACCCGGGAGGCAGAGGTTTCAATGAGCCGAGATCGAGCCATTGCACTCCAGCCTGGGTGACAGAACAACATTCTGTCTCACAACAACAACAAAAATAAACTCAGAATTGCTCTTTGTTGCTTAAAGTGAAATATATACATTGTGGTTTATTTTATTTATTTATTTATTTATTTATTTATTTATTTATTTATTTATTTTGAGACAGAGTCTCGCTCTGTCGCCCAGGCTGGAGTGCAGTGGCACGATCTTGGCTCCCTGCAAGTTCTGCCTCCAGGTTCACACCATTCTCCTGCCTCAGTCTCCCAAGTACCTGGGACTACAGGCGCCCGCCACTACGCCCGGCTAATTTTTTTTTGTATTTTTTTAGTAGAGACAGGGTTTCACAGTGTTAGCCAGGATGGTCTCAATCTCCTGACCTCATGATCCACCCACCTCGGCCTCCCAAAGTGCTGGGATTACAGGTGTGAGCCACCGCACTTGGCGCGTTACATCGTGTTTTATTAAGATATCAACCCAAGCCACAATTTTAAAATCTGAGACTTAACAAATTAAAGAGCAATATTCCACAGAGATCAAAGGATCTGTGCTAAACCAAGAGAGATCTGTATTGTCATTACCTTAGCTTTCACTAGGATAAACTCCTGCTATGGTTTGAATGTGTCCCCGAAAAGTTCATGTGGTGGAAGTTTAATCCCTCTGCCCTCATGAATAGATTCATGTCATTATCACGGGAGTGGGTTCCTTATCACGAGTGGCTTTGCTATAAAAGTAAGCTCTCTCTGGTTCTCGCTCTTGCCCTCTCACCATGTGATGTCCTCTACCACATTATGATGCAGCAGGAAGGCCCTCAGCAGATGCCAGCACCATGCTCTTGGACTTCCTGCAGAACTGTGAGCTAAATTGTCTTTATAAATTAGCCAGGCTGTGCTATACTGTTACAGCAATAGAAAATGAGCTAAGGCAGCTCTATTACAGAGACCATTTCAAAAATTTAAGTATATACCTCAGCTAAGCAAGAGTACAACTTATTGGTGGACATAATCATTTAGCTATTCAACAAACACTTCAAACTTAGCGTGTCTTCTAACCAACATACTCTTCTTTCTTCTATTCCCAACCTCTTAGTGCAACTAGTCCCCATTTGGTCACCAAAATCAGAGACCTGAAAGTCATCTTAGTTCTTCCTTTCTCCTTCACATTAAATCAGTAAGTTCAGCTGGTTTCCCCTTCTATTTATTTCTCAATCTTGTCCCATCCTTTTCATCCCTTTCTTCACTGTTATAGTTTATAACATAATGATTTTTTGCTAGACTATTATAATAGTCCTTGGTATTTCTGTATTTTAGTCATGCTCCTCTTATAGCTAACCTTCACAATGCAGTAAGTGCCAGAAATATGTGCCAGAAAAGGAAGCCTTGAAACTTGATTGCGTTTAAAAGGAAGAAGAGGGAGGCATTCAGAAATAAGGAAAAACAGAAGCAAAAAGTACATCTGAGTGAGTGTAACATGAAAACTATTAAGCAAGCCAGAATGGGCAAAGTGCTGTATTTGTGGGGATATGATGGGATATGAATTGAGAAAAATATTAAGCAACACAATGACAAAGATCTTGGTGAGCCATGAACTATAATTCAATTTCCCATTGATTCTCACATGCGAGGGTGATAATGGTTTGAATCTGTGTCCCCACCCAAATCTCATGTCAAATTGTGTGGTTTAGCACCATCCCCCTTGGTACTGTTCTTGTGATAGTGAGTGAGTTCTCACGAGATCTGGTTGTTTAAAAGTGTGTAGTATCTCCCTCCTCTCTCTCTTATTCCTACTCTGGCCATGTGACATGCCTGCTCCCCTTCTGCATTCTGCCATGATTCTAAGTTTCCTGAGACCTCCCCAGAAGTTGAGCAGATGCTAGCATCATGCTTCCTGTACCAGCCTGCAGAGCCATAAGCCAATCAAACCTCTTGTCTTTATAAATTACCCAGTCTCAGGTATTTCTTCATAGCTATGCAAGAACAAACTAATACACAGGGCAACAAAAACTCTTCTGCCACAGACAGTATTCAGAAGGAGGGGAGAAAAAGAGAATCACTTGTGTAACAAATACTGAAAATGTTATGTTCCTATTTACTGCCTGTGCAAACCTTTCCACTACAAAGCCTGCCAAATGGCAGTATGTTCAGAAACTGAATAATGCCTTAAAATAAAGAATTATTCAGCCAGAGACCTTAATTATCTTTTTTTTTTTTTTTTTTTTTTTTTTTTTTGAGACAGGGTCTCACTCTGCTGCCCAGGCTAAAGTCCAGTGATGTAATCAAGTCTCACTGCAAACTCAAATTCCCAGGCTTTTGTGACCTTCCCACCTTGGGTAGCTGGGACTACAGGCACATGCCACCATACCCAGCTAATTGTTAAATTTTTTGTAGAGATGGAGTCTCACAATGTTGCGTAGGCTGGTCTCAAATTCCTGAGCTCAAGTGATCCTCACGCCTCAGCCTACCAACGTGCTGGAATTACAGGCATGAGCCACAGCACCCCGCCACCCTTTCACTTTCATAGTTCCATCTCAAAAGCCACTTCATTCTCTAAACCTTTCTGCCTGAACCCTTCCCCACTAATCGAATGTTATAGCTCTCTTACGGGCCTTCATAACCCTTTTACTTCCTCAGTTCTCACTCTTTTTCACTATGAATGTCAAATTACCAAGTTGGCCAAATGTAAATTCTATAACCTAAACTTTATCTCTACTGCGAATAACCTAAAATTACCACATTGTTAAACTTACTTGTGCTCCTGAGCTGCTAAACGGTGCTGGTATATAACAAAGAAATGATACTGGGAAGACCAAACGCACTCTCTACTTTTGTAGCTTTAGGCAGTTGTAATAAAGAAGGAGCCTGAGAGCTCTAAGAATGGGATGTGGAATCCATGTTTGGTTTTATCACTGCTTCTCATCCCTAAGGATCAGTCTTCTAGACCTACAGCCACTTAAAATGGCTTTTGGAAGATACACTGAAATTCTAGAATGAGCAACTGAAAGAACTCAGTAACAATGAGTAAACATTTCTAATATTTTAAAAGTAAAAGCTAATTGGTATGACAGCAAGGAAAAATATACATATTAAATGGTAGATGTGATCACTCACCTGTCGAATTGACATAGTACAGAGAATATACAGGAAAATGAAGGAACAGTCTGTGGTATCATCTCCCAGCAGATTTCGATGAGACAGTCCTTGGATGTAAGAAAGAGGGGTAAAAGGAAGCTTTGCCACCACTCTACCATCAAATCTAAAAGAAAAAAAAAAAACCAAAGAATTGTTATTTTTGGAAGACTGACAAGTTTCTTACTTCTAAAGAAGAATCTGGGACAGAAATAGAGCTTTAAGTCTCTGATCTCTGAAAAACAAAGAGAGGGTGACATGATAAAAATACACATGAACCTGATGTGCCACGATGTAAGGAAGAGCCTAGATTATTCTCATAAATCTTTTCTTAAATTAGTGGTTCTCAATTCTTTTGGTATCAAGACCCCTTTATATATTGACAAATTATTTAGGACCCTAAAAACTTTGCGTTTATGTAGCTTATAGTTGTTAATATTTACTGTATTAGAAATTTAAAATGAGAAATGTTTAATATTTATTTACATTTTTTGAGACAGAGTCTTGCTGTGTCGCCCAGACTGGAGTGCAGTGGCACAATCTTGGCTCACTGGAACCTTCGCCTCCCGGGTTCAAGTGATTCTCCTGCCTCAGCCTCCTAAGTAGTTGGGATTACAGGTGTGTGCAACCATGCCTGGCTAATTTTTGTATTTTTAGTTGAGACGGGGATTCATCATTTTGGCCAGGCTGGTCTCCAACTCCTGACCTCAGGCGATCTGCCTGCCTTGGCCTCCCAAAGTGCTGGGGTTACAGGCGTGAGCCACCGCCTCCGGCCAGAAAATCTTTTATATCTTGTAAGTCATTTAATTATATGAAGTTGAACATGCATGAGACCTTAAACCAGCAGCAAATCTGAGAAAACTTCTGATAGTTCTTTTTTTTTTTTTGAGATGGAGTCTCGCTCTGTCACCCAGGCCAGAGTGCAGTGGCACCATCTCAGCTCACTGCAACCTCTGCCTCCTGGTGCAAGCGATTCTCCTGCCTCAGCCTCCCGAGTAGCTGGGATTACAGGCGTGCACCACCACACCCAGCTAATTTTTGTATTTTTAGTAGAGGCGGGGTTTCACCATGTTGGCCTTGATGGTCTTGTTCTCTTGACCTCGTGATCTGGCCGCCTCAGCCTCCCAAAGTGCTACAGGAATAGAAGCTTGTTATAAGGAACAGAAATTGGTGTCTAGGATAATAAAGAAAAAATTTGGGAAGAGAAAAAGGAAGGTGCAAAGAGAGAGATGATTTACAATAGGTGGATTATTTCTTTAAGTGCACTTACTCTGTGACTCCAGAGGGTAGGACCACTGCTCACGAGTACAGATATAGCGAGGCATATTTGGCCCAGTAAAAGGAATTATTTTCAAACTCTAAAAACTACTCCATAAAAGTACTAGTTATCTCAGAAACCACTAAGCTCCTCATTGTTGGAAATAAAGGATGACAAATTATCTGCTAGAGACATTACTGATGAGCTTTCTGTATTGGGAGAGAAGTTATATGTTAAATGACTTTTAAGATCTCTTTCAGGCCAGGCGTGGTGGCTCACGCCTGTAATTCCAGCACTTTGGGAGGCTGAGGCAGGCGGATCACCTAAAGTCAGAAGTTCGAGACCAGCTGACCAACATGGAGAAACCCTGTCTCTACCAAAAATACAAAATTAACCAGGCATGGTGGTGCATGCCTGTAATCCCAGCTACTCGGGAGGCTGAAGCAGGAGAATCACTTGAACCCGGGAGGCGGAGGTTGTGGTGAGCCGAGATAGCGCCATTGCACTCCAGGCTGGGCAACAAGAGCCCAACTCTGTCTCAAAAAAAACAAAAACAAAAACAAAAAACTCTTTCAATTCTAATATCCTGTTATTTCAACTTTATGTAAATGATTCAGGAAGAGATGCCAGAAAGAACAATGAGAAATAAGTAGCTATATCTAGTCCTTTTTCTGGCAATCTGGGAGTTCAAGTCCTTCCCTTCTTAATCTAACCTTAGATTTTTTTCCTTAAAGCATCTGCCAGCTGTTAACAAATTTTAAGAGTGTAAGGTTATTTTTGTTTGTTTCAAACAGGGTCTCGCTCTGTTTGAAGCTGGAAAGCAGTGGTGCAGTCATGGCTTACTGCAGCCTTGACCTCGTAGGCTCAAAGAATTCTCCTGCCTCAGCCTCCCAAGAGGGTGAGATTACAGGGGCATATCACCATGCCCAGCTACTTTTTTTTTTTTTTTTTTTTTGTAGAGCCGTGGTCTTCCTATGTTGCCCAGGCTGGTCTCAAACTCCTGGCTTCAAGTGATCTTCCTGCCTCAGCCTCCCAAATTGCTGGGATTATAGGAATGAGCCACCACTCCTGGCTTACACAATCTTTTAGTATCCCTTATAGTCTTCGCCAGGCGTGGTGGCTCATGTCTCATAAACCCAGCACTTTGAGAGGTCGAGGCGGGAGGATCACTTAAAGCCATGAGTTCGAGACCAGTCGGGGCAACATGGCGAAACCCTATCTCTACCAAAAAAAAAATTAGCCAGATGTCGTGGTGCATGTCTGTAGTCCCAGATACTCAGGAGGCTGAGGTGGGGATCACTTGAGCCCAGCAGGTTGAGGCTGCAGTGAATAGTGATCACACCACTGCACTCCAGCCTGGATGACAGAGCAAGATCTGGTTTCAAAAAGAGATGATCAAAGTTAAACTTGGAGAAATTATGTTAAAGACTGAATAACTTTTGTTCAATATAATCAAAACATGTATTAGACTTTTAATTTCATATGCCAGTTTATAAAAATAGATATACAGCCTTTAACTTCTAGGTACTGACAATCTAAGACACAATATTTTTTAAAAATGTACAGGGTACAAAGACCAGAACAAAAACATGAATACAGCACTAATATTGGTAAAATATATTACGTGAACCTCCACTAGTTTGGGAAAACAAAACAAGCAAATAAAAAGCTATTGTTTGCCAGCGTTCTGAATAAGAACGTTGATGAAAATAATATACATAAAAACGAAAAAATAAGGCTGGGAGCAGTGGCTCATGCCTGTAATCCCAGCACTTTTGGAGGCTGAGGCGGGTGGATCATGAGGTCAGGATTTCGAGACCAGCCTGGCCAATATGGTGGAACCCCCTCTGTACTAAAAATATAAAAATTAGCCAGGCGTGGTGGCACGTGCCTGTAGTCCCAGCTACTTGGGAGGCTGAGGCAGAAGAATTGCTTGAACGCAGGAGGCAGAGGTTGTAGTGAGCTGAGATTGTGCCACTGCACTCCAGCCTGGGTGACAGAGATAGACTCCGTCTCAAAAAAAAAAAAACCGGCCGGGCGCGGTGGCTCAAGCCTGTAATCCCAGCACTTTGGGAGACCGAGACGGGCGGATCACGAGGTCAGCAGATCGAGACCATCCTGGCTAACACGGTGAAACCCCGTCTCTACTAAAAAATACAAAAAACTAGCCGGGCGAGGTGGCGGGCGCCTGTAGTCCCGGCTACTGGGGAGGATGAGGCAGGAGAATGGCGGGAACCCGGGAGGCGGAGCTTGCAGTGAGCTGAGATCCGGCCACAGCACTCCAGCCTGGGCGACAGAGCGAGACTCCGTCTCAAAAAAAAAAAAACGGAAAAAAAAAAATAGCCTTCTTTCCTGCCAACATATCCTTTTATAAGAAACCTGATTATAATGAAACTTTCATATAATTTTCCTCCTTGAAGATACTCTACTTGACTTCTTTGACTTATATAGCTTGGAAGACCTATATCTCTCACACACACACACACACACACACACACACACACACAGCATCTAGTATTTTATCTTATATTGATGAACTGCAAAAATAATCTGGCATTTCAATACTGGTCCAAGGTCTAATAACTTAATCACCAAATATTTGATAAGTGCTTATTATATTATTAACTCTATTAAGGATAACATATCACATATGTTTGCATATAGCTTTGAAAACCTCCATTCTCTAAAAATTTCATAAATATCATAGCAGTGATATAGGCATTCTCTTCATCTTGTTCCCATCTTTACTGCAGTATCTTTGGTATTTTACCTTCAAGTATTTAACCCTCTTCTGGTTATTCTAATTCATTGCACATTAGAACTAGAGAACAGTGATAGAGAGAAAGGAAGGGAGGGAGGGAAGAGAATTTGGGAAAGATGACAATATTATTTGTCTGATCATATGATTATCTACCTAGAAAACTAGAGAATCAAATTAAAAGCTATGAGAGTTCAGGAAGATGTCCAGTTAGAAAATAAAATCACAAAAATTGATAACCTGCTGGGCATGGTGGCTCACGCCTGTAATCCCAGCACTTTGGGAGGCTGAGGCAGGTGGATCACTTGAGGTCAGGAGCTCAAGACCACCCTGGCCAACATGGTGAAACCCCATCTCTACTAAAAATACGAAAATAAGCCAGGCATAGTGACGCATGCCTATAATCCCAGCTACTCAGGAGGATGAGGCGGAGAATCACTTGAACCTGGGAGGTAGAGGCTGCAATAAGCCAAGATCGTGCCACTGCACCCTAGTCTGGTCAACAGAGAAAAAAAAGGTAACCTACTTACATACAGTAGTAGCAAACTAGAAAATATAAAATATTACTTATACTTATTTGGAAAGAAACTACAGAAAATATATAAAATAGACTTGGCAGAAATACCATCTTTCTGGATGGGAATACTAAAAATTATAAAGGTTATTTAATATCTCAAAATTAATGTACAAATTTAATAAAATTTCAGTCAAAACTCAGAAGGGATTATTTTAGAAGAAGCTGACACTTGATTGATTCTAAAATTCATTTGAAAGAATAAGTGCGCCAGGAACAGTGAACAACACAGTTAAAAGAGAGTAGGTAGTAGGCAACGATAAGAAAATAGTTTGAAAAACAGGCTGGGGCCAAAGCATGGAATGTCATGACAGCCAGGGTAAGGAGTCTCACTAAAATCAGTAATCAGAGTTGCATGGTGATAAGTGTGGACTTTAAAGTCTAAGAGACAGGGTTAAACAACAGCTCAACATTTACTAGCTTGGAGACCTTGAGCAAGTTAAGTAACTTAAGAGTCTCATGTCCTCATCTGTAAAACAAAGATTAGAATTCTTATCTTAGAAGACTGTTAAAAGTAAAAGGGAAGGCAGGGTGCGGTGGCTCACACCTGTAATCCCAGCACTTTGGGAGGCGGAGGCAGGCGGATCACCTGAGGTCAGGAATTCAAGACCAGCCTTGCCACCATGGTGAAACCCCGTCTCTACTAAAAATACAAAAATTAGCAGGGTGTGGGGGCAGGTCCCTGTAATCTCAGCTACTCAGGAGGCTGAGGCAGGAGAATCGCTTGAACCCGGGAGGTGGAGGTTACAGTGAGCTGAGATCACGCCACTGCATTTCAGCCAGGGTGATGCAAGGAGACTCCATTAAAAAAAAAAAAAAAAAAAAGTAAAAGGGTAATACATATAAAGAGTTTAGTACAGTCCCCAACATAGGTTACTATTTAATTAGTAGCAGATAATGTTACTAGGCAATGAGTAACAGGCTTCTGAGGATGGTTAACTTAACAATGTTGGATAGAGAGGACACACCTGAGGGAGTGCAAGCAGGCTACTGTGATACCAAGCAAAAAGTAATAGCAGAGGAGAAAAAAGGAAATGATCATTGAAACTAGGATGGGAGCTGGTGCTAGGATGAATGAGAAGAAAGGAGAAAGGGATGAATGGATGACTACACAGAAAAAAGGGACTGTTAACTGAGAGGAAGAGAAGGTTGAAAGGGTCAGATTTAATCCAGTACATATCATTCAATTTGGGACAGGACAGATACAGGGTAATGTCTAGTGAAAATAAGAGGGAGAGGAAGGGAAACAAAAAAAGTTTGAATTCCCGGTGATTAGAATTGAGTACCACTAAGACATATGGATGAGAGTGCTGCTTTCACAGAGAATACGATTGGTTCCAAGTAAGTTTCAAAGCCCATGGTTGACATTAGGGTTCATTCTTGGTGTTGTATATTCTATGGGTTTGGACAAATATATAATAACATGTTATCCACCATTATAGTATCATAAAGAATAATCTCATTGCCCTAAAGAATCCTCTGTGCTCTGCCTAGTCATCCTTCCCTTCCTCCTAACTCCTGGCAACCACTGATCTTTTCACTCTCTCCATAGTTTTGCCTTTTTCATACAGCAGGAATCATACAGTGTATAGCCTTTTCAGAAGAGCTTATTCACTTAAAAATATGCATTTAAGGTTTCTCCATGTCTTTTCGTGGCTTACCAGCTCATTTCTTTTTAGCACTGAATCATATTTCATTGTTTAGTTGTACCACAGTTTGTTTATCCTTTCACCTACTGCAAGACATCTTGATTCCTTCCAACTTCTGGCAATTATGAATAAATAAACATCTGTGTACAGGTTTTTGTGTGGATCTAAGTTTTCAGTTTATTTGGGTTCACTTTCACTTTTTATTCTACATAAGTGTTTAAATTTTTTAGAAGTAAGTTTTTATATATTACTCATATAAGAAAATCATTTTGTAAAACTCCATATATGATTTTCCCCCCCATATATGATTCTGACGCACACTCCTGGTTAAGGTCCACTGCCTAAGTTTTGGGAAACTACTGATACATAATAAACAAGTCATTTCAAATCATCAGGGAAAAGATGATTTATTCAACTATGTGATATTGACAATGGTTAAAACCTTAGTAAAGTTGGAAACCAAATACCAAAATAAATTATAGATGAAACAAGTATTTAAATATAACAACTAGGCTAGGTGCAGTGGCTCATGCCTGTAACCCCAACGCTCTGGGAGGACAGAGGTGGGGATCACTGGGGCCCAGGAGTTCAAGGCTGCAGTGGGCAATGACTGCACCACTGCACTCCTGCCTGGGTAATGGAGTGAAAACCTGTTTCTAAATAAATAAATAAAGTAAATAAATAAATAAATAAAACAGGAAAAATTTTTTTTCTATAATCTGATGAGAGGAATGCATTACTTACATAATGGAAAAGAGTAACATCTTCAACAACAAAAAATATTTACCAAAAAAAGAGTTTAATAGCCTCTATATGTAAAAAACTCTTGTAAATAAAAACATAAAAAATAAACGGCAAAAAAAAGAAGGCAGGGAGCAAGTGGAGGGAATGTACTAGGAACTTAAAATTGGAAAAACATAGTAAGTATATGAAAAGATGTTAAATCTCACACAAGTTATCAAAAAATGAAAAAATTTGAAAGAAATATTTTTCAACTATTCAATTGGCAAATATTAAGCAGTTATATCATAATTCCCAGTGATGATAAGTATAAGGAGAAAGATCCATTCACAAGTACTGATGGCAATAATCTAAAGATATAAATAAAATCTTTCTAAGGAACAATATATACCAAAGTTTAACTCAAGAAATACTAGGATATACCCTAAGGGAATAATAAGTATACACTGGTATACATATTATCTGAAAAATTCTATATGATGATTAACAAAAAATCAGTTAAACAGAGTACATCCTGGCCAGGCGCAGTAGCTCACACCTGTAATCCCAGCACTTTGTGAGGCCAATGCAGGCGGATCACCTAAGGTCGTGAGTTCAAGACCAGCCTGGCCAACATGGTGAAACTCGATCTCTACTAAAAGTAAAAAAAATTAGCTGGGCGTGGTGGTGCACACCTGTAATCCCAGCTACTCAGGAGGCTAAGGCAGGAGAATGGCTTCAACCCGGGAGGCAGAGGTTGCAGTGAGCTGAGACTGGGCCATTGCGCTCCAGGCTGGGCAAAAACAGCAAAAAAAAAAAAAGTGCATCCATTCAATGAACATTATAAAGACATTTCAAAAAAGAATATGTTATAGAAATTAATATACATACCATGTTTTAAAAATTGCCCACAGATTTTTGTGTGGACAAAAATTATAGCAGGTTACAAAAATCATTCTTGTGTATTAAAGTTTATATCCAGCCTGGGCAACATAGCGAGACCTCGTCTCTACAAAAAAAATTTTAAAAATTAGCCTGGGCCAGGTGTGGTGGCTCACGCCTGTAATCGCAGCACTTTGGGAGGCTGAGGCAGGTGGATCACCTGAGGGCAGGAGTTTGAGACCTGGCCAACATGGTGAAAACCTGTCTCTACTAAAAATACAAAAATTAATCAGGCATGGTGGTGGGAGCCTGTAATCCCAGCTACCTGGGAGGCTGAGGCAGGAGAATCACTTGAACCTAGGAGGCAGAGGTTGCAGTGAGCGGAGATCACACCATTGCACTCCAGGCTGGGCAACAAGAGCGAAACTCCATCTCGAAAAAAAAAAGGAGAAGGATAGATGAGTACTGAGCCAGATCTTTAGTGTCCAGAATGTAACAAATATAAGAAGAGTATTTGAATAGTTGGAATTCTACCAATGAAGCTTACAGTTGACTATAAAACACTGCAGCATTTGGTTTGCCTGGTAATTCATGGTGATATGTATCTGAGAAATGAGATAAAGTATGACAGAGTGCAAGAGTACTGGGTTTAGAATTTTAAGATAAAAATCATGAGATGTCCAGATATCTTAGACAAGGTATTTATTCTTCCAAAGGTACCTTCCAGCTCTGAAGGTCTGTGATATCAATAATGGTTAGTTAAGTGTAAATTTTATATTAAAAACACTTTGGACAACTTTTCTAATCCCTCATCTAGATAAAAATGACCATTCCCCTTCTTTCTCCCTTACTGTACCTCACACTTATTTCTATTGTAATACCCATCAGTGTACTCATTTGTTTACCTGTCTTTTCTTCCTATAAATTTTTGATTCTACTAAGGGCAGGGATCACATTTTTTTTTTTTTTTTTTTGGAGATGGAGTCTTGTTCTGTCACCCAGGCTGGAGTGCAGTGGTGTGATCTCAACTCATTGCAACCTCCGCCCCCCGGGTTCAAGCAATTCTCCTGCCTCAGCCTCCCAAGTAGCTGAGACTACAGGTTCACACCAACACACCCAGCTATTTTTTGTATTTTTTTTTTTTTAGTAGAAATCGGGTTTCACCATATTGGTCAGGCTGGTCTTGAACTCCTGACCTCAGGTGATCCACCTGCCTCGGCCTCCCAAAGTACTGGGATTACAGGTGTGAGCCACCGCACCCAGCCATTATATTCTAATACCTAGAACAGTGCCTGGCACAAAGTACACACTTAACAGGTTGGAAGGAAAAGACAGGCTTGGGGAGGAGATGCAGGGAGAGGGAGAGTCAGACAGAAAGGAAGCTGGAGAAAAAAAGTAAGAGGAAGGGAGGGAAAGGGGAAGTGAGGAAAATTCTAATACCTGCAGTACAGTTCAGATGAGCTTTAGAAAGGTAATAAATGGACCAGGCCAGGCTCAACGCCTGTAATCCCAGCACTTTGGGAGGCCTGGGTGGGAGGATCACTTGAGGTCAGGAATTTGAGACCAGCCTGGCCAACATGGTGAAACCCCGTCTCTACTAAAAATATAAAAAGTAGGCAGGCATGGTGGCGGCCACCTGTAGTCCCAGCTACTCAGGAGGCTGAGGCAGGAGAATCGCTTGAACCTGGGAGGCAGAGGTTGCAGTGAGCTGAGGTCATGTCACTGCACTCCAGCCTGGGCGACAGAGCGAGACTCTGTCCTGAACAACAACAAAAAAAGGTAATAAATTACTATCATCTTTGGGTATTTTCTGTCAAACGCAGTTTCACAATTACTCTGGTCTGCTATATGCTGGTTTAGACAACAGTAATTTACCTTATCATTAAACAAGATTATAGTTATTAAGACTCTATTTTAAGAGGCAAAAGATCTTTATATGACTACCTTCATTTTGAAGCAGCATGTTAGTAAGCAGCTGAAAAACACAGGGAACATATTACATTCTCTACAGAGAACCCATAATGCCTAAGCCTTATGTCTTATACATAAAATACCCTCAATATTAGGAGGATAAAAAAGTTATTGTGTAATTATATTTTATAAAAATTAAATTCTGGCTGGGCATGGTCGCTCACGCCTGTAATCCCAGCACTTTGGGAGACCGAGGCAGGTGAATCACCTGAGGTTAGGAGTTTGAGACCAGCCTGACCAACATGGCAAAACCCCATCTCTACTAACATCTCTACTAAAAATACAAAAATTGTCCACGCATGGTGGCGCATGCCTGTAGTAACAGCTACTCGGGAGGCTGAGATAGGAGAATCGCTTGAATGCAGGAGACACAGGTTGCAGTGAGCCAAGATTGTGCCACTGCACTCTAGCCTGGGTGACAAAGCAAGACTCCATCTCAAAAAAAAAAAAAAAAAAAAAAACCAAAAAACAAAAATTCCCTTGACTGTGATAATTGTTTTGAAGTTATATAAGAAAATGTCCTTAGGAAATATATAGAGAAGTAATTATGGGAAACAGGGCATACAGTCTACAACATACTCTCAAATGATTAAGAAAAATACATAAATAATGTATGGATGAACACACATATAATAGAGAAAGAAAAGGGAGAAAAAGAAAAAAAGAAGTGAAGCAAAACATTAACAATTGTGAATGTAGGTAGTGGATATACTATCCTTGCAACTTTTCTTTAAGTTTGAAATTACGTCGAAATAAAATATTACCCAAAAAGTTCATGCTAACCTATTTACAAATATAGAGTAATAGTTATTAGTCAAAAGCATATAAAAGGACACTCACATAGAATTGAACATTCCCATTAGGGCAGTAAAACAAAAGCCAATCGCAAACATGGATTTCATTCGAACCTGTAATGAGACAAACAAATTGTCATTTTATACCAAAAAAACCACATCTAAAGCATATCTCAAAAGTTTTGGTTTCATGTCATTTTTTTAAAAAGTACTCCTTAGCAGTTCAAGACCAACCTGGCCAACATGGTGAAACCCCATCTCTACTAAAAATACAAAAATTAGCTAGGCGTAGTGGCAGGTGCCTGTAATCCCAGCTACTTGGGAGGCTGAGGCAGGAGAATCTCTTGAACCCGGGAGGCGGAGGTTGCAGTGAGCCGAGATTGTGCCACTGCACTCCTGCCCCGGGATACAGAGTAAGACTCTGCCTCAAAAAAAAAAAAGTACTCCTTAGCAAAAAGCTATAGTTTTATGTTGGCTAACCCACCCTTCACCTCCAATTCCTCTTCTTGCCACCCAGTGAGGAAGAATATTGGGGTGACTTTGTGGCCCAATTCTGGCCAATGAGTTAATAAGTACTGGCAAAAGGCCTCTCAGTAAGTAAAAGAGAACTATTGCACAGTTCAGGTGTCCTGTGTTAAATATATAGAAGTGAAAATCAAGCTATATAATTAGCCTATCTATGCTTTAGGAAGACATGCTCAAATAAAGCCTACTCTTAATAAATAATGAGGAAATTGGTAATGAAATCACTCTTCCTTATACTTCATGGTATGCCAGATAGTGAGAACAAAAGGTCTCTTAAAGAACAGAAAAGCCAGGCACAGTAGCTCACACCTGTAATCCCAGCACTTTGGGAGGCCAAGGCAGGTGGATGGCTTGAGCTCAGGAGTTCAAGACCAGCCTGGGCAACATAGCAAGACCCCATCTCTACAAAAAAATACAAAAATAAACCAGGCATGGTGGCACACGCCTGTAATCCAAGCTACTTGGGAGGCTGAGGTAGGAGGAGCATGAAAGCCCAGGTGGCAGAGGTTGCAGTCAGTCGAGATAGAGCCACTGTACTCCAACCTTGGTAATAGAGCAAGACTCTGTCTCAAAAAAAGAAAAAAAAAAAAAGACTGGGCAGGGTGCAGTGGCTCACACCTATAATCCCAACACTCCGGGTGGCTGGGGCAGGAGGATCCATCACTTGAGCCCAGGAATTCAAGATCAGTATGGGCAAGATGGCAAGACCTCATCTCTACAAAAAAAACATTAAAAATTAGCCAGGCATGGTGTACTCCTATAGTCCCAGCCACTTGGGAGGCTGAGACAGGAGGATCCCTAGGGCCCAAGAATTCACAGTGGCAGTGAGCTCTGATCGTACTACTACATTCCAGCCTGGGTGACAAAGCTAGACCCTGTCTCTAAAAAAGAAACAAGAACACAAGACAGTAATAAAAGCCATTTATAATGTTCCAACTCCTATATTGGGATTACACATATCACCATAAAACCAAAGATTCAGCATTAACATAAGCAAGAAAAAGAAAATAAACTACTTCATTTGAAAAAGAGGGAACTAAGAACTGTGTGAAGAGGACAAATTATGACCTCTGAGACAGTCTAAAAAAGCTATTTATAGTATTAAAATGAAGTTTAAGAGCAGGAGCATATTTTCACTTCCATTTGGTCCAGGAACACCCATGATATTATTTATAGCCTTCACAAGTGATAAATTTCTGAAAAGGTGAGTGCAACGCACTTGATGTAAATCAGTCTTTTGCTAAAAACATTATGTGGTTAACCATGAAGTTAAATTTAGGTCTCTTACCATTGATAGATCTCTGTTGTTATTCTTCAGTTTCTCTTCTTGTCTCTCTGCAATGAATTAATGAGATGGTTAATACATACAATGCTGAGCACAAAGCAGCTGTTAAATAAACTGTCACTGGTTGGTGATTACAAAAGTACTCTATCTCAATATCATTTAATAAGATGATGAAAACACCGGGGATAGTATACATTTTGTACTCAGAAGATTCAAATTCAGCAGAGCACCAAAATATTTCAATTTAAATAAATACAATCTTTAGAGTTTTTTTGAAATTACCTCTGGCATTAAATGTCTTAACTCTGTACATTAATATATATGCTTATGTTACACCAATGGGAATTGCTAGTTAATTTGTAAATACAATGATTGTACTTAGATGTCTCAAATTAGTTATCCTTCTCTTAAATTTTCTCCCTTTTTTCAATTTCTCTAAAATGGCATATAGTCTAAAATTATAAGCCAGTTGATAGGATGAACTTAAAATTCAGGTTCTAGCTGGGCAATGCCAGCACTTTGGGAGGCTGAGGTGAACACCACTTGAGGCCAGGAGTTCAAGACCATCCTGGGTAACATAGCAAGACCCTGTCTCTACAAAAAATTTACAAATTAGCCAACCATGATGGTATGCCCCTGTAGTCCCAGCTACTGGGAGGCTACAGTGGGAGGATTACTTGAGCCCAGGAGTTTGAGGCTGCACTGGGCCATGAACGCATCACTGTGCTCCAGCCTGGGCGACAGGGTAAGACTCTGTCTTAAAATAAAAAAAACAAAAAACTATGCATTCTCTAAGTAGTGAACTTTTAGAATACAACATCTATGAAATTTGAGAAAATTTCATGGAAAGAATAATCTGGAAATATGCAGAAGATACATTTATATTTAGAATGATTTATTTTCCAAGGTGACTAGCAAAAGGGAAAATTAAAAGTCAGAAAAGGAATACTCCAAAAATGGAGCTACATTTCTTGTGGCTATTGGAATAAACTAGCAGCAATGATGACATCCATCTGACCACAGAGTCAGTAGACCTTCAGCCAATCCAAATAACACAGAAAACGGCCTAGAATGAATGTATAAATTCAGGGCCCCAAATATATTAAATTTCAAAAATTTCCTCTCATATTTAAATCCAGGTCATGAAGAAAAAAGGCCAGGTGTGGTAGCCCACATCTGCAATCCCAGCTCTTTGGGAGGCTGAATTAGGAGGATTGCTTGAGCCCAGGAGTTCAAGGGCAACACAGAGAAACCCCATCTCTACAAAAAAACTTAAAAATTAGCCAGGCATGGTGGTATATGCCTATAGTCTGAGTTATTCAAGGAAGCTGAGGCAAGAGGAGTTAAGGGTTGCAGTGAGCCATGAACATGGCACTGTACTTCAGCCTGGGCTGACAGAGAGTAACCCTGCCTCAAAAACAAACACAAAACAAAACAAAACTAAAAAAGAAAAGAAAAGAGATACTTATCTCACTCAGACAAGCTTCAGAATGTCTGCCCGCCCTTTCCCACCCACCTTCTGGGGATATCTGCCTGGCATCATAGCTAGTTGAAGGGTTAGCCTCATGAAGATTTATAACATCCTCTGTCCTACTACTGCTGACCCAAGAGGCAGTCAAACCATAGGCCTATGGCATAAAAAGATCGGCTGGACCAATTAGATTCCCCTCTCAGGAATTTATGCTAGAAAATTTTGGTAAAATAAATCAATTAACTATGGGAACAGAAATAGAAAAGTTACAATATAGTACTGGCTCCAAAACTTAATTTGCCTAAGAATTATATGGACAGCTTGTTTAAAAAAAGAAAAAGAAAAAAGTAGACTCCTGGGTCCCACATCCAGAGATCCTGATTCAGTAAAGTCTGGGAGTAATACTTGGAACCCTTCATTTTTCGTAAGTATCTCAAGCAATACTGATGTAGGTAGTCTATAGATCACACTATGAAAATATTGAGATAGAACCCCAGGACACAAGCATCTGGAGCGGATATTCCTAAGGGGTTGGCGGCAGGGAAGGACACAGGGAAGGTTAGGTGAAGGCAAAAGCTGAATGCCAAAAAAATTAGTGAAATCTTACAGTGAAGATCCCTGTCTGACTTTTTCTCAAGACTTGCTCTGCTTGTAGGACTTGCTTTACCACGGTTCCTGCCTTACTGTAACCACTTAGTTCAGCTTTGCCTGAGTTTCTCATCACGTATATCCTTCAAATAAACCCTTTATGACTTCTTTATTTGGAATGCAACAAAACAAACTATATAAAATTCATATGCCAAAAGTAAATTCATTTTTCTTCTATAAGAGGGAAATGCAAAATAGCCAAAACATTTGCTTCTGAAATTAAGAACTGGGAACATCAAATCTTCAATTAAAAAGCAAAAGACACTTCCACTGCAGATTAATGGTTCTTTCAAGGATGTTATCAAAGAGCTTCACCTAGTGAAATCAATGACATTTTGCTTCTCTGGAACACTGAATATTGCTGGCTGCTTCCCTCTTACTGAAAACTCCCTTCTTTCAGAGCAGTGGCTTTACTCTTTATGCCCCCTTTTCCCCCAGATACTATATATATATTTGTAAATAAGCTCAAGTGAGGAATCTGGGCTAAGAAAAAGTAAGGGTTAGATAATAACAAAACCACAGAGGATCCGTACATAAAAATACATTTAATTGGTCCTATAAACTTGCTGGAGATGAACAGCAAATCTCATTCTAGGCTTAACAGCAGCCAATTCAAAGGAAAACAAAAATCAGTTTGAGCACAGTGTCAGTAAGATAAAATAAATCAATTACTTATGAGAACTGCCACTTTTCCTGACATTGAAAACTAATAGAAACAGTTTCCACAATTTCTTATCGAAAGACAATTGTGTAATGTTGTGGATGTTTTTTAATATATTCCATAGTAATACTATAACAAAGTGTATGATACCTGGCTGAATTTTTCATAATAAGCCTAACAATGCAAATGCCAAGGCGAAATACAGTAAAAGCATTTTATGAAGTCCAAAATAATCCAGTTTAGGTTTACAGATTTCTGATAGTCTGGCTTAATCTAAGATTAAAATGTACAAATCTAGAGAATGGATAGATCATCTTTCAAGCAATTCCTCATAAATCTTACATCTCATAATTTCTAGTAAGATTCTGATAAGCAACTCTTCATAAATACTACTTCTTTTTTTTTGCAACAAAGTTTTGCTCTTGTTGTCCAGTCTGGAGTGTAATGGCACGATCTCAGCTCACTGCAACCTTCGCCTCCCACCTGCCGGATTCAAGTGATTCTCCTGCCTCAGCCTCCCAAGTAGCTGGGATTACAGGCATGCGCCACTATGCCTGGCTAATTTTTGTATTTTTAGTAGAGATAGGGTTTCGTCATGTTGGTCAGGCCGGTATTGAACTCCTGACCTCAGGTGATCCACCCGTCTTGGTATCCCAAAGTGCTGGGACTACAGGCGTGAGCCACCACGCCCAGCCATAAATACTATTTCTTATAACTTCTGATGAGATTTTTTTTTTGGGTGAGCAAACAATTCAGGGTTGCACTCCATGTTAAGATCATTTGAATTCAGATACTCTGTGTTGCCAATTTAAGGACAGAGGATAATCTGCCTTCCATTCTTATATCCTTCCTATTCTTTATAGCAAAGGTACTTGAAAGCGTTGTCCATGTTCAATGTCTTCATTTTCTCACTGTCTGCATTCTCAATGTCTGCATTCTCTCCTTCAGCTATATGATCTGGCTTCTGTCCCCCATCATGCCACTGAAACCATTTTTGCTAAAAGCACTAATAACCTCCATTTCTTAGACATTTACCATCATCATCAGGTCCTTCCTCCTCCCTGACACTCTCCTCTCAACTTCTGTGACACTACTACTTTCCAACTTATCTGGCAATACTTTTTCAGAACTTTACTTCTTCTGTTGTTCCTTAAATTTCTGTTCCTCAAGACTCTCGGCCGACACGGTGGCTCACGCCTATAAGCCCAGCACTTGGAGAGGTTGAGGCAGGCGGATCACCTGAGGTCAGGAGTCTGAGACCAGCCTGGCTAACTTGGGGAAATCCCGTCTCTACTAAAAATACAAAAATTAGCCAGGTGTAGGGTGCATGCCTATAGTCCCAGCTACTCGTGAGGCTGAGGCAGGAAAATCGCTTGAACCCGGAAGGCGGAGGTTGCAGTGAGCCAAGATCACACCACTGCACTACAGCCTGGGAAACGAGTGACACTCCATCTCAAAAAAAAAAAAAAAAAAAAAACAAAACAAGCAAACAAACAAAAAAGTACTTATCATCCTGCATAGTAATCACTTATTTTCTGGTCTATTTTCCTTCTCTAAACACAGTTCATAAAAATAGAATCTTTTTCTACTTTGTTTCTCCAATGCTGTTAGGGGTAACTGACAAATATAGAGTAAATGTTCAATAGCATTTTCCCATAGAATTAAGTAAACAGACCACTTAAAAAACATCCAGGATCGCTATACTAACTGAAAAACTAATCAGAACAGGAACTGACATAATCTAATTGCATGGAATTCTCCCCTGGGCTGTAACAGCAGTGACCTAGGTATACAGACACAGTTTCTGAAACAAATACACAATCTCACAATAATTTTTTTCCTAATTTCAGAATCAAGAAACATCATAACATATAAAAACAAATCATATACAATCCCTATGAATTGCCTTTTGGAAACAGAATTACTTAAATTCTAAGTTACACTAAAAAACGAAAAACATATGATATGTTCATTATTTCTCCAAGTATATCAAAATTACTCAGAAAATTTCCTACCCCTTGGTGGATTTCCATCACTAGTCAATACTCAGTAAGGAAGCCATGGAAACAATGAATACAAGTAAGACTTAAGTGGAAATAATCATCTCAGATATAAAAAAAATATGCTTTTACAAACTATGCCAAAAACCCTCAGCCAAGTTCAAAAGCCACAACTGTCATTTTACAAAACTCAAATTCCAAAGCTAAGAGCAAAAATAGAGGAACTGCTTAAATTTGTCCTGTATACCTCACGAAATGGGTAAGAATCAAGTGAGATAAAGAATGCCCGTGCTTTATAAACCATAAAATCATAGAAATGTGAGTTATCACTATTAATAATTTTATTATAGTTTCGTTATCTAAGAATTAATTTTTTTCCAAGAAAAACCAAATTTCATTTTGACTAATATCTCATCTTACCTATTTTCTTTTTCTGTTGTCGACCAGCTGACTCTGTTATTGTTTCCTTCTTCTTTTCCACTGTAAACAACATAGTAACATAGTAAAAATTAACTGGACTATACCAAAGAAACAAAGGATGCTTTATTACAGCTGAACCAATGAAAAAAGCTTGCAAGAAAGTTACACAGTGACTGATTATGGTCATGATTAAGTTAACTGGTCCACTCTCACAGCTACTGATGGTAAAAGGTAGATGCAACATTCTAAGAATGAAACAACAATTCTAAGCATCATTAATCAAATACCCATAAAGAATTGTATTGATACGATCATAATGAAAACAGACCATCAGCTGAGGATGATTACCTTAGCTAGCGTCAAAGCACAATTTTCAAATTCTGCTCTCTCAGATAACTAGGTTAATTGTAATTCCATTATCTTATGACAAATGGTAGAAATTTATTCACTCAGTTATTCGTTGCCTAAATAACTCTAAGCAGATGAAAAAAATATGCTCCCTACCTTCTAAAGAATACTTTAGTCAGGGGAGATAATCAAATGACAATTACAGTAATGTGACAAGATAGATATATGCACACTGCAGGAAAATCAGGAGAGCCAGAAAAGCTAAGACCAGCCAGACGCAGTGACTCACACCTGTAACCCCAGCACTTTGGGAGGCCTAGGCGGGCGAATCACCTGAGGTCAGGAGTTTGAGACCAGCCTGGCCAACATATAGTGAAACCCCATCTCTACTAAAAAACATACAAAACTGAGCTGGGCGTAGTGGCATATGCCTGTAATTCCAGCTGTGTGGGAAGCTGAGGCAGGAGAATCACTTGAACCCAGAAGGTGGAGGTTGCAGTGAGTCAAGATCGCACCATTCCACTCCAGTCTGGGCGACAGAGCGAGACTCTGTCTCTCAAAAAAAAAAAAAAAAAAAAAGACCAATTTTTCTGATGCATTTCAATTACTATCAAGATTACATAACAATAAGCTTTTGAAAAAGAAATAGTGGACCAGGCGCGGTGGTTTACACCTGTAATCCCAGCGCTTTGGAAGGCCAAGGCAGGTGGATCACGAGGTCAAGAGATCCAGACCATCCTGGCCAACATGGTGAAAACCCATCTCTACTAAAAATACAAAAATTAGCTGCGCGTGGTGGCACATGCCTGTAGTCCCAGCTACTTGGGAGGCAGAGGCAAGAGAATTGCTTGAACCCGGGAGGCAGAAGTTGCAGTGAGCCAAGATCTCACCACTGCACTCCAGTCTGGCGACAGAGCGAGACTCCATCTCAAAAAAAAAAAAAAAAAAAAAAAGGAAAAGAAAAGAAAAAGAAAAAGAAATAGTATAACGTATTTATATTATATTTTCTATCTTTAATCTCCTGTAAATGGACTAGGGATATGTCAAAAATTGCCTTTACTTAGTTTATTTATATTACCTGTTACCCATATTACTTTAGTATGCTAATAGCAAACAGTACGGTTAAAGTATCATTTCTAAAACCTACATTAAAGAGAATTAGCAGGTAGAACTCTTTCCCTTAGTACAAGAAGTCTGTCCCTGAATTCTAAAAGCAAAATTAGTATCACTGCTTTTATCTAAGAATTGTAAAATTCAATTTGACTCCAATATTGCAAATGAAATTTAAAGGGTTGGCCAAAATAAAATATGTGATTTATGTGATTTGTGTGTGTGTGTGTGTGTGTGTGTGTGTGTGTGTGTGTGTGTATGTGTGTACAGTTTATGTATGTTCTGGGAGACTGAGTAACAGATACTGTTCTAGGTAAACAAAAAGATAAAGAGATAGGCCAGGCATGGTGGCTCACACCTGTAATCCCAGCACTTTGGGAGGGTGAAACCGGAAGACTGCTTGAGCCCAGGAGTTTGGGATCAGCCTGGGCAACATGGCAAGACTCTGTCTCTATAAAAAATTTAAAAATTAGCTGAGTGTGGTGGCACATGCCTATAGTCCCAGCTACTCAGAAGGCTGAGGCAGGAGGAGCTCTTGAGCCTAGGAGCTTGAGGCTGCAGTGAGCTGTGTTTGCTCCACTGCACTCCAGCCTATGAGAGAGAGAAATCCTGTTGCCAAAATAAAATAAAATAAAACACAACATCATGTATATGGAAAGAGCGAGAGAAAGATTTTGAATGAACATACTAGTGAGAGATCATAAAAGAAAAATGTCAAATTTCACATTTTAAGATGTTATAAAAACAACATTTTATGTTGGGTGCAGTGGCTCAGGTCTGTAAGCCCAGCACTCTGAGAGGCCAAGATGGGAGGATTGTTGCAGTTCAGGAGTTCGAGATCAGCATGGGCAACATGGCGAAACCTCGTCTCTACCAAAACTACAAAATCAGCCAGCCATGGTGGTGCACTCCTGTGGTGCCAGCTGCTCAGGAGGCTGAGATGAGAGGATCACAGGAGCCCAGGAAGTCGACACTGCAGTGAGCCATGATTGGTCCACTGCACTCCAACCTGGGTGACACAGTGAAACCCTGTCTCAAAAAAATAAATAAATAAAAAATAAACATTTTTATTAAAATGTTATAAGGATAACATTTCAAAAGACAAAATGGATTTAGAAAACACTTAATGTTTTATTCTTTATCATTACTATTAAACAAAGAAACAAAAATATTTCTTTCCCACCCCAGAAGGACTGTAACACAACTACTTGGCATTTAATCGTGACTACATAGAAAACAGGGCAATAAAAAGACAGAAGGCTACAGAATAGAAACATAAGACAATTTCATAAACATTAGTCTGGTCTTCTAGCAGACCAGATTGAGACTAGATAAACTGTTTTTAGGGATACATTAATCTAATGTTTTTCAAACTTCATGAGGTTGTGATGAAACCTTGGTGTGTTGATATTTATTCATCAGAATCTTACCTGACAACAAGAAGTAGAAATGTCAGAGTTGACAAAAATAAAAGATGTCTACTATGAAACGCATTTCTGTCCATGACCTGGTATTCCTGCATTCTGAATTCCAGAGTTCTGCCAAACAGTTTATAGATTGTTCTAAAAGATTTATCCTATTTTACCGTAAATAACATAACTCATACTTCACAGCAATTTATACTTAGTAAATGCTCTCAAATAAACAAATGTGTTACAAGAATCAAGTTATATATACTGTACTGTAATCGTTCTCATTTATTGAAGTATCCTTTCATTAGTATATATTATAATAGTAACACAATAAAAGGAGACCCACTGATATTCAGAGTACATCTATAAGCCCAGTGACCATCTGAGTCAACCAACTCACTACCTTTAAGAAAGCATTTTCTTTTGCTAAAGGCAGCTCAGTAGGACTGCTTTTTGGATATCAGTATTCTTTTAAAAATGCCAAGGACCAGATCAGCACAAGCAAAGTAACCTATATCAAATTCTGATTCAAACCTCTTTATATTTTTTGATGTTCTTCAAAAACCCTATAAACTTCCCTTGCTTAAATTCATACTAAGTATCAGAAGGAATTCTGTATTTGCAATTAAGACATTTGTTCAAAGAGGAAATTTACCGTATGTTTTTCCTTTTTAATATTCCTCATGCTAAATATAATAGCTGTGCATTTGATTATACATTCCAGAGACAGAATTTGTGGCCGCTCATTTTATATTGTACTTGCTATGGTAAACTCAACACATAGCAAGCAATCAAATATTTCAATTGATCATATAAAAAAAAAATAATACATGCTTACTGAGTTTTGGTAGATTATCCGGAGTAGGGGACCTAAGACCACAAAAAATGCCATGAGTCATTCCAATCATCAACCTACCTCATACTTACCTTCAAAGGAAGTATATGAAGAAATTATAGTAAAATTGCAACTATAGACGTGTAAACTGGCAAATGTATTACTTTGTTTTGTTTTTGTTCAAGATTGGATCTCACTCTGTCACCTAGGCTGGAATGCAGTGGCCCAATTTCCCATCTCTGCTCACTGCAAACTCCACCTCCTGAGCTCAAGCAATCCTCCCACCTCAGCCTCCCAAGTAGTTGGGACCACAGACACACGCCACCGTGTCAGGCTAATTTTTTGTATGTTTTGTAGAGATGGGGTTTTGCCATGTTGCCCAGGCTGGTCTTTTTTTTTTTTTTTTTTTTTTTTTTTTTTTTTTGAGACGGAGTCTCGCTCTGTCGCCCAGGCTGGAGTGCAGTGGCGCGATCTCGGCTCACTGCAAGCTCCGCCTCCCGGGTTCACGCCATTCTCCTGCCTCAGCCTCCCGAGTAGCTGGGACTACAGGCGCCCACAACCGCGCCCGGCTAATTTTTTGTATTTTTAGTAGAGACGGGGTTTCACCGTGGTCTCGATCTCCTGACCTTGTGATCCGCCCGCCTCGGCCTCCAAAGTGCTGGGATTACAGGCGTGAGCCACCGCGCCCGGCTGCCCAGGCTGGTCTTGAACTCCTGAGCTCAAGCAATCTACCTGCCTCAGCCTCCCAAAGTGTTGGGATTACAGGTGTAAGCCACTGCGCCTGGCCTCAACGGTATTACTTTTGCAGTGTACAGTGAAGGAGACTTCATTTATTTCTATAATGTAAATAATTAAAGACAAGGCAATATTGTAGATACCAGTGAAGCTCAAAATCTATAGGGCAAATCCATATTATATAAATATTTACGGTATGAGTATATTCAAACAAATTTGAAGCTAAATTTGTTTTGTATTTCATAAAACTACTCAATGATATAAATGACATGAAGAAATGTATACAGGGATGCCACTGCGTGCTGCTAACTAGCATAGGATCGATCATAGCAGAACAATTTTTCACAAAGAATACATGTGATGTTATGCTATACAGATAATTTATTCAATATACATTTATCAAGTATCTAATATGTGCCAGGCACTGCATTAGATACTGTGGATACAATGGCCTTTGTCCTCATAGAAATTACAGTTTTGTTGAGGAGAGACACATTACCATGATGACCATAATCATATATAGGTAAAACTGCAATTGTTACAAACACTCTAAGGAGAGGTATGTGGATAAATCATAAACTATGATAGGAAGATTTGGCCCCATCTGGGAGACTGGATAAGATCTGAAGAATGTGTAGGATTTTACTAAACAAAATGAGAAGGGAAAATTATTCCAGATAGGAGGAACAACAGATACAAAGTGCCTGTAGTAGGAAACCATAAGACTAGCCCAGAGGACAGAAAAAAGGCATGAATGAATAGAGAATAGGGAGCAAAAGAGAACATGATACAAGACGTAGCCAGGAGAAGGAAGGGTGGTGCCATACCGTGCTGGACCTTACAGGCCACATGTTCATCCTAAAGCAATTGTGAAGAAATTGAAAGGTTTTAAGAAGGACAAGTAACATAATCAGATTTGTGTTTTAAAACATTACCCTAGATGCATTATAGGGGACAAATTTGAGTGGGTGCAGGTGGACCAGAGAGGAGGTTACTGCAGCAGATTAAATGAAATATAATAGAAGTTTAGACTAGGTGGTGGTAGGAGAAATGGAGAGATGTGAAATGATCTGAAAACTAATCAGGAAAACAGGAATAGGGCTTGGTAACGGACTGCATATATGGGGCAAAAGAAGAAAGCATTCAAATCAATAAATGTTTATTAAACATTCACTATGTGCCAGTCAGTGTTCTAGGTAAACAGGATACATAGGTAACAACAACAAAGAACCCTGCCCTAGTGGAGTTTTCATTCTAGCAGGTAGAAATACACAACAAACAATAATATGATAAATAAGTAAATCATACAGTATATTAGAAAGTAATAAAAGCAACAGAAAAAAATAGAGCAGGGTAAGGAATATTAGGAGTAGGGGAGATTGGCAGGTTGCAGGGTTTTTTTGTTTTGTTTTTTTTTTTTTTGAGACGGAGTCTTGCTCTGTCCCCCAAGCTGGAGTGCAGTGGCATGATGTTGGCTCACTGCAAGCTCTGCCTCCCGGGATCATGCCATTCTCCTGCCTCAGCCTCCTGAGTAGCTGGGACTACAGGCGCCCGCCACCGCGCCCGGCTCATTTTTTGTATTTTTAGTAGAGACAGGGTTTCACCGTGGTCTTGATCTCCTGACCTTGTGATCCACCCGCCTCGGCCTCCCAAAGTGCTGGGATTACAGGCGTGAGCCACCGCGCCCGGCCTGCAGTTTCAAATAGAGTGGTCAACTTAAGCATCAGGGGTGATGTTGGAAAAAAGATTTGAATAAGGTAATAGGATTAGCCCAGCACATACTGTAGGGAAGAACATTTCTAGGCAGAAGGAACAACCACTAGAAAGGTCTCAGCACAGTATGGCCAGTATGTGTAAAGAACAGCAAGTTGGACAGTGTGGGTAAAGTAGGGTAAGTGAGAAGAAAGAGTATCAGAGTGGTAAAAAGGAAGCTCTGTAGGCCATTATAAGGATGCTGGCTTTTCTGCTGAGTGAAAGGGACATGACCTAATAGGCTTTTAAAAAGATTATTCTGGCTGTCATCTTGAGAACAGACTTCAGGAAGACAGGAACGCTTGTTGGAGACTGTTGCAATAATCCACCCAAAAGATCACAGTGCTTAGACCACAGTGGTTAACACTGGAGCTAATGAAAAATGGTCAAATTCTGGGTATCGGAAGCTCTCTGAACCTTTACTGGTTTAGGGTATTTCCCCAAAAAGGAGACCCCACAGTATCTGCAGACAAACTAGATGTGGGTTTTAAGAAGAGTAAAAGATAACTGCCCAAGAATTATGGCCTGAGCAAGTGGAAGGACAGAAATGCCATAGACCAAGATAAAGAAGGTTACAAATGACACAGGCTTAGACATGAGGAACAAGTATTCAATTTGGGACGTGTTGGGATTGAGATGTCCACCAAACATTCTAGCTGAGATAACAAATTCATGCATGGATATGTGAATCTTGCATTAAGGAGAGAGGGTTACATATATTTGGGAGTCACTGGCCAATACAGCTGAAAGATAAGTTCACCAAGGAAGTGAATGTAGAGAAAAAACCTAAATTTCATGTCACCCCCAACAACAGGAGGTCAAGAAATGAAACCAACAAGTAAACTGCAGAAGAATGATCAGTAAGGGCTGGGCACTGTGGTTCATGCCTGTAAATCCCAGCACTTTGGGAGGCCTAACCAGGATGATCGCTTGAGCCCAGGAGTTTGAGATCAGCCCTGACAACAGAGCAAGACCTCATCTCTCCAAAATATTAGCCAGTCATGGTGGCGTGCGTCTGTAGACCCAGCTACTCAGGAGTCTGAGGCAGGAGGATCGCTTAAGCCTGGGAGGTCCAGGGTGCAATGAGCTGTGGGGGGTGACAGAGTGAGACCCTGTCTCAAAAAAAAAAAATTAAATTACAAAGTAAAAAATAAAAAAAGGATGACCAGGAAGATGGAGAGCAGCAAAACTGAGAGTATGGTATCCTGGAAGCCAAATTAATAAAGCATATCAAGGTTTCTGGTTTACACTACTGGAAGCATGGAGGTACCCATCACCAAAATAGGGAAATCCTGGAAGAGTATCTTGTTTGTGAAGGTAAAGATAAGGAGTTTGGCTCAGATATGCTGAGGTACATAATCAACATTGAGTAAATGAAGGAACAGTAAGCTGTAATTTTAAAAGCCTGAGTCTGGTCTCTATTCTTTGTTTGCTCTGTGACGTAAGTTGTCATTATCATCCTGAGGCTCAGTTTTCTTTCCTATGACATGGAAGTAATATTTATACGAGTGACCACAAATGGTTGCTGTGTGGATCAAATGTGGTAATTTAAGAAAAAAACTTCAAATCCCTATGAAGATATAAGAAAAAGTCACAGAATACAGAAAATTGTAGGAATTCTAAGAAACAAAAGTTATATTTAATCCTTATAAGGGAGAAAAGAACAGAGAAAACTAAATCAGGCCCATAAGGAACCATTCACCTTGTACCTTTAGCTGAGTCCTGTGGAATTCCTGCTTTATTTCAAAGGTAACAAACCCTTCTTGTTTTTAATCTTTTCCTCAAACACCTCTTCAACTTCCTAACCCAACTGAAACTTGGCTTATCTCTGAAGACACCACTTACCTTGACACCCGTCATAACGACCTATTATCCTCCAAACATGCCTTAAATGTTAAGATTTCCGTATTTTTGCTCATATGTTATTTCCTTTACCTGGAATTTCCTTTCCCCATTTCATTCTCTATCCAAATTCCAACTATCCACAAGGAACTGCAAGGCCATCAGCATTATGAAGGCTACCATGGTTCCGCACAACTGAATGAAACCTCTTCTTCTTTTTCTAAAGACAAGTCTCACTCTATTGCCCAGGAGGCAGTGTAGTGACACCATCGTGGCCCACTGTGGCCTCAACCTCCTGGGCTCAAGGGATCTTCATGCTTCAGTCTCCCAAATAGCTGGGACTATAGGCGTGTACCACCATACCCAGCTAATTTTTTTTTTGTAGAGATGAGGTCTCCCTATGTTACCCTGGCTGGTGTCAAACCCCTAGGTTCAGTCCTGCCTCAGCCTTCCAAAGTGCTGGGATTAACAGGAGTAAGCCACTGCGCCAGGCTGAACCTCTTTTTAGAACCACCACAGCACAAAACGTGTATCTGCCACGTCCCCCACTTCTCTCTAGTTGGTATTACACATTTTGCATAAAAGTCTTCTATTTCTAAATAGGCTTCAAGTCAGGTTCATCTTTCTACCAGCTGGTGCTCTTAAAATATTTACTGTGAACATGGACTTAATGAGCTTGACGTGTTGAAATTATTTCTAATGTGTTGTCATACTCACATTTTTTACTCTGTTTTTCCACTTCTGCCTTCAGTCTCTTGTACTTGTCTGTTCTGTAAACCAGGACCCAGGTTATGCCTAAAACATTAAAAGCAACATGTTAATAGAGAAATGACTGGAACGATCACAGCAAACTATTAGAGGTTACTGTTGGAGAAGGAGGGATTCCAACTTTTTGCTTTGTATTTACCCATAGTTAACTTTTTTCAAAGGCTAATACAACTGACTCTTCAGCCAAAACAACAGTAACATGATGTGAAGGTGTCTCCACAATTACACAAGTGAAATCTACCTGAGACCAAAGAAAACTCGGCAATCGACTCCACACTCCCCTCCCGCTCCTGTTCACGAGTTGCCCAGAGATCCCCTGGAGTACAGTAGATGAGCGTCTCTAGCAAGTAAGGCTCGCGATCTTTCCCCTGGAGGCACAAGGGACCCCGGGGCCCTTCCTCCCGGGGACTGATCAAACGTCTGAGAAATAGCCGCTCTCACCTTCTGCGAGCAAAGCCGTGCACACAGAGATAAAAACGATGAGGAGAGTGTCTGCGAACATAGTGCTCATCTCGCACCTTCGTCCCTGCACTCCCACCCGCCAGGGGGAAAGCGCTCTAGAGCCAGTAAAAGTGAAGCGAAAACGGCTTCCGTAGAGTCCACCACCACCGAGTAACAGACCAACTCTGACAGCCCGAAGACAGCACTTCCGCTTCCGGGGCACAGCACCGGAAAGGCTCGTGTCTGAGAACGGTGTGGCCACGAGAATCTAGAGGAAACGAACCCGCAAGTCACTGGAGCTGAAGCCTGGTACTCAGGCCGAATCTCGCGAGAATTAGAACTATTTCAGACCCAGAGCAGGATAGCGGCGGCGGCGAACTTTGCCCGGTAGTTTTTACTGATTGGGGTGCTGGCGCGCGCCTTTTTCTTGGCCAGAATCCAGTAATTGGGATAGTCTTGGCTTCCACCTCAGCCGCACTTCTGTGATCGTAATATTAGTTTAGCTTGGGTTTGCCGTGAAGTAAGAAGTCTGACTTCCGCAAACGTACTGAACGCCTGGGTGTAGGTGCCAGGGCAAGGACGTGCAGCTGGGGCCGCGAAATGAGTTAGTTGTGGGCCGCTGGCCTCAAGGAGCGAATGTCAGCGCGAGGAGAAGCAGCTTGTGCATACGCTTTGATAAGGGTTTTAATAGAGGTATTACCACAGTGCTACGTGACACGGTTGAGAGGTTGGTCAGAAGAAACTAACGAAAAGAATTGAATTAGTGCCTTAGGGGAGTAGGAGTGCTTTTGGAGAAAGCAAAGGACTTTCTAGGCAAAGTGGAAGTCAAAGCATGGATGCCTGAAAATTCATAGTGTGATAGTGCAGTGAGTAAGTAATGTGTCTAGAGAAGGGGTCATAAATCCAGATGCCTAGATTAGCGAGAGAATATAAATTACGTTATGCAAGCTGAGCCTAAAAAAATGGTGGAAGGTACTATGATGGATAAGGGAGCATTAAGTTCATCTGAAAGGAGAATTTGATACCCAAATCCAACGCATTTCTCTAGGAGAATGAGCACCCAGTTTCTGAGATGACTTCGTTTCTCAGGAAAATCCAGAAATCCTGGGTTTTATGTGAAACTTCAATATACATGCTGGTAACTAATTAAATTTTTAAAATGCCTCAGCAGCGTGGTTTCAGCCATTGTAGACGGTTTCAGCTTTTTCAGACTGGGGTGTGTGTGTGAGAGAGAGAGAGTGAGTGAGAAAACCTGGAAGCTGGCGCCGGGCGCGGTGGCTTACGCCTGTAATCCCAGCACTTTGGGAGGCCGAGGCGGGCGGATCACAAGGTCAGGAGATCGAGACCATCCTGGCTAACACGGTGAAACCCTGTCTCTACTAAAAATACAAAAAATTAGACGGGCGTGGTGGCGGGCACCTGTAGTCCCAGCTACTCGGGAGGCTGAGGCAGTAGAGTGGCGTGAACCCAGAGGCGGAGCTTGCAGTGAGTTGAAATGGCACCACTGCACTCCAGCCTGAACGACAGTTCGAGACTCCGTCTCAAAAAAAAAAAACAAAACCTGGAAGCTGGCTGAGCTGTATCCTCTTGTACTTCCTATCATTGGTGGGTTTTGTTTTTTGTTTTTTGTTTTTTTGAGATGGAGTTTCACTCTTGTTGCCCAGGCTGGAGTGCAGTAGCACAGTCTCGGCTCACTGCAACCTCTGCCTCCAGGTTCAAGCGATTCTCCTGCCTCAGCCTCCCGAGTAGCTGGCACTACAGGCACCCACCTCCACACTCCGCTAATTTTTGTATTTTCAGTAGAGAGGGGGTTTCGCCATGTTGGCCCAGTTGGTCTTGAACTCCTGACCTCAGATCCACCCACCTCGGCCTCCCAAAGTGCTGGGAATACAGACGTGAGCCACCGCGCCCAGCCCTCATTGGTTCTTTTAAACCCTACTGTACTTAACTATGTAATTCTCCTAAACACTACTTTTGACCTTTTTTTAGCTTTATGTGCATTTCTTGTCTCCTAGGCTTAGCAGCAGAGACCCTATCTTCTTTTTAAGAAATATTATTGAGCTTCTATTGTATGTCAAGAACAGTGGTAAGCACTGTAGGGTCAAAAGGATGGTTAAGAGAATATTCCTGACTTCCAAGGGCCCAGGGAGATTATACAATATAATAAGATTATAGGTATTATAGAGATTCTTATAACGTTGAGGAGAACAAGATGTGTTCTTCCTGGGGAGTTGGAAAGGTTTCAAAAAGATCATATTTGAGCTAGACGTTGATTTGAGCAGTTCAGACAAGGATAGATTTTTATTCACCTTTGTATCACCCAGGGTAAGTACTGAGATAACAGTAAGAGCATGATCTTGGAAATCGACCTGATTTTAAATTCTGGCTCTGCCAGTTACTTGACAGCAATCCTAGAACCTGTTGTTTAGCATCTTTGAGCCTTAAAGATGGTGGTAGCATCAGCTGCATAAAATTGTTATGAAGATTGAATGAGGAAGAGTATATTATAAAGCATTTCAAGCAGTGCTTGGCACACACAATTCATCAAATTCGACATGCTATTCATTGTAAGATGCATCATTATTTTACTACTAAAAAGGAAAAAATAATTAAACCATGACACACCGTTGATTGTAAGATGAATCCCATTCAGAGATGTTAAAATATGAACAAATAAGAAAATATGAAATATATTAATAAACAGTTAAGTTATTCCTGTGTAAATGTTTGCAGCCATGGACTGCTAGGATACACTTCTAGGGTCATGATGTCATGACACTATGCCCCTTGTTTAAGAACAGTGCTAGAGACAAGTTCAGATAATATCTTTTCTAGATTCAACTAGTTTTCTTTGTCATATTCCCAAATTCTCTAAGCTCTCAGTTGTACTATCTAATTTTTAGATTTCAAAGTTTTCCCCATGAGGACCGCTCTCCCAAAGCTCATGACCTCCTCCGGTCTCTAGTACAATAGCAAGACTTTTGTCCTGGGACTTAATTTTACTATTCTCTTGAACCCACATGTTTTTTCTAGTTTATACTTGATGTTGTGGTACATCTTCAAGTAACTTTCTGTGAAAGGTGAATGGGAGCTAAGCCTGTTCTTATGTTATTAGTAGAATTAGTAATAATAATATTGTTGTTGCTTTGGGGTTTTGTGTTGTAGAGACAGGGTCTCTGTTGCCCAGGCTGGGTCTCAAACTCTGGGGCTCAAAGCATTCCTCCTGCTTCAGCCTCCCAACGTGTTAGGATTACAGGAATGAGCCACCATGCCCAGCCAATACTGTGCTTCATTTATTTTTATTTATTTATTTAGTTAGTTAGTTATTTTATTTTTGAGATGGGATCTCACTCTGTCGCCCAGGCTGGAGTGCAGTGGCACAATTTTAGTTCACTGCAATCTCCACCTCCTGAGTTCAAGCAATTCTCCTGCCTTAGGCTCCTGAGTAGCTGGGTTTACAGGCATGCACCGCCACACCCAGCTAATTTTTGTATTTTTAGTAGAGGCAGGGTTTCAACTTTTTGGCCAGGCTGGTCTTGATCTCCTGACCTCAGGTGATTCATCCACCTCGGTCTCCCAAAGTGCTTGGATTACAGGCATGAGCCACCATGCCCGGCCCAATACTGTTCTTTAAATACACAGTACTAAGCTAGGTATTGTAAAAGACTGTAAGAGAATTATAAATCCCTGCTTACACTCAGGTTTGAAACAATATGAACTTTACCTTTCAATTTTAGTCCCACTACATGTAAGCTACCTTATTTTTAGCAAGTTATTTAATTTATCTGAGCCTCATTGTTTTAAATCTGTAAAGTATAAGTACAAATATCTACCTTCAAGAACTACTGTGAGGTTTTTATAGGGTTGAGAACAAAGTTCTGGAGTCAGACTACCTGTCTTCAAATCCTGGCTTCTCCATTTAACTAGATGTGCAGTTTCAGGCAAATTACTTCACTATACCATGCCTTGGTTTTTCTGGAGTGTAAAATGTCATAATAGTATGTAAATTTAAAGGATTTTATTTTTTTTTAAGTATGTAAGGAAAGTGTTTAGAAGGTCCATGGTCTGTCTGTTCTTGTTACATGGCCAGTAACACATTACTGTTATGTTCTTTTTACTGGCTATATTCAACCACTGAGCACATAATACTTGAACTAATTTTCTTTTTTTATTCATTTTCCCTGGGCTCATTTCTTCAGTAGCTTCAGTTACCATTTATCTGCTGATAATGCATAAAATCTTATCTGAGCCCAAGTTCTTTCCAGTTTCAGGCCTAATAGTTAGCCGCCCACTGAAAATTTCCATTTGGATATACCAAAATCAATCTGTTGTGTTCTTTTCCCCAAACTGCAATATTCCCTTATTCTCTTAATGAGTAGCACCACCATCTAACTGGTTTTCAAGCCAAAAATAAGGGAACTATCCTCAGTAACTCCCTCTTTATCTCACATGTTTACTTTGCAAGTTTCATAGATTTCCCCCTTTTCATATCTTTTTTTCACATCTTTCAGTCCCCTCTAGTACACCTCAATTCAGTTCGTCATTATCTCCACTTGTATTACAGCTTTCTAACTGGTCTCCACTTGTATACCCAATTCTGTCCCCTTCAGGCCATTCTTCTCATTTAGGCAGTAGTGATCTTTGTCAAATACAAAGATGACTGAGTGTGGAAGATTGGGAAGAAGAAGGAGTTAGGGGCAGCTCCCAAACTTTTTTCTTGGATACCTGAACAAATTCATATCAGAAAACAGGAAAGGAATCAGGTTTTTATGAGAAGATTTCTTTCCCACTGGGCTAGTAGGACTAGATGAAGACCTTCAGAAACCCTGGGCACTGAGAAGATCATGAGGTCTCTTCCCAAATATAATTAAAATACTAAGGTGAAATATATTTTTAATTATTATTTTTGAAATCTTATTTTTTCTAAATGTTTTCCCTCTGAGTCCATGTGTGTATGCCCTAAATACATGTTTCATCTGCTGGTTGGATAATCCTGTACTGTTGTGTTTTTTTTTTAGAGACAGGGTCTTGCTGTGTCATCCAGTCTGGAATGCAGTGACTCGATCATAGCTCACTATGACCTTGAACTCCCAGGCTAAAGCAGTCCTCAAGCAATCCTTCCACCTCAGCCTCCTGAGTAGCTAGGAGTAGCTGATTAGTGTGTGCAACCACGCCCAGCTAATTTGTGTATGTGTGTGCATGTGTGTGCATGTGTGTGCACGTGCATAGAGCTATGGGTCTCACTATGTTGCTTAGGCTAGTCTTGAACTCCTGTCAAGCAGTCTTCCTGCCTTGACCTCTCAAAGCAGTGGGATTATAGGTGTGAGCCACTGTTCCTGGCTGAGCACTGTTTCTTTAGGACAGAGACTGTGTTCATTGTTGCATCTTCAGCTTTTGGAACATGGTCAAGGACAGAGAAGTTGCACAATTTGTATTTATTGAATGAACGAATGATACCTTTGGGAGAGAAGATAGTGGGTTGGAGAAATATCTTGAAAGAATTGGAAATTTTAGGTAGACCTTGAAGAAAAGGTGAAATTCAATTAGGACACAAGCAGTGATTAAAAGCATTGAGTTGGGAACAAAGTGGTAGGATGTGGGAGTTAGTGTGTAGTAAAAACAACTAAAATATAGAAAGAGATTATATATTTGATAGAAATAGGATTGACTAAAGTGAATCCAGGTTGTATCTGTAAGAGGTCCATGGTTGAACTTTATTTTTTTTGTTTTTGAGACAGGGTCTCACTCTGTTATCTAGGCTGGAGTACAGTGGCATGATCTCAGCTCACTACAGCCTCCGCCTCCCAGTTTCAATTGATTCTCCTGCCTCAGCCTCCCATGCAGGGATTACAGGCCTGCACCACCACACCTGGCTAATTTTCGTATTTTTAGTAGAGACGGGGTTTCACCATGTTGGCCAGGCTGGTCTTGAACTCCTGACCTCAAGTGATCCACCCACCTCGGCCTTCCAGAGTGCTGGGATTACAGGCCTGAGCCACTGTGCCCAGCCAACTTTATTTATTTTTGAGAAGGGGTCTTGTTCTGTCGCCTAGGCTGGAGTGCAGTGGTGCAATCATGGCTCGCTGCAGCCTTGGCCTCCCACCTCAGTCTCCTGAGTAGCTGGGACTACAGGTGTGCACCACCACACCCGGCTAATTTTTGTATTTTTTGTAGAGATGGTGTTTAGCCATCTTACCCAAGCTGGTCTCAAACTCCTGGCCTCAAGTTATCCACCCATCTGGGCCTCCTACAGTGCTGGGATTACAGGGATGAGACACCATGCCCAGACTAATGGTTGAACTTCAGGAGAGCCATACATCTTCTCCTGATAATGCATGCAAAACTTCATGTGTGCATTTTTTTCTGAGTTGAAGTTTTGTAGTATTCATCCAATTCTCAAAGGTGTTTATAAACCAATAAAGGTTAAGAATCATTTATGTTGTGCATTTGAAAGACTAATAGAAAGGCTTAAGATTAATGCTGTAGCAAATTAGTCTTCAAAAACTTTCTACTACAGCACTCATTAGGAACAGAAGAGAGGGAATGAGACCCTAAGATTTAGAGATGAAGTCTGAAACTTAGGACTTTATATTTATCCTAACATCCTATGTAAATGTTACTATTATGGCACTGGTATTAATGCTTCCTTATAAAAAGATATTCCACCTCATCAGTGATCAGGGAACCATATTTGGGACCAGTCTGTTCAATGGGCAAAAATTAAAGAGGCCATCATATTGGAAAGGAAGAGGTAAAATGATTTGTTTACAGACAATATGATGTTTTATGTACAAAACCCTAGAGATTGCACCCAAAAAACCCTGTTAGAACTAAAAAACAAAGTT
This sequence comes from Macaca thibetana thibetana, assembly GCF_024542745.1. NCBI lineage: Eukaryota > Metazoa > Chordata > Mammalia > Primates > Cercopithecidae > Macaca > Macaca thibetana. Next base: position 197,254,132 of record NC_065578.1, on the reverse strand, counting down.
GCAGGATGTAAAATCACACAAAATTTAGTTGCATTTCAATGTAAAATTTAAAAAGGAAATTTTAAAATTCCATTTACAATAACATCAAAACTAAAATACTTATGAATAAATTTAACCAAAGAGGCAAAAAACTTGTATACTGAAAACTATAAATGTTGCTGGAAGAAATTAAAGATACACAAATAAGTAGAATGATGCACTGTGTTCATAGATTGAAACACTTAATCTTAAAATGTTAATACTACTCAAAGTGATCTACAGATTCATTATGTAATCCCTGTCAAACTCCCACTGACGTTTTTCAGAAATAGAAAAATTCATCCTAAAATTTATATGAAAACTCAAAGTACCCCAAATAGCCAAAACAATTTTGCAAGAGAACAGAGCTGAAGGTCTCACACTTCTTGATTTCAAAATTTAACTATAAAGCTACAGTAATCAAAACACTGTAGTTGGGCGGGTGTGGTGGCTTACACCTGTAATCCCAGCACTTTGGGAGGCTGAGGTGGGCAGATCACGAGGTCAGGAGATCGAGACCATCCTGACTAATGTAGTGAAACCCCGTCTCTACTGAAAATACAAAAAAAAAAATAGCCGGGCGTGGTGGCAGGCACCTGTAGTCCCAGCTATTCGGGAGGCTGAGGCAGGAGAATGGCGTGAACCTGGGAGGCAGAGCTTGCAGTGAGCTGAGATGACACCACTGCACTCCAGCCTGGGCAACAGAGCGAGACTCCATCTCAAAAAAAAAAAAAAAAAAAAAAAAAAAAACACCACTGTAGTCCTGGCATAAAGACAGACATATAAAATAAAGAACCCAGAAATAAATCCTCACATATATGATCAATTGATTTTTGACAAGGCTGTCAAGACCAGTCAATCAATGGAGAAAGGATATCCAGTTTTCCCCATTTCTACATGTGGAAATCCAGTTTTCCCAATACCATTTATTGAAAAGATAATCTAAATGATAAATCTAAATATCTAAAAAATAAATAAAAGATATATGATCTAAAAATATCCAGTTTTTTTGGCCACGTGCAGTGGCTCACACCTGTAATCCTAACACTTTGGGAGGCTGAGATGGGTAGATCACTTGAGGTCAGGAGTTCAAGACCAGCCTGGCCAACATGGTGAAACCCTATCTCTACTATAAATGCAAAAATTAGCTGGGTATGGTAGCGGGCACCAGTAATCCCAGCTACTCAAGAGGCAGAGGCTCGAGAATCGCTTGAATCCAGGAGGTGGAGGTTGCAGTGAGCGAAGATCATGCCACTGCACTCCAATCTGGGTGACAGAGCAAGACTCTGATTCAAAAAAAAAAAAAAAAAGATATCCAGTTTCCCAACACCATTTATCTTTTCAATAAATGGTGAATTTTGCACGTGGATAATCCAGTTTTCCCAAGATTTATCTTTAAGATAGCCACAGGCAAAATTAACTCAAAATGGATCAAAGACTTAAATGGAAGTGCTAAAACTCTTAGAAGAAATCGGGAAAACCTTCATGACATTGGATTTGGCAATGATTTATTGAATATAACAGCAAAAGCAAAGGCAACAAAAATAAATTGGACTTTATCAAAGTTAAAAATTTTTATTCATCACAGGATACAACAGAGCAAAAAGGCAACTCATGGAATGGGAGAAATATTTACAAAGCATTTATCTGGTAAGGGATTAAAATCCATTATAAAAACATTTTAAAATCCTTCAACTTACTAAAAAAAAAAATTCAAAAATGGGCAAAGGATTTAATCAAAGGTTTCTCCAAAGAAGATAAACAAATGGCCAATAAGCCCATGAAAAGATGGTCAACTTAACTAATTAGGGAGTTGCAAATCAAACCACTTCACACTCATTAGGATGGCAATTATTAAAAAAACAAAACAGGGCCAGCTCAGGGGCTCACACTTGTAATCCCAGCACTTTGGGAGACCGAGGTGGGTGGATCACGAGGTCAGGAGTTCAAGACCAGCCTGACCAATGTGGTGAAACCCTGTCTCTACTAAAAATACAGAAATTATCTGGGTGTGGTGGCATGTGCCTATAATCCTAGCTTCTCAGGAGGCTGAGGCAGGAGAATGGCTTGAACCCCGGAGGCTGAGGTTGCAGTTAGCCGAGATCATACCACCGCACTCCAGCCTGGGCAACAGACTGAGACTCTGTCTCAGAAAAACAACAACAACAACAACAAAAACAAGTATTAGTGAAGAAGTGAAGAAAGTCAACCCCTTGTGCATTGCTGGGGTAAATGTAAAAATGATACAGTCAGGATGGAAAATCAGTATGATTGTTCCTCAAAAAATTAAACATAAGGTCAGGCACAGTGGTTCACGCTTATAATCCCAGCATGTAGGGAGGTTGAGGCAGGTGGAGCGCGTGAGCCCAGAAGTTTTTGATCACCCTGGGCAACATGGCAAAACCCTGTCTCTACCAAAAATACAAAAATTAGCCAGGTGTAATAATACATGCCTGTAGTCCCAGCTACTCAGGAGGCTGAGGTGGGAGGATCACCTGTGCCCAGGAGGTTGAGGCTGCAGTGAGCCATGAGGATGTCACTGCACTAAATAAAGAATTACTATAGGATCCAGCAATTCCACTTCCAGGTATCTACCCTAAAGAACTGAAAGCAGGGACTTCAACAGATATTTGTATATCTATGTTCATGGCAGCATTATTCACAGTAGCCAAAAGGTATCCCAAGTGTCCACCAATGGATGAATGGATAAAAGAATATTCTTGAAACCATATTCTTGAAACCTTAAAAACCTGAGCTAGTTTTTCAAGTTAACTTTGGAATGCCCTTGGCCGAGAGAAGGGTTCCATTCTGGTGGCTGTGGGGTGGAGGGCAGGGGGTGGTTGTGCTTATAATTTTATTTTTGGTTTACACAGGTATCTAAAGTAGTCATATACATTGGGACAAAAAATGGGGTATCATTCTGCCTTGAGAAATTCTGACATGTGTTATAACATGGATGAACTTTGAAGATACGCTAAGTGAGATAAGCTAGCCACAAAAGAACAAATAGTGTATGATTTCTGTAATATCAGGTGTAAACTAAAAGTATCCAAGACAGATCTCAATCCATTTAGGAAGTTTATTTTGCCCGGGTTAAGGATGTGCCTGTGATACAGCCTCAAGTGGTCCCAAGGTGGTGGGGGTACAACTTGCTTTTATACATTTTAGAGAGTCATGAGACATCAATCAATACATGTAAGATGTACATTGGTTTGGTCTGGAAAGGCAGGACAACTTGAAACTGGGGCTTCCAGGTCATAGGTAGATTTTAAAATTTTCTGATCAGCAATTGGTTGAAAGAGTTATCAATAGAAAGGAGTGTCTCAGTTACAGTAAGAGGTTGTGGAGACAAAGGTTTTATCATGCAGATTAAGTCTCCAAGTGGCAGGCTTCAGAGAGAATAGACTGTAAATGTTTCGTATCAGACTTTAAGAGTCTGTTCTATCAGTAACTCCAAAAGAGAGCAGGGTATAATTAGGCATATCCAGCTCCCCACTCCCATAATCACCTGAGCTAGTTTTTCAAGTTAACTTTGGAATGCCCTTGGCTGAGAGAAGGGTTCCATTCTGATGGCTGTGGGGGGCGGGGGGCAGGGGGCGGTGGTGCTTATAATTTTATTTTTGGTTTACACAGGTATCCAGAGTAGTCATATACATTGGGACAAAAAAATAGAATGGTGGTTTCTTAGGCTGGAGGAGGGGAGAATGGAGAGTTATTTTTAGATACAGATGGATTTATTTTTTTTTTTTTGAGATGGCATCTCAGTGTCGCCTAGGCTGGAGTGCAGTGGTGCAATCTCGGCTCACTGCAACCTCTACTTACTGGGTTCTCCCACCTCAGCTTCCCAAGTAGCTGGGATTACAGGCATGAGCCACCACACCCAGCTAGTTTTTATATTTTTAGTAGAGACAGGGTTTCACCATGTTGACCAGGCTGGTCATGAACTGCTGACCTCCTGTGATCTGCCCGCCTCGGCCTCCCAAAGTGTTGGGATTACAGGCGTGAGCCACTGCGCCCGGCCTAGATACAGAATTTCAGTTGAGGAAGATAAGTTCTGGAAATGGATGGTGGTAATGATTGTATAGCAGTGTGCATGTACAGAATGTCTCTGAACTATATACTTAAAAATGTTTAAAATGGTAAACCTGATATATATATATGTGTGTGTGTGTGTGTATATATGTTAAAGAAATGTTTAAAGTTGGCCCATATCTGGAGGATACAGATTATCACAATATCTTAATCATTGCTGGTAGGAGTGTAAATTGGTACAGCCCTTTTGGAACAATTTGGCATTATCCTGTAAAGATAAACATTTGCATGCCCTTTGACCTGCCATTTTGTTCCTAGGCATATACATAAAAGAAACTTTTTTTTTCTTTTTTTGAGACAGAGTTTGCTCTGTTGTCTAAGCTTGAATAAAGTGGTGCAATCACAGCTCATTGCCTCCTTGATCTTCGGGCCTCCAGCTATCCTCCCACTTTACCCTGCTAGTAGCTGGGACTACAGGTGCATGCCACCATGCCCAGCGAATTTTTTTGTGGGGGGGGGTAGAGGCAGGGTTTCACTATTGTATTAGTTCGTTTTTATGCTGCTGATAAAGACATACCCAAAACTAGAAACGAAAACAGGTTTAATTGGACTTGCAGTTCCACATGGCTGGGGAGACCTCAGAAACTCAGCAGGAGGGCCGGGCGCGGTGGCTCACGCCTGTAATCCCAGCACTTTGGGAGGCCGAGGCGGGCGGATCACAAGGTCAGGAGATCGAGACCACGGTGAAACCCCGTCTCTACTAAAAATACAAAAAAAAAATTAGCCGGGCGTGGTGGCGGGCGCCTGTAGTCCCAGCTACTCAGGAGGCTGAGGCAGGAGAATGGCATGAACCCGGGAGGCGGAGCTTGCAGTGAGCCGAGATCGCGCCACTGCACTCCAGCCTGGGCGACAGAGCGAGACTCCGTCTCAAAAAAAAAAAAAAAAGAAAAGAAACTCAGCAGGAGACAAAAAGCACTTCTTTTTTTTTGTTTTTTTGAGACAGAGTCTCGCTTTGTCACCAGGCTGGAGTGCAGTGGCGTGATCTCGGCTCACTGCAACCTCGGCCTCCTGGGTTCAAGCAATTCTTCTGCCTCAGCTTTCCGAGGAGCTGGGACTACAGGCACACGCCACCATGCCCAGCTAATTTTTGTATTTTTAGTAGAGACAAGGTTTCACCATGATGGCCAGGCTAGTCTCGATCTCCTGACCTTGTGGTCTGCTCACCTCAGCCTCCCAAAGTGCTGATTACAGGCGTGAGCCATCGCACCCGGCCAAGAGCACTTCTTACATGGCAGCGGCAAGAGAAAAATGAGGAAGAAGTAAAAGTGGAAACTCCTGATAAAACTATCAGATCTCGTGAGACTTATTCACTATCACGAGAATAGCACAGAAAAGACTTGCCCCCATGATTCAATTACCTCCCCTTGGGTCCCTCCCACAACACGGAGGAAATCTGGGAGATACAATTCAAGTTGAGATTTGGGTGGGGACACAGCCAAACCATATTAACTATCTTGCCCAAGCTGGTCTTTTTTTTTTTTTTTTTTTTTGAGACGGAGTCTCGCTGTGTCTCCCAGGCTGGAGTGCAGTGGCGTGATCTCGGCTCACTGCAAGCTCCGCCTCCCGGGTTCACGCCATTCTCCCGCCTCAGCCTCCCAAGTAGCTGAGACTACAGGCGCCCGCCACCACGCCCGGCTAGTTTTTTGTATTTTTAGTAGAGACGGGGTTTCACCATGTTAGCCAGGATAGTCTCGATCTCCTGACCTCGTGATCCACCCGCCTCGGCCTCCCAAAGTGCTGGGATTACAGGCTTGAGCCACCGCGCCCGGCCCCAAGCTGGTCTTGAACTCCTGGGCTGAAGTGATCCTCCTGCCTTAGCCTCCCAAAGTGCTGGGATTACAGGAATGAGCCACTGTGCCCAGTTCAAAAAAACTTTTTAACAAGTATCAGGTCGCGCATACAAGAGTGTTCATGTGAGCACTCTTTATAATACCAAAACCTGAAAACAACCCAAATGCCCACTAACAGGCAAGGGAATAGACAAATTAATTAGAAGCTCCTGGAGGACGGGGACCACCTCTACAAAAAATAAAAAATCTGTACCCATCTCACACAGTGTCCCAGGGCCCTGCGGGGCAGTGGAGGTGCACCTGTAAATAAATAAGGCTATATTTATATCCACTCCAAGTGAATGTACCATAATTATATGCCATAATGTGGATTAATCCTATCAATATAGTATTAAGTGAAAAGCATATGTCCTTAAAGATTACATATAAAGTCAATAACATCTAAACACCCCTGCCCCACAAAAAAATCCACTGTTTTTGAATATATTCACATTAAAAGGGAAAACCAGAGAATGATGATTTCAGTAGTGTTACCTTGGAATAAGGAAGAAGCTGGGTGATACAACTGAAGATCAAAGAGGTGAACATGAATGGAAATTCATTTCCTAGTTTTCATGTTGGTGGTAATGTCATGGGTATTTGTTGTATTACTTTAAATGAATAATGAATGAATGAATGAATGAATGAATGGAGGGTCTTGAATGCAACAACAATGAGAATGTGTCATGAACCAAGAATAATGATGTATCTAATTCTATGCATCTGAGCTCAAAATTTTTTTCGTTTTTACTTTCTGTATCTGATATAAATAAGGGGAAAGATGGTGGGGGAGGAGTGATGTTTTAAATTACTCATCATCAAATAAAATGGATACTCTGGAAAAATGTGTCACATTTCTCCTGTGGTTTCTAGTACCCTCTGACCAACTGCCACTTTTGCCTGGGCATTTAAGCATCCCAATTTTAGGAGATTGGTGATAGTGGAAAGTCAGTGAAACATCTTAAGCTTGTATAAGAATTTTGCAAAACAAACAGTGTTTCTTTAAAAAAAAAATTAGTTTGGAAGCCTTATATCAGATAGATTCATTTGGGAGAGAAATCACATTCAGGGAAACCAACTATTAGGCTGTCACCATAACACAATTTTTAATGAGGAATCCCTTGACCAAGTAAGTAGTATCAGCAGAAATTAAGAAGAAAGAGCAAATCCAAGAGCATTGGTGGTTCATAGAATTAAAGATATCGTGGTTCTTAGAATTAAACAAGATGTGCCAGTTATAAACAAACAAAATAATTAAAAGATGAAGTGAATAAGAGAATACATCAACAAGTCTAAGGTTTCTATCAGGGGCATTTCAAGATCTTATATGACCTTACACAAGTCTCTTTAGAAAAAGAATACATAATTAGGAGTCAAAATTAGGTACAAAAGTAAATATTTATTTAGAAGGGGCTAATGCAAATGAGCAGCCCACTCATTTGTTTAATTTTAACAAATGTCTGAAGTTTCATGTTATTAACTTCATGGTAAATTTGTCTCTGGATTTTAACCTGATACTGTGACAAGCCTACCATAGAGTGGTTGGGAAGACCTCCTTCACTGGGAAAGGAAAATATAAAAACTTCAGTTTGACTAAACTTTCATGATCTTAGAGTCAGAAAGAGGTCTTAGAAAATGCATAAATACCTAAATAAATCCACATTCCTTTTCTCATGCATGAGTTGAGGCAGTCTTAATAGAAGCCTAAAATCTGAGGTGACCTTGCACATTACAAATACACACTGTCGTGCTTACTGGATATTCCCATGATACATTGTTGGCCAATAATCCACTTTTGCTCACTGTTTAAACTCTTACCTTTCACCTTAGTGATTTACTCTGCTGCCAAAAAGACACTGATTTTATTCACACAGAAACACAAATACCATAAGCAACACTGTTGAATGTTCAGAGCTTCAGGTCCCTGACTCTAGGCCTTTTCAGGAGCTCCATCTCAAATTGACCTACACATCTATCACAGGGCCTGTTCTATAATGGATACTCAAAAATATTTGCGAAAGAGATGAAATGCATGCTCTGTATATGAAAGCACAGGAGACCAGGCACAGTGGCTCCTGCCTGCAATCCCAGCAGTTTCGGAGGCTGAGGCAGGTGGATTATTTGAGGCCAGGAGTTTGAAACCAGCCTGGGCAACAAGATGAAACCTCGTCTCTACTAAAAATACAAAAATTAGCAGGGCATGGGGGTGGGTGACTGTAATCCCAGCTACTTGGGAAGCTGAGGAACAAGAATCGCTTGAACCCGGGAGGCGGAGGTTGCAGCGAACCAAGATCAAGCAACTGCACTCCAGCCTGAGCAACAGAGTGAGACTGTCTTGTAAGAAGGAAGGGAGGGAGGAAGGAAGGGAGGGAGAAGAGGGAGGGAGGGAGGGAGGGAGGGAGGGAGGAAGGAAGGAAGGAAGGAAGGAAGGAAGGAAGGAAGGAAGGAAGGAAGGAAGGAAGGAAGGAAGGAAGGAAGGGCAGGGAGGGAGGGAGGAAAGGAAGGAAGGGGAATTTTTCACTTTCTCTTAGTGTGGTACAGATAACGTATGCTTTCCCAGTTAGAGGGAAATGACTCTAAAAGGCTAGCCAAACTTCTTTCATTCACTTCAATATGATTCTCTCTTTTTTCTGTGGTCTGTTCTCAGTGTTCTCTCTTGAACCCCATGGGAATCATTTTTTTCATGTGTTCTGAACATGGAGAAAGGTCAATTGACTAATTCAGATAAAACCTCCTGAAGTGACAATACCATAACGATCTTACCTCAATGTGAGGCCTGATCTTCAACTTTGAAAGTTTAGAAAATTCATTATATGGGTTCATATGATAGTGATCAGCCTCCAAATTTAATTGAAAGAAAGTGACTTTATCAATGGCATTAAGACTAATGCTTACCACATAGTAGGTGCTCAGTAACTGTTGGTTAAATTAATGACTAAAAGAAGAGACAATTACATGAAAGTTGGTTGGAGATAACAGATACTTTAGTATATACATAGAGGACTTTTGAAAAGCTGGAAAAATAGGTCAAACTTTGAATTGCAGATAAACACAAATCCAAACTTTATTCAGAAGACAGTAGGAATGGGGCCTTTGAAGATTTTAGAGCCAAAAGAAGTGACATGATCAAAGTGGCGCCTTAGGAAAATTAATTTGGCAGTACAATTCAGGATGGATGGCAGGTTAGCAGACTATTATTGAAGTATAGGCATATAGAAAACAAGAGCCAGAACTGGGGTGTTATTGGAAAAAAAAAAAAAAAGACAAATACAAGAAACTAGAAAACTAATTCACGGGACTAATTTGACATGGTTTGGAGGATAGGAAAAGAAGAGAAACGATGAAAATTATTCGTATTTCTAGAGTAGCAGATGGAAGAATGGATCTGTAACAACAACAAAAAAACATAAGCTCAGCTTGGTCTTGTATGCTCTTTGTCAATGTTTTTATTTATCCCCTTCGTTAAATCCCTGTCCAATTCCCTTTTCAGAATCTTTCCTACCTCTCTCACATCATTTACCACATTGGAGGTCATCTCATTTTTATTCAATAACCACACTTCTTTCTTCTCAGACATGTAATTTATGGTAAATTCTCTCTCTTGCCCTTGGGTTTTCATTTTGGACAGTTTCTAGTGTTTTCACTAATAGAGTGTTACTTTTATCCAGTGTATTTTTCAGCTAAGAAATTGTAGTTTTCATTTCTAGGAGTTCAATTTGGGTCTTTTTAATATCTTTCCTGTCTCTACTTAACCATATTTAGTCTTTCCTCTAGCTTTTTCACAGTATGAAATGCAGTTATAATACGGTTTTATACTGTTTTTAACTACATTCCTTTATCCAAAAATCTCAACTAACTCCAAGTCGGATATGTATCAGAAAAAAACCATATAAAGGCACATTATAATCAGATTGCTGACCACTACTAATGAAGAGAAAATTGAACAACAGTTAGAAGAAGTAAAGATTAGCCGATCATGGTGGCTCATACTGTAATCCCAGCACTTTGGGAGGCTGAGGCAGGAGAATGGCTTGAGCCCAGGAGTTCAAAACCAGCCTGGCAACATAGTGAGACCCTGTCTCTACAAAAAACTTAAAATTTTATTTTATTTTATTTTATTTTATTTTATTTTTTTTTTTTGAGACGGAGTCTCGCTCTGTCGCCCAGGCTGGAGTGCACTGGCCGGATCTCAGCTCACTGCAAGCCCCGCCTCCCGGGTTCACGCCATTCTCCTGCCTCAGCCTCCCGAGTGGCTGGGACTACAGGCGCCCGCCACCTCGCCCGGCTAATTTTTTTGTATTTTTTAGTAGAGACGGGGTTTCACCGTGTTAGCCAGCATGGTCTCAATCTCCTGACCTCGTGATCCGCCCATCTCGGCCTCCCAAAGTGCTGGGATTACAGGCTTGAGCCACTGCGCCCGGCCAAAAAATTTAAAATTTTAATAATTAGCCAGGTGTGGTAGTCTTGGCTATTCAGGAGGCTGTGGCAGGAGGATCGCTTGAGCCCAAGATTTTGAGGCTGCAGTGAGCTATGATCACACCACTGCACTCCAGCCTAGGTGACAGCAAGATACAGACTCTTAAAAAATTAAAATTATAAATAAATAAATACATGTATATGCATTTGATTCAGAGCTTCAAAATATATGAAGGAAAAACTTATAGATCTGAAGGAAAAATAGATAAATCCACATTTATACCTAGATAACAAGTAGACAGAAAATCCACAAGGACATAAAAGACTTGAAAAATGTTATTAGCAAAATGGATTTTAGATCTAAATGTAAAAAAATGAAATCATATAAGCCCTAGGAAAAAAACAGGATGAATTCCTTTAGAACTAGGAGAAGGGAAAATCTTTTCTTAATTATTATTCAAAATCAGAAGAAATCATAATAAAGGCTGACAATTTTTAAAACATAAGGATTAAAGTAAAAAACATTTGCATGGGTATAGAAAGCACCATAAGCATGGCAAAATACAAATGAAAAACAGAAGATAATTGCAGCTTGTACCACAGACAAAAGGCTGATTTGCCTTAAAAACTGAGATGATTAGGCCGGGCGCGGTGGCTCAAGCCTGTAATCCCAGCACTTTGGGAGGCCGAGACGGGCGGATCACGAGGTCGGGAGATCGAGACCATCCTGGCTAACACGGTGAAACCCCGTCTCTACTAAAAAAATACAAAAAACTAGCTGGGCGAGGTGGCGGGCGCCTGTAGTCCCAGCTACTCGGGAGGCTGAGGCAGGAGAATGGCGTGAACCCGGGAGGCGGAGCTTGCAGTGAGCTGAGATCCGGCCACTGCACTCCAGCCTGGGCGGCAGAGCGAGACTCCGTCTCAAAAAAAAAAAAAAAAAAAAAAAAAAAAAAACTGAGATGATTACACTAAAAGTATGATAGGACAATGGATAAAATTCACAAATAGTTCACAAAAAAAGATAGCAAATGTTTCTTAAATATATGAAAAGATAATTGAGCTCACTCGTAGTAAGAGAAAGTCCATTGAAAGCAACACTAAGACATTCCTTAGCTATCATTTTATCTCAACTATCAAACTGTCAGAAATCCAAAAATGTGACAGCACATTCTGTTAGCATGGCTGTGAATTATCAGCCACTCTCATACATTACCAATGGCAATGCAAAATTATACAACCCCATGCAAGAGAATTAGCATTATCTAATTAAATTATATATGCCAATGAACTTTCAGGAAACTACCTTGAGGAGACATTTCCATATATAAAAATATATTTCAAAGATGTTTCATTGTAACATAATTTGTGATAGCAATGGATTAGAAACAACCTAAATGCCCATCAGTACGGGATTATTGAATAAGCTCTAGTATTCACTAGTTAACTCAGAGCTTGAATTTAGCATCACTAAACCTGACATAATGTGCCTTCTGGTAAGATGTATTATGAAATACATAGCATTACCTATAAAGAATTCTTGTCAAGCTCGTTTTCATCTGAATTTAATCAAGATTTTAGGCTTAACTCCTAGTTTTCAAGAAATATAGAGGATACAGGGATTAGATAGTGACACCAGGAAGAAGTAATTAGACAAATCCAGAATGTGGTGCTTTCCACAAGAAAATAGGTCTACTCACTTAAAAAAAAAAAACCAATGTTACGAAGAAAAAAAAGTGAGGATATGTTCTAGATTTTATAAGCCTGAAAAGACAAAAAAGTGCTATGAGAGAAACTTCATTAGTTCTTGTTCATATTAAGCATGTATAAGAAATATTTTGGGGACAATTGGGGAAATTGAAATACAGACTGAAAGATGATTTTAGGGAATTCATATTGTGGTTATATAGGGGTATGTCCTTATCCTTACAACAGGCATATTATAGCATTTAGGGTGAAGTTTGATGTCTGCAGTTTATTTTAAAATGACTCCAAAAAAGTGAGAAAAAGCAGATATTGCAAAAAATGCTAGTAATTATTGGATCTAGGTGATATAGGCTTGTTCATTGTATTGTTCTCTCAACTTTTCTGTTTGAACGTTTTTATTAAAATATTGAAATTTTTCACTATTATTAGTCTAAGTGGAGGTTTTTTCTTCTCTATCTTGTAGGCACTTTGTGAAGCCTTTCAATCCGAGGACTTTCACCTTTCTTTACTTCTAGGATATTCTTGTCATTTCTCCAGATATTCCCCCCCTCCATTTTTTTTTCTGTCTTGGATTCATGTTGCATATATTGGTTTCAACATTACCATTTCCTGACTCCATATGGTTTTTCTTTTATGTTTTACCTTAAAAATTTTTTTTTAAAAGGTTCTTCGTAGCGTTTCCGACCTTATTTCCCAGCTCACAAGTTTGTTCTTTGGATTTACTCATTTTTCACATACTCCTTTCATTGAGTGCTTTTCTTTCAATCATTATATGTTTGAGTCCCAACATAATTTTCTTGTTCTTTTTTCCTTTTCCCAATATCCTCTCTTAACTCTTTAAGGATATTTAATGTTTGCTTTAAATTCTTGTTCTCTTTGGTCTATTAATTCTCTGTTAGAATATTTCATTTTGTTTTTCCTGTACAATGCCTGTACTCCTCAGATGTTTCGACTGGAGCATCTCCTATTATCTGCCCATCACCCCCACTTCACCCCCTATTGGGGAACTCTGCCCCTTGTGGAAGCTTGCTTCTCTGCTCTGCTGTCTCCGAAGAGCTGCCTTCTTGCATTCACTTGAGGTGAGGCGAGGTGGGGAAGGATCCAGAGGAAACAATTGGAGCCAACTAGTCTGCCTGCACCTGTAATTACCTTACCTCCTCCAGGTTCTTTTCTTCTTCTTCTTTTTTTTTTTTTTTTTTTTTTTGATGGAGTTTTGCTCTTGTTGCCCAGGCTGGAGTGCAATGGCACAATCTCGGCTCACTGCAACCTCTGCCTCCCGGGTTCAAGCGATTCTCCTGCCTCAACCTCCCGAGTAGCTGGGATTACAGGCATGCACCACCATGCCTAGCTAATTTTGTAATTTTAGTAGAGACGGGGTTTCTCCATGTTGGTCAGGCTGGTCTTAAACGCCTGACCTCAGGTGATCTGCCCGCCTCGGCCTCCCAAAGTGCTGGAATTACAGGCGTGAGCCACTGTGCCCAGCCCTCCTCCTCCAGGTTCTAACACTGCCCCAATATTGCCCTGACACTAGCCTGGTGCTGGTATTACTGATATTTTTCTTCCACACAGTAGAGAAAGTGTAAGCAATGATGTGCCCAGTTCAATGTAGGGGAGAAAGAAAAAGACAAACACAAGTAAATTCTCATCTGGAATATCTATTTTCATGACACTGGCGCTCTTACTTGTTCAGACTGCCATTTCCTTCCATTCAGAAACTGGTAAGACTCTTTTTACTCCCAAAGGTTTCTTACAGTAAGCATCCTCACAGCTGGGTTGAAGGGGGAAGACATGGTAATTTTCTGTCTTGTCCCCAAAAGGTCATTTTTGCAAGATATTTTACTTTTTTTTTTTTTTTTTTGTCCACTCAGAGACAGAGCCTCACTCTGTTGCCCAGGCTGAAGTACAGTGGTGCAATCTTGGGCTCACTACAGCCTTGAATTCCCAATCTTAAGCTATCCTCCCACATCAGCCTCCTCAGTAGCTGGAAATACAGGCACACACCACCACTTCTGGCTAATTTTTAAATTTTTTTGTAGAGATGAGGTCTCACTATGTTGCCCTGGCTGGTCTCGAACTCCTGGGCTCAAGCAATCCTTCTGCCTTTGCCTCCCAAAGTGCTGGGATTACACGTGTGAGCCACTGCACCTGGCAGTAATTGTTTTTAAATGCAGAATAATCTGTGCATATGCTACGTGTGTGTGTGTGTGTGTGTGTGTGTTATGCATAGACTATCTTAAGAAAACATGAGAAACCAGTAAGAGTGACTGCCTTTGGGGAGGAACAATGGAAGACACATGGGAAAGATTTACTTTTTTCCTGTATACTCTTCAGTATTATTTATTTCTTTTACCTTGTGCACATATTACCTATTCTCTGTCTATATGTATTTTTTTATTTTACTTTACAATTTTTCTTTACCATTTCTGAAACCTAAAATAACTGGTAAATGGGAGGAGTGGGATGATGTTGGAAGATGATAAATTTAGTTTAGAGAAGTATTTAAATATGGGTTTGTTACTTGCATATATAGAAACATATAAAAGTAAGAGTTTAAAAATGTTTGTTCTAGTCTTCATTTACCTAAAGGCTTACATGTTGCCTATTTAAAATTGGTCTAAGGGTTACAGAGAACTAAAAATTAGATTGGATCTAACAGTTACGCTTTTTGTGTTTCTAAATGATTTTATACTTTTCATCATGTAATCTGCCTTTTCTATGAACTTTGCACCTCTGGCCATACCAGGTTTTGTTTCTGTGACTTTTCATTCCGACCACAGATGTTGCTGTTACTCTTGCATATATAACCTATAAACATGCTGAAATAGCCCAAATTTTTAAAACTGTATATAATTTAAGATTTCTTCCTGAAACATGGTAGACCTTGTCAGTCCCCTGCCCACCTTTGGGTCTGACTATTGTATTTATGCCAGCAACTTCCCAGGTGCTGAAGATCTTCTGGCAACAGAAGCCTCTGCCCCTTTAGGGAGGCCAATCAGCAAATGAAGAGAATTAAGGTCTCTTGGGAAAAGCCCTGAACCAATGACTGGCAGAGTTGGGTTATAAACACCCCAACATCCTTCCCAGGTGGGATAACTCAGAAATACTTATTTTCACTGACTCTCAGAGTTCCGTTTAACCACAGTGACAACTGGCTTCATAACTTGGTGGCCTTCCCTTCCCTTTTTCAGTTTCCCACATTCTTCTAGTGGTATTTTCTGGAATCTCCTCCAAAATAAACTATTTACACTCAAATCCTTATCTCAAGGTCTGTTTGTGGGGAATCTGAATTAACACATAAGAGCTGAAATCAGGTGAGATATACTATCCTAGATGCTTTTAGAGCTATCAAATATCAGAAGAGAAGGAGGCCTTAGGGATTGTTTATTCTTTTTTTTTCTTTTCATTTGTTAATGATTTCATTACTTTCATCCCAGAGAAGCTAAGGAAGGGATTGTTTATTCTAATCAAGCCATATTGCTCAGTATGGGATGTTTGTAGGCCTGGCATGGTGGCTCATGCCAGTAATCGCAACAATTTGGGAGGCTGAAGCTTGAGGATCCCTTGAGGCTAAGAGTTTTGAGACCAGCCTGGGCAACACAGGGAGCCTTCTCTCTACAAAAATAAATAAATTAATTAATTAAAATAAATAATGGGAGGTTTGTAAAGTGATTTTCTATAAACAGATGCTTATTTTTAGTGCACTTGCATTATAATAGGAGAAGTAATGTTTTGCCTATTAATTCAACAAGTATGTATGGGTGTGGGATTACTATGTAAGGTGTCCTGTTAGGCTCTAAAATTGATACAAAGATTAAGAAAGTGACCTTGCCAGGCACAGTGGCTCACACTTGTAATTCCCAACACTGGGAGGCCAAGGTGGGCAGATCGCTTGAGCCCAGGAGTTCAAGACCAGGCTGAGCAACATGGCAAAACCCTGTCTCTACGAAATATACAAAAAGTAGTTGGCGTCATGGCATGTGCTTGTGGTCCCAGCTACTTGGGAGGCTGAGGCAGGAGGATCATTTGAGCCCTACAGTCAAATGTTGTAGTGAGCCAAGATCATGCCACTACACTTTAGCCTGGGTAACAGAGCCAGACCCTGTTCCCCCCATCCCTTTCACCCCAAAAAATGACCTCTTATCCTAAAGGCATTCATAGGCTAGTGCTAGGGGAAAAAATTCTGCAAGGTAGAATATTCAGAGGTGCATGCAAAATGCTGTAGGTGTTTTAAGGAAGAAAAAAATTCTATGCAGCTAGAGAGAATCACAAAGAAGGTGGCATATAAATTTTAATTTCAATAGGTGTGATGAGAAAAGGTCCTTTCGATGAGGGAAAGCACTGGGTGTATTTAGGAAATGGTAAGCATAGCCTCATTACTGGGGTGTTGGTATGTACAAGGAAAAAGTGAAAAATAAAACCAGAAAGGCTTGAATACCAAACTAAGGAATTTGGTCTTAATTTGCTAGGTTTTGAAGGCCATCAGAGCTTACTTTTAAAACAGGCATTAGAGGCTGGGCGTGGCAGCTCACACCTGTAATTCCAGCACTTTGGGAGGCCGAGGTGGGTGGATCAGTTGAGGCCAGGAGCTTGAGACCAGCCTGGCCAACATGGTGAAAACCCATCTCTACTAAACATACAAAAATTAGCCAGGCGTGGTGGTGCATACCTGTAATCCCAGCTACTCAGGAGGCTGAGGCACAAGAATCGCTTGAAACCGGGAGGTAGAGGTTGTAGTGAGCCAAGATTGCGCCAGTGCATTCCAGCCTGGTGACAGAGCAAGACTCTGTTTCGAAAAAAAAAAAGAAGAAGAAGAAGAAGGAGAAGGAGAAGGGAAGCATTAGAGGGCCTGGTGGAATAGAAGATAAAAGAAACTTGCAGAGACATGTTAGAAGTTTCAAAAATAATAGAAGAAAAAGTGGATATCAATGGAAAGCTTGAAATTCTCTGTTCTTTCCTGATTGAAAGAACTTAGACAACCCTCCTTAATTTGAATAGATATCTTCTGATATATTATTCTGTGTCAGTATGGATTTTGGGATCTGTAACTAAGTTTGCTTAAAGTAGAGCACTGAACAATAATCAAGGCAATGATTTAAGAAATAAACTGGGCACAGTGTGTATGCTTATAGTCCTGACTACTCAGGAAGCTGCCGCAGGAGGATCGCTTAAGTCCAGGAACTCGAGTCCTGCCTGAGTAACATAGCAAGACCCTATCTCTGAAAATAAATAATAATACATTTTAAAAATAAGCAAATAAGATTTAAAAAACAGTAACACTTCAAGGAAAGAAAAAGGACCTTAAACACTTACACACTTCTGGTGAGAGCTGAAATTGGGTTAAACATTTAAAAGCAATATAGCAGGATGTAGCAGAGGCTTTAAAAACATGTATACCCTTTGGGACAGGTGCAGTGGCTCACACCTGTAATCTCAGCACTTTGGGTGGCTGAGGTGGGAGGATCACTTGAGTCCAGAAGTTAGAGACCAGCTTGAGCAACATAGGGAGACCCTGTCTCCACAAATAATAAAAAATTAGCCAGGTGTGTTGGTGCACACCTGTAGTCCCAGCTAGTTACTTAGGAAGCTGAGGTAGGAGAACTGCTTGAGCCCAGGAAGTTGAGGCTTCAGTGTGCTATGATCATGCCACAGCACTCAGCTTCAGCAACAAAGAACCTGTCTGAAACAAATATACATACCCTTTGATTCAATAAAAGAAAACAATCACGCAGATGGTCCAAGAAGCATATTTGAGGGTGTTTTTACATTCTTACCTAATTAAAAAGAAAGAATGTCTAAATTTTTTTTTTAAAAAAGCACTGGCCGGCTGGGCATGGTGGCTTACGCCTGTAATCCCAGCACTTTGGGAGGCCAAGGCGGGCAGATCATGAGGTCAGGAATTCGAGACCAGCCTGACCAACATGGTGAAATCTCGTCTCTACTAAAAATACAAAAATTAGCCAGGTGTGGCTGCGCATGCCTGTAATCCCAGTTATTCAGGAGGCTGAGGCAGGAGAATTGCTTGAACCGGGGAGGCAGAGGTTGAAGTGAGTCGAGATCACATTGCTGCACGTCAGCCTGGGTGACAGAGTGAGACTCCGTCTCAAAAAAAAAAAAAAAGCACTGGCCAAATACAGTAAATTTACACAAGGGAATACTTTTCAGTGTTAGTAATGATATAAATGCATATTAATTGCATTGAATGTTCACCATACATTGTATCATCTTGGTTCATTGGTAAATATGTGTTAGAACAGCTTTTGCTTCTTAGTGCAATCTTGCAATTGTGGTGACTTGGTTAATGAAACCTTGGCTTGAAAAGACCTCTTTTGGCCGGGCGCGGTGGCTCAAGCCTGTAATCCCAGCACTTTGGGAGGCCGAGACGGGCGAATCACGAGGTCAGGAGATCGAGACCATCCTGGTTAACACGGTGAAACCTCGTCTCTACTAAAAATACAAAAAACTAGCCGGGCGAGGTGGCGGGCGCCTGTAGTCCCAGCTACTCGGGAGACTGAGGCAGGAGAATGGCGTAAACCTGGGAGGCGGAGCTTGCAGTGAGCTGAGATCCGGCCACTGTACTCCAACCTGGGCGGCAGAGCGAGACTCCGTCTCAAAAAAAAAAAAAAAAAAGACCTCTTTTAAGTCAAAGTAATCTACATATGAAACAATCCCTATCAAAATTCCAATGGCATTTTTTTGCAGAAATAAAATAATTCATATAAAATCTCAAGGAATCTCAAATAGCCAAAACAATTTTTTAAAAAAAGAAGAGCAAGGTCAAAAGATTCAAACTTCATGATTTCAAAGCATGTTCCAAAGTTACAGTAATTAAAACAGTGTGGTGCTGACATAAGGATGACAAGTAGACCAGTGAAATAAGGCAAC
Source organism: Macaca thibetana thibetana (assembly GCF_024542745.1). Taxonomy (NCBI): domain Eukaryota; kingdom Metazoa; phylum Chordata; class Mammalia; order Primates; family Cercopithecidae; genus Macaca; species Macaca thibetana. Next base: position 197,235,191 of record NC_065578.1, on the reverse strand, counting down.
CAAGAAATAAATCCTCCCATAGGTGGCCAAATAATCTTAAACAAGGGTGCCAAGAACACTCAATGGGGTAAAGACTGTCTTCAAATAGTGTTGTGAAAACTGAATCTTCACATGTCAAGGAATTATGTTGGGGTTGGGTGCTATGTTTCATGCCTGTAATCCTAGTTCTTCATATGACCAAGGTAGGAGGATTGCTTGAGGCCAGGAATTCAAGACCAGCTTGAGCAACATAGGGAGACCCCATCTCTCCCAAAAAAAAAAAAAAAAAGGTGGGCATGGTGGCACACACCTGTAGTCTCAGCTATTTGAAAGGCTGAAGTGGGAGGACTGCTTGAAACTGGGACGTCAAAGTGTCAGTAAGTGGTGATTGTGCTACTGCATTCCAGCCTATGTGACAGAGTGAGACCCTGAAAAAAAAGACAGACAGACAGAAAGAGAGAGAGAGAGAGAGAGAGAAAGAGAAGAGGATAGAAGAGAAGGGAAAAGAAGAGAAGAGAAGAGAAAAAAAAGAAGAGAAGAGAAAAAGGACCTTATATTTAGGTCCTTACATTTAAGGACCTAAAACTAATAAACTCCTACAAGAAAATGTGGGGGGAAGCTTCATGACATTGGACTTGGCAATGATTTCTAGGATATAACACCAAAAGCACAGACAACAAAAGCAAAAATAGACAAATGGGACTACATCAAACTTAAAAACGTTTGTGTATCAAAGAACACAATTAACAGAGTGAAAAAGGCAACCTACAGAATGGGAGAAAAAATTTGCAAATCATATATTTGAGAAGGTGTGTTAAAGCAAACTAAATGTGGCCTGAGAAGGACTACGTACTTCTATATTTGGGTTCTGATAACCTAACTTAATAGGTGGACAAGATTGAAAACCTAACTTAGCAGTATGCACCTGTAACAATAGCTGAGTCTTGGCCAATCCCAGCAACCATACTTCAACCACTCATACACTGCTGAATGTTCAAACCGTATTCAAGTAAGTCAAATGCTGAGCTATAACCAATCCAGTTGTTTCTGTACTTCACTTCTGATTTCTGTATGTCACTTCCCTTTCTTTGTCTATAAATTTGTTCTGACCATGAGGTATCCCTGAAGTCTCTCTGAATCTGCTGTGATCTGGGGGCTGCCCGATTTGCAAATTGTTAATTGCTCAATTAAACTCCTTTAAATTTAATTTGGCTGAAGTTTTTATTTTAATAGGTGTTAATATCCAAAATATATAAAGTACTCCTATAATTCAACAACAAAAAGTGATATAACTCCATTACAGAATGAGCAAAGTACTATGGAAAACAGTTTGGAGATTTCCCAAAGAACTTAGAACTACCATTTGACTCAGCAATCTCATTACTAGATATATACCCAGAGGAATATAAATCGTTCTACCATAGACACATGCACGTGTATGTTCATCACAGCACTATTCACAATAGCAAAGACATGAAATCAACCTAAGTGTCCATCAGGGGTGGACTGGATAAAGAAAATGTGGTACACATATACCATGGAATACTATGGAGCCGTAAAAAAGAATGAGATTGGTGTGGCTGGCAAGATGGCCGAATAGGAACAGCTCTGGTCTGCAGCTCCCAGTGAGATCAACATAGAAGGCGGGTGATTTCTGCATTTCCAACTGAGGTACCCGGGTCATGTCATAGGGACTGTTTAGACAGTGGGCACAGCCCATGGAGGGTGAGCCGAAGCAGGGTGGGGAATCACCTTACCTGGGAAGTGCAAGGGGTCAGGGAACTCCCTCCCCTAGCCAAGGGAAGCTGTGAGGGACTGTGCCTTGAGGAATGGTGCATTCTGGCCCAGATACTACACTTACTCATGGTCATCACAACCCACAGACCAGGATATTCCCCTGGGTGCCTATACCACCATGGCCCCAGTTTCAAGCAAAAAACTGGGCAGCCATTTGGGCAGACACTGAACTAGCTGCAGGAGTTGTTTTTTGTTTTTCCATACCCCCATAGCGCCTGGAACGCCAGTGAGACAGAACCATTCGCTTCCCTGGAAAGGGGGCTGAAGCCAGGGAACCAAGTGGTCTAGCTCAGCAGACCCCACCCCCACAGAGCCTAGCAAGCTAAGATCCACTGGCTTGAAATTCTGGCTGCCAGCATAGCAATCTGAAGTTGACCTGGGATGGTTAAGCTTGGTAGGGGGAGGGGCGTCCACCATTACTGAGGCTTGAGTAGGCAGTTTTCCCTTCACAGTGTAAACAAAGCCACTGGGAAGTTTGAAATGTTCATCGCAGCTAGCCAGACTAATAAAGAACTAATAAAGACTAATAAAGAAGAAAAGAGAGAAGAATCAAATAGACACAATGAGAAATGATAATGGGAACATCATCACTGATCCCACAGAAATACAAACTACCATTAGAGAATACTATAAACACCTCTTCACAAATAAACTAGAAAATCTAAAGAAATGAATAAATTCCTGGACACATGCACCCTTCCAAGACTAAACCAGGAAGAAGTTGAATCCCTGAAGAGACCAATAACAAGTTCTGAAATTGAGGCAGTAATTAATAGCCTACCAACCAAAAAAAGTCCAGGACCAGATGGATTCACAGCTGAATTCTACCAAGGTACAAAGAGGAGCTGGTACCATTCCTTCTGAAATTATTCCAAACAATAGAAAAAGAAAGACTCCTCCCTAATTCATTTTACCAGGCCAGTATCATCCTCATACCAAAACCTGGCAGAGACACAACAAAAAAAGAAAATTTCAGGCCAATATCCCTGATGAACATCGATGTGAAAATCCTCAATAAAATACTGGCAAACCAAATCCAACAGCACATCAAAAAGCTTATCCACCACGATCAAGTCGGCTTCATCCCTGGGATGCAAGGCTGATTCAACATACTCAAATCAATAAACGTAATCTATCACATAAACAGAACCAATGACAAAAACCATACAATTATTTCAATAGATGCAGAAAAGGCCTTCGATAGAATTCAACACCCCTTTGTGTTAAAAACTCTCAATAAACGAGGTATTGATGGAACATATCTCAAAATAATAAGAGCTGTTTATGACAAACCCACAACCAATATCATACTGAATGGGCAAAAGCTGGAAGCATTCCCTTTGAAAATTGTCACAAGACAAGGATGCTCTCTGTCATCACTGCCATTCAACATGGTATTGGAAGTTCTGACCAGGGTAATTAGGCAAGAGAAAGAAGTAAGGTGTATTCAAATAGGAAGAGAGGAAGTCAAATTGACTCTGTTTGCAGATGACATGATTGTATATTTAGAAAACCCCATAGTCTTAGCCCCAAATCTCCTTAAGTTGATAAGCAACTTCAGCAAAGTCTCAGGATACAAAATCAATGTGCAAGCATTCCTATACACCAATAACAGGCAAACAGCCAAATCATGAGTGAACTCCCATTCACAATTGCTACAAAGAGAATAAAATACCTAGGAATACAACTTACAAGGATGTGAAGAACCTCTTCAAGGAGAACTACAAACCACTGCTTAAGGAAATAAGAGAGGACATAAAGAAATGGAAAAAACATTCCATGCTCATGGATAGGAAGAATCAATATCATGAAAATGGCCATACTGCCCAAAGTAATTTATAGATTCAATGCTATCCCCATCAAACTACCATTCACTTTTTTCACAGAATTAGAAAAAGCTACTTTAAAGTTCATATGGAACCAAAAAAGAGCCCACATTGCCAAGACAATCCTAAGCAAAAAGAACAAAGCTGGAGGCATCACACTACCTGACTTCAAACTATACTACAAGGCTACAGTAACCAAAACAGCATGGTACTGGTACCAAAACAGAGATATAGACCAATGGAACAGAACAGAGGCCTCAGAGATAACACCACACATCTACAACCATCTGATCTTTGACAAACCTGACAAAAAAAACAACAGGGAAGGTATTCCCTGTTTAATAAATGATGCTGGGAAAACTGGCTAGCCATATGAAGAAAACTGAAACTGGACCCCTTCCTTACACCTTACACAAAAATTAATTCAAGATAGATTAAAGACTTAAACGTAACACCTAAAACCATAAAAACCCTAAAAGAAAACCTAGGCAATACCATTCAGGACATAAGCATTGGCAAAGACTTCATGACTAAAACACCAAAAGCAATGGTGACAAAAACCAAAATTGACAACTGGGATCTAATTAAACTAAAGAGCTTCTGCACAGCAAAATAAACTACCATCAGAGTCAACAGGCAACCTACAGAATGGGAGAAAATTTTTGCAATCTACCCATCTGACAAAGGGCTAATATCCAGAATCTACAAAGAACTTAAACAAATTTACAAGAAAAAGTCAAACAACCCTATGAAAAAGTGGGTGAAGGATATGAGCAGACACTTCTCAAAAGAAGACATTTATGCAGCCAACAGACACATGAAAAAATGCTCATCATCACTGGCCATCAGAGAAATGGAAATCAAAACCACAATGAGATACCATCTCACACCAGTTAGAATAGCAATCATTAAAAAGTCAGGAAACAACAGGTGCTGGAGAGGATGTGGAGAAATAGGAACACTTTTACACTGTTGGTGGGAGTGTAAACTAGTTCAACCATTGTGGAAAACAGTGTGGCGATTCCTCAAGGATCTAGAACTAGAAATACCATGTAACCCAGCCATCCCATTACTGGGTATATACCCAAAGGATTATAAATCACGCTGCTATAAAGACACATGCACACATATGTTTATTGCAGCACTATTCACAATAGCAAAGACTTGGAACCAACCCAAATGTCCATCAATGACAGACTGGATTAAGAAAATGTGGCACATATACACCACAGAATACTACGCAGCCATAAAAAAGGATGAGTTTATGTCTTTTGTAGGTACATGGATGAAGTTGGAAACCATCATTCTCAGCAAACTATCACAAGGACAGAAAACCAAACACTGCATGTTCTCACCCGTTGGTGGGAACTGAACAATGAGAACACTTGGACACAGGAAGGGGGCCTGACATGGGGTGGGGTGGCGGGGAGGGATAGCATTAGGAGATATACCTAATGTAAATGATGAGTTAATGGGTGCAGCACACCAACATGGCACATGTACACATATGTAAGAAACCTGCATGTTGTGCACATGTACCCTAGAACTTAAAGTATAATTAAAAAACTATTGATAAAAATTTAAAAAAATTAAAAATAGAATGATCCAGCAATTGCACTACTGGGTATACCTTCAAAAAGATTAAGGGAGCGGTCTTGAAGAGATATTTACACACCCATATTCATAGCTGTACTATACACTATTCCTGGAAGTGGAAGCGACCCAAATGTTCATTGATGATGAATAGAGGAAAAAAATGTGGTACACACACACACACACACACACAGAGAAATATTATTCAGCTTTAAAATGGAAGACAATCTTACCACATGCTACAACATGGATGAAACTTGAGGACATTATACTAAGTGAAATAAGCCAGTAACAAAACACAAATACTGTGTGATTCCACTCATATACCTAAAGTAGTCAAATTTATAGAAACAGTAGAAGGGTGGCTACCAGGGGCTGGGAAAGGGGCGAAAAAGCGAGTTGTTGTTTAATGGGTATACAGTTTCAGAATTGCAAGGTGAGAAAGTTTTGGAGATCTGTTTTTCTGTTTTACAATAATGTAAAAAAAAAATGGAGCAGTACTGAATTGTAAAGTTAAAAAATGGTTACACTGGTAGGTTTAATGTTTTATATATATAATATAATATAATATATATAACATCTAATATATAACATAATATATAATATAAAATATGTAATATATAATAATATATATAAACATGGTGAAACCCTATCTCTACTAAAAAAAAACCAAATATATATATATATAAATTTTACCACAATAAAAAAGAAAAAAATTAATTGACCATATATGTGAGGGTCTAATTCTCAGCTCTCAAAAAAAAGGCTTTGTTAAAAACAGTGTATACATGGCTGGGAATGGTGGCTCACAACTGTAATCCCAGGACTTTGGGAGGCCAAGGCGGGTGGATCACCTGAATTCAGGAGTTCGAGACCAGCCAGGCCAACATGGTGAAACCCCATCTCTACTTAAAAATTCAAAAATTAGCTGGGTGTGGTGGTGGGCGCCCTGTAGTCCCAGCTACTCGGGAGGCTGATGCAGGAGAATCGCTTGAAGCGGGAGGTAGCGGCTGCAGTGAGCCGAGATAGTGCCATTGCACTCCATCCTGGGGGAAAAGAGCGAGACTCCGTCTCAAAACAAAAACAAAAACAAAACAGTGTATACATTATACATAGAAAGACATCTAGAATACTGACAGTAACTTGTAATTTATTGCCAATATTCTGGATCTTACATAGGATGGCAGATGTTTATCAATTAAATAAATAATAAGAGGGTCCATGATGACAAGTTACAAAATAAGGGTTATGGTTAGTTCAAAATCTGTATGATTGAAGTCCATTAAAATACTTTTAAAAAGAGGACTGGACAGAGTGGCTCACACCTGTAATTCCAGCACTTTGGGAGGGTGAGGTGGGAGAATCACTTGAGGCCAGGAGTTCAAGACCAGCCTGGGCAACACAGAAAGGCCCTGTCAAGAAAGAAAAGAAAAGAAGCATAGAAAGAAAAGAAAAGAAAAGAAAGGAAGGAAATGGAAAAACATATAGGTGGTTATACACTGAAGTGTTAACTGTAGTTATCTCTAACTGGAGTCTTAAGATGATTGTGTCTCTTTATTATATTTTAAATCAGATTTCCTAATTTGTCTGCAATTGTATATTATATAATGAGGAAACAATGAAGGTCAATGTAATAAAATTTAAGATTAAAAAATACTCAACAATAACAACAGGGAAGCCTTACTCTCTTAAATAAACAAAAGACGTGCTGGCCAATTATGCTCCTTTGTAGTGCATTACACTGATTCCATGTAGAATATAGCCAAAACATTTCTATGAACAATGGATAGATTATATTAGGTTTGACTCATTTCACCTATGCCAGGCCACTTTTGCACAATACTTAGAGAAAATGCCAAGTTGTTCAAATATTGTTCAAAAGGAAGGAAGCAGTTCCCCCAACTACTAGGAAATAAGTATTAAGCCATTTGGCAAACCTTTTTCTTGGTTGTAAGGTGTTATTTATATAGAGAGGTATTTGAATGTACCTACTTTTTTAGGGAAAGGAGAATTTCTAACTGTTATTACTTTATTTTAAATAAAGGAGAGCTGTGGATATAACTATAATAATTTAAAATTTCCAAATTTTGAATAACCAAGCTGAAAGGTTATTTTAAAACATTGAAATTGCTCTGACACTTGTCTGTATTCTCTTGTATTCCCTAGTATTTTCCCAAGCATTATATTTCCATGTCATTGCTTGCATCAATGGCTGTCCTTTCCAGACTGTAAGCTCAGTAAGAGTAGAGATGATATTTTTCTTACTGGCACATAATAGGAAATTGATATTTAATGTCATAATGTATAAATGGAGTATAGCGAGACTCTGTCTTTACAAAAGCATTCTTAAAAAAATAGATGGAGGCTAGACGTGGTAGCTCACGCCTGTAATCCCAGCATTTTGGGAGGCCAAGGCAGGCGGATCACTTGAGTCCAGGAGTTTGAGATCAGCCTGGGCAACATGGGAAAACACCATCTCTACAAAAAATACAAAATTAGCCAACCATGGTGGCATGGGCCTGTAGTCCCAGCTACTTCCAGAGCTGAGGTGGGAGGATCACTTGAGCCCAGGAGGCGGAGGTTGCAGTGAACCAAGATCACACCACTGCATTCCAGTCTGGGCAATAGAGCGAGATCACATCTCTTAAAAAAAAAAAAAAAGAGTGTATAAATGAATTAATGGATAGAGATCTCATTAAAGCTAGGAAATAAAGGGTAGGAGTTTTACATTTAAGACTTGAGGTTTAGAGTGAAATGTTTAAGTTTGCATTTGACACTAATCAGTTGCAGTAAATGAAATGCCAGTCTAAGGATACACTACTAAAAGTTCCTATCAGATGCAAGAATGTCGAGAAAAGTGGCAGATAAGCTACAATGTTATAATCATAAAAATTCAGAGCTAGGAAGGATCTTAGAACATTGAAAAGTCAAATTCTTCATTTTGTAGGTGAATAAATTGAAGGCAATACAATTTAAATAACTTATACGATCACACAGTTATTGGCAGAACTAGACCCTGAGCCAGATCTCCTGACTTGCTGGTCAAGTTCTCTTTCCTCTAGACTCAAAAAAAGATTGGCTATTACTTACATCCATACAAAGAGGGTCAGCATATTCTTTGAACATGTTGGTCCAGATTGCTTCCTCAGCCACAAAGACCAACACAAATTTGGGATTATGAAGGGCATTTTTAACACAAAAGGAAATAAGAGCCACACCTGGAACACTGTATGTAGTTTCTGTCCCCTTACCTGAGAAAAGATACACTATGGCTAGAGGAGGGCCACAGGAGGAAAAGAAACTGATCTGAGAGTTGGAAAGATCCAGAATAAAATGAAAGCGTTCTGCTGTTTCAGTCAGAGATGTTCAAAGGAAATGCAGTTGTTAGGTCTGCACCCAAATCTTCTGAAGTTATCACCTAGAAGAATATCAGACCCTTCCACAAAATAGCCCTGGATGCCATTGTCAGATGACCTACCATGAACCCATAAGACTGATCCAGTCTTATAACTCATATGGCCTTATTTACAAATATCTTTGTCTTATCATTACAAACTCTACTTTGTTCCCAGAAGTACCACTAAAAGAGAGGGGGTTCTTTGTAGGTTCTGGATATTAGCCCTTTGTCAGATGGGTAGATTGCAAAAATTTTCTCCCATTCTGTAGGTTGCCTATTCACTGTGATGGTAGTTTCTTTTGCTGTGCAGAAGCTCTTTAGTTTAATTAGATCCCATTTGTCAATTTTGACTTTTGTTGCTGTTGCTTTTGGTGTTTTAGACATGAAGTCCTTGCCCATGCCTGTGTCCTGAATGGTATTACCTAGGTTTTCTTCTCGGGTTTTTAATGGTTTTAGGTCTAACATTTAAGTCTCTAATCCATCTTGAATTAATTTTCGTATAAGGAGTAAGGAAAGGATCCAGTTTCAACTTTCTACTTATGGCTAGCCAATTTTCCCAGCACCATTTATTAAATAGGGAATCCTCTCCCCATTTCTTGTTTTTGTCAGGTTTGTCAAAGATCAGATGGCTGTAGATGTGTGGTATTATTTCTAAGGGCATCAAAAAGTGGGCAAAGAATGTGAACAGACACTTCTCAAAAGAAGACATTTATGCAGCCAACAGACACATGAAAAAATGCTCATCATCACTCGCCATCAGAGAAATGGAAATCAAAACCACAATGAGATACCATCTCACACCAGTTAGAATGGTAATCATTAAAAAATCAGGAAACAACAGGTGCTGGAGAGGATGTGGAGAAATAGGAACACTTTTACACTGTTGGTGGGAGTGTAAACTAGTTCAACCATTGTGGAAAACAGTGTGGCGATTCCTCAAGGATCTAGAACTAGAAATACCATGTGACCCAGCCATCCCATTACTGGGTATATACCCAAAGGATTATAAGTCATGCTGCTATAAAGACACATGCACACATATGTTTATTGCGGCACTATTCACAATAGCAAAGACTTGGAATCAACCCAAATGTCCATCAATGACAGACTGGATTAAGAAAATGTGGCGCATATACACCATGGAATACTATGCAGACATAAAAAAGGATGAGTTCGTGTCCTTTGTGGGGACATGGATGCAGCTGGAAACCATCATTCTCAGCAAACTATTGCAAGAACAGAAAACCAAATACCACATGTTCTCACTCATAGGTGGGAAATGAACAATGAGATCACTTGGACACAGGAAGGGGAACATCACACACCCGGTCCTATTGTTGGGAGGGGGTAGGGGGGAGGGATAGCATTAGGAGATTCTATGCAAACATAACCATTCACATTCTTATGCAGGATTTTGGGGTGGGGGGAGGGATTTTGTTATGTTTTAACATAGCATGTTAATTTTTAAGATAAAATGCAAATATTAAAAAAAGGATTAGGGTTTATCTTAAAGTGCTGTACTGTTATAATACAGTTGGGGACAAGAATAAAGTTATTGAATTAATAATTGCATTAAAAAAAAAAGAGAGGGGGAAATGAAGTTGTTTTCACTGGTGACCATTAGTGGTGCTGCAGATGTCAACAGGATGACAGTTATCTGGAGACACTCTAGTGTTGATCTTTTTTTTTTTTTTTTTTTTTTTTTTTTTTTTTTTTTGAGATGGAGTCTGGCTCTGTCGCCCAGGCTGGAGTGCAGTGGCCGGATCTCAGCTCGCTGCAAGCTCCGCCTCCCGGGTTTACGCCATTCTCCTGCCTCAGCCTCCCGAGTAGCTGGGACTACAGGCGCCCGCCACCTCGCCCGGCTAATTTTTTTGTATTTTTTAGTAGAGACGGGGTTTCACCGTGTTAGCCAGGATGGTCTCGATCTCCTGACCTCGTGATCCGCCCGTCTCGGCCTCCCAAAAGTGCTGGGATTACAGGCTTGAGGCACCGCGCCCGGCCTGTTGATCATTTCATTCCAAATCTTGGATTGGTAAGATGAGACACATCTCCCCCTCAATCATAACTATCAACTAATGATGCCTTTTATTCATTTTCTCCTTTTGGCATGCATGGCAGTTTTATGCCTGTGAATATTTTCCGGTTTAAGTATATCTTGATTTATAATAGCAATAGAGGAAATTTTTTCTTATAATAGTGTTAGAATATTCAAAGGATGTTTGGTGCATGCCAAAATAAAAAAAAATGAATTGTGTCCTTGTTTCACATCTTTATTATGTCCCAGCTCTTATTTGAAGTTATCAGATTTCAATCTTCAGCTTTCTTTTCTTTTCTTTTCTTTTTCTTTTTTTTTTTTTTTTGAGACGGAGTCTCGCTCTGTCGCCGGGCTGGAGTGCAGTGGCCGGACCTCAGCTCACTGCAAGCTCCGCCTCCCGGGTTCCCGCCATTCTCCTGCCTCAGCCTCCCGAGTAGCTGGGACCACAGGCGCCCGCCACCTCGCCCGGCTAGTTTTTTGTATTTTTAGTAGAGACGGGGTTTCACCGTATTAGCCAGGATGGTCTCGATCTCCTGACCTCGTGATCCGCCCGTCTCGGCCTCCCAAAGTGCTGGGATTACAGGCTTGAGCCACCGCGCCCGGCCCAGCTTTCTTTTCCCTAGGTTTATTTCTTCTTTAATCTTCTCTTTTGTGTTTAGATTTTTATTTTCTTTTTCCAAAATTTTTTACATGCTAATATTTATTTTCACATTTATTTGCAAGTTTAAATGTTTTTACGTGATTAATATGTACACTTTTTGTTAGATAGTGAAAACTGACTCAACTCTTCTAGTAGTGAGCGGTTATTCTAAAACAACTTTGCAAATATGAAATGTTAAAAGCTAAGCTAACACTAACTTGCTCATAATGATGATCTCTAAGGGCAAGTATTAAAGGGAACTTTCTCATTCAATACAAAATATTCCGGCCAGGCAGTGGCTCATGCCTGTAATCCCAGCACTTTGAGAGGCCCAGGTGGGAGGATAGCTTGAAGCCAGGAGTTCAAGACTAGGCTGTTCAACATAGTGAGACCCCCATCCCCCTCCAACACACATACAAAAATTAGATGGGCACAACAGCGCGTAACTGTAGTCCCAACTACTCGGGAGGCTGAGGCAGGAGAATTGCCTGAGCCCAGGAGTTTGAGGTTGCAGTGAGGTATGATTTTACCACTGCACTCCAGCCTGGATAATAAAGTGAGACCCTGTCTCAAAACAATTTCTGCATTATTTAGTTTTTTTTAAAATACAAAACATATATAACATTTTGTGCTAAAAAAAATTATGATAAATTATTAGGGGTCTGCTTTTAACTTGGACTAGTGTAACTCCTTCATGCAATAAACTGAAAAAAAAATTGTTAATATTAAACATGAGATGTTTATCAATAGAAAGCTAACATCAATAAATATGCTTCTCAATGTGAATAGGTCTCTCAGGACCTCTCCCAAGACAGCAGAATACCTTTTGTCTCCTTGTAAGAGTTAATTTGCTAGACTAAGTAACACTAAGTTACTATAGACTAAGTAACGCTAAGTTACTATAGAGAAGCATTTCTTTTTTTTTTTTTTTTTTTTTTTTGAGACGGAGTCTCGCTCTGTCGCCCAGGCTGGAGTGCTGTGGCCGGATCTCAGCTCACTGCAAGCTCCGCCTCCCGGGTTCCCGCCATTCTCCTGCCTCAGCCTCCCGAGTAGCTGGGACTACAGGCGCCCGCCACCTCACCCGGCTAGTTTTTTGTATTTTTTAGTAGAGACGGGGTTTCACCGTGTTAGCCAGGATGGTCTCGATCTCCTGACCTCGTGATCCACTCGTCTCGGCCTCCCAAAGTGCTGGGATTACAGGCTTGAGCCACCGCGCCCGGCCTTAGAGAAGCATTTCTTAAGGTGAGATCCATGGAACATTAATTTTGCTGCTTGGTACTGGACATATCAGAAAAAAAGATTTTGTCATTTCGTAAATTTGGTAAAACATGGTCTAAACAAAGATAAATGTGCTTATTATTATTAACATTTGTTAGTCTATTAAATGCACTAATACACATTGTGACTCTGAGAAATTAAAGTGGGAATGGAGTGCAGTATGTAGGGTTTTCCAAACTCATTTGTTCCTAGTATCCTAGTATCCCTTTCCCTCCCAGGACCACTGTTCCAAGGAGCACATTTTGGGAAACATTGCTTAGGAAAGAGTTGTTTGCATACTGAGGGGTATGCTTACTTATTACAGGATACTCTAGTACTTATTAGAGGATACGGCATACTGAGGGGTATTCTTTATTTAAGACCTTTTTTTTTTTTTTTTTTTTTGGAAACAGGTTCTTGCTCTGCCGCCCAGGCTGGAGTACAGTGGGCAATCTCGAAATCTCGGCCCACTGCAACCTCCGCCTCCTGGGCTCAAGTGATTCTCCTGCCTCAGCTTCCCGAGTAGCTGGGATTGCAGGCGTATGCTACCACGCCCGGCTAATTTTTGTATTTTTAGTAGAGACGGGGTTTCACCATGTTGGCCAGGCTGGTCTGGAACTTCTGACCTCAGATGATCCGCCTGCCATGGCCTCCCAAAGTGCTAGGATTACAGGTGTAAACCACCGTGCCCGGCTGGGTATTCTTACTTATTACAGGATTTATCCATATCTAGCCATTGCACATAGTTTTTGAGCCAGATCTAAATTAATTAAACTATGGATTTTTCAAATATTAAACCTTACATTTTTTGAATAAACAAAATTTGATAGTGATGATTTATCCTTTTATGTATTGTGAGATTTGGTTTGTTAAAATTGTGTTCAGAATTTTTACATTTTGGCTGAGTGCAGCGGCTCACACCGGTAATCTTAGCACTTTGGGAGGCTGAGGTGTGAGGAATGCTTGAGTCCAGGAGTTTGAGATCAGCCTGGGCAACATAATGAGACTCTCATCTCTGAAAACTAAATAAAATAAACAAGAAGGGGCCGGGCGTGGTGGCTCATGCCCGTAATCCCATCATTTTGGAAGGCCAAGGCGGGTGGATCACCTGAAGTCAGGAGTTCAAGACCAGCCTGGCCAACATGGTGAAATCCTGTCTCTACTAAACATACAAAAATTAGATGGGCATGGTGGCAGGTGCCTGCAATCCCAGCTACTCAGGAGGCTGAGGCAGGAGAACTGTTTGAACCCAGGAGGTGGAGGTTGCAGTGAGCCGAGATGGCGCCACTGCATTCCAGCCTGGGCGATAGAGCAAGACTCCATCTCAAAAAAATAAAAATTAAAAAATAAATAAATAAAACAAGAATTTTTACATTTTATTCTCATAGGAGAGATTGGCCTTTAATTTTCTATTCTTGTAATATGTTGTCAGGTTTTGGCATTAAAGTTACACTGGTCTCATAACTTGAGTTGTGAAATGTTTCATCTTCTCTCTGGTAGAGTCTGTATAATCTTGGCATTAACTCTCCTTTGAATGTTTGGTCAAATTCGCTGGCAAAAGTGGGGCCTGGAATTTTATTTTGTTGTATTTTATTTCATTGGAAACTTTTCCATCTTGGAGTTCATTTCTGTAAAAGGAGTCAGACTCCATTCAGCATGAGGGGCAAAACCCCATAGTCTTGCCAGCAATAAATGGTGCACTTAGTTGGGTACGAATAGGAAAAATGCATAGCTCTGCCAGCTTAAGAATGAGGTTTTGTTCAAAGCAAGTGGTGGGGCATACCACTGTAGAGCCACCAGTGGTTGCGCATCAGAGATGCAGATTCTGCCATTTAAATCCGGACGGGGGAAAAACCCAACAACCATTAAAAATAGAAAACAGAATTCAGAGTTGCTGCAATATATCACCTAAAATGTTCAGTTTTTTACCAGAAATTACTAGACATGCAAAAACCAGGAAAGTAGGATCCATATACAGGGGGAAAAAAAGCACTTAGTAAAACTGACTCTGAGTGGGCCCAGATTTTAGTTTTTACAGGCAAACACTTCAAAGCAGCTATTATAAATATGTTCAAATAATTTTTTTTTTTTTTTTTTTTTTGAGACAGAGACTCACTCTGTCACCCAGGATGGAGTGCAGTGATGCGATCTCGGCTCACTGCAACATCTGCTTCCTGGGTTCTGGCAATTCTTTTGCTTCAGCCTCCCAAGTAGCTAGATTACAGGCACATGCCACCACGCCTGGCTGATTTTTGTATTTTTAGTAGAGACAGGGTTTCGCCATGTTGGCCAGGCTGGTCTGGAACTCCTGACCTCAAGTGATCCACCCGCCTCAGCCTCCCAAAGAGCTGGGATTATAGGCATGAGCCACAGGACCTGGCTGTTCAATTAATTTTTAAAATGCTAACGATAAATCAACAAAAAGGAAATCTAAATAGGGACATAGTATTAAAAAAACAAAAACAAAAACGAAGGTGAGGTGTGGTGGCTCACGCCTGTAATCCTGGCACTTTGGGAGGCCGAGGCAAGCAGATCACGAGGTCAGGAGTTCGAGACCAGCCTGACCAACACGGTGAAACCCCATCTCTACCAAAAATACAAAAAGCAGCCGGGCATGCTGGTGAGTGCCTGTAATCCCAGCTACTCAGGAAACTGAGGCAGGAGAATCACTTGAGCCCAGGAGGTGGAGGTTGCAGTGAGCCAAGATCGTGCCACTGCACTCCAACCTGGGCGACAGAGCAAGACTCCGTCTCAAAAAAAAAAAAAAAAAAAAAAGAAAAAAAAGAAAAAACACAAACCAAATGGAAATTCTATACTTGAAAACTACAATAACTCACATGACAAATTCATACACTGAAGTCAACAGCAAATTTGAGTTGACAGAAGAAAGAATAACTGAATTTGAAGATAGACTAACAGAAATTATCCAATCCAAGGAGAGACCAAAAAAAAAAATTGAAGGAAAAATACAGCCTTGAAGACCATGGAGTCAAGCATTTCAGCTTATGTATAATAATAATATCAGAAGAAGAGACAGAAAAGAGTAGAAAAAATCTCTGAAGAAATAATGGCTGAAAATTTCTCAATTTAATGAAAAACCTTAATTTACATATACAAAAAGCTTGATGAAACTTGAATAGAATAAACAAAAAAGAACCACACCTAGACATACCATAGTCAAATTTCTGAGAGCCAAAGACAAAGAGAAAAATCTCTCTCTCTCTCTCTCTTTTTTTTTTTTTCAAGACAGAGTCTTGCTCTGTTGCCCAGGCTGGAATGCAGTGGTACAGTCTTGGCTCACTGCAACCTCCACCTCCCAGGTTCAAGTGATTTTCCTGCCTCAGCCTCCTGAGTAGCTGGGACTACAGGTGCACGCCACCTTGCTGGGCTAATTTTTATATTTTTAGCGAGACTCTGTCTCAAAAAAAAAAAAAAATAGCAATTATAAATATATATGTACCTAACAAGCCCCAAAATACATGAAGCAAAAAGCCTGACATGATTGAAAAGAAAAATAGACAATGCACTTCACCCTCAGCATCTGGTGGCCAGGAGACGTGCCTCAAAGACCTTCACTTACAAGGAACAACATAATTGACCAAAAGCCCAGCTAGTGTACTCTAAGATCAACTGCTTCATTTGCTTGCTGGCCATGCTTCCACTAGGCTACTATCAGCCAATGACTGCATGTAGCTGGAATGCTAAGGCAGCCTCATTCCCGGGAGATATGGGGCTCTTCGGATTATCAAAAACTTTGACTCGAGGACAACAGCTTTGCTGAAACTTTCTTATTCTGCATAGTAGTCTAGGATGCTTCTACCCGACCTTGCTTCTCTCTCTCCTTCATTCAGATGTACGCTTGTATTGTAGTTTGATGACTTCTCCAGTTCCTTCTCTAATTTTTCTCATAATCACCTCCCCTAATAAAATCTTTGTATACTTAATGCTATCTTGGTGTCTGCTTCTTTTTTTTTTTTTTTTTTTTTTGAGACGGAGTCTCGCTCTGTAGCCCAGGCTGGAGTTCAGTGGCCGGATCTCAGCTCACTGCAAGCTCCGCCTCCCGGGTTCACGCCATTCTCCTGCCTCAGCCTCCCGAGTAGCTGGGACTACAGGCGCTGCCACCTCGCCCGGCTATTTTTTGTATTTCTTAGTAGAGACGGGGTTTCACCGTGTTAGCCAGGATGGTCTCGATCTCCTGACCTCGTGATCCGCCCATCTTGGCCTCCCAAAGTGCTGGGATTACAGGCTTGAGCCACCGCGCCCGGCCGGTGTCTGCTTCTTAAAACGTCCAGACTAACACAAATGGTTCCAGGAGTGAGCTAAGAAAATAGGCGGTAAGATGGGGACTTGGCTCACTTAGGACTAGCTCACCTACTGCCTAGCAAATGAAAAGGATGCTGTTGTGGTTGTGAAGTGGGGCATGGCACAAGGTTGAGGCTCAGAGGCTAAAGATTTCACTAGTGGTAATGTAGGAAAATGCATCCCTAGAGGGGAATGCTGATGGAAGAGAATGCTGTAGCAGGAGCAATATTTCAGGCCTTTCAAAAATACGGAGAAACAATGCTTTCAAGTACAGTGGAGTTGGGAGTTGGCTGGTTGCTGCTAAGTTGTAGTGATACAACTACATAAGGATAATGAGAGACTGAGGACACTTAATAATAATCAGCCGACATGGTGGCTCACCCTGTAATCCCAGCACATTGGGAGGCTGAAGCAGGCAGATCACTTGAGATCAGGAGTTTGAGACCAGCCTGGCCAACATGGTGAAACTCTGTCTCTACTGAAAACACACACAAAAAAAATTAGCCAGGCATCATGGCACGTGCCTGTAATCCCAGCTACTCAGGAGGCTGAGGCAGGAGAATCGCTTGAACCCAGGAGGTGGAGAATGCAGTAAGCCAAGATCATGCCATTGCACTCCAGCCTGGGAGACACAGGGAGACTCCATCTCAAACAAACAAACAACCAATCAGTTAATGATTAAGTGTGAGATTCAGAACCGGTGTGGTAGCTTACAAAGAGGCCCTTATCTCTTCCAGTAGAAGGGCAGGCACATTTCAGCAGCAGGCTGAAGACTTAATATGTAGAGTCTTAGAGCTCCATAGTTTTTGCATTGCTCAGTCAAAGCAGTAGTGAAGATCAGGGCTTGGTGATAAAAACCTGAGATCCTAAGATGTGGGTGAGAAGGCTTTGAAGAGTCTGGTCTCTGCAACCACTGTGCCCCTGGACCCTCTGGGTTTACAGAGGTACCTTATCTTTCTTAAAAAGAGCTAGCACTTTGGCTGTGCTGGAAATCGGTGCCCTCCTCTGATGCTGCCCTTACCCCCACCTCCTCTCCTGCCTACCAGGCTGACAACTGGGGCTGTGCTGGGCCTGATAAGGGAGAAAAGAGACTATGTACTTAAAAAAATGGCAAGGGCTGGGCACGGTGACTCAAGCCTGTAATCCCAGCACTTGAGGAGGCCGAGGCGGGCAGACCACAAGGTCAGGAGATCGAGACCATCCTGGCTAACACAATGAAATCCCGTCTCTACTAAAAATACAAAAAATTAGCCAGGCGTGGTGGCATGCGTCTGTAGTCCCAGCTATTCAGGAGGCTAAGGCAGGAGAATCACTTGAACCCAGGAGACAGAGGTTGCAGCGAGCCAAGATTGCACCACTGCACTCCAGCCTGGGAGACAGATGGAGATTCCATCTTAAAAAAAAAAAAAAAAAAAAAAAAAGACAAGACTTAGCAGGAGTCAGGGGATTATTCCTGGGATTAGCATTTGAGGATGTTTAATCAAGGATGTCAGAATGGAAGACTGGATAAGCAAGAATTCACTGATGTGGGGGTACTTTCTCAGGACAAAAGATTTAATAGTCTACCAGGAGCTCCGGGAGATGGGGCAAAGTTGCTGCAAGGATTTAAGAAGCCTGGTAAAAACAATGGCCAAATCTCAGGGAAATGGAAATATCTGCCTTGCCCTGCCAAACCACAGAAGAAGGTGGGCGTGCCGAAACTGATATGTAAGGCAACAAGACCAGCCAGATAATTATGTTCCATTGGAAGGCCTGAAGGACACACTGCTCAAGCCATCAGGAACAGGTTGGAAGAGAGGTACCACTGATCCTAAGAAATTTGGTGGTGGCTCTCCTCTGCAGGCCAGGGCTGATCTAAGAGAAGAGGTCAGTGTTGGGTTTATTAACATCCATTGAAATGATGGGTCTCAAAGTAGTAGAAGTATGTCTCTTAAGCAATGGAATGGCAAAATAAGGTTTTTTGTTGTTGATGATGATGATAATTTCATTAAATCAGGTAATTTGTTACACATTCTGAAAGTTGAATTAAAAATGAAATCTGGAGAGAAAAATAGGAATAATCTTTAGAGGAGTTCAACTTTTGACTAGAGCTGATTAAGTCATTTATTATTATTTTAAAATAAAGGTTATTTTATTCTATTGTATTCTTATTATAATTTAATGTCATATTGATTTTATATTTTCTTGTATTCTACTTTATAAACTTCCAGTTTGGGGCTAGGAAAAATGCTGCTGAATGATGTCCTAGAGCTTTTATTTAGATGTTAATCAAGATGACTATGTTCTCTTGGCTAACATTGGTTAATAGCTTAACATTTAAAATGCTATATCCCAGGCCGGGCGCGGTGGCTCAAGCCTGTAATCCCAGCACTTTGGGAGGCCGAGACGGGCGGATCACGAGGTCAGGAGCTCGAGACCATCCTGGCTAACACGGTGAAACCCCGTCTCTACTAAATAATACAAAAAGCTAGCTGGGCGACGTGGCGGGCGCCTGTAGTCCCAGCTACTTCGGAGGCTGAGGCAGGAGAATGGCGTAAACCTAGGAGGTGGAGTTTGCAGTGAGCTGAGATCCGGCCACTGCACTGCAGCCCGGGCGACAGAGCGAGACTCCGTCTCAAAAAAAAAAAAAAATGCTATATCTCTTTAAAAATTTTTTATCCCTTTAACCTCTTTTATATCTTAAGATACAAAATATATATGTGTATATTTACAGATATAGATACACGCCTATATACACATTTACATGTATACAAAATATGTATGTATGCATATGTGTGTGTGTATATATATAGCACTTTGGGAGGAAATATATATATATTTATATATATATATCTATACACACACACACACACACGCACACACACACAGTACATAGGCCAGGCATGGTGGCTCACACCTGTGATCCCAGAGCTTTGGGAGGATCACGTGAGGCCAGGAGTTCAAAACCAGCCTGGGCAACATAGTGAAACCCTGTCTGTACAAAAAATAAAAAAATTACTGAGCATGGTGGTGCATGCCTGTAGTCCTAGCTACTTGGGAGTCTGAGGCAGGAGGATTGCTTGGGGCCAGGAGTTTGAGGTTACAGTGAGCTATGATCACACCACTGCACTTCAGTCTGGGTGACAGAGCGGCCAAAATGAAGTTCAATCCCTTTGTGACTTCCGACCGAAGCAAAAATCGCAAAAGGCATTTCAATGCACCTTCCCACATTCACAGGAAGATTATGTCTTCCCCTCTTTCCAAAGAGCTGAGACTGAAGTACAACATGTGATTCATGCCCATCCAAAAGGATGATGAAGTTCAGGTTGTATGAGGACACTAAAGGGTTAGCAAATTGGTAAAGTAGTCCAGGTTTACAGGAAGAAATACGTCATCTACACTGAATGGGTGCAGTGGGAAAAGGCTAATGGCACAACTGTCCACATAGGCATTCACCCCAGAAAGGTTATCACTAGGCTAAAACTCGGCAAAGACCGCGAAAAGATCCTTGAACGGAAAGCCAAATCTCCCCAAGTAGGAAAGAAAAAGGGCAAATACCAGGAAGAAACAACTGATAAGATGCAGGAATGAAGTAATCTTATATACAAGTTTTGATTAAAACTTGAAACAGACAAAAAAAGAAAAGATATAGGCTGGGTACAGTGGCTAACATCTGTAATCTCAGCACTCTGGCAGGCTGAGGTGGACAGATTGCTAGAGTCTAGGGGTTTGAGGTCGGCCTGGGCAACACGGCAAAACCCTGTCTCTATAAAAAATACAAAAATCAGCCCCGTGTGGTGGCACGCAAATGTATTCCCAGCCACTTGCGACACTGAGGTGGGAGGATCGCTTGAGCCCAGGAGGCAGAGGTTGCAGTGAGCTGAGATTGTACTGCTGCACCCCTGCCTGGGTGACATAGCAAGACCCTGTCTCAAAAAAAAAAAAAAAAAAAAATGTGTGTGTGTATATATATACACACACACACACATATATATAATGCAGATGTATATATATAAAATGTAGATACATATAATATAAATATATGTAATGTAGATATATACATAGATGCAGATACAGATATACACATAATTTTTAAATCTTATTTCTCTAGTTCTGATGACTTAACCAGCTGAAGATCTTGCAAACTCTCTCAGGAGAGGTATCCAGGGATCAAACCAGTCTCTTCCACGACCCTGAAAGGAGAACTTGCTTAACTGACTCTCTCTCTTCAGTTCAAGGCCTTTCCAGTTACGCCACGGTTTCTTAATCAAGGTTCTTTGGAGTTCTTCATGAATGGGTTTCTTGAGATCTCTGAACCCTTTCGAGTTATCCTCAACATTCTATCTGTGGGTGCATACACAGTGTTTTCCTGGGGAATCTGTTGCTTTTGTTTGCTTCTCAGTGTCTCTGACTAAAAATATTTCTGAAACACTAGCATTCATCACTTGAAGCCTTAGGCCTCCTGGCCACCAGGAACAGCTATAATTTCATTCTGAAGGAAAAGCGAACTAATCTTCTCTCCTAATGACCTGGGGAGAGTTCGCTTCAAGACACCAAAGTAACTTTTAGTAACATACCATGAACACTGAGCAAAAACTAATCCACCTAATCTCCTTTGGCTTCCAACATCACTTGGCACCTCAGCGCATCATCTTGAGGAAAGTCAAACCTGCCATTCTTGGCCACCAGTTCAAATATAAGCCACTAGACTAAATGTAACTACTTGTCTGACATTGACGCCATCAGCAGTACCATCCTCTGCTTCTCCTCTTCACAATCACCGGAGCTCTGAGACTAGGGTGAGGCAATGTAGGTATGAAGGAGCTGCTCCTTTCCCACCCTGCACTTGTACTTGCTCAACCCAAGAGTCGGTGCTTCCTCACTTTTTGCACTCTAGGCACATCCCTTGTCTCACCCTAATCCCAGCTCTGTGTCACCAACTATAATGCATCCATTATGTTCTGATGGAAAGAGCATCAGCCACAGGAGGAGGGAAGAGGTACTAGTAGATTATCTGCAGAGACAGTAACCTAAGAACTAATTAGGGAAAATGAAGGAAGTCATTGCAGAAAAGTGGGATAGCAACGATTTAGTCTGGTGACAGGAAAAGAAGTAAAGGATCAGATATGGGTCTAGGTGAACAGGATGAAGCCAAACAGCTTAGAACATGGTGAATAAAACATGGATTCTGGGGCCTGCTCTTATCAGGTGCTGGTAACTGGCTGGGCAAGACAACAGAACTCTCGACTTTATCTCAGCCTGTTTTCAAAGAATCATGTTATAAAGTGTCCTGGTATGGGGAAGGGAGAGAAAAATCAGAAAATCTCTATAGAACTAAAATCTGTATGTTAATTTTTTCAATTCTGTGAAGGCTTTTTCTTATGAGATTTCTGAAGCTGGGCCAACTAAAATTTAAGGGCCCTTGAATGACTGTTATCTTTGCTGAGAGAGGGTGTATGTTAAATTCCACCAAATTAATAACCTATATTTGCGTAATGTCTTACAGGTTACTACGTTCTCTGACGCTGTCTTTTTAAATCTCAGTCATTTCTCTTTGCTTTTTGCCCATTTCGGTTCCCATTTCCTAAAACTCTTTCTTCTAGCCTGGTTGACACTGATTATTTTTTTAAAAACAGCTTTATTAAGATATAATTCACATACCATGCAATTCACCAATTTAAATTGTACAATTCAATGGTTTTTACTCTATTCAAAGTTGTACAACCATCACGACAATTTTAAAACATTTCCTTCACCCTGAAAGAAATCTTGGACCCATTAGCAGTCTCTCTCCATTTCCCCCACTAATCTCCCTAGCCATAGGCAGCCACAAATCTACATTGGAGGGGGCCCATTCTGGACATTAATTTTTAATTGTTATTCGAAAGTGCCCCTGTAATCTCAGCACTTTGGGAGGCCAAGGCGGGAGGATCACTTGAGACCAGGAGTTCGGGACCAGCGTGGGCAACATGGCAAAACTCCGTCTCTACAAAAAATACAAAAATTAGCCAGGCGTGGTGGTGCGCATCTGTAGTCCCAGCTCCTTGGGAGGCTGAGGTGGGAGGATCACTTGGGCCTGGGGAGGTCAAGGCTGCAAGTGAGCTATGATCATGCCACTGCATTCCAGTCTGGGTAACAGAGTGAGACCCTGTTTCAAAAAGGGAAAAAAAAAAAAGTGCCCTTGGGGATTAGGAAGTCTTATTTTTGGAAGTCCTGACCCCTAAATGGTGGACATGTGTGATAAATCAGAGAGCTGTGACAGAAATAGCTGGGGAAGGGGAAATAGTATTTATTTAACAACTACTATGTACTAATGTATATCATTACTTTCACAGCCATCCTATGAAAGAGGTATCATTTAGCAGTTGAAGAAGCTGAGGTTTATAGAAATTATGTAACCTGGCCTGGTGTGGTGGCTCGTGCCTATAATCCCAGCACTTTGGGAAGCTGAGGTGGGCAGATAGCTTGAGCTCAGGAGTTCAAGACCAGCCAGGGCACCATGGTGAAACCCTATCTCTACCAAAAGTACAAAAATCAGCCAGTCGTGGCGGCTGGTGCCTGTCGTCCCAGCTACTTTGGGGGCTGAGGCGGGAGGACTGCTTGAGCCCAGGAGGCGGAGGTTGCAGTGAGCCAAAATAGCACCACTGCACTATAGCCTGGGCAACAGAGTAAGACTCTGTCTCAAAAAAAAAAAAAAAAAAAAAAAAAAAAGAAGAAAAAATAATTATGTAACCTGTCAAAGGTTATAAAGTTAGTAACAAAGCAAGATTATAAATCTTTGTTTTCTGACTAAAACTTATTCATCTTCTTTGCACCAGAACAGGGGTTCTCGCACTTTGGTGGGCATGAGAATCACCTGGAAGGCTTATAAAACACAGAATGTGGAGCTCCACACACAGAGTTTCTGATTTACTAATTTTGGCGTGGTGCTTAAGCGTTTGCATTCCCAGATGCTGCTGCTGCTGGTCTGACACTGCACTCTGTTGTGCTGCCTAACAGTACCTGAGAATGAATTGATTAAGGTCACAGAGCTGGATGTGACTGATTAAGGTCAGAGAGCTTTAACATCATCCAGCCGTCTTTTCGTAACAGTGCTTATGATCTGACAAAGCAATTGCTGATTGATAAAAGGTGGAAAGTAATTAGAAAGGTAATACAGAGAACGAAAATGCTTCGGATACATGATGAGGTGTGATAACATCTATTTTTCTGGCTGGGGAATGAGATAAAAAAACAGAGAATTGATCATGGTGCGTGAAGCACCTAGAGTTAGAACACTTCAGTTGGGTGCAAAATGTAACGTTCCTTGTCTAGTTCAGAACCCATGGCTACTTAAGGGGAGAAGGCAGGCAGACAAAGGACTGTCAACAGCAATGTCTCTTATTGTTCTTTGGCTACAGCTGCACTTGCATACTCATGCTGACTTCATCCCCAAATGTTAACTAGGCCAGAACTTGATCAGACTGAAATCTGTAAAAGAAAAAAAAAATCATCACAGATACCAAGAAAATGTATTTCCTTGGATCTGTTCTAACTCTGAATTTTGTCAAAAATTTCGATTTTTTTTAAGTAGGAGGGGAAGGAGGACAGTTCAAAATCACTTAATTCAGAATCTGCAGTGTAATTGTTATGGTAAGCTCAAATGCGATTTGAACATTCCTAGCTATGGGATTTGGTGACCAAGCTCCCAAGAGAGGATGACACAGCACAGGGAACAGCACAGGCAGCCTGCCTTGCTTTGTAGGGGGCAGAGATGTGAAAGTCCTTGTTGAGGTCACTGGAGCTGAGAGTACTCTTCATAATTTAAATGGACACGGGTAATTTCCTTATATGTAGGCAAGCCAGCCCTAGGGATAGGAAAGAGAAAGAAAAACAGGGAGTACAGAGTACAGATGGCTGCCCTCTGCTAATTAGGCCTTACCTTTATATAGAATGCTTTTGATTTTTTCAGACACTTTCATGTATATTAACTCATGCACAGAGGTCAAATATTATAATTATTAAACAAAGTGCAGAGAAGTATGGAGAATTAACTCAGTTAATGAATTAGCTCAACTAGGTAATAGGTGTATCTAATACTAGGATTAGACGGGGACAGTCACTCTGGAATTCCAGGAAAATGAAACATTCAGAAATAAGTGTAGTATCCACATTAATGCTATCAAGGGAACAAGCCTTTCCTTCCAAAGTGACAGAAATGAAGTTTACTTGTTGGTGTCTTCTTACTTCATATTCATTCATTTGTTCATTCATTTACCATGTACTAAATGCTTCCCACTTGCTTGTCATTCTGCTCAGTGGGCCTGGGAGATGAAGAAATGAGACATTATCTTTTTCCATTTATTGAGGCCCTACAAGGTGCCAGAAACTGTTCTAGGTGTTAGGGCTATAGTTTTATATATATATGTATACACACACACACACACACACACACACACACACATATATAAATGTATAAGCCAGTGTGGAGTTAAGTCAATTAAAATTAACAAAGCAAAAGGAAATAAATCCTATAATAAAAATGCCTTGATGGATAGAGGGATGGGTAGATGACCAGTTATGTTTTAAAGCAAGTATATATATGGTACGATGTTTATAATGATAGAGTCTAGGTGGTGGGTATATTGGTGTTTGCTGTAAAATCTTTCAACTGTGCTTGAAAATTTTTATGATAAAATATTATGGAAGAAACACTATAGGAATGACAAGGAAGGTGCAGATTTGAGAAAAGTTTATGAAAGACATGACATTCTTCCATTTTTTTAAGAGACAATCGATAGAGGAGTGCAATGGCATGATCACAACTGCAACCTCGAACTCCTGGGCTCAAGTGATCCTCCTGCCTCAATATCTGGTGTAGCTGGGACTACAGGTGTGCACCTGTGTTTGAAGAAAAAAGGTCCATGCCCAGCTAATTTTTATACTTTTTGTGGAGATGGGGGTCTCGTTATGTTGCCCAGGCTGGTCTCGAACTCCTAGTCTCAAATGATCCTCACTCTTCTGCCTCCCAAGATGTTGGGATTACAGACATGAGCCACCCCACTGGGCTTTGGCATTCCTTTATCCTCCTCTTCTTCTCCTTAACTACCTAATATCCCCAAGCTAACCCTCAGTTGTAGGTTCAACTTCCAAATTCCAATGGGTTATAAAGAGTTCTACAAAAGTCCATGACGACTAATAAATCTATCTAGTAGAGAAAAGACCTTTTGGAGAAGAGGCTAACTCTAGGACCACCTAAAACTCACCCACTCCATAGCTATTTGGTAAGGCACACCTTTAGGAAACTTCACCTAAATGCCTGCTTTTGGGTACCAGGTAGTGGCCACTCTCCCCATCTTTGTTTCCTGTCTGAGCTGCTACAGAGTTTGATGTTAGATGGTGACATAAAATACAGTTATCCCTAGATATATGCGGAGGGACTGGTCCCAGGACAGTCTACATGTAACCAAATCCACACATAAAGTCCCACAGTCAGCCCTGGGGAACCTGCACAAATACTGTATTTTCCATATGCCTTTGGTTAAAAAAAAAAAGCTGCATAAAAGTGAACCTCCCAGTTTGAACCTGTGTTGTTCGTCAACTGTAATTTAAAAGTGAAAAAAGGTTTGTGTTTTCTGGTATCCTTTTTTGTTTGTTTGCTTGTTTGTTTTTTGACACAGGCTCTGGCTCTGCTGACCAGGCTGGAGGGCAGTGGGGCAATCATGGCTCACTGCAGCCTCGATTTCCCTGGCTTGAGAGAAAATTATTTTTTTCAAAATAATTTTCAATTTAAGGTAATTTACTAAGTTTCAAAAGATAATGCTATCGACGTAAATTCTGTTTTAGATTGTAGGCCCCATCAGCTCATTGATACCAGTCCCAAGTTCAGATAAGAAGAGACTGGAAGTTACTAGGCTAGTCCTGCCTCTCTCACGTATGTCCCAGCAAAACTTCTCTTTCCAGTTTCAGCCCTTTAGAGACCTTTTTTCTTCAAACACTAATATAGGGCTTAGACTGTACCAGCACTGTTCTGCGAACTTTACATATACGAATTCATTTCATTCTCACAAAAATCCTGGGAGGTATTTGCCATTATTATTCCCATTTAACAGATGAGAGCACTGAAGCACAGAGAGGTTAAGTAACTTGCTCAGGGACCTGGATGTGAATGCAGAAATCTGGCTCCAGAGGTGGAGTCTGAAACTGCCTTTCTAAGTGACTGATTGCCAATCTCTGGAAAATCAGTTCAATTGAAGGTATTAATGGATCAAAATGTCAGTATGTTTTCAGATACCCTAACTCCATAGGAAGCTCAGTGTATGGGATCTGAGATACTGTAGTTTAGAAGGGAATTGCTTTTCCAAGGGAGGGCACCCTTCAGATAAGCCCCTCAAACTGCCCTTCTGTAGAGTCGCACGAGGACAGGCCTGCTAAAAAGGATGGCGCTGGGGGGTTTCCAAGACAGGAAATATCTAAAGCCAGAGGCTGACATATTATCTTGGCGAACGGGAGAAGGGAAAAAGAACCCTCATTTTTTGGAAACACAAGTTTTTAGTCTGGATAATGGGTAAATGACATTAACTCTTTGTTCCACCCTAATCTTCCAAGCTTGCTCAAATTTTGCTTCTCAAACCTGGGCCATTCCTTCTTATTCAATTTGCCTATTAATTCCTTCAAGCTTTTTATCCCTTCTGAAATAGGTGGTAGCATACCAAATTGAAACACAGAACAGCCTGTTTCTTTCCCGCAGGGTCCGCTAGGGCGCGTCGGAGAAAGGGTTAACCGGGCGGGTGGGAGGGAGGGTCCGGCTCACACCTTTCGCAGAGACCTCGGGCGGCGGCGGGGCCCGGGAGGGGCGGAGGCTGGGGCCAGACGCCTCGCCGCCTCCGCCTCGGCGAATAGCAGCGCGCTGCCCGCCCGGATTGGAGCAGCAGCATCACGCTGACCTCTGCCTGGGATGTAAACCGGCCCGGCCGCTGCGGGCAAAGGAAGGCTCTTGGCTCCTCCGGGAAACCCAGCCCCATCACCCGGCTCTGAGCGGCTCGCAGGCGAGCGGCAGCAGCCTCGGCCCCGGCAGCGCCCAGCGGCGGCTGCGGGAAGCGGAGGGAGGCCGACGCGGGCGCGGGCGGGGAGCGTGCGTCCGTTCGCACAGGCAGCGGGAGGAGGGGCGGCGCGAACCATGGCCGGGGACAGCGAGCAGACCCTGCAGAACCACCAGCAGCCCAACGGCGGCGAGCCCTTCCTTATCGGCGTCAGCGGGGGAACGGCCAGCGGCAAGGTACGGCGGGGCCCCAAGCCGCGCTCCCCTCCCGGCTCCGGTCCCGGCGGCGCATGTGGCCGGCGGCCGCGGGCCATGTCAGTTGCTGCAGCCACCGCGTGGCTCGCGCGCCTCCGCTCCCGGCCGCGCTCCAGCGCCGAGTGCGCCCCGCGCGGCCTGGGGGCGCTGCGGCGGGGGCGGGCGAAGACTCGGGCCATGGAGGTTCTGGGGGTACGCGGCTACGATCGCAGGGCTGGAGTGCTCCCCTCGCTTTTCTCCCCCTGCGTTAATAACTCGTGGCCGGGGTCCTATGGGGGAAGGGCAGGGAAGCGGATGCTTATTGTTTTGCAAGTCCAGCGTTGGGGGAGAGGGCTTTCCGCAGGACCCCCTACGAACCCCCGATGGCCCCCCCACCCCCCCACCCCAGCCCCGGTCTGGCACAGACGTGTTTGCCCAGCGGCGCAGCCCGGTGCTGAGGGCGGAGCGAGCCGGGAAGCGCGGCCGGGAGGGCGAGGGTGGCGGGAACGCGCGAGGCGGCATCCCGGGGAAGGGGAGCCCCGTTTGGGGCTGCACTCAAGGGCTGGGGATTACAGGGGTTTCCGGCTAAAAGCCTGAGAGCCAAATAGGTGTGCCGTGACATTAATGAAACGGTAATAGTAGGGGCTTCTGTTTTTTAAGGTTATGAGAGGAAACGTGGTCGACTTCAATGAGAAAGTTGTACTGGCTCCATGCTCTTCGGTGTCCGGGACGTACGCGTCTTGGATCCACGGAAGGGGGTCATCGTATGGGCGTCTGACACTCTTAGGAGCCTGTTTCCTTTGTTTTATCAGCAAGGCAAGAAGAGACGAGGGAAATGACTTCCTAGCTTTACCCGGGGCTTTTTCTGCAGGTGGAGAAGGGTGGAGTCCTCCTAGATGCTTCTTTTCTTTGCTCCCCTAACAGCCTTTAAGATGTGGCTACTTGTTTTTCCCACCGTTTAACACCCTCCAACTTCATTTGGAGCACGGGTTCCTCAGGGGACCCTGAGAGCTGGGTGCTGGTGTGCGGGTTTGGAGAGGCGGGATGATGCTTCCCCGGGCTGGGGAGAGCAGAGCAGGAAGGCTGGTTGGCGCCATGAGGAAAGAGCCACGAGGTTTTCGCTCCCGAACCGACGCGTCCGTAGCCCCTCCTCCATTTTGGTTTTACGTTTTTCCCTCCAGGTCTGGACGACTTTAGCGCAAGGAGCCCAGCTAGACACGGCGGCTGGCCCTGGGGAACTTCTTTATTGATGAAGTTAATCTCGTCCCTAGCTCCCAGGGTTAGGAATCGGCCTGCTTTAGGTCCTGAAGTTTCTGTTCTGTGTGCTCCCTGGTTGAAGGCTTTTAAAAAAAATTTGTAATTTTTGAATGTATTCTTTACTATGACTTATACTGGTAATTCAAAGCAAAACCAGAATGCTAGCCCTTTCAGAAAGCTTTACCTGTTCTTTTAGAATTATTTTTGCCCTTCTGGCATTCGCCTGTTGGATTGAGAGCTTTTGTGTGTGTGTGTGTGTGTGTGTGTGTGTGTGTGTTCGTGGCTGTTTTCCCAGCTCTCCTAGCACAGTGCCTGCCTGGCATGTAGTGGGGTCCAGATTTTAAGCTGAGGTCCAGTCCTCCTAAGGTGGGGAGGAGACGTAAACTTGCATATGAGCTTTTAGAAACAAAATGACCTTGGTAATCGTCTAAATAATTTAGTTACCATCAGGGTGAAAACTGCCACCCTAGAAGGTGAATAACTCTGTTCTTCTTGTTGTGTATTTCTCAGTCGTCACCTGTTCTAACTTGATAATCAGTACAAGCTTTTGGTGTTACTTGGGTAAAGTGTGGAATGGGAATAGTGGTGAGCCAATATGGGAGTAGCTAATTCTCTGCCTCCTAAAGTGCTGGGGTTACGGGTATGAGCCACTACCCGGGCTGGCTTTTTAATCTTTATTTTTTGTAGCGACTAGGTCACCATGTTGCCCAAGCTTGTTTGTACATTTTTGACATACAATTGATTGTTTGTCATCCTTTAAGATTGTTGATATTTTTGTTATTAAAAAAATCCAAGACTGGGCCTGGTGGCTCACGCCTGTAATCCCAGCATTTTGGGAGGTGGAGGCAGGAGGATTGCTTGAGCCCAGGAGTTTGAGACCAGCCTGGGCAACACAGTGAGACCCCGTCTGTATAAAATGAAAATTGTGGTGGGTTGAGAAAGTTATTTTGACCTATGTTAAAAACCAGATTCTCAGCTTGGACAACATAGTGAGACTTGTTCTCTACAAAAATAAAAAAATTATCCAGGTGCGGTGTTGCATGTTTAGAGGCTGAGGTGGGAGGATTGGTTGAGCATGGGAGGTCGAGGCTGCAGTGAGCTGTGATTGTGCCACTGCACTCCAGCCTGGGTGACAGAGCAAGACCTGTCTCAAACAAAAACCAAAAAAGATTATGGCTGGGTACAGTGGCTCACACCTCTAGTCCCAGCACTTTGGGAGGCCAAGACAGGAGGATGACTTCAGAACCAGCCTGGGCAACAGAGAGAGACCTTGTCTCTAAAAAAAAAATAAAAATTAGCCATGTATGGTGGTTTGTTCCACCAGCTACTCAGGAGGCTGAGGCAGGAGGATGGCTTGAGCCTAGGACTTGGAGGCTGCAGTGAGCTTTAGTGCCACTGTACTCCAGACTGGGCAATGTAGCAAGACCCCATCTCAAAACCAAATGAAACCAGATTCTCATTTTTCCCCCTAAAGGACAGGTGTAGTGACAACACTAAAAGGGGGGAAAAAACCCAGGCTAAACTTCTTTGCCTGCATACATACCTGTGACTTTTAGGTATCGTTCTGTTTCCTTTTTATTGCCTGTTTCTTGTTCCTGTGACCTCTTCATTGGACAACTGAAATAGCCTCTGAATCTGTTCCATTACACTGTCATCAGAATGGTCTTCCTTAGGAATAGCTCTGGTTGTGCCATTTTCCTTTTCGGAAACCTTGGGTAAGTCCCCATTGCTCAGTACAGGTCAAATACATCAGTACAGTACAAATCCCCTTGGCCCCTGAACGTGGTCCCAGGCTATTTATTGTTTTTATTTTTATTTTATTTTTTATTGAGATGGAGTCTCACTCTGTCACTCAGGCTGGAGTGCAGTGGTGCCATCTTGGCTTACTGCATCCTCCACCTCCCGGGTTCAAGCAATTCTCCTGCCTCAGCCTCCCGAGTAGCTGGGATTATAGGCATGTGCCACCACGCCTGGCTAGTTTTTTTGTATTTTTAGTAGAGGTGGGGGGGGTTTCACCATGTTGGCCAGGCTGGTCTCGAACTCCTGACCTCAGGTGATCTGCCTGCCTCGGCCTCCCAAAGTGTTGGGATTACATGCATGAGCCACCATGCCCGACCTTATTTTTCTATACAGCCAAATGCACACAGACCATCTTATTGAACTGCCTTCACTTAACATTTTGCTCAGTCGTCTTCTTTTTGGAATGGCCTTTAGGCTTTTTAAGGCTCAACTCTGTTAATACTTCCTCGAGGGAGCTCTGTTACCTATTTCCTTAATGAGAATTATTTTTTTTTCTTCTGCTTCCATAGACTTACCATATCTTTCTTGGCTTATGCTTATTTGTTGACTGCTTCTTCCATTAGAGTATGTGTTCTGTGAGAGAATACTTTTTCTTAACCTGTTTAAGTGCTTGGGATTGAGGGGAAATAAGGATTTTAAGGAACCATGAGAGAAGGTCTCTGTCCTTAGCAGTTTACTGTTTCTAAATTTCTTCCACTGTTTTTATCACCACGTCACTTTATCATTAAAGCATTTGATTATCTATTCCCTTTGAAGTCAGGCACCAGTCTTCCCTACTGGTAGATGACAATGGAAGATGAGGTTAGGGGAACTTTTGACTTAGTGATAGGACTGGGATTGGGATCTAGGGTTTTATTTTTTATTTTTTATTTATTTTTGGGACAGAGCCTTGCTCTGTCACCCAGGCTGGAGTGCAGGGGTGCGATCTTGGCTCACTGCAACCCCAGCGATTCTCCTGCCTCAGCCTCCCGAGTAGCTGGGATTACAGGTGCCCACCACAATGTCTGGTTAATTTTTGTATTTTTAGTAGAGACGGGGTTTCACCGTGTTGGCCAGGCTGGTCTCGGTCTCCTGACCTCATGATCCGCCTCGGCCTCCCAAAGTGCTGAGATTACAGGTGTGAGCCTCTGCACCCGGCCAGTTTTTTTTTTCCTTCTTAAAATCTGTATCTGTTTTGAACTTTCTCCACAAGCAGTGGCCTCTTCGTGTGAGTATTTTTAGGGAGGTTGGCCTGCGTGTGACCAATATAGGACACGAGAGGAGATGCCGTCCCCTCTGAGGTGTGGACTGCCACCTCAGTGCAGCTTGGCCATGAGTCAGCATCTGCTTTTGGAGTGCTTCAGAATGTGCTCTGGACCCGTGTCGGCTCCCACTGCCCTGTTCTGGAACCTCGGTCGCCATCCCCATCCAGCCAGATCACGTTATTCCACACCCTCCTATCAGGTGTTCCCGGGACTGTGGGGCTGGTTTGTTCCTTCTGCTGTTTTTCTCAGAGCTGGCATTGTGTGTTTTCCATCACCTCAAACTGCTGCCATGGCGGGGAAGGCCTGGTGTGATCTGGCCCTTGGGACCTCCTTCCCTTTCCCCCTCTAGCTAGTACAGCCACACCCACTCTCGGCATGGCAGGCTTTCCCCCAGCCAAGGATGTCCGCACTTGCTCTCTGCTCTGCCTGAAACTCCAGCTTTTTCACCGAGCCATGCCTAGCAGGATATCTGGTAGAATGAAGAAACCCTGGGTCCTGCTGCCTCCAGTAGTTCCCCTCCTGCTGCCTTTCCTCAGGCTGTATTTCTTCTTTGTTCCTTGAGTGTCTTTGAAGTATGGTTTCTGATGCTCACTCTGTCTGTGGTCACCTACCAGTTCACTACATAGCATTTGCTTTCATGTCATTTCTTTGTCAAATCTTGCTTTTATGAGGTTCTGTGGTGGGGACGGATTGTCTTTGGGAATTTCACTGCTGAAGACCTGACCTTTTTTGCTTGGTAGTGGTGCTGTTGGAACTACTTACGGTCTCTAAATCTTAGACTTGTATTTCAGTATTTTAAAATCCATAAAAAAGGGTTGAGGGTATGCTTTTATATGCGAGTGTGTATGCATATGTCTGTATGCTTTCATGTCCATTAAACCATTTCAGTCATTAAGCTGATTTGTCATGAAAGCATTTGATCTTTTCATCATATATATAAAATATATAAGCATAACCCATATATAATTATGACATACAAAGTAGGAATAAAAAAAGAAAAAGGAAACATTTAGAAACATAATTTCTTTAATAGTATAAAATCTTTCGATTATTATTATTATTTTTTTTTTTTGAGACGGAGTCTCGCTGTGTCTCCCAGGCTGGAGTGCAGTGGCGTGATCTCGGCTCACTGCAAGCTCCGCCTCCTGGGTTCACGCCATTCTCCCGCCTCAGCCTCCCAAGTAGCTGAGACTACAGGCGCCCGCCACCACGACCGGCTAGTTTTTTGTATTTTTAGTAGAGACGGGGTTTCACCATGTTAGCCAGGATAGTCTCGATCTCCTGACCTTGTGATCCACCCGCCTCGGCCTCCCAAAGTGCTGGGATTACAGGCTTGAGCCACCGCGCCCGGCCTCGATTATTATTAAAATATTATTTGTGACTGAAGATTGAAAGATGTTTTGTTTTTAAAAATCTTGTTTAATACTTGGTGATTCTTGGATGGCCTTGGTGGTGGTAGTTTTGGTGATCATTCAAGACTGAAGGTTTTGTTCTAAGTTTAGTCTTCTGAATTTTTATTTAATGATTGTCATATTTGAAAAAGTTACCCCTAAAAACATCCAAGTAGAGGAAAGTTATCATTTTATAGTACTTACTAAATCATGATGTTCCCATCCTCCAATTATGCTATGACTTTTCTTTAAAACGAGCTAGAATATGTTCATCTTGTAGTCCTAGCTACTTGGGAGGCTCAAGTGGGAGGATTGCCTGAGCCCTAGGAGGTTGAGACTGGAGTGAGTCTTAATCCCACCATTGCAATCCAACCTGGGCGACAGAGCGAGACCCTATCTCAGAAAAAACAAAAAAAGTTCCATTAGTACACGATTTAATATAATAACCTGAAAAATATAAAGAACCATATAAAGCCCTCCAGCATTAGACTTTCAGGCCTCATAAGCGGTAATTTGATTAGATGAGGGGGCAATGGTTCTAAATGTATGCTTGAGAATTTTGAACAATGAGAGAAGGTAACAACTCTGAAAACAATTTGCTTTGCCAACTTGCTATGAGCAATACTCTTTCCATAAGATGAGTTTTTTCTTTCTTTTTTTGTTTTTTTTTTAAAGCAGTTGTTTTTACTTGGTTTCTCCCTGTGAAACTATAGGAAAGGTGTCAGTGTTTCTGTGAAAGCCCACACTTGACCTTCAGTACCCTATGGGACAGGGGACCAGCAAGCAGTACTTTTTATTCCTGTGATATGTAGTGTTTGGCAAGAATTTTGCCTGACACATACATGGCAGAAACATAAAAATTTTGTGTGGGTTGTAGAGTTGTGCTTCTTTATTTCCTTATTCAGCCCATAAGTATGCTATTTGGTCTGACATTTTTACCTTTTTTTTTGGCTGACTAGCAGGGAGCAAGGGCTGTTTTGTCATCTCAGCTAGCATGCTGTGCTTTCCCTTGCCTGTCTTGTAGAAGTCCAAAGTTCCGTGTCTCTGGGATTGCTTTTCCTTGGGAGTGGAGATGAGTACTGTCTTTGCCTTTCGCAGGCTTCTAGTCTCCTAGGCTGTCTAGATAAAGCTTGTGGTAGAATGGGCTGACAACAGTGCTGATTTTGGACTATGGTCTAAAAGACGTTTTTGCATTCATAACCACTAAGAGAATTTTGGAGAATTCTTCATCCCATTTTGCACATATAATACATATATTTTTATATGTTATAAAATATAATATATTTTGTATGTTATAAAATGTTTTTATGTTATAAAATATATATATTTAAAATTAGTTATTATTATTATTGTTTTAGAGACTGTGTCTCACTATGTTGCCCAGGTTGGCATGAACTCCTGGCCTCAAGCAGTCCTCCTGTCTTGGCCTCCCAAAGTGCTGGGACTACAGGCATGAGCCACTGTACTGGGCCCCATCACATATTTTTGACATCAGTTTTTTTCATTGTAAGTAAGGAGTTGAAAAGGAAGTAATTTCTGATATATTGTAAATATACACTTAAAAACAACAATTGTTTCATTTTTTTAAATTATCCGATGAGTTCTAACTACTGTAATAATTTGACCTATTGTCATACATTTTAAAACCTGTAGATGAACAAGCTCTTATTTGAGTCAGAAATGTTCACTTTTCTTTTTTCCTCAATCATTTCAGTTCTGCTTCCCCTGCAAAATATTAATTTAATTTCATTTTTTTATGCTTGAAAATATTTTATTTGTCACTCTATCATATGTGACAAAAGTATACATTAAAATTTTATTTCCTGTTCTCAGAATCTAGGTATTTATTTCTTTTGGATTGCATTACTACTGTACTTATTAGTACAAAATTCACCAAAACAAATGGATACCGCCGGGCGTGGTGGCTCACGCCTGTAATCCCAGCACTTTTGAGAGGCCGAGGCAGGTGGATTACCTAAGGTCAGGAATTTAAGACCAGCCTGGCCAACATGGGGAAACCCCATCTCTACTAAAAATACAAAAATTAGCTGGGCGTGGTGTCGGGTGCCTGTAATCCCAGCTACTTGGGAGGCTGGGGCAACAGACTAGCTTGAACCTAGGAGGCAGAGGTTGCAGTGAGCCGAGATTGCGCCACTGCACTCCAGCCCGGGTGACAAGAGCAAGACTCTGTCTTAAAAAAAAAAAAAAAAAAAAAACCAAATGGATATCTTATACATTTTTTTTTTTGGAAGAAAGCATCTTGATGAGATAGAGCCTTCCACCCCGAATTATTTGATGATTCTGTGGATAATTACTATTTAATACTAGAATAAGATTTTTCATTTGTATAGCTCTAAGCTTTAAGGAACCCTGTTGACATAAATAAGTAGATGGAAATGGAAGGAATATTGTTATATCAAGGTCAATCAGACTCAGTTTTTACCTTTGAAATTATATGTCAAAATACAGTGGATTTTTATGAATCAACTAGCTTGCCATTCATCTCCTCTAATTTTGTAGAAAGCAGGAAAACTGGAAACCTCCAGACCTGTAAAAGGAATTGTTATTCCATCATTAAGTCATTCATCTTCCAGTATCAGCTTGAGTATCTTAGATCACCCTTTTGCATGGATTCAGAATGGAGGGGTGATGGGCCTTTATTTTGTAAAACGAGAGAAGCCGGATTGTGAAAGGGTGTCCCTGCTTTCACTTGGCTCGGGAAGTTTTCACGTACCCTAGTTTGAAGACAACTGATTTAGGTAGCTTGGTGTCTTAGTCTGTTTTGTGCTGCTGTAGCAGAATACCTGATAATGAACAGAAATGTATTTCTCACAGTTCTGGAGGCTAAGGAGTCCAAGATTGAGGGTCTGACACCTGGCCTTTTTGCTGTGTCATGGTCATCCCATCCTGGAAGGCAGAAGGGCAAGGGGTGGGGGTGGGGAGGAGAGAAAGTGCGTGTCCTCACGCACAAGAGGTTCAAACAAGGTTCCTTTTGTAAGGAACCCGCCCCTGTCATAACGAATCTGCTCACATGATAAGGGCATTAATCCAGTTCATGAGGGTGGTGCCTCCAAGATCCAAACACCTTCCATCAGGCCCCACTTCCTAACACTGCCACATTGAGCATCAAGTTTTCAACACATGAACTTTAGACGACACTTTCAAACCACAGCACTTGTGTTCCAGCCCACTGTTGCCACTTACTTATTAAGTATCTGTATATTCATCTACAGAAGAGGGTCCTTACAGCCCTTGCATTTTCACAGTTCTGTAACTAGCCTTGAGTATCCTATGATTGTTACCACTGGCCACATAAAGTACTTCTTGAATCTGAACCTGTGTAAGTGGTAGACATTTATAAGCTTTCTTTGGTGGGATTCTGAAAGACTGACATCCTCTGCCATTTGCTAACGTTCATCTCAACTGGATACCGGTTAGATTTCCTGAAGGTCCTGGTACCCTGTATGCTTACTGTCACTTGCAAACCTTTGCAGGTGTTGCTGTTTGCTGTTTTTGGGTCCTCCTCTTCTATGTTGCTAAAGCATCCTAAACAGACCTCAGTTACAGAAATTTTTTTCCCTGCCCTGTGTGGTCCTTGCTTGTTTAGTCTATCTTTAGGCTGAGCTCTCAGGATCAGGGACTTTGTTTTACCTCACTATTGCCTGAAGGTAACACATGTCCAAAAACAGGAAGGATGAGGAGGTTCCCAAATGTTTGTTGAATAACCAAATATTAAGTATTTTTTTTTCCAAACTCCGTGTATCATAGGAATTTCAACATGTCCAGTATTGAACTCCTCATCTCACCCCTTAAACATGCTCAATCTTTAACCTTCACCATCTCAGTTGATGACAGCTTCATCTTTCTAGTTGCTCAGGCCTAAAACCTCAGGGTTATCCTTGACTACTCTTTCTTTCTTCTGTAGTCTCAGACTGTCTAGAGAGAACTTACAACGAATGGCTGGTAAGAGTGCTGACTTTGGACTGTAGTCTTCAAACATGTTTGCATTCATAATTGCTAAGTCACTTGGATCCAGTCCATTAAGAAATCCTGTTGGCCCTGCCTTCACAACGTATCTGCAGTCTGAGCACTTTTCTACTCCTTTGCTTCTACCCTGGTCCAGGTCATCATTCATCATCTGTCAGTTGCATCATTGCAGTTGTCTCCTGACCCATCTCCCTCTTCCTTCTTTGTATACATGTTGTATTCTCATAACAGCCGGAGTGATCCTGTTAAAATGAAAGTTGGATAATTCCCTGCTCTGATACAACCCTGCAGTGGCTTCCCATTTTACTCCTAGTAAATTAAGTCTACAACAAGATGGGGAGGGCTCTACAAATGGGTCCTTTGCACGGGCTGTTCATTCTGCCAGGGCATCTCTTGATACCAGTGTCATAACCACCTTTCCTCCTTCAAGTGTTGCTCACATGTCTCCTTCTCATGATCACTATTTAAAATTGTAAACATTACACACTCAAATATCTGTTGAATGGTTGAAGAATGAATTACTTTGCTCAGTTACCGCTTCTAATACTAGTTTTAACATTAAACCTGTTGCTGGGGGATGTGGATAGTTGTCCCTTTGCTGTTCACATTTGTATTTCCTTCTGGGGTACCATCACCTGGATAAGATTGCTGGCACGTTGTCAGTCACTGAGCTTGGTCTTGTAAGTGTGCATGCTAGATGGCTTAGATGCCTGTTTAATGGTGCATTAAAAAAAAATCAGGCTGGGTGCGGTGGCTCATGCATGTAATCGCAGCACTTTGGGAGGCCGGGATGGGTAGATCATCTGAGGTCAGGAGTTCCAGACCAGCCTGACCAATGTGGTAAAATCCCATCTCTACTAAAAATACAAAAATTAGCTGGGCATGGTGGCGGGTGCCTGTAATCTCAGCTACTTGGGAGGCTGAGGCAGGAGAATCACTTGAACCAGGGAGGCAGAAGTTGCAGTGAGATCATGCCACTGCACTCCAGCCTGGGTGACAGAGCGAGACTTCGTCTCAAAAAAAAAATAAATAAATAAAAAAGAAAAAAAAATCAGAGAGTGACTTTAACTTAAACTTTTAACCTTAAATTCTTATTGTCATGCTCTTAAAGAACTGTCACCTATTTTGTTTAACTTAATACTTTTAATTGAGGTAAGATACGCTTTTTTTATTAGTCGGTGGCTACATTTTTCTCTACCTCCTTTTGTAGAGAAAGGAAACGTTTGAGAGCAGAAGGAATAGAATATTGAGTGATACACAGTGTTTGAAAGAGAGGTAGTGAATACTCTTCAGGAAGGAAATGCAAGCTGAGGGAGCCCTCCTTGTCTGACTACAGAGGGAGGACACAAGCTGAAGTGGGCATGAGATTGGCCATTTGGTTTCTGGAGGAAGGGGTCAGGAGACATCCGTTGTTAAGGTGGAA
Organism: Macaca thibetana thibetana; assembly: GCF_024542745.1. Classification (NCBI taxonomy): domain Eukaryota; kingdom Metazoa; phylum Chordata; class Mammalia; order Primates; family Cercopithecidae; genus Macaca; species Macaca thibetana. The sequence continues at coordinate 197,196,030 of NC_065578.1, read as the reverse complement.
AAACTTGTGTTTTGGATGTGTCTTCTGGGAAGAACTCAGTCCTAGCCTGCCATGAGGCTCTGCTTGCTAAGTCTTGGTGGAGTATAAGGTGTTTTTTTGGTGTGATAGAATTGAAGCTTTATAATGTCTCCACTTCGGGTTAGGATTGAGAATCCCTGGTTTGTTCAGAAAATGCTTCCTTGAGGTAAGCCCAGGAAGCTTGATGGAGTGGAGAACATGCGTGGGTTTTGGAGTCAGCCAGGCTTGTGTTAACATTCCTGCTTGGCCACTTCTTTTTTTTTTTTCTCTTTTTGAGACGAAGTCTCGCTGTGTCGCCCAGGCTGGGGTGCAGTGGCGCAATCTCAGCTCACTGCAAGCTCCGCCTCCCGGGTTCACGCCATTCTTCTGCCTCAGCCTCCGAGTAGCTGGGACTACAGGTGCCCGCCACCACGCCCGGCTAGTTTTTTTTTTTTTTATATTTTTAGTAGAGACGGGGTTTCATCATGTTAGCCAGGATGGTCTCGATCTCCTGAGCTCGTGATCCACCCGCCTCGGCCTCCCAAAGTGCTGGGATTACAGGCTTGAGCCACCGCGCCCGGCCCCTGCTTGGCCACTTCTAATCTGTTTCTTCTGAACCTGTTCCTCCATCTGTGAAAAGGAGATGATGTCTGGTTTGGAGAGGTGTTGGGGTTAAACGATAAAATGTATGTAGAGGTATATGCTTCTGCAGTGGGCCGGTCACTTGCCAGTACCGTGATTCATGTTCTGTGCAGACGTGCTGTCAGAACAGGCTCATTGGCCAACCTTCCCTCCCTACCCCTGCCCCAGACGGAGTCCTGCTGTGTTGTCCAGCCTGGAGTGTGGTGCGATCTCGGCCCACTGCAGCCTCTGCCGGGTTCAAGCAGTTCTCCTGCCTCAGCCTCCCAAATAGCTGGGATTACAGGTGCCTGCCACCACACCCAGCTAATTTTTGTATTTTTGGTAGAGATGGGGTTTCACCATGTTGGCCAGGCTGGTCTCGAACTCCAGACCTCAGGTGATCTACCCACCTCAGCCTCCCAAAGTGCTGGGATTGCAGGCGTGAGCCGCCGCGCCTGGCTCTTATTGCTTCTTTAACCCAGATCACAAATTGCAGTTTTTGAAGCATCCACCCCTTCCTGCTCCTGAAAGAAAAGGTCCATGTCTTTGTTCATTCAGCCATTCATTCAGTAAATATGTGTTGATTACTTACAGTGTGTCAGACACTTGTGAGGTGCTGGGAACACAGCAGTGCATTAGAGAAAGGCCCTGACCTCAGGGAGCTTGTATGTTTAGGTCTGACTCATCTGTGTTAATCCAGTGCCCAGTGTCATGGTAGGTGTTTAAGCGTCTGCCAAACTGCATTAAGTAATACTCCCTTTACTGGTTTCCTGTAGCAGTCATTCTCTTGTGTCATGGTTGGCTGTTTACACTTGACTTCCAGATTCCAGGATCCTGGAGTGTCAGTTATTCCTCTTGTGTCCCCAGTCTGGTGCACAGGAGGGCTTCAGTGTGATTGTTGAAAGTGTGCTAAATGCCAAGTAAATGCTCCAGCGATTAAGTGCTGTCACAGGTCGAGAGGAGTCAGAAAGTGTTAATGACTGTGCTACAGCTTTTCTTGCTAAAGTCACCAGTAATCACCTAGTCTGTAAATCCCGTTCAAGCTGTAGATTCTTTGCCTTGACTTTCTGTAACACTTGACAGTGCCCTTGTCCTCTGGGAAACTTTTCTTGGTTTCACTGCTCTTGGCTGGTTGGCTTTCTTCACTCTCACCATTTTTCTCAGTCATCCCTGGGCCCTTTTCTGCTTATGGCTGTGTCATGCCTCAGAATCCCCTTCTTGGTTCACTGGTTTTTCCCCCTCCCTATTCTGTATTCTCCATTTGTCAGTGATTTGAAGATTGGCTGTTTCCTGCCTTGAGTCCTTTCCTGGGTTTCTTTCTCATTTATTCAGCTGTCACTGGGCATTTCCACATCATGTTCTTAACCAGCGTTTATCCAGAATGAGACTCCTGACAATACCCTGCCTCCTCCTGTTCCCAGCCACAGACCTGCTGCTCTACCTGTATTTTCTCTCCACACAGATGCACAAGACAGAAACCTTACAGTCATCTCTCTCACTCCTGCACTTCCACATTCTCCCACATCCATCCCGTCTCCTGGTGCAGTCAGTCTTCCTTTCTGAATTTCTCTTGAAATAATTTCTCCTCCCAATCCGCATCCATATTTCCTGCCTGAATGACTCTCCACTGACTGATTTCCCAGCTGCCAATCTGGACCACCTCCAAAACGTTCTCTACATTGCTGCTGGAGTGATCTTTTAAAAATGCATCTCCGATGCTGCCTGTCCTTCCTGTACATTCTTCAGTAGCTCTTCTTTGCCTTCAGTCTTGCCGTCATCCTTTTCTTCCAGCTAAGCCACAGGAGGCTTAGTCCCTCTAGCCTTGCTTCCTGTCACTCCCTTCTTGCCATATCGGTCCTCCCCCACCCTGAGTTGTCAGCACTTCCAGTTCCCAGCTCTTGAGAGCTCACCTCCAGACTACTGCACGTGTTGATGCTGCTGCTTCTGATGTGCCTCTTTTGTGTGGTCACTTTTACTCATCCTTCAAACACCTCTTCACCTGTCACTTCCCCTAGGAAGTGTTCTGTCAGTTCACTGCAGTCTGAATTGAGGTTTGCATCCTGTGTTTTTCTTTCTCTAACACCCCATGCTTTTCTCTTCTCAGTAGACTGAGTTTAGGGTCACTGTCTTTATCTCTGTCCGTTGTGCCTAGAATATTGTAGCTGCTCACACATACTTGAGTGAATGTATTCAAGTCTTTTTTTTGAAACCACGATTGTGAGATTGGTTTACCTGGGAGTTCATCTGGGTCTTTTTTGTTTCTCATTCTCATATCAGAATTTAAGATTTGAAAACTTAATTTCACATGTATAGTTTTGGGAAAAAAGTCATCTTTAAATGAATGCTACATTTATAGCAAAAATTAGGGACATGACTGAGTTTCAAGAAGTCGTTAGCCACATTTTTTGAGGGATGGTACAGGCTTTTAACTTACTAGAAAGGACAACTTTTGGTTGGGCTTGGTGACTCAACGCCTGTAATCCCAGCACTTTGGGAGGTCAAGGTGGGAGGATTACTTGAGGCTGGGAGTTGGAGACCAGCCTGGCAGCAGAGTAGAACCCCCATCTCTACAAAAAATAACTGATTAGCCAGGTGTGGTGGCATGCACCTATAATACGAGCTACTGAGGAGGCTGAGATAGGAGGATCTGTGGAGCCCAGGAGTTTGAGGGTGACAGATGGAGAGACCCTATCTAAAAAAGAGGAGAACAACCTTTATCATGTTTTGCCACTTTTTATTCTTAATCAGAAGTAACATATGTTCTTGTAAAATGTTGATTTAATACTAGTGGAGTGCCTACTGCAACTCTTGATTCCACTGCCTTATTTTTTTCTTATATCACTGATATCATTTGAAATAATTTTGCATGTGTTTATTGTTTATCTCTTTTCAGTGTATTTCTTTTGGTAACAGCTGATACTTCCTGAGCACTAACTATATACTAAGTGCTATTGTAAGTGTTTTATTTGTATTAATGCCTTTATTTCCTCTCACAGCCCCTTCAGGTAAGGTACTCTAATTATCCCCAATTTCAACACAGGAAGACTGCAGCCCCAAGGCGTTAAGTACCCACTGTGCCATAGCAGAGTGCCAGGTGGGGCTGGCATTTAAACTCCTGGCTTCGGAGTCCAAAAAACCTACTCTGCTCCATTGAATCTCAATGCAAGCCTGAAAGGGCACATATGCCTTCTCCTGCAGTGCCTGCACCTAGAATGGCTCCCTCCTCATAGTTGACATTCAGTGTGGATGAACACGAGGTATTCCAAGTAAGAAGTAAAAATAAAATCCTTCAGCACCTGTGGTACTGTGATATAATAAGAAATACGTATTTGGTCTCATTCCTGGCACAAAGCTCCTAAAACCCTTGTGGATAGGGGCATTAGGAGAACCTCTTGTTCTAATGTGTTCCTGACAGCCCCCAAAACCTTTGTAATTTCCTGGGTGATAACAGCTCCTAAATCCCTTAGAATTTCCCAGGTGATAGGAGCATCTTTTGTTCTAACAAGATAACTGTGGTGGGCTCCTAGATAGCCAGGATGGTGGCTGGTTGCCAGGGGAACCAGCTATGTGATTATGGTGTTAGAACTTTCAGTTCCATGCCCCTGACCTCTGGGGAGGTGAGAGGGAGAGGGGGGCTAAAGGTCGAGCTGATGACTAATGGCAGCATTGTGATCAATGATGCGTATATAATGAAGTTTTCAGAAAACCCCAAAAGGACAGTTTTTGAATGAGCATCTAGATAGCAGAACAGGTGGGAGTTCCTGGAGGGTGACTGCCTCGAGAGGGTGTGGAAGCTTTGCGCCCTTCCCACATGCCTCGCCCTTTGCGTCTTTTTAATCTGGCTGTTCCTCTGTTTCCTTTGTAATCTTTATAATAAATTATAAATTGTTCCCTTTATGATAAATGGGTAAACATTTATTATGAGCTCAGTGAGCCACGCTAGCAAATTAATCGAGCCTAAGGAGGGGTCATGAGAACCCTGATTTAAAAGCCTCTGTCAGAAGCACAAGTCACAACCTGGGACTTGCCATTGGCATCTGAAGTACGGGGCAGTCTTGGGGACTGAGCCCTCAGCCTGTGGGATCTGGCGCTCTGTCTAGGTAGATCGTGTCAGAATTGAATTACAGGACACCCAGCTGGTGTCTGCTGGTGAACTGGTTGGTTGCTGGTGGGGAGAAATCCCCACACATTTTGGTGACCAGAGGTGGAATATTCTCTGCACAGTAGAGGGTAGGAAAGGCACTTTGGTGTTTTTTCTGTATCTTCTTGGCTCACTCTTCCTCAGAGGTTAGTTGCTATAATTTGTTTTCCTCATAAAGCTTTTCCTTTTCAATTACAAATATATATTTATGCACAGATGAAGTACTTATAAAATGAATGTTACCTCTCTTGGGAAACAGACTTTTTTTTCTTCACAACTCTTTGGAGAGCATGTCCCTTGAGATGTGACATTATTTTAGCTTTGTAACAATTAACTGGATCTGAGTTGTTTTACATCAGCTGAATATCAGTCTCCTTGCGATCTGGGAAATATTTAAGTCTCATCAGCAGTATTTTGGGGAAAGGGGTGCTCCTGCAGATGGCAGCTGCTGTTTTCTGTTTGTTTGTTCATTGATTGATTGGTTGGGACAGGGTCTCGCTCTGTTGCCCAGGATGGAGTACAGTGGCATGATCACTGCTCACTGCAGCTTCAACTTGCTGGACCCAAACAATCCTCCTGCCGCCGCCTCCTGAGTAGCTGGTACTATAGGAGTGTGCCACCATGCCCAGCTAATTTTAAAATTCTTTTTAGAGATGGAGTGTCACTTTTTTGCCCAGGCTGATCTTGAACTCTACACTCCAGTGATCCTCCCGCCTTGGCCTCCGAAAGTGTTGGGGTTACAAGTGTGAGCCACTGCACCCAGCATTCTGTGCTTTCTCACTGGATGTCATGCCCTGCAAAGAAAGTTGACCAGGTGCAGTGGCTTATGCTTGTAATTCCAGTGCTTTGGGAGGCCGAGGTGGGATGATCACTTGAGCCCAGGAGTTCCAGACCAGCTTGAGCAACACAGTGAGACCTTGTCTCTACAGAAAATTAAGAAAGAAAGTAAAAACATTAGCTGAGTGTGGCACCTGTAGCCTAGCTAGCCACTCTGGAGACTGAGGTGGGAGGATCACTTGAGCCCAGTAGTTTGAGGTTAGAGTGAGCTATGATTGTGCCACTGTGCTCCAACATTGGCAGTAGGGTGAGACTTTGTCTCTAAAGACACACAACAATTTAAAATTTATTTAATGTCCCTAGATTCCTACAGGTATTGAATTCCTATGGGTATGGGATTTTGACTGTGGTCTTTTCCTAGTTTCTATAACTGTGCTGATAAGGAAAAAGAGACTGCCCTTTTTTAAAAAAACAAAACAAAATATCTGAAAGTTGGTCAAGTCTTATCTTTCCTTCTGTTTCCCTCTGATGGTAGCAGACAGTTTACCTGTAGGGCAAGAGTTTTTAGATTAGCCTGGGATCCATGGATAGGCTTCAGAAGGGCTATCTATCTTATGAAACTACACATAGAGTTTTGTTAAGTGTGCATTTCACATTTCACTGGGGAGAGTGTTTCATGCCAGATCCCAGGTTGAGGATAAGCACGAATCCTTTTTGATATAGGTGTATTCTTTGTCAAGTTGGCAACAAGGATCCTGGAAGCTGACTTGATTTAGGAATTAGAACGTGTTTTTCCTTTTTATTCCTATTCCCAGAAAATTATACCAGTGGGAATAAAATGAGAGAGGGCAGTTTGGACTGTTCCTCAGTGAAGAACAGGGGTTCATACTCATCAGGTGGATGTATGGGCTCAGCCTGTATATGGGGGCACCTGTTCAGATTAAATCTCATGTTGTCGTATAACAGCAATGTCATGACTGCCTTTGTCCCCTTGTGAGCTTTGTATCATGTAGAGTGGAGATAGCTCACACCCTTATTTAACTGGCCATTTTTATTTTCAGATGCTGCTGCTGTGAAGTGTATGTGTACTTGTATATTGTTAAAAATTTAACATATAAATTATTACTTTGGTAAGAGTTAAAAAAAAAAGTATATAGTATAAAAAGACAAATCACACCGTCTAAGTGCTGCCACTTCCTAGTGAAATGATCTTGGGCAAAGTTACTTGCTGTGTGTCAGTTTTCCTCATCAATAAAATGGGTACCAAAGTAGTACCTGCCCATATTGTGAGGATTGTAAAGATTACATACAATAATAAATAATATGGAAAAGGCAATTGAAATGTTTTCTGGTATATGGAAAACAGGCAATAATTATCTCTTTTGATGGTGATGGTATTGATAACAATAATGATACCTAGAAAGGCCTGTAACCAAAAATCAGTAGTCCTTCCTTCTTTACCCCATCCCATGTTTTAGAAACAACCACTTTTAAATCCTCTAGCTATTTCTTTTATCTCCAAATTTGAAAAAATTACATTTTCTTAATTTGCATCACCCCCTCAACCTCGACTATGTTAAGCCTCTTTATTGACTTTCTCTTTTAGAAGATCAGATCAGGTTTTTAGTTTTTTCTAGAGACAGAATCTCACTGTGTTGCCCAGGCTGGAGTGCAGTGGCTATTCACAGACATCATCATAGTGCATCCTTGAACTCCTGGCCTCAAGCACTCCTCCTGCCTCATCCTTCAGAGTAGATAGGGCTACAGGCATATGCCACCATTCCCAGCTTGAAGATTAGGGTTTTTTTGTTTGTTTGTTTTTTGAGACTGAGTCTTGCTCTGTCACCCAGGCTGGAGTGCAGTGGCGTACTCTTGGCCCACTATCTCTGCCTCCTGGGTTCAGAGTTTCACCATGTTGGCCAGGCTGCTCTCGAACTCCTAACCTCAAGTGATCCGCCCACCTTGGCCTCCCAAAGTGCTAGGATTTACAGCCTTGAGCCACTGCACCCGGCGGAAGATAAGGTTTTAAGTGACACCTCCTGCTTCCCTACACTTTTCTTCATCTTCTGACGCAATTATATCAAGTTTTGGTTAAATAGACATTTAGTGTTAACATAATGATCATATGAACATTTAACTGCTAATCTGAGTTGAAAAAGTTGGGGGAAATATTGTTTGTTGATTTTAATTATGAGTGAAGTTAAAGGTTGTCATGTGGTTGTAGCTTATTTAGGTTTATTTTATGACTTGCTCATTTTTCTCCTCAGATACTCAATTTTACCTTATTGGTTTGTACAAGCAGTCTGGACTCAGAAAGTATTGGTGGAGGTTGAACTTCTTGAAGAAACATTGAGCTTTTGCTGGGCGTGGTGGCTCACGCCTGTAATCCTAGCACTTTGGGAGGCCAGTGCAGGAGGACTGCTTGAGGCCAGGAGTTTGAGACCAGCCTGGCCAACATGGTGAAAACCCATCTCTACTAAAAATACAAAAATGAGCCGGGTATGTTGACGTGTATCTGTAGTCCCAGCTACTTGGGAGGCTGAGGCAGGAGAATCGCTTGAATCCGCTGAGGCGGAGGTTGTAGTGAGCTGAGATCGTGCCACTGCCCTCCGGCCTGGATGACAGAGCGAGACTCTTGTCTCCAAAAAAAAAAAAAAAAAAAAAAAAAAAAACCAAAACACACACACCAAAAAAAAACACCTGAGCTTTACATCCATAGATGAGGAGTTTGGAGTAGAAATAGATGACCTCTTATCTGTGTCAGCTTTTGATACTATCTGCCTTTCATGTCTTTATTCTTCTTAGGTTGTCATCTTAGCTAAGGCTTTCTACCCATAGAAATAAGCCCACCATATTTCAGAAAACGTGGTGGGTCATAGGAAAGCACTCAGATGGGACAACCTAGTTGGATTTGGTACAAAATGAGCCAGATGTGGGAAAAGGCAAATTAACATGATTATGAAAAGTAAGAATGGTGGAGCTGGGTGCGGTGGCTCAGGCCTGTAATCCCAGTTTGGGAGGCTGAGGTGAGAGGGTTGCTTGAGGCCTGGAGTTTGAGATCAGCTTGGGCAACAAAGTGAAACCCCATTTTTAAAAAAAGATAGTAGGGAAGAGCAGAGGTTTCTTGAAAGTGCACTCAACAAAAGGATTAGGCTGATCTAATAGTTGGCATGTCAGTATTGATACAGTTTTCCTTGGTACAGTCTACCCAGAGTGGGGGAAGGGGCAGAGCATAAGGATAGAGGGGGGAGTAGTGGTTTTGTGGATGTCAGGTGTTTACCACCAAACTAGATGGAGGTGGTCAGGTGGTGGAGAGCTTCTGCTCTGAGAACCTGACCGAGAAGCAAAACATTGTCTCTGCGTAGAGTGGACTCGGGACCAAAGCAGATTTCTCTGTGGGGCTATAGTGAATGAAACTGTCCTGAAGCCAGCCTGGTCTAGGGTATTCTGGCCTCTAAGATTGAGAGGGATGGTGGGCAGGGCAGTGGGCCAGAGGTGAAGTGAGATGAGGAAGGCCAAGCCCTTTTCTCCTGAGGAAGCCAGTGCTAGGGCACCAATTATAGTTTTACACAATGCCAGCTTCCAGCCTGCATAGAGAAACATGAAATTTCTGCTTAAAACGGAGTTCCTTTTTCCATTTTTGGCTCTAAACTTTTTGTGTTGGGAGTTAGGAACCAATTTTGGAGAGTGATTGTAGTGAGGGAATCTGGAAAACCTGTGAAAATGGAAAAGCTCGTTTTAGACAGGAAAAATCTGTCTCTTGGAATGAGTAGCAGAGGGTTTTCTTGCTCAAGGTAGTTTTCCTTTCTGTTCTTGGTGTGGTGCCTGACTCCACATTTTTCACCCAGCTCTTAAACAGGTTTTGCTGAGTAGCTGCAGGCAAGTCATCTTCTCTGTAAATTAGATGTAGTTAATAACACCTGTTACTCAGAGAGTGACTGGATTAACAGGTAAGAGTTTGGACTGGAGTGACCCAGAAATGGTATGAAATAGTGAGAAGAACCTGAGATCACTAGATGTCCCAGAGAAGACACCTTCCTTAGATCTCAGTTGAGGAGACTGAACTAAACAGCCTTTGTTCATTAAAAAAATTTTTTTTTATTTTTATTTATTTTGAGACAGAATTTTGCTCTTGTTGCCCAGGCTGGAGTGCGTGTTGCGATCTTGGCTCACCACAACCTCCACCTCCTGGGTTCAAGCGATTCTCCTGCCTCAGCCTCCTGAGAAGCTGGGATTACAGGCATGCGCCACCACACCTGGCTAATTTTGTATTTTAAGTAGAGATGGGGTTTCTCCATGTTGGTCAGGCTGGTCTCGAACTCCCGATCTCAGGTGATCCGTCTGCCTCAGCCTCTCAAAGTCCTGGGATTTTAGGCGTGAGCCACCGCACCTAGCCTTATTTTTTAATTTTTAAATTTTTCTTAGAGACAAGGTCTTGCTCTGTTGCTCAGGGTGGAGTGCAGTGGCGTGATCACAGCTCTCTGCAGCCTTGAACTCCTGGGCTGAAACCATCCTCCTGCCTCAACCTCCCAAGTAGCTGGGCCTGCAAGTTGCACATGCCACCACATGTGACTAATTTAAAAAAAATTTTTTTTTTTTTTTGAGACAGAGTCTGGCTCTGTCACTCAGGCTGGAGTGCAGTGGTGCAATCTCGGCTCCCTGCAAGCCCCACCTCCTGGGTTCACGCCATTCTCCTGCCTCAGCCTCCCAAGTCGCTGGGACTACAGGTGCCCACCACCACGCCCGGCTGATTTTTTTTTTTTTTGTAGTTTTAGTAGAGACGGGGTTTCACTGTCTTAGCCAGGATGGTCTTGATCTCCTGACCTCGTGATCCGCCCGCCTTGGCCTCCCAAAGTGCTGGGATTACAAGCGTAAGCCACCGCGACCAGCCTTCAATTTTTTTTTTGTAGAGATTGGGTCTCGCTATGTTGCTTGGACTCCTGGGCTTAAGCAATCCTCCCACTTTGCTCTCCCAGTGCTGGGATTACAGGCGTGAGCCATTGCACCCAGCCTAATCAGCCTGTGAAGTCCCTTCCAGGTCACACAGGGTGAATCTCGGGAAGGCAGACTGGAGATTCTGCTCCTTCTGTTATCTCTGTCTCATCTTTAGAGCTGGTCCAGTGCACCTGGGTGTCTCTGAGATCATGCGCCCCCAGGGGCAGCAGTAGTGAGAAAGACGGTTGTGAAAGGCGCATTGTCATGATAGTTTTTCTTTCTGTGGTTTATCCTTATTTCCTGGCTTCGCCCACAAACACAGATTCTCAGCCTCTTTCTTGCCTTTGTCTTATTTTCTTTTGAAAATTTATTTGGAAGCCCTCATTTTGTGCCCATGTTTTTTTTTCCTGGATCTGGATGTGGTTCATAGGAGTGACCTCAGCCCAACATGAGTACCTTGTGTCGATAGTCTGGCTAATTTAACATTCTGAAAGACCTCCTTATAGCCTAATAAGAATCAAAGTCAAGCTGGTAAAGCTACTGTTGCTACTCTGTGCATGCTGCTCCCCCGCCCCTGCAATATTTATTAAAATGTGACCGTCTCAGAGCCCAAGGCTTGAAGCTGCTTATGGATTTTTTTTCTTCTAAAAAAAAAAGAAAAAAAAAACAGGATACATGTGCAGAATGTGCAGGTTTGTTATATAGGTATATGTGTGCCATGGTGGTTTGCTGCACCTATTGACTCGTCCTCTAAGTTCCCTCCCCTCCCACCCCCAACAGGCTCTGGTGTGTGTTCCCCTCCCTGTGTCCATGGGTTCTCATTGTTTAACTTGCACTTACGAGTGAGAACACGCGGTATTTGGATTTCTGTTCCTGTGTTAGTTTACTGAGGATGATGGCTTCCAGCTTCACCCATGTCCCTGCAAAGGACATTATCTCATTCGTTTTTATGGCTGCACAGTATTTCATGGTGTATATGTAACACGTTTTCTTTATCCAGTCTATCATTGATGGGCATCTGGGTTGGTTCCAAGTCTTTGCTATTGTAAATAGTGCTGCACTACACATATGTGTACATGTGTCTATACTAGAATGATTTATATTCCTTTGGGTATATGCACTGTAATGGGATTGCTGGGTCAAATGGTATTTCTGGTTCAAGATCCTTGAAGAATCACCATACTGTCTTCCATAATGATTGAACTAATTACAACAAAAGCCAAAATTGATAAGTGGGATCTAATTAAACTAAAGAGCTTCTGCACAGCAAAAGAAACTATCATCAGAATGAACAGGCAGCCTACAGAATGGGAGAAAATTTTTGCAATCCACCCATCTGACAAAGGTCTAACATAGAATTTATAAGGAACTTAAACAAATTTACAAGAAGAAAGCAACCCCATCAAAAAGTGGAGAAAGGATATGAACAGACACTTCTTGAAAGAAGACATTTATGTGGCCAACAAACATGAGAAAAAGCTCAACATCACTGATCATCAGAGAAATGCAAATCAAAACCACAGTGAGATACCACCTCACACCAGTCAGAATGGCGATTATTAAAAAGTCAGCAGACAGTGGATGCTGGCGAGACTGCGGAGAAGTGGGAATGCTTTTACACTGTTGGTAGGAATGTAAATTAGTGCTTATGGTTTTTAAAAGGCTTCCAGGGCAGGGGACCCATATATTTAGTCCCATAGAACACATCTCTTAACCTACCTCTTAGCATTTCATCTATCCTTCCTTATATAAGTTATTTCTCCTGGAGTTGGGACAGGAGGTGGCTTGTTATTTGGGTAGAAAGGAGAAAGAATGGGTGGGTATGTGGACAAACGGCGTGGGGAAATAGATGGCATGGGAAGTGTTGCCACAGCTCTCTGGAAACTACTTGAGTATTATGATTAATGGATGGTCAAACATCTCTCAAATATTAAAGAGTGGTCTTCCCTTAAAGGTTATTGTTCCCAAGGTTATCCCTCTCTTGGTGCCCTGGCTCTGGTTTCTTTTCTTCTAAGTTGCCCCTTTGATTACTTGTCATGTGAATATCAAGGCCTGATCCTTCTTCTGTGTGAGTTCCAAGGGGCCGCCTTCCCGTGGAGTTTTGCAGAATCATATGTGTCATAGAGAACAGGTTTTAATATTGGGCTGCTGTTAGGCTTTAGGGCTAGTGCCAAGAGGCCCCAGAAAGAGCTGAACCTACTGATGAGGCCCTTCCCAAATCTAATCAGAGATGGGGGAAAATTTGGGTGCTGGGAAGAGCAGATCATCTCAGTGATTTTAATGCCCACCTTTATTTGCAAAGTGAAAGGATAAATATATTTCCCTATTGTATTTCCTGCCCTTCACTTGTCAGGCATATTTGATATATTTTTTTGTTTTCATTTAAAAAAATGCCATAAAAACCAGGTCAAATATGCCAAATATTTATTTTTTAAAAAGTAGGCCAAGTATTATATCTTTCTGCTAAATCTAGTGGATTCTCTCTCGCCTACCCCCTCTCCAAACAGGTGTTTGCAGAAAGGCTTTTTTTTTTTTTTCCCCCCCCAGGAAGGATCTTTACCCAGAAAGGAATTTTAAACCTCAGAGTTGTTCTGCTTCACATCAGTGCTTTCCTCACTGAATGTCATCCTTAGCCAGAATGTATTTCATAGAGTGTTCCTCCTCTTTACACTTTCCATCCTTTGATGCCTTCTGACCCATGAAAATGATGAAAAGTATTTGTTTCGGGCCCCTAGTATTACCAGGTTTAGGCACTATTGCTATCCTGCATCTTTTTCATTCTTATCTCTGTGCTGTAATTCTATCTCCCTTCTTGAGTATTTCACAACTGGAGACAAGTGAGTTTCTTCCCTAGAACTCTTAACTTACCCTAAGTATAAAGGTCTGGGTAGACACTCAAGGGCTTTTGGAATGTCCACTCATGGGAGCAGCTGTATTTTGTTACTAGAATATAAAGACCTCATCTTTCAAAATTTCTTTCTTAACAGTTTTAGATTCTTGGATGCTGAACGTTCACCAGTTCTTTCAACTAGATCTGTGTAGTCAGAATTTCATGCTCTTTGGGAAGTCTGAGAACGTTTAGGTGCCATTCCTACCTCCTCTCATTTTGGGGTTCAGATTGTGAGTCCGAATGCCTGTTGAGACTTTCTGAGAGCATAGGAAGCACTGGAGCAGCGGGCTCTGGAGTGGGTTCACCAGGCACCTCAGAGCACAGTAGCAGGCTGAGATGTCTGTGTGACCCCACACAAAAAGACTGTCTGGGAGTTGGAAACCGCTTCTCCCCGTGTGTTGCTTCCTGCTGCTGGACGTGTGTCGCCACAGTAGGAGGGGCGATGGAGAACCAATTATGTCTGCTCCTTGGATATTAGTTAACCTCATTCAGATGATTCTAGGTGTCCCATGGGGAAGTAAACTGATTTCCCGGGTTTTGCTGTAGGACCTGATTAGTCACATACTGCAGAGAACCAACATGTAGCATAAGGCGCCATTGCCAGCCTGACCAGTGTAGTAGGAAACTGGGTCCCACTTCCGCAGCCCCCAGCCCTGTCTTCTAGAGTTAGACTGTGCATTGCTCACTAGGCTTCCTTTTTTAAAAATAAATAAATAAATATGTCTTTTGGATCTCTTTAGATTAGAAAAAATCTGTATTTGACTTTCCTATGTTTGTCCTGATTTCATTCAGTCCTTCACTCTGAAGCAGCTCCCCCACCCTCCCCACTTAGCTCCTATCTTACTTCACCGTATCTTTTCTAGTCCTTAAATACTACCTTCCATGCCTTGTTCTGGTCCTCGAAATCTTTCCTTTATTCTCCTGTTTTTCCTACCAATCCCCAACTCGAACAGAACCCTACTGTAGGAGAACATAACTGAGGAGAATTTAACTGGGTTTGAATAATTAAATAAATTCCCGTATGAAGGTATAATAAATAATTTTCTAGATACTTTGTACACATGACACTGAAAAGAGAGGGATAGATTCTATAAAGTAGCTCACTGGGGGAAAATTACCATTGCTACATTTTCAGCCTTAAATTGTAAGGAGTGCAGATGGTTAGCCAGCCTGTGTTTCTCCCACCCACCTTCGTTTTAAACTGTCTTACCCTAGAGAGATGGATGCTTATAAAGTAAATGAAAAAGACTTTACCTTTAGAATGACATAGATTGTGATTGACAGGTCCAGGTAGCTCTTAGTATGTGAAGGGGAATAACAATGTGTTAGGCTTTCTTAATTCATTCCATAAACACCTATTCCTAGTTCTTGTCTGAATCTCCATTTATTTTGCAGCAAAGATGTCCCCAAATAAGATGGTTATATATAGCAACAGATTCTACTTCCTCACATCTTGTTTCAGGACAGCTCACTCAGTTTTTTTAACACATTTCAGTGGGCCCAGAATCCATCGTGGCAGGAAGTCAAACTGTTTTTACATGTATATTCGGTCACTTCCCAGTTTTTTCATTTTTTTTTTTTCTTGCAAGCTCTTTCTGTCCGGGCTGAGACCCACATACGTCTCAGCCAGCTGAGTTGGACATTCCCGGGTTTCTGTTGGTGTCTGAACATGTGCAGAGCAGAAGAGTATGTGCTACTTGAATCTTGCTGTGCGTGAGCTGCTGGAAGTTGCTGTGTCTGACTGGTGTGTAGAAGCTGGGGCTACTGTGATGGGGAACATGAATGTTCGAGGAGTACAGGTGGATGTGGGGTGGGGACGAGAGCTTGTGCATCGTTACAGAGCCAGCCTGGCCCTTTGGAGACTTGGAACCGCGTTTCCGTGTCCTGGCCAGTGTGAACCCTTGGGAAAAGTTGCAGAGTAGAGAAATCCAAATACACTGAATCTGTTCTCTGCTTGGCCTTTTTACACCCTGGTGCAAATTGACTAACCTGTGGTTTTTGATAATCTCTGTCCAGTGGTTGGGAATCTGTCCTGTCTATAGCATCTGAGTGTTGTGAGAATAAAATGTGAAAGTAAGTATGAAAATATTTATAAACCATAAAGAACTCCCCCATGATAAAGTGATGTGTGTCTTCCAGTGTAGAAGGTTTTATCTTTTCTTTATCTGTATATATAAAAAACATTTATTACATATTATAAGATACATATGTCTGCACTTAGATGATAAA
The DNA here is from genome assembly GCF_024542745.1 of Macaca thibetana thibetana. NCBI lineage: Eukaryota > Metazoa > Chordata > Mammalia > Primates > Cercopithecidae > Macaca > Macaca thibetana. Next base: position 197,180,440 of record NC_065578.1, on the reverse strand, counting down.
ACTAAGGCCCAGAAATGAAAGTATCTTCCCAAGCTCACACAACTAATCAATGGCATAGTCAGTGCTTGAATATTCTCTTTGAATTCTGATATCTAGTAAGCTCATTGGGGCCCATTGAAGCAGTAGCCAAATTATGGTACTAAGTACTATCTGATACATTAATTTATTCAGCAAACATTAAGTGCCTGTTGTATGTATCCCCAGCTCCTGGTATTTTGGGTGTTAGGTGAATTTTGTTTGTTATTAAAATTTCCTCCCCCCACCCCCACCTCACAAGTAACTTGTAATGAGCTTCAGAGGCATTTAGCTTTTAAAAAAAAAATCTTCATCCCTCTTTTTAACCACACTGCCCTTGGTTCTTACACTACCCTTGGTTCTTAGTCTAAAAATTTAGTTGACATTCCTGTGTGTTTTTATCTTGCAGTTGGTCGGAGGGTTATTTATTAGGAACAGAGATTTCGTATGATTTCAGTAAGTGAACCAGGAGTTGTGATACATGATTATATTAAATTGCTTATGGTTAGTTTTTCAGAAGGTGATTTAATTGTTAACCTTCCTAAGTCTTCAGTCTTCGGCTTATCCAGTGGGAGCTGGAAAGCTTTAATAGGTAAGTTTATTGGAACACACTTCCAGAGTCAAATGTCACTCTTGGCAGCTGCAGATGTCAACTGGGACAAGTATTCAGAGCCTGAGAATTAAGGATATATGTTAAATATGGCCCTCAGGCGGCCACAGGTTTTTTTTTTTTGCAAACATGTTGACACAGATGAGGCTCAGAAGACAGGCATACATGTGTCTTGCCTTCATTCTCTGCAGAGAGAATGTTTTTAGGGGCTTGGGAAAGTATTTCAACTCCAAGAGAGGACTCATAGTTACTAGAATCTTCACATCTGCTTTCTCAAGTGATCTTGAGTCAACCACAGTCTTGTGGGGTAGATGGTATTATTCACCCCTCCTTTGTTACCTATTAACATGACAAAACTAAGACTCAGAGAGGAAGTGCCTTCCCCCAGCACATGCAGGTAGTCAGTGGCACATCCAGTACTTGAACCCTTTTCTCTCTGAATCATGCTTTGTACTAAGCTGATCAGGGTCCACTGTAGCAGTAGGTGACTTACGGTACTAAGTACCATCTGATACATTAATTTATTCAGCCAACATTGAGTGTCTGTTGTATCGCTAGTACTTGGCATTGCAAAGATGAGTAAGGCAGTAGACAGATAACTGACATAACCCATGACAGTGCAGTTGCGTAAGTGGCATGATACGGAGTGCAGAGTACTGTGGGGATACCCATGAGGGAGCCACAATTGCCTAGAGTGGGGAGTTGGAGGAGGCAGATGACAGGAGGTAATGACTGAGCTGGAGTTGGAGGGATGAGCAGGAGTTAGGCAGATTGCAAAGGGGTGTGCAGGCACACGCAGAGTGGCATTTGCAGACAGAATCGGAGGGCTTGGAACAGCAGTGTGCGCTCACACCCGGTACGTAGCAGGAGCGAGAGGCAGGAACAGCAGTTTGAGGCCAGCTTGACAGCCCTGGGTGTGAAGCGAAGCATTTGAATGATGTCCCATTACCACTGTATACCACATGTCCTTCCCCTGCAGCTCTGGCTGACATCTGTCATTCCACCCTACTCCTGCTGGCCTTACTTTCTCCCTTTTACCTCTCTCAACATTTGCTTTAGGCTGTCAGTGTTTACTGCACCCCATAAAAGGTTAGATCCTCCCAGCAGGACAGATCTGACTACTAGGAGAGACTGTGTCTGCTGGGGGGATTGAGAGAATTGGTACAGAAGGAGTTTTGTGGATCATGACATCTAGAATTAGCACTTTGGGAAAGAGGGAGTAAGCATGGTAGTAGGATTGGAGAAAGGTGTTTTTCCTTTCAGACCATTACAAAAACTCATGAGTTCAGGATATATCAGATGTGTGAATAAGGCGGATGTTTGAAGACCCCATTAGCATGTAGTGAGTTTATAGCCACTGTGCAAGATGCTTCTTAGAGATTGATAGTTCATGCACTTTTATCCCGAGGTGCGAGGTCCTAGATCTCTGTCATAGTGGAGAGAGTAGAGGCTCAGAAAGGTTAAATAACCTGCCTGAAGTTGCTCAGCCAGCAAGATATGGAACCAAGGATTCGCATGTGGGGCGGCCAACCTCTTCCTCCATACCCCGTGCCTCCTATGTGTGTAGGTGGGTCTGTCAGTACCACCCTGGGTGTTCCACAGAATGGCTGTGGTTCCCAGTCCGCCCCATTGGGAGCCTCGCCTACAATAGCTCGATTTGCTGACAGGTGAACAAACAAGCAGCCAGCTGCTCTGATAGGCCTGGGAACTTGTCCCTGGAGAGAATGCCCAAGTCCAGAAAGGTTATGCCGGGTCATGAAGCAGAAATGTCTGGACATGTCACACAGTCTGCTGAGCCAGCAGTGCCTACTTCATAGCCCTTTCTGTAGGACCCCTGTGTTGACTCCCTGCCTGGTACTTATCCCTTAGCCCAGGAGAGGCCCCGTGGGAGGAGGGAGAGTTGCAGCGACTTCTGGACTCCTGGACTCTGGGAACTTCCCCTTCCCAGTCTCTGAGAAGATGTTCACAGTGACCTGGCCAGGGTCATTGCAAGAAAGAAGATGGAATGCTGATGGGGCAAGGGTGACGGGGAAGCCAGGTATTCCAACTGTGTTCAAAGCAGTGACAATTACTGTGGGAGTGGGTTCTGTTTTATATACTCATCAATCTGAGGCCTTCAGGGACTGTTTTGTTAGCTACATGACTGTTGAAAGGACTGCGTAAACCAGGAATCAAATTCTGTAGATTGGCATCTGCTGGATAAATAATCTGCTGGGATTGCTACAACATGTTTAATAACCGTGTTTTGAAGAATGAAAAAGATAAGACAGTTCACTGAGTTGCAACGTTTATGACACAGGGAATGGAGGACTGTAATTAAATCTACATAAAAAGGCCATGTTTTCCAAGTGTACTTTGAACTTCTTGGGGCAGGTGTTCTGAGTGGGTGCATCATCTCATTTTTCCCGGCAGAGGAGGCTGCTGGCAACCTGGGAATGGAGGTTAACAACGTTTGTTACCCCTGAAGTTTCTGGATGTCTAGAGGAGGACCCCCTGCCCCCGCCCCAGTCCAGAGCTGTTGTCTCCTTCCTGTGTTGGAGACTTGCTGCCGGTCCTCCACTGATGTCTGAGTTGGTTAACCTTAACTGAACCCCTTAACTTTCCTTGTTATATGTATTCCAGCTGTCAGTGAAGTGACATTCTGCCCTCTGGGGCAGAACCCTCTCCTGCATTTCAGACCTAAATAGCACCCTGTCAGAAAGATCAGTGGGGCCGGGCACCGTGGCTCACGTCTGTAATCCTAGCACTTTGGGAGGCCAAGGCGGGTGGATCAGCTGAGCCCAGGAATTTGAGAACATCCTAGGCAACATGGTAAAACTCTTATCTGTACAAGAAAACCACAAAAAATTAGCAGGGTGTGGTGGTGCATGCCTGTGGTCCTAGCTACTGGGCAGGGAGGAGTGGGGAGAAGCTGAGGTAGAAGAGAATCACTTGAGCCCAGGAGTTGAAGGCTGAAGTAAGTCATGAGTGAGACCTGTCTCAAAAAAGATCAATGGGTTGGAAGTGAAAGTCTCTTCCCAAACTCAACTCTGGGGAAGAAGCTCTTGCCTTCTCTGGCCCTCCCCTGTTCGTTCACCTTGTCCACCCTGCCTTGCCCATCACAGCAGGCCTCCCGTTCCACTGCAGTACTCCTCCCCACTAGTCTCCATGTGCAGGACCAGTCTTTACTCTTTTTTGGGTTGCTGTTTGCGTCAGGGCTCACAGCTTTGAAGGAGGCTCAAGCAAGCATCCTATTTTGCTATAGTCCAGACCGCTGGACGTTGATAAGTCCCCGCCTTAACTCTGTGCACACAGTTGCACTGCGGGGCTGATTCAGGATGCCCAGCCTGTGTCCCACTGCTTGTTTTCAGGCTGTGTTGGTCACACCTGCCTGCTGCCTTTCAGGATCACCTTCTTAGTTCTTTGTATCCACCTTTGTCCCTGCTCTCCACAGCCTTGTCTTGAAGGCCACATGCCACACCTTTGAAGCTGCCCTCTTCCTGTTGAAGCCTTCCTTGCTTTTCCATTTGCTTTTCTACTGTTGACAAAAGTAGAGGGGATTATGACCTAGGGTAATAATTCATCTCCCTGCAGTTGTGCATGATGTTTGTGTGGAGTGAATTCTTTTTTTTTTTTTGAGACAGGGTCCCACTTTTTCAGACAGGAGTGCAGTGGTGCAATCGCAGCTCACTGCAGCTTTGACCTCCCAGGCTCAGGTGATTCTCCCACCTCAGCCTCCCAAGTAGCTGGGACTACAGGTGCACACCACCGCACCTGGCTAATTTTTTGTATTTTTAGTAGAGACAGGGTTTCAACATGTTGGTCAGGCTGGTCTGGAACTCCTGAGCTCAAGTGATTCATACATCTCAGCCTCCTGAAGTTCTGGGATTACAGGTGTGAGCCACAGCGCCCCGCCCCAGAGTGAATTCTTAACCTTATCTCACATCTGTTTGCTATTCTTGACTCCTTTGTTTCTGTTATAATCTTTAGAGCTGTGGTGGTCAACTCCAAGAGAGTAGGGACCAAGTCTACATGATTTGTGATACTTTATTGGGAGGAAGTATAATACTTGAAACTGCTTTGTTGAGAAAAAGAAAAGAAAGCATCTGTCCAGTCTGCTATAATAAAATAGCTTGGACTGGGTAATTTATAAACAACAGGAATTTATAGCTCACAATTCTGGAGTCTATGAAGCCCAAGTTCAAGGCACCAGTAGATTCAGTGTCTGGTGGGGGCCCATTCTCTGCTTCATAGTTAGTGCCTTTTATGGTCCTCACATGGTGGAAAGGGCAAAAGGGCTCCCCCAAGTCTCTTTTAAAAGGGCGCTAATTCCATTCATCAGGGCCCAGCCTTCATGACCTAATCACCCCCCAGAGGTCCCACCTCTTAACGCTATTGTTTTGTGGATTAAGTTTCAACACATTGAAACTTAATCCATTTTAGGGGGACACAGGCATGGCAGCCTTAGCAGCAACTTGTCATATAGTTTGTATCCTAAAAACAGTAAAACTCAATAGCTCTGGTTTCTTGAGTGTTTATTACATGCCTACTAAGATAGACATTCCCTACCTGGCCATTTTACAGATGAAGGAACTCAGGTTAAAGGAGGGTAACAACCTTGCCCAAGGTCAGACAGCACATCTGGATTCAGACACCAGCTTGTGTGACTCAGGCTTATTTTTCTCTTCACCATGCCAACCCTGCCTCTAGCAAAATACATGCCGATTTCATGATACCACTTTTAATTTCAGCAAATTATGTTATCATTTACAGTTCACTGATAATTAGCTGGAAGGTCCTTGGAAGGTAGAAGGGGTTCTGATCATCATTTTTTATTCTTTCATGACTTCCACTTGAAGGTCCTTGCTTACTGAAATGAAAGCCATAAGTCCTCTCATCACCCTTGGTAGAAGGGTGCTAAATCATCCTTGCTAAATACTTGATTGAAGCTGTTAGTCATCTGGTTTGGCTCTCATCAATCTCTTTGTTCATATGCACAGTCTCTTAATCTCCGTTTTCCCTTTCTTGAGAGTACGGTAGTCTCAGATGAGAAACTTCTCTAAAGCTAATTTCTTCACCCCAGTCCTGGAGTGTCTGTTCATGCTGCATTCTAAACAAGTGAAGAGCAAAGTTGCTCTTGCTAAGGCAGCCAGGGTCAGAACAGTGCTGCTTCCAGATCAGAAAACATCCATAGGGTGTAGTCTGGCCCACTCTTGATGCAGGCACAAGGCAGAGACGAATGGAGATGACGGGAGGTCCTTTGGTGTAAAAACCTCATCTGCCTGGAGCCTCAGGGTTAGCAGTGTTTCACAGCCCGTCTGAAGTGCCAGCACTTGGGAAAACTTCAGAGAGAGATGTTTGGGAAGTATTTCAAGCACTGCTTTGTGTCCTTAAGGAACAGTGAGTGAATGGCCCGCTGCAGGCTGAGTCTGATGTCAGTTTTTTTTTTTTTTTTTTTTTTTTTTTTTGAGACGGAGTCTTGCTCTGTCGCCCAGGCTGGAGTGCAGTGGCTGGATCTCGGCTCACTGCAAGCTCCGCCTCCCGGGTTCACGCCATTCTCCTGCCTCAGCCTCCCGAGTAGCTGGGACTACAGGCGCCCGCCAGCTCGCCCGGCTAGTTTTTTGTACTTTTTAGTAGAGACGGGGTTTCACCGTGTTAGCCAGGATGGTCTCGATCTCCTGACCTCGTGATCCGCCCGTCTCGGCCTCCCAAAGTGCTGGGATTACAGGCTTGAGCCACCGCGCCCGGCCTGATGTCAGTTTTTGACTTCCGTATAGTAGCACATCAGGTGGCAGCTGGCTGCAGCCCAGCCCCCACTGACTTTAGGGCCAGCCAAGTGGGTTCTAGTTTCAGCCCACAGGTCTTATGTCGTTGCCGAGGAACCTTTACAAGACACTTAAACCCTTAGTTTCCTCTTGTAAATGAAAATTTTAAAAAGTGCCTGACACAGAGAGAGAGGCCATCAACAAATGCTGGATACCTTCCCTTTCACTTCCCTTTTTATGGTTTTTGAAGTTTGGAAAAGAAGCTTGTTAGATTTGTGTATAGAAATAAAGAATAAATAATAGGACTTCCCTAGGTAGAAAAGAAAAACTATTTTTTTAGGGATTTTGTTAGGCATTTGCCTACTTAGAGATCATTCTGGTGGTCTGGTTCTCAGCTGTCCCCAGCCAGATGGGGAACATCGGAAACATATTATGTGCGAGCCAGTGGGTCCAGAGACAGCTATTGTGATGTCCATCAGAGGACACTGTCTTCTCCAGTGCCAGGTACCAGGTGTACTAAAGATCTGCTTTGCAGATTGACCCTGATAAGGATTTATGCACTTGAGGGCTCATCTCTGGAGACACACGGAAAATTAGCAAGGCAGAGGTTTGGAGTAAAGAAGTCTGCACAGAGTGAGCAGGTTGTATGTTGGAGAACAAGCCATGTTGGCCATTTGTTGTGAATGGTGTGAGGAAAAATGCTTCAGAAATATAGGCTTTGCTGGATCTGCAAGCACCAGCATTTTTGGTGTTCTTTTTTACTTCAGTTTTAGATTAGAAGCAGTATTGTTTCCTGATTTTGTTAAGCAGATCTTCAATATTTCATCAGCGGTATGGGTTAAGTTGGCACTAGAAACTATGCTGGGAACTACCCGTTTGTCTGGGAAAATGTGTTCCCAGTATTGCACAGTGAGTGAACTTTTCGATGGCAGTGTGTTTGTAAGTTGGGGACTGCCTGTAGGGCATTTTGTAAAGAAGAGAACATTCTTTTCAAACCAAGGGCTTCTGAGAGATAAAGGGAGTTGTCATTGGAACCAGATGCTAAAAAAGCTTGCTTGAAATTAGTTTTGATTTTACCTTAGTACAGTTGAGCCAAAATAACCTCCAGCAGGGTGTTCTTGCAATACAAAATATTAGCAGTAGACTCATGGAGGTCATCTAGTGGTTCCTGATTGCGAGTTTACGGACTGATTTGGTTTGTGATGAAAATTACATTCTCTGAAATTTATATAGAAAGCATGTATTATATATCACTTATATAATGTATTTGTTAAATATGGCAATCACCTTATGTGTTTTACAAAAAGTCATGTAGTTTTTTAATAGTTCCTGCCTTATTTTTTTTTTCCTTTTTTTTTTTTTAAGATGGAGTTTTGCTCTGCAATCTCGGCTCACTGTAACGTCCACCTCCTGGGTTCAAGCTATTCTCCTGCCTCAGCTTTCCAAGTAGCTGGGATTACAGGCGCCTGCCACCATACCTGGCTAATTTTTGTATTTTTAGTAGAGACAGGCTTTTGCCATGTTGGTCAGGCTGGTCTCGAACTCTTGACCTCAGGTGATTCCACCTGCCTTGGCCTCCCAAAGTGCTAGGATTACAGGCATGAGCCAACATGCCCGGCCAGGTCCTGCCTTATTTTTCAATATCCAGGTACATGATTCCACATATCAGGGTCCTAGATCTGCCACCTCTTGTGCATTCTTTGGCTTTTGTGATGGTCACACCCAGGGTGCCAAGTGAGAATAGATTTTTAAAAAATGACATTTCAGAAACAAACGTTTCATTATTTTTTATAGGTGTCAGTATATTGTGTATGGGGTTTAGGATTTCACCTCATTATGCTTCAGCCTGATTATTGGGTATATAAAAAGTAATTAGAATAGAATAGTATAAAGAAGAAAAAACTTTCATGACCCAAACCTAACCATTAACTAACAGTTAACACTGTTACAATTCTTTCTAAACTTTAAAAAATATATGTATGGAACCTATATGTATAAGTAAGGTTTTAGGTAAAAAGGTTTTGGATAAAATTGAGATTTTAGTTTTATTTAATTTTTATTTTTTAGAGACACAGTCTTACTCTTTCACTCAGGCATGATCATAGCTCACTGCAGCCCCGAACTCCTGGACTTAAGTGATCCTCCCACCTCAGCCTCCTGAGTGTCCAGGACTACAGAGGTGAGCCACCATGCCTGGCTAATTTTTATTTTTTCTACTTTTTGTAGAGATGAGGGTCTCACTGTGTTGCCCAGGTTGGTCTTGAACTCCTGACCTCAATTGATCCTCCCATCCTAGCTCCCAGAGTATTGGAATTACAGATGTTAGCCACTGTGCCTGGCCAAAATTGAGATTTTATACACACACACACACACACACACACAAACACACTTTTGATAATGTATCCTGAACATCTCCTGTATTACCAAATATTATTCTCAAACATGTCCTTTGGTATACACATCACATCATATGTGTAGCGTACTAAAACTTACAGCCCCATTATTGGTGACCATGTAGTTTGTTAATCCACTTTTGTGCAATGACGGGCATCTTCCTAAGTTAATTTTTTGTTCTTTAATTATCTCCTTAGGATAAATTCCTAGAAGTGGAATTCATTGGTTAAAAGACTAGACGTTTTTTATACTCCTGCCAAACTGGTGTGCAGAATTCTTGGTGCTTGCTGTTGGCAGCACTGTGAGTAGTTTCCCAGATGCAGTGTGTTGCAGGGGTGACAGTACTGAAAGGCCCCCCACCCCCTGCAAAGCATGGCAAGTGCAACAGCAAGATCTGCGATGGCAAACACCAGGAAGACAGTCATTCCCATCATCTTTTGACATTGCTTTTTTCCCCATTTTTTTGGGAGGACAATTGGTGTTCTTTGTCAATTCAGCCATATTTATTTCTTTTTTTTAAAAAATGTACCAAGATAGACTTCCTATATTATATTGCCTTTTTAAACGCCTTTCTCGCACAAAAAAGAGAGCTACCGACAGACTGTCCATTCCGTTTCAGTAGGACGCTCTTCAAACAAAGCCAGTACCATGAGGATACAGTAAAGGAGGTCTGAAATGAGCATGCCCCTGATCACCAGCCAAGCACTCTGATGACAGAGCTTGGAAGCCAGGGTCTGGGGTAAGCTAACTGGGATAACCACAGTCGTTAACGACAGATTACGGAGGAACACTCGCACAATGAGACTTTGCTTTCATCAACAGTGACAGAACTCAGGCCAGTTCTTTTGATTCTAAAAAAGTGTGAGATCAAGCCCAATGCTTACCACCTGCTAAGCAGAAAGATCTGATCCCCTTTCCCAAACCAGTTATTTGATGTGAGGCTGGAAATGGAAGAAGGGCGTCTAAAACTGAGTGGTGGGCTAGGTAGTATGGGGAATAGGGAGAGGAAGAAAGGGAAGAGCAGGGAGCAAAGGTACTTTCAGGGAGCAGTATTTTAAGTCTTCCTGCAAGAGGAAGTTAACTGGGAGATTGGAGTATAGGCTGTGCTCTTAGCATATACCAGGAAGTAAACACCTCTTAGGAGGCTGGCTTGAAGTTGTGAATTAGTAATGCAAGCTATTGATTTTTTTAAAAGTATTTGTTAAGAGTGAATTGATTTCTATAACTGTGAAAATGGCTGTAGGACAAGGTCTCCCCTGCCCAATTGTGGTTTCAGGTGCTACTTTTCACCACTTTGAACCTGGAGGACATCTTGGTTTTAGAGACTACCTGAAAAATGTGACTTAGGTTCATTGTACTTTTATTGAGGGCTTGGCGCTGGAATAAGTGTACACAGATTGCTAACATAAGATCCCCGCCCTTGATATATTCAGTTTAGTGGCAGTGAGAGGAATAATATAAATAGATAATTTTATTGTTCTGGCAAAATATACATAAAATTTATTTTCAAGTTTAGAGTTCTGTGGTAAGCTCATGTTATGCAACCGTCACCACCATTTATTTCCAAAGCTGTTTCGTCTTCTCTAACTTACACTGTGTATCTGTTAAACAATAATTCCTCCTCATCCCCAGGCCCTGACAACCACCACTCTACTTTCTGACTCAGAATTGGACTATTCTAGATACTTTAGTTAAGTGGAATTGAGAGGTGACAACATGCTAGCAGCACTTGCTCTCGGCACCTCCTCAGCCTCGATGTCTACTCTGGCGGAGCTTGAGGAGCCCTTCCACACACCACGACACTGTGGGAGCCCCTCTCTGGGCTGGCGGAGGCCAGAGCCAGCTCCCTCTACTTGCTGGGAGGTGTGGAGGGAGAGGCGTGGGTGGAAATCAGGGCTGTGCGTGGCGCTTGTGGGCCGGCCAGCGTGAGTTTCGGGTGGGCGTGGGCTCGGTGGGCCCCGCACTCGGAGCAGCCGCGTTGAGGGGCTTAGCACCCGGGCCAGCAGCTGCGGAGGGTGCAGCGGTTCCCCCAGCAGTGCTGCCGCCAGCGCTGCACTCGAATTCTCACCGGGCCGCAGCTGCCTTCCCATGGGGCAGGGCTTGGGACCTCAGCCCACCTTGCCTGAGCCTCCCCAGAGTACTGCCCCCTGCTCTGTGGCGCTTGGTCCCATCAACCGCCCAAGGGCTGAGGAGTGCAGGCGCAGGGCAGGGGACTGACTGGCAGCTGCGCCTGCAGCCCTGGACTGGGATCCACTAGGTGAAGCCAGCTGGGCTCCTGAGTCTAGTAGGGACTTGGAGAACCTTTATGTCTAGCTAAGGGATTGTAAATACACCAATCAGCACCTTGTATCTAGCTCAAGGTTTGTAACTATACCAATCAGTACTCTGTATCTAGCTAACCTAGTGGGGACTTGGAGAACTTTTCTGTCTAGCACTCCGTGTCTTGCTGAAGGATTGTAAACACACCAATCAGCACTGTGTGTCTAGCTCAGGGATTGTAAATGCACCAATCAGCACTCTGTCAAAATGGGCCAATCAGCTCTCTGTGAAATAGGCCAATCAGCTCTCTGTAAAATGGACCAATCAGCAGGATGTGGGTGGGGCCAGATAAGGGAATAAACGCAGCCTGCCAGAGCCAGCTAGCAACAACTCTCTAGGGCCCTCTTTTTTTCTTTGGGTCTTTGCAATGAATCTTGCTGCTGCTTGCTCTTTGGGTTTGCCCTGCCTTTGTGAGCTGTAACACTCACAGCAAAGGTCTGCAGCTTCACTCCTGAGGCCAGCAAGACTACCAACCCAGAGGGAGAAATGAACAACTCTGGAAGGGAGGAACGCAACAACTCTGGACGTGCTGCCTTCAGAGCTGTAATACTCACCGTGAAGGTGTGCAGCTTCACTCCTGAAGCCAGCCAGACCACGAACCCACCAGAAGGAAGAAACTCCAAACACGTCCGAACATCAGAAGGGACAAACTCTGGACACACCATCTTTAAGAACTGTAACACTCACTGTGAGGGTCGGCGGCTTCATTCTTGAAGTCAGTGAGACCAAGAACCCAACAGTTCGGAACACAGAATCACACACCATTTGCCTTTTGGTGATTGGCTAATTTTACTTAACATAATTCTTCAAGACTCATCATACTGTATTGTATGTCAGAACTGTCTTTTTGAGGCTACATATCATTGTATGTATATATCAGTTTATTCAATGGACACTGGATTATTTTCACCTTTTGACTATTGTGAGTAATGCTCTTATGAACATGAGTGTATACAAATACATAACTCGGAGGTATTGTGGGTTCGGTTGCAGACCACGGCAATAAAGTGAATATCGTAAAGTGTCACACAATTTTGTTTTGTTTCTTTTCCAGTGCACATAGAAGTTATGTTTACACTATACTATAGTCAGTTGAGTATGCAGTAGCATTATGTCTAAAAAAATTGTAGAGACCTTAATTTTAAAATGCTTTATTGCCAATGGTCATCTGAGCCTTCAGCAAATTGTAATCTTTTTGCTGGTGGAGTGTCTTGCCTTGATATTGGTGCCTGCTGACTGATTATGGTGGTTGCTGAAGGCTAGGGTGGCTGTTGCAATTTCTTAAAGTCAACAATGAAGTTTGCCATGTTGACTCTTCCGTTCATGAAATATTTCTCTGTTTTGTGTAATACTGTTTGAGGCATTTTGCCCATGGTCAAACTTCTTTCAAAGTGGGAGTCAATTTTACCATTCAACCAAGCAATCAAAAAATAAAAAATAAAAAAAATAAACATCAGTTCTCTTAAACCCTGCAACTACTTTATCAACTAAGCTTATGGAATATTCTAAATCTTTTGTTAGCATTTCAACAATGCCTACAGCATCTTCAGCATTAGCTTCCATCTCAAGAAACTACTTTCATAAGAAGAAACTTGTTTATCATAAGAAGAAACTCCTTATTTGTTCACATTTTATTATGAGATTGCAACAATTCAGTCACATCTTCAGGTTCCACTTGTAATTCTAGTTCTTTTGCTATTTCCACTACATCTGCAGTGACTTACTACATTGAAGTCTTGAACCCCTCAACATCATCCATGAAGCTTGGAATCTACTTCTTCCAAACTCCTGTTAATGTTGATATTTTCACCTCCTCCCATGAATCACAAATGTTGTTAATGGCATTTAGAATGGTGTATCCTTTCTAGAAGGTTTTCGGTTTACTTTGCCCAGATCCGCCAGAATCATCACTTTGGCAGCTATAGCCTTACAAAATGTATTTCTTTACAACTTGAAAGTCAAAATCACTCTTTGATCCATGGGCTGCAGAAGGGATGTTGTGTAGGCAGGCATGAGAATAACGTTAATCTCCTTGTACATTCCCATCAGAGCTCTTGGGTGACTAGGTGCATTGCTGATGAGCAGTAATATTTTGAAAGGAGTCTTTTTTTCTGAGCGATAGGTTTCAACAGTGGGATTCAAATATTCAGTAAATCATGCTGTAATGAGATGTGTTGCCATACTGGCTTTGTTGTTCCATTTACAGAGAGCACAGGCAGAGTAGATAGAGCATACAAGGGCCTTAGGATGTTTGGAATGGTAAATGAGCATTGCCTTCAATTTAAAGTCACCAGCTGTATTAGCCTCTAACAAGAGAGCCATCCTGTTCTTTGAAGCTTTGAAGTCAGGCATTGACTTCTCTAGTTGTGAAAGTCCTAGATGGCATCATATTTTAATAGAAGGCTGTTTCTTCTACATTGAAAAAATCTTTAGCGTAGCTGCCTTCATCAGTTATTTTAGCTAGATCTTCTGGATAACTCGCTATAGCTTCTACATCAGCACTTGCTGCTTCATCTAGCACAATATGTTAGGGATACCGTTTCTTAAGCCTCATGATCCAGCCTCTGTTAGCTTCAAACTTTTCTTGTGTGACTTCCTCCTCTGTCTCAGCCTTCACAGAATTGAAGAGAGTTAGGGCCTTGCTCTGGATTAGGCTTTGGTTCAAGGGAATGTTGTGGCTGGTTTGATCTTCTATCCAGACCAAACTTTCTCCGTATCAGTAATAAGGCTGTTTTGCTTTCTTGTCATTCATGTGTTCACCGGAGTGGTACTTTTAATTGCCTTCATGAACTTTTTCTTTGCATTCATATCTTGGCTGACTCCTTGGCATAAGAGGCCTAGCTTTTGACCTATCTTGGCTTTCATCATGCCTTCCTCACTTCTCACTAAGCTTAATTATTTCTAGCCATTGATTTACAGTTAGAGACATGTGAGTCTTACTTGAACACTTAGAGGCCATCGTAGGGTATTAATTGGCCTAACTTCAATATTGTTGTGTTGCAGGAAATCATAGGGAGGCCTGAGAAGAGGGAGATAGACAGTGGAATGCTTCAGTCAGTGGAACAGTCAGAACATATACATTAATGGATCCAATTTGCCATTTTACATGGGCGTGATTGGTGGCACCCCAAAACAATTTCTGTGGGGAAAACAAAGATCAGACTGTTACTGTGTCTATATAGAAAGAAGTAGACATAAGAGACTCCATTTTGTTCTGTATTTGAGATGCTGTTAATCTGTAACACAACCCCCAACTTTGTCCTTTCAAGACACATGTGCCGTGGTGACTCAAGGTTTAACAGATTTGGGCTGTGCAGGGTGTGCTTTGTTAAACAAGTGCCTGAAGGCAGCCTGCTGGTTAAAAGTCATCACCATTCTCTTATCTCAAGTACCGAGGGACACATACACTGCGGAAGGTCAGAAGGTCGCAGGGACCTCTGCCTAGGAAAACTAGGTATTGTCCAAGGTTTCTCCCCGTGTGATAGTCTGAAATATGGCCTCGTGGGAAGGGAAAGACCTAATCATCCCCCAGCCTGACACCTGTAAAGGATCTGTGCTGAGGAGGACTAGTATAAGAGGAAAGAAGGCCTCTTGGTAGTTGAGATAGAGAAAAGCATCTGTCTCCTGCCCGTCCCTGGGCAATGGAACATCGCGGTGTAAAACCCAGTTGTATGTTCTATTTACTGAGAAAGGAGAAAACCACGTTAGGGTTAGGGCTGAAGGTGGGACATGCTAGCGGCAATGCTGCTGTTTATGCACTAAAAAGGTTTATGGAGATGTTTGCATATGCATATCAAGGCACAGCACTTTTCCTTAAATTATTCATGTCACAGAGATCTTTATTCATGTGTCTTATTGCTGACCTTCTCCCTACTCTGATCCTATTATCATGCCACTTCCTCTTTTCCAAGATGGTAAAGATAACAATCAATAAATACTGAGGGAACTCAGAGACCAGCGTCCTCTGTACGCTGAGCGCCGGTCCCCTGGGCCCACTTTTTCTTTCTCTTTGTCTCTGTGTCTCATTTCTTTTCTCAAGTCTCTCGTTCCACCTAGCAAGAAACGCCCACAGGTGTGGAGGGGCAAGCCACCCCTTCAGTTACAATAGTAATAGCAAAGATCACTGATCACATCACCATAACATATATTATAATAATGAAAATGTGTGAGATACTGTGAAAATTACCAACATGTAACACGGAGATACAAAGTGAGCACATGCTGTTTGAAAAATAGTATTAACAAGACGTGCTCCACACAGGGTTGCCACAAACCTTCAATTTGTTTAAAAAAAAAAAGTATCTGTGAAGCACAGTGAAATGAAGTATGCCTGTATCTACTTGAGTTTCTACTTTCAGTTCTTTTGGGTACATCCCCACAACTGGTATTGCTGGGTCATATGGTAATTCTATAGTTTTTTGAGGAGTTTCTATACTGTTTTCTACAGTGGCTGTACCAGTTTACATTCCTGCCAGCAGTACACAAGAATTCCTTTTCTTTGCATGCTTGCTGACACTTGTTATTTCCAGTTTCTTGCTTTAAAAAAAAAAAAAATTAATTGCTATCCTAATGGGTATGAAAGAGCATCTCATCATGGGCCTTTTTTTTTTTTTTTTTTAAGAGATAGGGTCTTGCTCTGTCACTCAGGCTGGAGTGCGGTGTCGTGATCATAGCTCACTGCAGGCCCACGCCTTCCAAAGTGCTGGGATTATAGGCGTGAGCCACCACCAGCTAATTTTTAAAAACTTTTTTGTGGAGGTCTTGCAGTGTTGCCCAGGCTATTCTTGAACTCTCAGCCTTAAGCAATCCTCCTGCCTTGGCCTCCTAAAGCACAGGAATTATATTAATAGGTTGAGCCACTGTGCCTGGCAAAAGATGAAGTCCATCTTACCTATTTTTTTCTTTTGTTGCCTGTGCTTTCAGTATTACATGTAAGAAATCATTGCCAAATCCAATGTCATGATGCTTTATTTCTATTTTTTCTCTTAAGACTTATAGTTTTAGCCCTTAAAACAGGTATTTGATCTGTTTTGAGGTGGTGTTTTTGTTTTTTGTTTTATGTATGGTGTAAAGTAAAGAAAGTTCTAACTTCTTTTTTTTTTTTTTGGCATGTGAATGTCCAGTTTTCCCAGTACCATTTGCTGGACGATAATTTTAATATGTGAATGAAGATACTTCTGCTCACAGGAGATTTTGAGCCTAAGTATCTGGCTGCAGGGTTCTGCTTTAATATGTAGGAGGAAGAGATTCAAGCCTCTCGCTCTATCACCGGCAGACAGCACACTATAGGGAGCTTCCCTGAGGGAACTTTCTGTGTACTGTTTCCTAGAAATCTGTAGGAACCATTTCAAGTGACATGGAAGGAGGTTATTAAGGTAGGACTAGAAACATGTATTTATCGTGCTTTTTAATATCCAGTCTTCAGTTATATATGTGTTATTATTTTACAGAAGGCTTCATTGGACAAAAATTCCTTGTTAGTCTTTTTTTTAAAGAAGGAGTTTCACTCTGTTGCCCCAGCTGGGGTGCAGTGGCGCGATCTTGGCTCACTGCAACCTCCGCCTTCCAGGTTCAAGCCATTCTCCTGCCTCAGCCTCCCAAGTAGCTGAGATTACAGGCATGCACCACCATGCCTGGCTAATTTTTGTATTTTTAGTAGAGTCGGAGTTTCACCATGTTGACCAGGCTGGGCGTGACCTCCTGACCTCAAGTGATCCGCCAGCCTTGGCCCTCCCAAAGTGCTGGGATTACAGGCGTGAGCCACCTCGCCTGGCCCGTTAGTCTTTAGTATGGTGTTCTTTTTGTGTAGGGGGAGTGAATTTTGTGTGTGTGCGTGCACGTTTGCTTATTGTAGCTATTTCTCATGGTATGGAAAAAAACAGGATTTCATACTCTTAACAGGATACCCTGCACGAGGTGGGAAAATATACCTTGTGTTTTAAAGAAAAATAGTTTAACAAATGGCTTTCATCTGTGATGTACTCCAGACTTGCTGCCGCTTCATGCTCTTCCAATTGTGCCACAGGCCTGATCCCTTAGCATGTGTGCAGCTGTGGGCTAGAGGGTTGAAAGCGGTCCTGTTTCTCTTTCCTGGTGAACTCCACAGGGACACAGCTGCAGGTCTTTTTGTAACGCTCTGTATATGCACAGGAAGTCCCTTACAACCCACTCTGTTAGATCTCATTTCCTTTTCGGTTATTTGCCCTCTGTGCTCTCCGGGTGTCAGCCTGGCCTGCCTTTTCAGGGTTCAAGGAGTTGCTGGATTGGTGCCCTCTTGTGGTCTGCCTTTGATGTGTTTGGGATTTTGGGAGCTGAAGGCAAAGAAACCATAAGTGAGCCACCGAGGAGTAAGGAAGACATGACATTGAGATAACATAGGGAAGTTAAAAAAAAAAAAGTCTTTGGGTGAGGAAATTGTTTCTGAATATAACATGATAAAATCAGTTTAGGTTAATCAGTTTAACTGTATCAATAAGAAATTTCTTTGCAAAACACTAAATAAAAAGACAGCTAACTAGAAAGAATTTGTGATACAAACGAGAAATGGCCAGTTTTCTTAATATATAAAGAGCTTTTATAAATCAATAGGAAATAAAAGACCAATAACTCAACAGACAAGTGCAGATAGGATATCAACAAACCAGTTTCAGAAGAACAGAAGCCTTTTAGGCATATACATAATCTTTTTTTCTCTCTCTCTCTTTTTGCCAGCTGCTCTAGCCAGTTTACTTATTTTTTATTTTTATTTCTTTGAGACAGGGTCTTGCTCTTGTCACAAAGGCTGGAGTATAGTGGTGCAATCTCAGCTCACTGCAAACTCCACCTCCTACGTTCAAGCGATTCTCCTGCTTCAGCCTCCAAAATAGCTGGGATCATAGGTGTGTACCACTATGCCCAGCTAATTTTTGTAGTTTTAGTAGAGACGGGGTTTTGCCATGTTGGCCAGACTGGTCTTGAATTCTGACCTCAAGTGATCTGCCCGCCTTGGCCTCTCAAAGTGCTGGGATTACAGGTGTGAGCCACCGTGCCTGGCCATCTTTTAGGCATATAAAAGATGTTTACCCTCACTTAAAATAGGAAGGCAAATTAAACAGACCAAAGGTTAGATATTGTTAAGAGTAAGGGGGAAGTAGTACAGTATATATAAATCGATGGTGGGGGCTAGCTGGGCATATGTATGGAAATTTTGAAAAATGCAGATTCTTTGCCCTAGCAAATCCACTACTGGAAATCTATTCTACAAATATGTATGTATGTCCATACATTAAGTTCATTTTAGAAAAAGTTGAGACATAATTTATGTCTGTCAATGGAGGACTAGCTACAGTTCCTTCATATAATGGAATACGTTGAAGCCCTTGAAAAGGAAGCAGTCTTAAAAGTATTGACAGGAAAATCTTTGAGATACATAAGTGAATGAAGGTGCAGACAGCATGTATTAGTGTCTGTGTTTGAAAAAATTCATTCACACGTGGTTTTATATGTAGGGACTGTCTCTGAAGGGATGTACGTGAAACTGAAAACAGTAGCTGCCAGAGAAGTGATCAGCAATCTGGCTGGGAGATAGAGTAGGAAGGAG
Source organism: Macaca thibetana thibetana (assembly GCF_024542745.1). Lineage (NCBI taxonomy): Eukaryota > Metazoa > Chordata > Mammalia > Primates > Cercopithecidae > Macaca > Macaca thibetana. Next base: position 197,161,779 of record NC_065578.1, on the reverse strand, counting down.
ACAGGCTTTGTGCCTTATACTATTTTGTACCTTGTGAATTTTGCATCATGTTGGAGATGCAGAAACCAACCTCCTTGAAAAGGGCAGTCGAGAGAAGTAGAGTAAGATATTTATTCAGCGCAATGTTAATTATAAAAAGTAAAGTAAGTAGAAAGACCAGGGTAGGATCTACCAAAAAACAAACCAACAAACACAGAAAAGAAAACAAAAAAAAAAACCCCAGAATTTCATGTCTGGTTTTAGGTTGCCAAGATTTAATAATGAAGAAAGGACAGATTATAGAATTCTGAGATAGAGAATAGAGAGATAAAAATAAAATGTAATTATCTTAAAAGAAGTCAGTATACAATTGACTGAATTTACTTCACCCCTTACTAGAGGAATATCTTTCCCACCCAGGGCGGGAAGAAACTGATGGCCACCATCTTGGAGACAAGCTACCATGCATGCATATAAACATGGAAAATTGCTTGCCAGAATGGTAGCTACATTTATTTCTAGCAGTAGGACTTAGCCAATCATTTCTTTCTTTTACTTGTACTTTTTAGAAAGCAATTATTACGTTCATTTTTTAATAATGAGAAAAAGTGAAGCTTTCCATTTCTGTGTAATTCTTTGTATTTTCCTGACCTTCTCTTTTTTCACTTCCTGCAGTGTGAAAACCCTTTCTCCCATTGGGCTGTCTTGGTTCATCATCAGTAAAACTTCCGTATTCTCAACCCTTTCTTTTGAGTGTCCTTTACCTTTTCTGTCAAAAACTTACTCTTTCCTGATTTCCCTGTTTTCCCTGCCAGGCCTTGGAGAAGCTTTTCCCACATGCTGCTTATATTTGGGCCTTAGTGCCTAGAGGTGGGAGGTGGTGCTTCCTTCTTACTTCCTATTTCTTTCAGACCATTCTCCCTCCCTTCCTCCTGCCTAAAACCCCAGCTTTGGATGTCACATTACCAGAGCCACTCACTACTCCTGAGCTATTTCTCTGTGATTTTATCTCCTACCTTACTGTCTCTTTCTTTCCAATATCATTCCTTCCTTTAGTTCTTGGCAATTTCAGTGTAAACATAGGTAATCGACTTTAGCCATTATCTCTCTGTACCTTAGACCTTATCATTACCAGTAATTGCAGTCCTCCATAACCTTAATTTAATGCATCCCATCCTCTGAGGACAACCTTCTATTTTATGAATTTACTTCTCTACTACTTTTATTTTAAAAACAAAAGAGACAACGGTAGATGGAAACTTGATTCTGCCTTTATAAGCACTGATTGTCTGTGCTCCACAATAACCTGGGCCATTTCCTGGACCACCCAGCCTGCTTCTTGAGGGAATGCTTTGTGATTTTGATTGTTTATAGATATTATGCTGGACCCCTGTTGACTCCAGTAGGGATGACACCATGTTTGAGAGACTGAAGAAAAGACCTGGAAATACCGAAAGAGACATAGGGTTTATTTGGGGGACTCTCATACAGAGCTGTCCAGTGACGATGGGCTTGGCAGGAAGCATGCTGCTACCTTTTGTAAAAAACATGTAGAGTATATAGCATTTTCGTTTAGCATCCTCCACCTGGCAGCCTCCCAAAACAAAGGGTCTTCATCCCCTGCATTAAAAGGGGTAGGCCAGGGGTTTGGATGTCTTTAATAGATAAAGAATGAATCTCCAGGTTGGCCACTCGGATTTCTCAGCCTGGAACTCCAAACCAACACTCTTCTCATTCTTAGGATATGCTTCAGTTATGGCTATCAGGTGCCTCTGCCATACAACAGAAATTTTTTTTTTTTTTTTTTTAACGTAAGAATTCCTTTTCTTCCATCTATACGTTGTTAAAATGGAAGATTTTTTTTTTTTTTTTTCTTTTTTTACCAAGGACATGAAAAGCCTTGCAGTTGCTTGGGCATGCTAGGAGAGGGTGCTGTCCTTTGCCCTGGTGTTTTCTTAGGTGGCCGTGGCAGGAACACCAACTCTAAGGAAATGGGTGCTTTTTCTTTCTTTCCTGGAACATAATGTATAATCACTAGTGTGTTGTTTTAATTGTGTAATGTGGTTTAATAGTATGATAATGTAGTTTTGTGCTGTTTTATAGATGTGAAGAAAATAAAACTAATGGGAATGAATCAGTGATGAAGTTTTCAACTGAGTTACCAAAAAAAAAAAAAAAGCTTCTTAATGGAATTTCCTGGAAAGATTTGTCTAAATGAAAATTTGGTGGATCTTAAAGAAGATAATAATTTTTATTGAACATATAGTTTGTGCTAGCCACTATCTTAGGCATGTAGCTTATTAACACTTACGGCCCATTTCTGGAGTGGATATGGTTACCTACAGTTTAAAACAAGGATGCCAGTGTTCTAAGAGGTTGAGTTGCCTGAGATATCACTAGTGTGGTAGAGTCAAGAATCAAGCCAGGTCCTGTGTGCCCTGCTCAGCCTGACTGTAAAGGACTATGTAGGGAAACTCTCTGAAACCACGTTTTTCCTCTACTCTCACACCACAACAGTTAACACAGAAGACTTCTGTGACCAATTGTGGTGAGAGAGGGGGGATTTCCTCCCACAGCTAGGCACAGACACCAGTTGAGTGTCCTCCAATTTACTTGCTACACTATTTACCTGGAGAGTGTCAAATCCCACAGGTTGGACACTCAAGTCTCTAAGACTGCCCGTGCCCCCTGTAGACATGCAAACCTGAGCTTCTGGAACTTCTGACTTCAGGTTGGGATTCCCATAACCTACCCCCTCTTTGGGTTTGATTAATTTGCTGGAGTGGCTCACAGAACTCAGGGAAACACGTATGTTTACTGGTTTATTATAAAGGATATTTTGCAAAGGACACAGAGGAAGAGACGCATAGGGCAAGGCCTGGGGAAAGAGGTGTGGAGTTTCCAGCCCCTCCCTGGTGTGCCACCCTCCAGGAACCCCCAGGTGTTCAGCTCTCCGGAAACTCCGTGCACCCAGCCCTCTTGGATTTTTTGAAAGCGTTCCTTCCTACAATGCTCAGCCCTCTCAGGGGAGGGTTTGAGACCCACAATCTGAAAGGTGCGGAAAGATTAGATTCCTGCCTCGTGCCAGGTGAAAGGAAGGCAGGAAAGAGATTCTGTTTCCTGAGGCCTAACACACCCAACAGTATCACAAAAGATTGTAACAAGGGCTGTGGGAGTTATGAACCAGGAACCGTGGCTGAAAACCATTATAAATCATAACACCACAAGGACCTATATTTTGCTTTTTAGAACATTGTAGTAGGTGGGTAGTTTTCATCCGTCTTGCTTCTTGAAATCCATCTTGCCCAGAAGTTTATTGGGCATCTCTATGGAAACACAACACCTCTCTTAAATGGCAATTTCACACATCTGCAGCCTAATAATTGCTACTCATTTTGAAGACCCTGAAGCACACCACTGGATCTGGAAGTGACTTCTTAGTCACCAAGGAAACAGTAGATTAAGTCCTGTGCTCAGTATAGTTTTACTTCTAAGTTGAGTATTTAGTAAGTATGATAAATTATTAACCAGGATATTTGATGAGGTAGACACGCCTATATTCCAGACAGCAGCGGTTTACCATTAGAGCAAACAGAACACACCAGGAAAAATTCTGCAGGACAAGTTTGTAAAATGGAATGATACATCTTTATGACATACATCCTCTGCAAGGAGATAAAAACAGTGTATGTACAGAGTGTACATAAATAAAATTTGAAGAAAGTACTCACATCCTCTGTGATTTAAAAAAAAGAAATTGAATATACCCATTAAAAAAGTGACAGGTGTATTAGTTTTCTATGCCTATAGTAATAAGTTACTACAATCTCGATGACTTAAAATGACAGAAATTCATTCTCTTTTAGTGCTGGAGGCTGTAAGACTGAAATTTAGGTGTGGACAGCATTGACCTCTTCCGGAAGATCTGAAGGAGACACATGCCTCCATCCTGTCTCCCAGCTTCTGCTGCTATTCCTTGCATCACCCCAGTCTCTACTTTCACCTTTACATGGCTTTCCCTCGTGTCACTCTGTCTTCACTTTTTCTGTTTCTTAGAAGGACACGTGTCATTGGGTTTAGGGCCCACTCTGATTCAGGATGATCTCATCGCATGATCTTTAACTTAATTACATGTGCAAAGACCTTTTTTCCAAATAAGGTCACATTTTGAGGTTGGGGGAGTTAGAACATGATTGTGTATTTTGGGGGGCAACAATGTAACCCTCTTATAGCTCGTCCACTGGCCCCCCAAAATTTGTACTGTGTGCAGAATACGTTCACCTCATCCCAATTAATTATTAACACTGCTTTGTGAGGAAAAATTAAGAATTTTGAAAAGTGAGAGGCTAAATTTCAGGGGTAAATAAAAAGACAAATGGCAGAAGATGGATGGTCGCTAATCTTTTTTTTAGATAAACATTTTGTTTTGAGATAGTTGTAGGTTCACAAACACTTGTAAGAAATAATACAGAGAGATCCCATGTTACAAAAGACACCAGGATGTTGACATTGACACAGTGAAGATACAGAACATTTCCATCACTGCTGCTGTTTTGCTGTTTATTACCTGCCCTGGATTTCCTGCCCCTCCGCCACTCCCTGTCCCTAACCCTGGTCCACCACGAATCTGTTCCACAATTTTATATAAATATAGCCATACTGTGTGTAACCTTTTGGAATTGCCTTTTCTTACTCAGCACAGTTCTCTGGAGATTCCTGCAGGTTGTTGTGTATCAGCAGTTGTTCCTTTCTATTGCTGAGTAATAGTCCATCGTATGGATATACCATAGTTTAACCATTGGCCTAATGAAGGCCATCTGGGTGGTTTCTAATTTTCGGCTCTAACAAAGCTTATGTGAACATTTGTGTATATATTTTTGTGTGACTGTGTTTTCATCTCTGTGGGATGAGTACAATTGCTGGATCATATGGTAGTTTAGTTGCATGTTTGTTATTTTTTTAATACGCTTTTTTAAAGAGCAGTTTTAAGTTCCTAGCAAAATTGAGTAAAAGATAGAGATTTCTCTGATTCCCCTTGGCCCGACACATGCACAACCTCCCCCATTATCAACACACCCCCCATCAGAGAAGTATGTTGGTCCTGGTCACGAACCTACATTATCACATCCTTATCAACAAGTTCATAGTTGACATTAGGGTTCACTCTTGGTGTTGTACATTCAGTAGGTTTGACAAATGTATAATAACATGTTATCCACCATTATAGCATCATACAGAATAGTTTCACTGCCCTAAAAAAATCCTCTGTGCTCTGCCTATTCATCCCTGCCTTTCCCCTAACCCCTGGCAACCACCGATATCATTGTTGTCCCTATAGTTTTACCTTTTTTAGAATGTCGTATACTGTAGTTGAAATCATACAGTATGTGACCTTTTCAGATTAGCTTCTTTCACTTAGCAATATGCATTTAAGGTTTCTCAATGTCTTTTCATGGCTTGCCAGCTCATTTCTTTTTTTTTCTTTTCTTTTTTTTTTTTCTTTTTTTGAGACAGAGTCTCGCTCTGCCACCTGGGCTGGAGTGTAATGGCGCGATCTCGGCTCACTGCAGCCTCCACCTCCCGGGTTCAACTGATTCTCCTGCCTCAGCCTCCCGAGTAGCTGGGACTGCAGGCATGTGCCATTACACCCAGCTAATTTTTGTATTTTTAGTTGAGACAGGGTTTCACCATGTTGGCCAGGGTGGTCTCGATCTCCTAACCTCATGATCCGCATGCCTCGGCCTCCCAAAATACTAGGATTACAGGCGTGAGCCACCACGTCCGCTGCCAGCTCATTTCTTTTTGGCACTGAATCACATTACATTGTCTAGCTGTACCACAGTTTACTCATTTACCTACTTTAGTACATCTTGGTTGCTTGCTTCCAAGTTTTGGCAATTATGAATAAAGCTTCTTAAATACCATGTGCAGGTTTTTGTATGAACATACATTTTAAACTCCTTTGGGTAAATACCAAGGAACATGGGTGCTGGATTGTATGGTAAGACTGTTTAGTTTTATGGGAAACTGCCAAATTGTCTTCCAAAGTGGCTATACCATTTTGCAGTCCCAGCAATGAGTGAGAGTTCCTGTTGCTCCACATCCTTGTCAGCACTTGGTGTTGTCAGTGTTCTACATTTTGGCCATTTTAATAGGTATGTAGTGGTACCTTGTTTTAATTTGCATTTCCCTGATGACAATAGATGTGGAACATCTCTTCATATGCTTATATGTCGTCTATATGTCTTCTTTGGTGAAGTGTCTGTTAAGGTCTTTAGACCATTTTTTGTCAGGTTTGTTTCTTACTGTTGAATTTTAACAGTTTTGTGTTTTTATTTTTTGGTATATTTTGGATAATAACCTCTTTCAGGCATGCCTTTTGCAAATTATTCTCCCAGACTGTAGCTTGTTGTCATTCTCTTGGCAGGGTCTTTTGCAGAGCAGACCACCATGCCTGGGTTGAGGTTCATTTTTTTGGTCAATGGATATCCATTCAGTTGCTTCAGCACCATTTCTTGAAAAGGCTGTCCTTCCTCCACTGAATTGCATTTGCATCTTTGTCATATCAGTTACTTATATTTGTGTGGGTCTGAAATAAGAGATTGGCCCATATCTACTGATTATTGTGTCGGTTTCACAAATTAATAAAAGAAAATCATCATATTCATAGGACGTTTGCTTTTTATTATTTAATATTATTATTTTGTCAGTAGTAGATTAGCCCTGAAAATTTATGATGACTTTCAGTGTGATGAACTTACTCCTCCTTGTACAGGAACATGGTCTGTGTGGCTTTGGGAGTTCTTTTTTTTTCTCTTTTTTGATTCTTGGAGTTTTGGGGCCCCGGAGATGGTGGTGATGAATGATGAATTCAGCAAAACTTAGAAAGGAACAGTCGAGGGAATTGAGACAGCCAATAGAGGACTTGAACCCCTTTCTTCAAATGCTATGAGGAATAAATAATAAGATTGGTTTTCAAAGATGTGAAAGAGACTCTCAAAAAGGAAGGGAAGTGGGTGCTTGGCATTGCTTTCTCTTTCCTTCCCCTGTTGCTCTGTATTTGGGCATTAGATGTGGGTGCTGGAGGAGAAATTAAGAAGAAATTTTAAAAAATCTTGATAACTAGACAGTCTGATTTCTGATTTTCCAGTTTGGATAAGCATTACTACATGGAAGAATTAACTAAAATATACTTTGTACAACAAAGCACTGTTGTGCTGTTACATCCACATTAAATGTTTACTCATGTGTGGCCTGCAATTTGGAAAGATTCAGCAGAGGATCCAACTGGCACATTGTGCTCTCTTGATCTATTCAGTTTTTTAAAGACAGAGGAAAGTCAGCTTTCGTTTTGTGTCTCATACCCAAGGACTTCAGTTCTTTCTTTCAGTCCATAATTTCTGTAATAAGCGTATTATCTTTGCTCAGTAGACCAGTCCCTAGCAAATGGGTGGGTTTTGGCGTGTCACCCAGGATAAGGGGCCCAGTTTGTTGTTTTTCACTATCCCAATTTGCCTCTTAACGCTCAAGTAAAAGGGGAAAGAAATAGACCCAGCCTCACTTGCACCCACAAGTCAGTAATAATTAATCTTCTAGCAGGTCTCCTCTTTGTTTCTACCTCTTGGAGAGGGCATCATAAGCGGCAGTTCACCAAAGTTAGCAACAAGCCTGGATCTATTCAGGTTTTTTTGGTGCGTGCGCATGCGCGCGCGCGTGTGTGTGTGTGTGTGTGTGTGTGTGTGTGTGAGTGAGTGAGTGAGATGCCTTTTGTGTTTGTCCTGTGGGGACAAGTACAAAGTAGGATCCATAGATTCCATATTCAGCCTTAGCATAAAGACTGAAATTAATTACTATTCTTTATGGAATAATTTTAATTCAATTGCGAGGGATACATTGCCCCTTGAATCTCAAGCATAGCCCTATTTTGTCTTTGCTTGGTGGTAGCTGTTAACCAGGCTCTGGGTGAGCGTAGAACTTGGTCTCACATAAGCCGTGTAGACACCTCTTTGCCTTTTTGTTTAAGATGATGTAGCAGGCTAGGCGTGCTCCCAGCACTATGGGAGGCCGAGGCGTGTGGATCACTTTGGGTCAGGAGTTTGAGACCAGCCTGGCTAACATGTTGAAACCCCATCTCTACTAAAAATGCAAAAAATTTGCTGGGTGTAGTGGTGCACACCTATAGTCCCAGCTACTCGTTAAGGCAGACGAATTGTTTGAACCTGGGAGGCGGAGGTTGCAGTGAGCTGAGATCACTCCACTATACTCCAGCCTGGGTGACAGAGTGAGACTCCGTCTCAATAAAATTAAAAAAAAAAAAAAAAAAAAAGATGATGTAGAAGAACCATAGTTCTCATTTTTGGCCAATTTGCCTTCCAGATTTTCTCCGTCATGTTTACCTATACCTTTTATGTGGTTATAGTCAGAGTATTTGTACTATATTCTCCATTATCTCCTGTCCTCATATTTATTTATTTACTCAGGGTGTTTTCTTATTTTCCCCCTATCTTGATCAATTTCACCGTAAGTTTGTTACTGGGCAAGAGGGTAGACATGTTGATTCTTACTCTACTGCTTTTTAAAATGGGTTTACCAGTTCACAGCACAACAGCCGGCATGAGTGTACCAGTTTTGATGTGGTAAAGTTTTAAACAGTTGGTCTCCTCATTTCTGCTCCCGAAAGCACCCACGTGGGCTCATGTGTTTCCCAGAGGATTAATCCCAACCCCCTTAAGCATGGACTTAGACACCATTTTCAACCAAAGGATGAGCTGTAGGGGATCAGAAGTGACCTACCTTTCTCTTTTCTTGATGAAATATTTATCAGAAAAATCAACTTCTAAGAAAGTCCAACAAACATGTGCTTTGCAGAGCCCCTCAGGGAGTAAATTACAGAGCCTTGCTGAGAATGTTTTGCTCCTGGTGGTTCCAGTGTATTCAGTGTACACATGTTGGCTTGTGGCTCTTTTCTCATCAGAAGATTTCCATCCCCTTCTGATGAGGTGGCAAGACAAGCCAAAGCAGTTGTGTGGTGGCGAAGAGCACGCATCCTGAAGCCAGCCCACCTGACTTTGAAGACAGGCTCAACTGTTTTTCAGACGTTTGACTTTGGTCTGAGTCACTTAATCTGCTTCTCTGACTCAGTTTCTTCTTATGTAAAATAGGGATAATAAGAATACCCACTTCATAGAGTTGATTTGAGGATTAAATATAACCAAGTATATATGAAGCCCTTAGAATAGTTCCTGGCATATAGCATGTTTTGTGTGTTAGCTATTATTATCATCACTCAGTTAATTTTGAACCACTTAATTTCCAGGTGCTGGTGAGTCTAAAGAGCAGAGCCAAACATGTAATTACATAAACCCAGAAGCGAATGTTTCAAATGTCTTTTCTAGTAATAGAGCTTAATGAGATTGGCACTTTAGGGAAAAGTCCTAGGAACCCGTTTATGTTGGTGACTGTTGATCAACCAGAAGATTTCTCAGACGCAGTCTAACATCTGCGTCTTTCTAGGCTGGACTACCTTTGCTGCACCAGCAGATGGATCAGGAGTTAAAACTGGGAGCTTCTGTTGTGGGGAATCTTCGTCTTCTACTGTTAATAGCCTTTTGGGTTTCCCTCTCCTGGGTACTACTTTTCTCTATGGAGAGCTTGGTCTGTGGCACAAACAGGTGCTGAAAGGGGGAAGATACACCTCTGGGTAAATATCTGGAGGTAGGCAGGTGACAGAGTGCCCAGTGGTCTGGGGACACTGGTTCAGGCGAATGTTCATCACCTTACCCTTTAAAACTCACATGGAAATGGCTTGGCTGATAAGTTACTTGTGGTTCCTGGGATAATTAAGGCAGCCTGATAGACCAGGACAAAGGATTTCCTCAGCTTTCCAGAGAACATTTCTACCAAGAGCCATGTACTAAGGAGTGCTGGTTATGTGGGTGTTGACATCAGTATTAGTATCACTTCTGTTGAAAGTGACAGAAAACTTCTAAAACAGGGTGTAAAGATAGTCTACCTCATTCTTTCAGAATGTTTGTGCTGCTGTAACAAAATACCTGATACTGTGTAATTCATGAAGAACAGAAATTTATTTCTCACAATTCCGGAGGCTGGGAAGTCCAACATCAAGGTAGTGGCAGGGTTGGTGTCTGGTGAGGGCTGCTGTCTGCTTCCAAGGATGCACCTGGTTGCTGAATCCTCTGGAGGGGACTAATGCAGTGTCCTCACATGGCAGAAGAGCAGAAGAGAATGAATCCACTCCCTCAAGCCCTTTCATAAGGGGCCTCATCACCTCCTAAAGGCCCACCTTCTAGTACAATCACATCAGCAGTTAAGTTTCAGCATTTCAGCATGTGAATTTTGCGGGGGACACATTTAGACCTTAGCACTCACTCTTTTTTTTTTTTTTTGAGACGGAGTCTCGCTCTGTCACCAGGCTGGAGTGCAGTGGCGCGATCTCAGCTCACTGTAACCTCTGCCTCCCGGGTTCAAGCGATCCTCCTGCCTCGGCCTCCCAAGTAGTTGGGACTACAGGCACATGCCACCACGCCCAGCTAATTTTTTGTATTTTTAGTAGAGATGGGGTTTCACTATGTTGGCCAGGATGGTCTCGATCTCTTGACCTCGTGATCCGCCTGTCTCGGCCTCTCAAAGTGCTGGGATTAGAGGTGTGAAGCACTCACTCTTAATGGCTCTCAGCTCTAATTGTTTGAATCTTGGGCTTTTATTTAGCTGCTCTCCAATCCTTAGCATGATAGCAATGCTGCAAGGTGGCTGCTTGAGCTTCAGCTATCAAGTCTTCATTTGAGTCAACAGGAAAGAATGTCAAAAAAGGCAACAGTTGCATAGTCATGAGGAACTGCAAAGGAGGCTGAAAATGCATTTTGTGTGCCCAGCTAAAATTCAAGGACCGATGGCTCGAGCCCAGGAGTTTGAGGTTGCAGTGAGCTAAGATCACACAACTTCAAAAAAGACTTCTGATAAATTTGGACATTTCTGTTTAACAGACATTTGGGAGACACACCCCCACCCCCCACCCCAGGTGCCTGAGAAGAAAAACTTAATCACACTCTTGGTCCTTATGCTCCAAAAGCTCTTCGGTTATTTGATTGACCCATGGCTGCTTTTTGGTACTGGAGAGAGAGCCTTATTAGTAATTTAGTGAGTTTCTAATTTAGATCCTGTATGTGATGGGGTGGGTGGGTGGTGGTGATTATATTGTAGCTAGGAGCTCCTAGTCAGCAATGCATGGGGTCTAGGGCCATCCGTGACTTCAAGAATCGATGGCCTAGGGCAGCCCACTTGGGTCCCCTTACACACTGTGGAAGCTTTGTTCTTTTGCTTTTCACAATAAATCTTTCTGCCGGGGGTGGGGGGCGGGGGCGGGGAGGGGGGAAGAATAGATGGCCTTGCAGATATTCTGGGGAAGCATTTGAGTGACATCTCTCTGTTGTGCCACTTAACCAGTTGAATAGGAAGTTGAGCCAGCAGGTTTGAACCTTGTTCTTAGTTTTAAACCAGGGCAAATTACTGGTGCTTTGGTTTTCTAATGCTTGTAAATTAGAGCTTCTGAGCCTTGTGGGGAGCAACCCCTACCCACAAAGGAGTGATGTAATGTCTGGGGGCCGCGATGGTTTCTTCCTTTGAGATGGATACCATATAAGCTAGTGGTGATACTTACTTAATGATAGTGACAGGGAAAGCTACTGCCAAGAGTAATTGATGTGACCCACACATAGTCCCAGAGCCAAGGAGCTAGATGGGGTCTTCCTGCCTGAGGAAGCCAAGCTTCTGGCGTTCGGGCATTCTTCTCTGCTGTGATGTTTCCCATCCTGGAAAGCAGGAAGGAAATGATTAATCAGTGTGCCTCACCTGGAGCTGATTGGCTGTGGTTGCTAAGTTTTCCTCCCTCTGAGCAGCCCTCCCTGTGATTCTGAAGCAGCTCATCCAGAGTGTTACAACAGACATCTTGATGGGATTCAAAAATGTTGGGCAGCATGGTTATCTGGTCTTCTTCTGTAAGGATGACTGTGAGATGTGCCAGCCCATTCCTTTAGGGACACACCCAGCCCGACGCCCTCCCGAGGGCTGCGCTGCTCTGAGCTGTCCAGGCTTGGGCTATGTCAGGTTCTGAGCACTGAAGTGTAGTGGAGGGTATATGACAAAGAGGCGTCAGAGCTGATTGCCCTGCTTGTTTTCTTTTACTCATCCAGTGGTCTTGGAACTGGACAAGAGGATTTTGTGGATTAGATCCTGGAAGACACACACTAGAACTAGCATAGCAAGATTGTGTCTAGGCTGTCAGAGCCACCTCCAGAGTGAGAACGAGTTTCGAGAACTATCCTTTCTGTAGCAATACAGGAACCTGTGCTGGCTCAACAGCTGCCCTTTTGGAAACTGCCAGCTGAAGGGGCCTGTTGATAAGCTGTTGACTGCTACTGTGGCTTCCCAAATGGGAGGTCTCTGCTAAAGGAGTTCATTGTTCAGCATGTCTAGTGGACCCTGGCTCCTAACAGCTGGATTCTTTTGAACATAATAAACATTTCTAGAACAGGTTTTCTTGGTGGGCTTTTAGCTTCCTTTTAATAGGCACATCACTTGCCTGCCTTTAGTTCTAGAAGTTCAACATAAATGTTGACTTTAATGATGCAGTGGGACAAAACAGTATTATATTTCTCATCAGTTCCCTCCCTGTCTCCCTTCCCCTGTCATTGTTTTCCAGAGTTAGAGTACGTTTATGGAGAATATTGGGGTGGATGCCAAAGCGGCTTATGTTCTAAAATCGTGAAAAGAATTGTGCAGTTGGAGTTAGACCTGTGGTTTGAGACTCAGCTTTGGGACTGAGCAAATCATTTCATGGGATCAGTTTTCTAAGCTTCAATTTCCTCATTAGGAAAAAAGAAGACAAAGTAATATTTCTTTGTAATAGAATTAAATGAGATAATGTCTTCAGAATGCCATATAAGTAAAGAAATTGTGAATCACCTGCACTGATTTCTTCCATAGGTTTTTTTTTTCCTTTCTGAAAATACCTTGTATTGACCTTCGCCTAACTTTGTATTTGGACAACAGGCCACAGTCCTAGCAGACCTTTAACCCTCCTGACTCCAATTTCAGTAATGTGTTAGAAGTGGCAGGGACAGAATATATTCTGGATTCATTACACTAAATATAGAGATATATACAAAACGAGGCTGAACTCACACTCCAGTGGGCGGTGTCAGTTTGCCTGTGAGACAGCGCCATGCAGCTGCAGCCACTAAGTGTCTAGGCACTGGAGACGGACTGCTGGAGTGGGAATCCTGGCTCCATTCGACCTCTCTTTGCCTCCATGTTTGCCATCTGTGGTGTGAGTGTGATAATAATTCCCATCACATAAGCTTGTGGTATGCACATGAGATCATTTTGAAGTACTGAGCCTAGTACCCAGCATATAGAAAGAAATGGGGCTTTTATTATAGTAATACTAATTTTTAATTGTGGTAAAATACACACAACATAAAATTTACCATCGTAACCATCTTTACGTGTACATCTCGGTGGTGTTGAGTATATTCACATTATTGGATGGCCAAATTCCAGAACCCTTTTATTGTGTAAAACAGAATAAGACAAAGTATATCCATTCAACAACTCTTCATTTTCCCCTCCCCTCAGCCCCTGGCAACCGCCATTTAACTTTCTGTTTCTGTGAATTTGACTACTTTACATAGTGGAATCGTATGGTATTTGTCTTTTTGTGACTGTTAGTATAATGATTAAGTCTTAGCCCACTGTAACAGTTGTACCCTTTCATGTTTTAGATTTCTGTAGGCTCAGGATTGCCTGCCTTCTCAAACCCTGGTTATTGGTGGATTATTTCTCTTTCTTTTCTTTTTTCTCTCCTATTTTTTAGAGATAGTCTTGCTTTGTTGCCCAGGCTGAAGTGCAGTGGCATGATCATAGCTCACTGCAGCCTTGATCTCCTGGGCTCAAGCAGTCCTCCTGCTTTAGCCTGCCACACGTAGCTGGGACCACAGGCACAAACATCATGCCTAGATAATTTTTGAATTTTTGTAGAGGTGGGGTCTCACAGTGTTGCCCACCCTGGGCTTGAACTCCTGGGCTCAAGTGATCCTCCTGCCCTAGCCTCTCAAATCACTGGGATTATAGGTGCACGCCACTGTGCCCAGCTGAATTATTCTTAAGGAACAAGATGACACTTCAGAGCTCAATTTCATCCTTTTGAAGAGAGGGGCAGGATTAGGCAAAAGGAGAACACAGAAATGATAGTGAAAGAGATACAGAGGTGAGCATTAAGTAAGCAAAAGAGCATTTATTCAGGGCAGAGTAGAGTTTCTTTGTGGGATTCCTTCTTCCCTCTCTGCCTTCTTCCCTACCAGGTAAAAATTCAAACCTACACAGTAATAGAGAGGATGATATAACCAAACCCTAGGGACCTGTCAGCCAGATTCAACAGTTACCAGATTTTTTAGGGCCCATTTGTAACATGGCCCAGGTGGAAGAAAATGCCTAAAAAATCTAGATTAACCTAGAGGCAGGTGTTTCTTTGCTTATTTGTGCAATTTTATTTATGTCCTTCCTGATAAAGGGCTTCTTCTGCCTTGGGACTTCTTACTGTCTAAGGTTGAGGTAAAGAGCCAGGACTCTATGAAACCGAGTTACTTTAACTTCATCCATGCAGGAGAGCACATGTGGCTTCTAAGGGTGGTCATAATGGAGTGTTTGGCGCAGGGCCTGTTGCCTAGTAAGTAATCATTTACACTGTCAGCAATGGTGGTGTGTTTGTAGAAGGGAAGGGTCACCAGCCAGGTCCTTGAAAACACGGGACTGAGATGTGCAGCTGGGGGTCAACACAGTTATACTGTATCATTGATCAAGGATTGGGATGAACGCTGATTTTCTAGAATTGCACCTACTGTATGTTCATTATCCCATTTTACTGGCCATTGTACAGGTTCTATCCTCGATTGTGCTGAGTTAAGGGAAACAGTTGTTTATCTGCAAAATTAGGTAGTGTAACTTTTTAATATGCTTTTTTGATGGTGATGGGATTGCCATTTACATTAAAAACCTTTTATGGGTTTTAAGTATAAATAAAAATACCACAATTTGAATAACTAGAGAATATATATTTGGCTTCATGGATCACTTTGTTGTTTTTGTTCTTTGGAATTCTAGGAGGAATTCTGTCTACTAATAAAGGCTGTAGACTTTACCCTCCTATAACCTTAGTATATAAGAAACGTCCTAAGATAGATGCCTGGGAGGAAAAGGAAATTGAGGGCCTACAGATGTTTAAAAACTTATAGTTTATAATTGCATAGAGCCTTTGATTTCTCCACCTCCCCCCCCCCCCCCGTCCCCATCCATCTGTAGTACCCAGAGAGCCTTTGGTTTTGTTGTAATATTTTCACTTTTGAATCTAGTTTATCATATGAATCTGTTTTCTGTTACATTTTGGGGCATGGGAGGATCTGCGTTCCCAAAATCCAGAGTAGTTTTAAATGTTTTTCTGCGTCAATATGCAAAAGTATCATGAAAGCAAAATAAATTGAAAATAATTGAGTCAAAATATTATTGTTCCTCCAAAGATCCTTACTTAGTCGTGTGTCACAACTTGTATAACAGGACGTATTTTGCAAACCTGTTTAGTTTGCACTGACTTGTGCAACAGGAATGGCCAGTTTTCCTTATGCCCAGGGCAGTCAAACACAACTTTATAAGAATTGTAACTTTAAAAGATTTCATGTTTTGTGTGTGTGTGTGTGTGTGTGTTGTTGTTAAAATCAGTTGGTGAAATAAATTCAATAGTAAAACTTCTAAGATTGAGTCATTAAACCTCTAAATATGCTGGGAGTTTTTTCTGTTCTATTCTGTTCTTTTTTTTTTTTGGATACAGTCTCACTCTGTTGCCCAGGCTGGAGTACATGGCACGATCTCAGCTGACTGCAACTTCCGTGTATTGGGTTCAGGCGATTTTCCTGGCTCAGCCTTCCGAGTAGCTGGGACTACAGGCATGTGCCACCATGCCCGGCTAATTTTTGTATTTTTAGTAGAGGCAGGGTTTGACCATGTTGGCCAGGCTAGTCTCAAACTCCTGACTTCAGGTGATCCACCCACCTTGGCCTCTTAAACTGTGGGATTATAGGCATGAGCCACCGTGCCTAGCCTAAATATGCTGTTTTTCATCTCTATTATCCGGTCAACCAGTTTCTTTCCTCCTTTTTTGGAGACAGGGTCTCACTGTGTTGCCCAGGCCGGTCTCAAATTCCTAACCTCAAGCAATCCACCCCCCTCAGTCTCCCAAAGTTCTGGGATTACAGGCATGAGCCACCGTGCCTGGCAGGTCAACTAGTTTAATTAGAAGACTTGGGTTATGTCTTCTACAGCTTATGTAATATAGACATGTTTATTTTTAAATTAACCTTTGTATGAAATGAAAAAAGAAATCAGTTATTTGATAAATACAATCCTTCACTGCCTCATTCTGTTGAATGCACTTGTTTCATAATTTTCCTTTTATGAAGAGCATATGTTATCGAAGGGAAAAAAGGGGCAGATACATATATTACTATGTTTTTTCTTTTTTTTTTTAATTTTAGGATACATGTATTACTAACAACACACACAAAGCATGTAGGTTTGAGTTCATTTGGAATTGTGTTCTCCACTCTTGGTTGGGATACCCCTAAGTTGTTTTAGATGTTGGTGGTGTTTGTGTTCTTTGTCACCCTGTCTATGGTGGCACACATTTGTGAAAAGGCCACCTGGTTTACTGTAGGTGTGGAGAAGTCCATGGCTGTGGACTGGAGCAAAAGTAACCAACAGAAGTAGGATTAACGCTGTGAGCATAGCCTCCTGCTAACTAGCTGAGCTTTCTGGCCGTGGTTTTTGGTTCTATTGAAATAAAGAGATGTGCAGGGGCTGAGTGGCGTTCCATGCGTGTGCGGTCACCTTGTGATTCCAAGACGCTGTGGCCCCTCAGCACATCCTCACCGTGCCCTCATTCTACTTTCTGCTGCTGCTGCCTTTTTTGTCTGTCTATACCAGGGTGCAAGCAGGCAGGATCAGTTAGCCCTACCTTTATCAGTGGCTTTCGGAAAGGATCTTCTGGAGGAGGAGGTGGTGTGTGCTACCCTCCTTCCCTCACCATCACTGCAAGTACCTGAGAGTAGTAAGTTGTGTTAAGGAAAGGGAGGAAGGGACTTTGGGGATCCTAAGACTTCTCTGTCACAGGCGTGTCAGGTGGACTCTTCTCTATTAGCCTTTTCTTTCTTTCTTTTTTTTTAAATTTAACTTTTAAGTTCAGGGGTTTGTTATATAGGTAAACTTGTGTCATGGGGGCTTGTTGTACAGATTATTTCATCACCCAGGTATTAAGCCTAGTACCCATTAGTTATTTTTTCTTATCCTCTGCCTCCTCCCACCCGCCACCTCCAGCAGGCCCCAGTGTGTATTGTTCCCCTCCCTGTGTCCATGTATTCTCATCATTTAGCTCCCACTTATAAGTGAGAACATGTGGTATTTGGTTTTCTCTTCCTGCGTTAGTTTGCTGAGGATAGTGTTCTCTAGCTCCATCCACGTTCCCGCATAACACATGATCTTGTTCTTTTTATGGCTGCATCCCTTAGCCCTTTAACTCATCATGCGTGACAGCTGCCTTTGAATTCTTCCTTCCATAGCCCCTTCTTGTAAGGTGTGCATCAGCTTAGTTACTCCGGGGACTTCCTCTGTACCACACATGCCCTTTCTCTTATTCCTGGGTGCTCTCTTCTCTCCTCACAGTCTTCCGTGTGTGCTAAGATCGTGCAGCTCCTGGGGCAGAATGAGGTGGACTATCGCCAGAAGCAGGTGGTCATCCTGAGCCAGGATAGCTTCTACCGTGTTCTCACCTCGGAACAGAAGGCCAAAGCCCTGAAGGGCCAGTTCAACTTTGACCACCCGGGTGAGTCGGGGTGTTAAAGGGGGTATGTGTGTGTATTGGTGTAGGGGGGAATATTTTTATTTTGCTCATGAGGAAGTTGCTTAACCTCTCAGAATCTTACTTCTATCTAGAACGTAGGGACTTGATAAACTACCTTGCAGTGTTATTGTGGGGCTTATGTGAAAGAAGGAATTTTCAGATGCTTCATGTAGTGCTTGGCTCATTAAATACTGATTGAATCTGTATCTGAACAAAGGTGATTTTGTATGAGCCTGGGACTCAAGATGGGCCAGACGTGGGGTCGAACATACAGAGCTGGTCCTTCTGCTGCCTCTGTTCTGAGGCAGCCGTCGTCAGACCCTCCTCCCCACGTGGACATGTGTGTTCAACCCGCTCTGTGGCAGAGAGGGAGGTGGAGGGGCAGGGTGGCTGCCAGAATGGTTTTTGCCCTGCAGCCCTAGATCAGCACACTGCTCCTTTAGCTGGCTTGGGTTTCTTAAAATTGTTAGAAGCAAACCGTGGCATGGTGCCTATTGTGCGCACTCCCCCAGTCACGGGTGTGCTTTCCAGGTTAGTTTAGCATGTGCCAATCCTAGGATGATAACAGCTAAACTTGGAGAGGGGAAAGACCTGTCTGAAGTCAGGGATGGAATGTCAAAGGAGAAAAAAAAGAAATCTGTTTGTCAGAACTCATGTATACACCCTATTTTGAGATACAGGGAGCTTCCATTCTGCTTTGGGTAAAAATCCAGCTTTTTAGGGGGCAGTATGATTACCTTTAAAGTATGATGTGCCCATATACATGTTTATGAGGATGTCCTGTGTATGATTATAGGAGATACTATTTTAAAATTAAGAAACATTTTAACAATTTGATATTTTTCAGATGCCTTTGACAATGAACTCATTCTCAAAACACTCAAAGAAATCACTGAAGGGAAAACAGTCCAGATCCCCGTGTATGACTTCGTCTCCCATTCCCGGTAAGTAAGCTGTTCTGGGCCAGGGATGACACCCGCTGCTCCCCAGAGCATCCCTGGTCTGCACTGAGACCTCCTTCCTTACCTCCTGCACTTCAGACCTCTGTCCTACCCCTGCCTAATGCCATTCCAGCCGGTCAATGGAGTGAGTGGTGGCAGCAGTGTGTGCTGTGGGATTGCAGAGGTTGGGGAGTTCATCTGGGCGCTTCCTGGAACAGTCCTGTTGTCACGATTCCTTAACTCCGAAGGATGGGATCGTGATTTGAGCTTGAGGGACTGTATGTGCGTTCTGATCCACATTCCAGTGCTGTTGTTCCTGGAACAAGATGTAAGGGGAGGGGTAGAGGAAGGGCAGGAAGAAGAACAAAGAAAACTGTTCTTTCTGCTGTCCTGGTTTACTTGGGATTGGACAATGTGGAGAGGCACGAGGTCACCAGACTGTGATCTCAGAATTAACCAAGCCCTCCAGAAAGCTGCTCAGTGGAATCAAAGCAGTCCTTTCCAGTGAAACCTCAGTTTTAGTGCTCCTGATTAGGAATAGAGGAGCGGCCACACTTCCACCTCATCCTCCTTCCCTCTGAGTGGTGGGAATGGGCTTCTAGAGGATTGCACTCCTGCTGGCCAGACCCCAAGCTCCTTCAGAGCTGCACAGAGCGTCTCAGACCTCAAGGTAGAATACACACATCTTCCCGTGAGTCTGAACTAGAGAGCGTAGTGAAGATTTGGTTGCAGGAGGAAGATGAGAAAGAGAGAGAGAATGAGCATGCATGTGTGTGCATTGAGGTGTAGAGGGGGCTGTTTTGGTGCTTACCTCCATGCCTCACCAGAATCTTCTGAAACACTTCCTTCTATGGGCCAGGTTCTTCTGTGTAGGAGAGAGAAGAGTAAAGATCAGGATACCATCCTCACGCTTCCCGTGTCAGTCTGTTTTCCTAACCCAACCACTGCAGATCATGGAGGAATGAATGAAGGCATTTAGTATAGGATTTGGAGCTTACATGAACATTAGGGCTGGGAGACTGAAGACCTGGAAGTTTGTAGCCAGAGAATCAGACAAAATAGTCCCCACTGACTCTAGCCTGAGGCACTGGAGCAGAAGCTGGGGTTCATGGAAAAGTCCAAGAAACCCCCACGTCTGGGTTTGCAGCCTCAATCTAGGAGCTTGTGGACTGTTTGCAAAGTTTCCCTGTCTCATTATTACCATCTCCTGAATATCGTGGATTTTGCTTCACTCTCACCTTGTAAGTCTCTTGTTGGCGCAGTAACCCGGAAGCCTGTGGGGAAAGGGATTCTGAGAATTGTAGTTCTCCCTTAGGGGGAAGTGCTGGTGGTGTCAAGAGACATTCCAGCCCACCACTTCCCAGGTGAAGAGTTAAAATGCAGCATGATGGCTAAGGCAAGGGCCTGCAGAAGAATGTAAAGGAGGGAGGAAGAGCAGGGGATTCAGAGCAGGTTGTATGGAGGAAGTGATATTTAAGCTTTAGATAGGAAAGGATAAGAAGTTGTTTGGGAAAAGGATTTCCAAGGTGCTGGGCATTTCAGAGCTGGGCACAGATCAGCTTGGTCAGGGCCCGGCAGAGGAGAGGTTTGGAGGAATGGGAGTGGGTGTGTGGGAAGGCAGGCAGGCCTCAGGTCATGAAAGGCCATAGGCGGCAGGGCCAGGAGCACAAACATTTTGTCAGTAGGGAGCTACAGACGGCTCTACTGTGGTAGTGGAAAGGTCATTGTGGTGGCAGGAGGAGAGAGTATCTGCAATGCCGTTTGTGAAGACGCCTTTGGAACAGCCCCAGTGAGAGACGAATAAGGGCCTGAAAGAAGGCAGTGGAACTGAGCGTGGTTGACGGAAGCCAGGGCCTGCCCAGTGCAGTCTAGGAGTGGAGGAGAGAAGTTGAAGACCTCATGCAGCACGAGTTCCATCAAATTCATAGGCCAACGAGAGAAAATGCTGGTAGAATTCCCAGTGCAGACATATTTCACGTTTCCTCCTGATTTATCTCATACCTTATATTTTAAAACCTTGTTCTTTAGTGGCTTAAAGCTCATGTCTTAGAAACTGTCACTGATCACGCTAGACCCATAGCCACCCCCTTCCCACCTCCCTGCAAATCTTAAGGGCCACTTAATTGGACATCGAGCCATTCAGGGTTAACTGATTCCATCCCACCCATGGGCGTTTGGTACAGATAAAAATTTGCTCGGCTAAAATGAAGAAGATGCTTACTTGTTGCCATTACACTTCTCTGAGCATCCTTTTCCCCATAAGCCAAATGAGATGGTTAGACTGGGTTATCTCAAATGATCTAATCGGCTAGTTTCTTTTTGGGACTTCCCATCCAGACCCTAAATTCCTAAGTGGTATATTAAGCCAGGTATGACTCCTTGCACATTCTGGTCTAGTAGTTGCTCGATAAATTTGTTGTTGTTTTTTAAAAACTCTGAGCTCTTATGACAGTTTTTAGACCTGCATGTGGACTTGGGAAATGATTAATTCTAACTTTCTTAAGGCACCAGCAACAAATGAGGCAGTTCATTTTCTCCTTCTGAAGGAAACCCACTTTTCCTTTTTAGTATTTATCAATTAGGCATCCTAAAATGCTGTTAATATCTAGTGTCAGTACAGATTGAACATCCCTAATCTAAAAATCCAAAATGTGAAATGCTCCAAAATCTGAAACTTTCTGAGTGCCCATGTGATGTTCAAAGGAAATGCTCGTTGGAGCATTTCAGAGTTTGGATTTTCATATTAGGGATGCTCATTGTAGATCCTTTCTCCCCCTGCCATATTAGGGATGCCGTAAATATAATGCAAATATTCCAAAATCTGAAAAAAATTCAAAAATCCTAAACACCTAAGCATTTCATATAACGGATACTCAACCTGTATATGTAAACTTAGTGCAGCCATTGTGTTCTCTGTTAGTGTGTTCAAGTGGAATCTCGCATGTACATTCACTTCATTTTTAGACAGAGTGCTCCCATCCTCTCCTTGGTGTAGGGCAGTTGCCTAGAGAGCGGCTCACTATTTACCCATTGGTCCTGTTTTCTGAACTCTTCTAGGTTGCCTTCTTATCCGCAATGGGCACACCATTTTCTGGCGGCTGACATTCCTCTAGACTGGTGCTTCTTCACCATGGCCGCATGTTAGAAATATCTTGGGAGCTTCTAAATAGCATTGAAGTTCTAGCTCCACTTCAGACTTGTGAAATCAGAGCTCCTGGGGGGTAGGATCCAGGTAGGGATATTTTTATAAGCTTCCCAGATGGTTCTGATATGCATCTCAGATACACCACAATTCTAGGGCATTTCCTAATCCTAGTCCTTTTCTCCCGTCTTCCCTGCACTGTTCTGCCACTTGCTAGCTGGGTACCCCAACAGTGCCTGCCTTAAAACTCATACACAAGCCCGGTGTCCAAGCTAAGAAGGCATCAGGGAGTGTTTGTGGGAAGGAGTTCCAATGGCACCCTCTTGAGCTGGCCGTTGATAACTGACCTCCTTATGCTCGCCCAGATGGAACTACTGTTTTAAGAGACTTTATTTGGTTTGCCAGTGTGCTAATGGAAAAACTTGAGATGATGATTATTACTCTATTTTCAGTGAATTTTGAGCAAGAGGCAGTTGGTGACATGTAAGGTGGGCATAGGACAGAGTCAAAAGACAAAATACAGTGAAAGCTGCAGCAAGGCAGAGCTGAGCACAAGCAGGGCCATCTGTGTAAGCCCATCACCGAACCGTTTAGCAATGTTTCACCCTTCTTGCTTTTTGAAAAGGCGTGTTGGCTGGGCTTGGTAGCTCATGCCTGTAATCCTAGCACTTTGGGAGGCTGAGGTGGGTGAGTTGCATGAGTCCGGGAGTTAGAGACCAGCCTGGGCAACATGGTGAAACCCCGTTTCTACTAAAAATACAAAAATTAGCCTGACGTGGTGGTGTGCATCTGTACTCCTAGACACTTAGGGGGCTGAGGCGGGAGGATCTCCTGAGCCTGGGAAGTTGAGGCTGCAGTGAGTCCAAGATTGTGCCACTCTCACTCCAGCCTCCTGGATGACAAAGTGAGACCCTGTCTCCAAAAACAAAAAAGAGAAAGAAAAGTCATGTTTACAATTAGTGCCTGCCCTAGGCTTCCCAACCATGTGGGTTAGGTGGATGAAGTCATGCATATTTCTGCTTTATTGATAAGGAAGAGCAGCTCTAGGGAGCTCAGGATTGACCTGTGGCCACTGCATTGGCTTGGGGTAGAGCCAGACCAGACAGACCTCGGGATTCTGTATTTCCTCACAAATGCTTTCTCGTCTGTATCCTCTTTCCCAAAACTTTTATTTTCCCTCCTTCCCTTCCCCTCCCCTTCTGTCCTTTCCTCCCTCCTTTTCAGCTGCCTCAGGACTGGCGGGGAGGGGGTGGGGTTGTTGAGAGAAAACTGTAAGTTTCTGTTTTTAAAGTTCAGAGTGTTAGGTTCCATAAATGCCAGGCATGAGAGCATTCTGGAGACGCCTTCAGAGAAAAAAAGAAATCACATCTGTTTTTGTCTGCCTTTATTCTTCATTCAACAGCAGGTTTTTTTGATTCCAAGGAGAAGGATGTCTGCCCTGTATTTCTGTTTCATGGTGAAAGCTCAGAAGAAGTGGTCACAGGAGACCTTTGTCCCAGCCGTGATCACCCTTGGCTCTTTGGTGGTGGTGTAAGGCTGTATTAGCCGAGTCTTGAGCTCCTGCTTGAAGTCTGTGGGGGCAAGGAACTCAGAACCCAGCCCAGCCAGATGTTCTGGCCCTTGTTCTCTGACCCTTGCTAGCCCCTGCCTGGCTTGGCCCATTATCTGCTCTGTGCTTTACAGGAAGGAGGAGACAGTTACTGTCTATCCCGCCGACGTGGTGCTCTTTGAAGGGATCCTGGCCTTCTACTCCCAGGAGGTACGAGACCTGTTCCAGATGAAGCTTTTTGTGGATACAGATGCGGACACCCGGCTCTCCCGCAGAGGTGCGTTCTAAAAGCCCCAGGTGGCCCTGTTGGTGGCCACCTCGAGGGCAGAGGACCTGGGAGCCTATGACAGGACCCCACCCCCCGCCCCCCGAGTCTGAAGCCCATGCCTTCCCTGAGGCAGCTGTGTGTCGCATGGTCCAGCGGCTGCGTCAATCCAGCCCCTGGATATCCTGCTGCCCAGACACTTGGTGACATTTGAGAAGGGATTAGTCACTTACTGTTTGGGATAACGAAAGACTTGTGAGGTCAGAGACTAAATAAGACATTGATGTCTGGTTTTGCTGGGAAAAGTTTGATTAAATGCTTAGTTCCTTGCAATTTGTGCACAAGACATCAAAATGAAGATGCTCTGATTTGGGGAACTAACTGTAGGACCCCTGAGGACAGGATCCCCTGTGCCTAAAGCGCTGGGCAGCTCATCCTGTTAGCCTGCTTCTCTAGCCCTTTATTTTCCAGCAGGCTTTATGGAGGCATTACCACTCTTTCCAGTCAGCTCAGGAGGGAAGTCAGCTGTGCCCTCCGCAGGCCGTGCTGAGGGTGGGCCTGCCCGTGCTAAGTCCGCCATGCCTGCGTGCTGAAGGTACAGCGATGCCCCTTGGTAGAGGAGCCCAGCCTGTGAACTGAGCTCTCTAGGGTATTAAGCAGAGAGTCTGCTTCTACCAGGAAGGAGAGATTGGGAGGCTTCATGGAGGAAGAGGGGTTGGGACTTGGATGTGGTGTAGCAGGGTGGCGATATAGGCAACCCATGAAGGTGCACAGCACAGATGTACAGACAGTGGCTTGTTCTGAGAATGGCAGGAACCTGGAATGTTCAGAGCATTGTACGAAGAGACACGAGAAAGCAGGTTGGGGTCTGGTGTTAGAGACTGAGATCTCTAGTCTGGGTCTCGGTGGGCAAGGGAAAGCTACTCTGAAGTTCTGAGCAAGGCAAGTGAAGTGGCCACTGTTCTGTGTTGGACACTGGTGCTGACAGAGGAAGTGTAAGTGAAGCCTGTAGCTGGAGCAGCTCTTTGGAGACGGCTCTGCTGATCTAGACACGAGGCAGGGGTGTGGTCCTTAGGTGGGTGGGAGAGGGGAGCAGAGTTGAGATGAGAAGAGTATTAGCAGAGTTAGATGACCAGGACCCAGCAAGGGCAGTGGGTGGGGGTGACTGAATAGAGGAATGAAAGGTGAGAAGGTTTGAGTCTCCGATGTGTGAAAGAGGCAGGGAGACACAGGAAATGACGAGGTTAGCTCCTAGTCACAGGACACATTATTGACAGTTTCAGATTTTATAAGCTCTATCCCAGAGACCTCTGACTTCAAAGTCTGGGTACTTTTCTCCTTTCGGTTCATGAAACAGATCTGTAGTTTATCCCATTTAGCACTGTAATTGTAAGGACTATTAATGAGACCAGTATAACCTATAGAAACAAGTCCTGAGCTTGGCCCTTCTAAGTAGTAATAGATATGCATGCTGTTAAGTCAGTCGGAGCTACATCCTGCTCCCACGTGGGGTGGGGACAGTTAGTTTTGTGTGATGGAAAAAAGAATGGAATGGGAGGGGCCTTTTAGTTCTAGCAGAGCTCCTCCCAGCTAGCTTTGTGACTAGGCTCTTGCGCCACCCCGGCTTGGGTTTCTTTATGGATAATGCAGGGCAGACAGGCCTGCTTTTAGTGTCACGACTTTGGCTGGGTAAGACTTGCATAGATAATTGAACCCTGAGCCTGACGGCCCCTCATGCTTCTACCCCAGGGCCTGGCTTGTCACCTTAATCCACAAACTCAGGCCCTACTTTGGTTGATCTGCTCAGTGTCCGTGTCAGCTTGTCAAATTAGAGAGGTAGCGTGATACACAGGGACAGATAAATTTTGGAGTCAGGTGAGCTGGGCTGAGATCCTGGTTTGACCACTTACTAGATGTGTGACCTTGGGCAGATTGTGTTTAAACTTCTTTGTATCTCATTTTCTTATTAGAATGTGGTCTTAGGGTTGGTACTTCTGCCGTAGTTGTGAAGATGAGAGGTAATGCAGGTAAAATGCCTGGTGATGCATAAGTCGATAAATATCTATGTGGCAGATCAGAAATCTGCTTCTGCCGAAGGGGTTGGTGCTGTTCATTTTCTGAATTTTCTGACAAGACTGGTTAGGTCCTTCAAGGGGATCTGCTCAGGTAATGTCCTCAGGAGCTGGTGATGTCCAGGCTGATGCCATCACTAGTCCAGCAGTGGTACTCAGTGTCAGGGATGCAGTGCTGCTGAGGGAGGCCTCACAGCAGGGAGTGCAAGAACCAGCACAGGAGATTGGAACCAAGTTTTGAGCAGCAGCAATGACGCTGGAAATAAAGTGCATCCTAGTGTCTAATTCAAACAGATCATCACGGTGTGGGTTCAACAGAACATTTTCCCTTCCTTTCTTGCACGGGATTCTTGTGTGAAATGGGAGCAGTTCCTATAGTGGTGCTGGCCCTCTCCTGGGGTTTCTTAGGGCCAGCTCTGCCTCTCCGCCTTCTCTGAACAGGCTGCCTGGGCAAGGCTCTGCTTTCTCATTTCAGATCTGCTGACTTCACATGTCACCTACTGCCGAGTCACTTTCCTGATGGACTCATGGGACTTTTCTGCATGCTATTTCTACAAATTCATTCTCTCTCCACGTAGGACAAAAAATATGCTTGGCATGTGCTTTGTGGAGTGCGGGGGTGCTGGGGTAGGGAGGCTGGTTAGTCAGAAGCAGCTGTTGAGTGAGCTTGAACATTCCTGGAGACTTGAGTTAGCTCCATGATCTTACCCGTCTGTCACATCCTCCTGGGCATGTGACCTCCACATTCTGAGTTGACCCTCATGTGGGAGAAATCTGTATTTGAGTAAAGCAGCTCTAGAGACTACCTCCTTCCTGATGGAAACCCTTGACATTCTAGGGATTGGTTTCTAGCCTCGTTTGCCTTCATCTTCTCTCTCAGCCCTTAATACAGGGACAGGGAAGAAGCGGGGCAGGGAGATTTAGGATGGCTGATCCCTCATCTTCCTCATGCATCATTCTCTGGTTCACATAGAATTAGGGCTGTACTGGGCCTAGGGAGATTCAGCCTGTTCATTTACTATAGAGTAGCACATTTCCTCATCAGATTTTTAAAGTGATTGACTTCACCATTGAGGAATTGTCTTTATTTTGGGTCCTTCTAAGTTTTGTTCTTGGTTTTTGGCTAACCAGAAAGAGCACATCTGGGTTTGGAAGGGCTGACATGGAAGCCCAGCAGGGAATGTGGGCAGACTTGTAGCTTCCTGCCCTGTACCCTGTCCTCCGAAAGGGCCTGTCCTGGCCCAGCAAACGTGCTGGGGTCAGAGCAGTGATGGAGGAGCTGGTTTTTGAGCCCCTGGGGTTTCCAGTTTGTGCCAAGACCTTGTTTTGACTCAGTCCTTGGCGCAGCCCTGTTTCCTAACTCTGCCTGGGGAGCAGGGCCTTTCAGTGCAGGGAGGTGGCTGGCCCTCTGTTGTTCTTGGCTCAGGGAGGCCCAGTCTGCCTGAGGTGATCGTTCTATCGGAGGTTCTTGGGGAGCAGAGGTGGGCAAGGCCTTTTGATGTTGCGTGTTCCCAGTGTCTGGGCAACATTCTGACCCATTCCCCATTTGCTTTTCTAGCATAGAAGCTGTAGTGAGACTCTTCCTTGTCTTTCTCCTTCTCCCTCCTCACGTTTGTTGTCCCATGTGCTTGTGGCCTGCTCTCCCTTACTGTGTGGCACCCCGCCCTTCCAGCTGCCCTGCAGGACTCCTTTTTCCCTTTGCTCACCCTGCTCAGCTGGGTCTGACCTGCTTACCTGAATTCGAGGTTCCCGCCCTCCCATGGCGTTGAGCAGCTCTGTCAGGGAGGCACCACCCTCCCAGCGTGCCCTCAGTTTCTGTTGTGGTCGTAATAATCATAGAACACATGCTTATTGAACATGTGCTAAGGCGCCAGCTATGGGTGCTGAAGAATTTTATGCACATCTCTGTATTCCTGAATAGTAATATTTATATTTGTTTATTAAATTAATATTTATGAGGAAGGTACCATTGTTGTTCCTGTTTTATAGTTAGGGAACTTAAGATTCATAGAGGTTAAAGTCACTTGTCCAAGGTCACAGAAGTAGGAGTTATTGGGGTCAGGATTCAGGTCCAGGGCAGTTTCCCCCGCCCCGAGCCCACAGAGGTAGAACAAAAAGCAGCTTTTGGGCTGTAGAAGCTTCACTGTGATTTACCTCCTCTTCCTACTTTCTGCATGACCAGCTTCCTCTTGCCAATGACAAAACAACTGAAGCCACCAGGTCTATAGAAGGAAGGGGGCTGAAGGCCCAGGCTGGGCAGTAGGAGGACTACGTGACAGGGTGTGGACGTGCACTGTGTGTGCGTGCGTGTGTGCACGTGTGTTTGTATGTGTGCACGTGTGTGTGCGCACGTGTGCTGGGAGAAGGACAAAGCTTCCTCCAGTGCTAAAGCCTTCGGCAATTGTCTGAAAAGCATGTGTTGCGAAACAATCCTAGCATCAGGCGTTTGGAGAGCTTTAAGTAAAAGCTGCCCAAGCACGCACAGAGTGCTTGTGTGTTTGTTTTTTCCTAGCTGTGATACCTTTTTGATCTGATTTCCTTTTTTCTTTGGGCTTTATCTGGAGATGTGTGAAGAATTGGAGGCCGCGCTGGCTGTGTGTTTTGGCAGTGCTACTCTGGTTAGCCACGTGTGCCGGAGCTCTGGGGACTTTTGGGGGGTGAGCCACGTGGCAGCTCCTCAGGGCTCCTTCTTGGCGAGTCTCCCAGCAGATCTGCCAGAGCAGCAGGTCGGCAGCAGGAGCCCAGGGCCAGCGTTGCAGGGGTGGGGAAAACCATTTCCTGGCTGGAGAAGGCTGCTGCCGGGCTGGGTGGGCAAGTCCTGACACATTAGCGACCAACCAACTGTTTTATTACCAGGTCTCCCATGGAGAAAACACTTCGTAAATCGGGGAGCTGTTACAAAAGTCAAATAGCAGCATCATTAGTGCCCGGCTTTCTGGAAATGTGGATTTCCTGGCAATTTTCTAGCCTTCTCATCTTCTAGACTTCCTGTCAGCCTGGATCATAGCCATGACAGCCTCCCCGTTCCCTGCCCTCTCTGTGCGTGCATCTGTGCATGTGTGTATAAAGACAGAACTATTTAGACACATGGCTTTCAGAAGTTCCGTCACAGATATACCCCATGTTCGTTTACAGTGAGTTTCACCCCACCCTTGAGTCTGTTCACTGAGAAGTGGTTGGGAAAGAGCTGAAGAGCCACTACAAATGATTGTAGATGGATGCGGTAACTTTTTGGGGTGAAAGATTTAGCAGCTCAGATGATAAGATTAAATTAAGATAACATTTACAAATGATATCTGCAAAGGGAGGCAGTTTTAATTAAGAGAGTCTCCTTCCAAACTCCCCACTCATGGGGAAACTAAGGCTCATGTGCAGCGGCAGAACCAGGGTGATCAGTCTTCTATTTATTGACAGAAGATTCTATTTAATAAAGAGTGTATGGGCTGCCTGTAATTCCAGCACTTTGGGAGGCCGAGGCAGAAGAATTCAAGACTAGCCTGGGCAACAAAGCAAGACGCTGTGTCTACAGAAAAAAAAAAAAAAAAACGGCTCACACCTGTAATTCCCAGCACATTGGGAGGCTGAGGCAGGCAGATCATGAGGTCAGGAGATCGAGATCATCCTGGCTAACACAGTGAAACCCTGTCTCTACTAAAAATGTAAAATAAATCAGCCAGGTGTGCTGGCAGGTGCCTGTAGTCCCAGCTACTCAGGAGGCTGAGGCAGAAGAATTGCTTGAACCTGGGAGGCAGAGGTTGCAGTGAGCCAAGATTGCGGCACTGCACTCCAGCCTGGGCGACAGAGTGATGAGACTCTGTCTCAAAAACAAACAACAACAACAAAAAACCATTAGTCCATTGAGGTTGTGTGTGCCTGTAGTGCCAGCTACTTGGGAGGTTGAGGTGGGAGGATCGCTTGCTAGAGCCCAGGAGGTTGAGGCTGTAGTGAGCTATGACTGTGCTACTGCACTCCAGCCTGTGTGACAGAGCGAGACACCTTGTCTTAAAAGAAAAAACACTTTTAAAGAAAAAAAAAAGGAATGGTAAAAGCCCCTGGATAAAACTGAGCAGGGGGAAGAAGGTAGAAGACAGAAGATGGTGAGTTTGTTGTCAGTTTGGGCTTCATCAGCGCCAGCCCACCATTCTCTAGACCATGGTTTTCTTATCTTTCACTGAGTGATTTTTTTTTTTTTTTTTTGTGGCAAACCTCTGTGTTTGAGGTAGGTGGAAATGGTTAACCATGGCTGGGTCCTCTGCCTGGCCTGGGCTCCATGCTGCAGAGGGAGCATGGGTGGGAGCTGGGAGCAGTGAGCTGAGCAGCGGGTCGCTGGACTTCTGAACACAGGTAAGTGCATGCAAGGAGGCAGCGTGCAACCCAGCCCTCCGTGGGCCCAGATTGCTTCCTGCTAACAGTGAGCTCTCCAGGGCTGCCCTGCTTTTTTTTTTTTTTAAATTCACACTGAAATTTTGTTTGGATCAAATGTTGCTTAAAACAAGAAGGCTGTTGGCCTCCATGGACAACCTTTTGTTTCAAAGAGCATTGTTATCATTGCCACGTTTGACCATTGTAAGATGTCAGAATGTAACTTGTCTTTTTCGAAGCCGCTGCTGATCTGCTCTTGGTCAGGCCTCTCAGGATTCCAGCTTGAGAATCATCTAGAGTAATTGTGGAGCCTGTGGGAGCTAGGTCCACCCCATGAAGGGCGGGTGTGCGCTGGCTCCTACACCGTTTTTTGATTCTTCTTTTCCCTTCTCTTACAGTATTAAGGGACATCAGCGAGAGAGGCAGGGATCTTGAACAGATTTTATCTCAGTACATTACATTCGTCAAGCCTGCCTTTGAGGAATTCTGCTTGCCAGTGAGTTGTGTTCTCGGTTTGTTTTTGTTGCATGTAGAATTTAAAATGCGATGATACAAATGAAGGTATGCAAGTTGGTGGAGCTCCCCTGCCCGAATCTCACTCCTCTCTCTGAGTGATCCTCTGTCCCGAAGTCCTAAGAGAGGGCAGCCCTTGGCCCTTGTGTCCTCTGTGTTCTCCAGGAGCCCTGTCCTGCTGTTCTTTCTTTGGGTAGCCCTGTAGGGTCCTGCCAGTCCTTAGGCAGGTCATTTAATTCCCAGCTAGTTCTAGACTTCTTGCTTGGTGGGATCATGGTATGAGACTCTTTACTGAGGGTGTATCATATCCAAGGAGAGTCCTCAGCCATTTGGATCTCTGAAGGGCCTGCAGTGGGTGAAGTATGGATGCACTGGGTCCTATGCCCCGAGGTGTTCCCCTCTGAGCCTCTCCCGCCATCACTGGTGAGCCCTGCTTTGAGCTTGTCTTTAGCTCCCATTTGGGGACTGTCACGCCTTACTGGAATAAGCTTCCTTCCCTTCACCCTTGCAGACGCACCAGTCCTTCCTGTGGCAGCTAGGAATTCTCTAGTGAGGTGGCTTTCAGAGAAGGAAGAACGGAGGGAGTTGGCCCTCAGCCCAGGAAAGACAGGAAGGGGCATGTTGAGGGAAGGATACCAGAGACAAGAGGTGTGGTGTGGTGGGGCTGCAGAAGGAGAAGTATTTAACTCAGGAGAATCCTACTGAGTCACTGAGTCTTCTCCAGCTTGGCCAAACCATGGTCTGGCTCCTTAATTATTTATAGTTAAGCTCTGAGATGAGGAGGAAGGGTAGGAAGAGGTTGGGACTTAACCTGGTCTTGGTTGAGATATACTGGGAAGGCTGGAATCTCTGAAGACAATGAGAATAGATTTAGAGTAAGACTGGGTATTGGAATTTCCCTGTTTATTCTAATAAACTTCATTCTTTTTCTTCTGGGAAAATATGATCCTCAAACTCTTTGTTTCTTCAAGGATATTAGTAGCTTTTACAATAACCCATACTTGACTTTGGTTTTAGATGCGGGACAGATGGACTTTTTGAGCCAACTGAGTAAGGTTGATGCCCTATCCATTATCCTGGAGACTACTGGGTTACAAGAGTAGGTTACTGGGAAGAGACCAGAGAGGGCTAAGGAGCGATGAACTTCTTTCCACCCATTTATCTATCTGAGGACCCCTCCTGTTATTTTTGACTTAATAAGAATACAAGATGAATTTATTATTGGAAATCAATTATAGTTAACTGTCAGTTTTCTGCTGTTTAACTTAGTTGTAACAAAGCTAAAATTTCTGCATAGACATTTTCTGAGTTATTTCTGCTTGCTCCCACTGTCCAGCCACTGTTTGCTCAGGGAAGATCAGCTCATTCCCATGTAAGCCAGGAACTTGGACCTGATCAATGTCTGCTCAGTTTGACTTGGGTTTGGGGCTGACACCGTTGCCTTTCAGCAATCCTAGGGTGGAAGCTGCGCAGAATAAGAAGCCCACACGCTTGAGGTGTGGTTTATATGGTCTTATGCTAGACTGAGTTTATATACCAGGATGTAGTTATTTGTAGAATGGTCTACAAGATCTCAGTAAATTTGGAGCAACAAAAAAGAAATATGCCTCTTTGTGGCCTTTCTTTTTTAAAAAATTTGGGTAATAACAGAACCTATGAACTGGTCGTCAGTGAAGAATACTTTTTCTGGTTTTACCCTGTGCTAGGAGTGAACATTGTCATGTTTTAGACTATGCGTAAAAGTCTGAGGTGAACCAGTCCCCTGGAAAGTTTGGATTTTTCTAGTTCATATTTGTCCTAGTGGAATAGAGGCAATTAAGTGTTTGGCTTCAAAGACCATGTTCTCTGCATAGGTCGTAAGCTGAAACAGTGTTAAGCATTAGAAATGAGAACTTGGTTGGGAGCAGTGGCTCACGCCTGTAATCCTGAGACTTTAGGAGGCCCAGGTGGGTGGATCGCTGGAGCCCAGGAGTTTGAGACCAGCCTGGGCAACATGGTAATACCCCCTCTCTATAAAAAATAACAAAAAGTAGCTGGGTGTGGTGACGGGTGCCTGTAGTCCCAGCTACTCAGAGGCTGAGGTGGGACGATCTACCCAACTCAGGAGGTCAAGGCTGCAGTGAGCTGTGATGATGCCACTGCACTCCAGCCTGGGTGACAGAGTGAGACACTGTCTTAAAAAAATAGAAAAAGAGTGAGAGAGAACTTGAATAAAAGCTAAATTCTTGTAATGTAGATAAAGTGGATAAAAATCCATTGTAGATAATTATAAATTGAATTATGAATTGATTTTGGATTAACCACTCAGTCTAGACCATTTTTCCCTCACTGATACATAAAAGTCTTCAGTCCTTTGTTCTCATTTTCCTCATTCCCTGCTTATCTTCTTTCATTCACAATTCAGCTAAACAAGGCACTTCCTTAGGTTTCCCCAAATTTCTATTAATAGATGCATTCACTGTGAAGTTGTAAACAATATTATATTTGAAGCCTTAAAAGCTGCCCCTCTCGGCTCGCTAGTATGAAGGCTGCCCTTTCTTCATGTTCCCTTGGAGAGGGGCTTGCGCCAGTTGTCTCTGAACTGTGTTAATGCATTTTAACTGTCTTTCTCCACAGACAAAGAAGTATGCTGATGTGATCATCCCTAGAGGTGCAGACAATCTAGGTGAGTCCCGGCGGAGTGTCATCCTGGAGTATAACGTCTGCCCTTTGTCAGTCATAATTTGGGGCAGGACGTGGTGACCATACAGGGCTCTGCAGACCTGGCTGCCCTGCTTGTCTGTGATTGTGAGCCAGCAGAACCTTTCCACCTACATGTCTGGCCTCGGGAACAGATCGCTGGGTGTAGGCACCCTCGTGTTATGGGGACAGACAGGCACTTGTGCTTCTCTGGCAGAAATAGAGGGCTGTAGATTACCTTTTACTATCACTTCCCAATGATGACACTTGGATACTTTGCTTCTGAGGCCACCTTTTAGCAAAAGTAGATTCCCTCGATCTAATTTAGAGTGACCTGCCATCACGGTAGCTCTTTCTAAAGGGAGCTCATTGCTACCGTTATTGTACTTATTTTTCATTTTATTGTATTTTACTTTAGAGACAAGGTCTTGCTCTGTCACCCAGACTGAAGTGCAGTAGCACAGTCACAGCTCATTTGCAGCCTCCAGCTCCTGAGCTCAAGTGATTCTCCTGCCACAGCCTCCCGGTAGCTGGGACTACAGGCGTGCACCACCATGCTCTGCTAATTTTTAAAAAATGTTTTTGTAGAGATGGTTTTATTATGTTGCCTAAGCTGGTCTAAAACTCCTACCTCAAGCGACTGTCCCACCTCAGCCTCCCAAAGTGTTAGGATTATAGGCATGAGCCATAGCACCTGGCCCCATTGTTTTATTTTTTTGGCTTGTCTAGGAAGTATGAATGTCTCTGGACTAGGCATAGTGTGGCAGAGTTGATCTGTAAGATGGGACCTGGTTTCTTCATTCTCTTTAGAATTTATTTAATTTTCCCTTCTTTTGAAAAGATTATTTATTGAGCTGTTTGGAGTAAGTTATAGCAGTAAATATTTAACCCTGTATTTTTTAAGAACAAAGGCATTCTTTTTCATCACCGCAATGCAGTCATTAAATCCAAGACACTTACCATTGATACGACCTCTTTTAACCTGGAGATGTTCCCTATCTTTTGTTTTTTTTTAAACACATTTTTGAAGCATACAGGCCCATTGTTTGGTAGAATGGTCCTCAATTTGAGTGTGTCTTTTGCTTTCTTATGATTGGATTCATGAGCTTATGTAATCTGAAGGAATTATCCCCGGAGAGAGATGGCGTGGTCCTCTTTGTTTATCACATCAGAGAGCATTTGATGTGTATTCCATTTTTGGTGATGTTAGATTGACCTCTTGGTTGAGGTATATAATTTATTTCTAATGCTAAGAAAAGATAGCTCTCTCTGTTATGTGGTTTGGAGGGACAGAGGGCCTTCCATGGGGATGCTCTGTCTTAGGATGGAAAACTGGAAGGTTTCCTGGTGGAAAGGTCTCATAGCTAATTGATGTGGCAGAACCATGGCTGGTTAGCACGTCTGCAGAATTTGGCCCAAGTGCTTCATCCAGTGGTGACTGATCATCTCCTGATAAGATACCTATTCCTTAAGGGCTTACTCTGTGCTAAGCATTGTCTGTCTTAGCCCTCCTGCAAAGGAGAGGGATCATATTAGCCCAGGCAGAGCCACTGGGAAGTTGGATGACTTGCCTGCAAGTGGCAGAGCCACTTCCCTGGAAGTCTTTCAGCTGTGGTTCCTGCGTGCCCTTTCCCCAGACAGACTCCCTGCACCCGTGCCTGCACCCATAACGCTCTGCTGGTCTCTGCCCCACAGTGGCCATCAATCTCATCGTGCAGCACATCCAGGACATCCTGAATGGAGGGCCCTCCAAACGGCAGACCAATGGCTGTCTCAACGGCTACACCCCTTCACGCAAGAGGCAGGCATCGGAGTCCAGCAGCAGGCCGCATTGACCCGTCTCCATCGGACCCCAGCCCCTATCTCCAGGAGACAGAGGAGGGGTCAGGAGGCATTGCTCATCTGTACATACTGTTTCCTATGACATTACTGTATTTAAGAAAACACCATGGAGATGAAATGCCTTTGATTTTTTTTTTTTTTCTTTTTGTACTTCGGAACGACAAAATGAAACGGAACTTGACCCTGAGCTTAAATAACAAAACTGTGCCAACTACTACTGGTGATGCCTAATTATGAATCCAACGTGTAACCAGTTATAAATACATATATATATAAAAGGATCTATTTTTGTGTAAATGTACAAATACTGTAAAGCTGTTTGCCATAAGTATTTTGCAGGAGGGTCTGTACTTGAGTCTTTTAGGACTGGAGCTGGAATTTCACCAAGGGGAAATTGCCTGTTGTGTCCCAGGGCGGGGAGGCTCGGGCATCTGTGAGAGACGGGGAGGGTGGCTAAGGTCCCATTGCTCTTGAGTGCCCCGTGGAACTCGATGGGAGTGGGGTTGGAAAACCTTGATTGCCTCCTCTGTCACATACCACTCTTGGAGCTGGAACTTAGTGATATGACAATGAGAGATACTCTTTTTTCTTTTCTTTTCTTTTCTTTTTTTTTTTTTTGAGTTGAAATTAGGTAAAACCTCAACTCAAAAATCAAACTCAGGGAAGAGGCCCACTGAGGAGAACAAGTCTTCTGCACTTGCTTCCTGCCCGGCTCCCACCCTCTCGCCTCTGGCTGCTTG